>NC_136496.1:41179518-41402018 GCF_053919585.1 Euprymna scolopes | reverse complement strand
GAAAATGTTGGAAAAATATGGCAAAATAGTTAAAAAAAATAGAGTGTTTTTATTAACCCTAAAAGAGTCCCTGTGGCACACCTAAAGTTATCACGAAGTACAGACAAACAAAATTATATAGAAATCAATTAGTACACCTTTTCAGAAAGTTTTATAAAAATCTAAGGCATCAATTTTTTAATATGCACAAAAGTGTCAATTTTAGCCATTTTAACCTGAAAACCACCCATACAGTGAGCAACCAGTGTTTTCCCAGAAAATTCGTTCTGTTTATAGTTTTATTAATATCATGTTTAATGTTTGTGAAAAATTTCAAAAAATTTCAAGGCGTAGTTATTGAGAAAAATAAGGACAGACAGACGGACGAACGGACAAGGGTGAATTTACAGGTCCACCCTCCTTTTGTCGGAGGGCAAATAAAATAGTATTTGTTTACGTCAAAATAAAATATGGTGGATTCGTTAAGATAAAGTTCTTCAAGTGAAGACGCTAGTAAAGCGTATTATCGTTAACAAATTACCAAGAAATCTACATATATTTAAAAGCGATAAAAAAGTGATAAAAATAACAGTAAAATTATCTAGAACTTCGTAGTATAACGGATAACACACCAGATGTTAATACATATGGTCTAAGCGTCGATTACTAGAAACAGTCAAGCAGCGCTGAAGAGAGGTAGGACCTCGAACATGCATGCTTGAAGATTACTTTTTTATAAGTAAAATAAAACTTAGTATATATATATATGTACGTATGTATATATATATATATATATATATATATTCTTATTAGCATATGTATATACTTATCAGTGTATATATACTTATTATTTATATATATGTATATATGTATAATGCAAAAAAGGATCAAACGATGTCACACGTATATCAACATTTCGCTTTTAGTATAAGACATCTTCAATAAAGATAAAACGTTGTTGGACGTGTGCCTTGAATTTATTCTTTTTTTATCTATCTCGTCGGAATACTATTTTCATTATTCTTATCATATATCATTGGTAAACAATTCGAATGCCAAAAGTGTATTTATACAAATTATAATCCTGACATAACTTTCACGTAATTATAACTACATAATTCATGCCATTATATAATATGGCGATTTGTATCCTACATTTTTTTGTGTATATTAACACTCATATATTTATATACATACGACATAATCGCGTTGACATACCGGTACCCATCAGATCACCGAAGTTAAGCAACGTCGGGTCTGGTTAGTACCAGATGAGTGACTATTTGGGAATTTGCGACGCTGTATGAGCTCTCCGCTTATCTCGGCATTTGTTTCCAGTCGTCATGTACACGCTTCACTGGCCACTGATATTTAACAATGTCGAGAGGTGTGGTTGAAAATTGCGCATTTCCTGTCACACAAATTTCACGCGCAGGCACCCCTTCGTGGGTATACATGGTCTGTCAAAGACTGAAGGAGCCCCATATATATATATATATATATATATATATATATATATATATATATATATATATATATATATATATATATATATATATATATACCGTGTGTTTATTGAATCATCATATTTTCATTTAGGAAATTATCTTTTAAATAGCATTTTTTTGCCTTTATATAAAAACGTTATAACTTCGTTTTATTTTATTTTGGCTTTTATTTGTTTGATTAATTTATTTAATTAGTTTTAAATAAATGTTCTACTAACAAGGTAAGGGTAAGGAAGAAGTGTTATCACAAAATTGCTTCTGCCGACGACCATCGAAAGCATGATTGACAAAAAATCACACCTAATACAAAAGTTACCAACTGAAGCTAAAAATCTTCGGTACGTCGAGGAAATCAACAGCAAATAAAAAAGAGAGAGCTATCGTATGTAAAAAGATTTTTCATCGATAACGACTTGCTGCAAATATATTTACTAATATCGTATATATATGCGTGTGTGTGTGTGTGTGTGTGTGTGTGTGTGTGTAATACCTTTGTGTGCCCGTACTACGTGTCAATAATAATATATTGATATTTATTCTTGTGTTCTTAATCAAGAACTAATGTGCGCACTTGTTGAACCGGATAGCTATAGATAAAATATCAATTGTATAACCCGAGATAACTTATCAGAAGTCCGTATTTTCTGAAGAACACAATCATTTAAGTACTTCGTGATTCTCGCTTTTTTGTCACCAAAAATAATTTTCTCTTGTCTTCCAGATTATAAGAAAATAGTAAAACACAAAGAACACTTATGTTAGATTAAATAATGACAGTACATCAACGGAGTCATACATAGAAGTTAAACGCTGCAGAAACGATTGTGAAAATAATGGAGCGTTTAAGATCTAATTTAAAACATAGCTCCACCATGTCGCATAGATATTTACTAATCTGTTTTAACAGCTATAGCAGGTAATACAATCATTTTATTCAGAATGTGTCGAGGTCATAATTATTTATGGAACAGAATACAATCTAATATAACTTTACCTACATGGAACACGTAGAAACTCCAGTTTTCTTGTATAATGCGTAACTGCTTAACTTTCCTGTTTTTTATTATTTATTACATTTTTACCCCAAACAAGGCACATTGCCACTTTGGTGTATGGGGCTACTATCAGGGACATAAACTACTGGGATACTATGTAGGAAGTTGGGCAGTAAGATGTCGGTTCACATTACACTTGAACTTCTGCATGTCAGTGCAGTTGGGGAAGCAGGGACCCGGAATGGAATTCCAAAGTCTAGCGGTTCTGGGGAAGACACTACTGAGGTAGAAAGCTCTCCTACATCTCGGGATCTCCACCGTGTAGGGGTGGGATTTAACTGCTTGTCGGGTTGGTCGAGGGTATTTACGTCGTGGGGGCACAAGTTATTGCAGTCCGTGAGAGCGTTCGCCATTAAAATACTTATAGAACAAGCAGAGGACGCAACATTTCGTCGGTGGGACAGAGGTTGAAGCTTAGATGACAGTTCCGGCCCTATCAGGTTTGCGACTCTCTTTTGAACCTTATCTAGGAAAGAGAGACTAGTAACAGATGCACCAGCCCAAATATGTCAACAATACTCCATACATGGACGAATGGTGGCCTTATAGAGGTACAGAATACTTTCGGGCGTTGGTAGCTTTCTAGCACAGTAGAAAGAGACTACCTTTTTCGCATCGGTTCTGGCAATGCTGTCCATGTAATTGTTCCAACTCATGTTTCCTGTGAACGTTAGGCCGAGGAGTTTAAAAGAAGTAATCTCAGATAATGAATCTTTGGTCATTGTTTTTGTGGTAGAGAAGGTCTCTTGTAATTATTGAAGGAAACAAGCTTAGTCTTGCCATCATTGAATGTGGCCATCTATTATTGTCGCCATTCTACTACGGATTGAAGGTCACCATCTAGTGTTTCTGCCATTTCCTTAGATATGTGTTCATTTGTTTTCCTGTCGTGCCTGTTTTAGAATGTGGTGTCATCAGCATATATACTCATTTCAGAGACAATTTTGTCGGGGAGGTTATTTATGAATATTAGGAATAATAAAGGTCCAAGGATAGACCCTTGAGGCACTCCCGCATTTATAACATATTGTTTAGATGTACGACTGTTGAGGACAACCTGGATTTTTCTCTTATCTAAGAAGAATTTAATTATGTTAAGTATTCATCCAGTGATACTATATGATCTGATTTTCCTGAGGAGACCTTCATGCCATACCCGGTAAAAAGTCTTAGATATATCTAGAGCTACCGTTGTAGCTTCCACTGCTTTGTCCAGTGAATGGTATATACGTTCAGAGATTACAGTTAGGATATCTTCTGGGAGACGGGATTGCCTAAATCGATATGGTTGGTCGATCAAAAGTTTAGCATCTGTAACGTGATGGACTAGAGCTTGGTTAATCATGGACGCAAATGTGTTCGTGAAAAGTGGGAGGGGGCTAATGACGCGATAATTTAATGGGTCAGTTCTTTCGTCAGGATTCTTGAAAACTTGTACGGCGTTTTATTGTGATATACATTAAGCCACGGACAATAATTTTGACATATAGTTTTTTTAAACAAAATCTCCTCATCAGCAAAAGTATTGAGTGGGATTTTTTTTATATGTAAAAGACACCATAAATAAACCTAGCAATTTTTAATTAAGGCAGATGTATCTTTTAATTGTTCGCCTTTTGAAAACGGTAATTATCGTCAAAGTATTCATTTGGATGTTGATTGTAGCTTATAAATATATATGTCAAAATTATTGTCCGTGGCTTAATATCTATCACAATAAAAACATCGTTTCCGAAACGATCGTACAAATTATTTATTTTGTTGTTGTTCCTTCTTATGAAAGAGATTTTTAATTTTTAATTCGAATGTGAGTTTTAAATTATCAATCACATTATTAAATATTAAAGTAGCTCTATGATATTTGCCTATCGAGCTTATTATATGTCTGAATTTAAACGAGCACTGTTCTTTTCTTGTATTTTAATTAAATTAGTAATTTTACTATCACATTAAAATACACTCTGCTCTTTAGACTACTGTTCTAACCCCCTTTTAATTCATATATATATATATATATATATATATATATATATATATATATATATATATGCACATAAAGTTATGAACAGCACATAGGGCCCGAGCAATGCCGGGCTGAACTGCTAGTATACTCTAAAAGATTATTATTTTTACGTATGTTTAATTATGCAAGAAGATCGCATTAACATATACGTCCTACGTTTCGAGCGAAACCATTATACACGAAATAGCGGTAGTGGCTATGACCCTAGCGTGCAATTACGTATTGTATAAAACAATGCAAATTTGAATCAAATATATCGACCGGTATTTTCTGTAAAAAAGGTTTCTGAGTATAGAACTGACAAACAGAGAATGAAACAGACGTTTTATTTCATTTGTATTAAATACATCGTCGTTTCAATGCTCTTTGTCTCAAGGAAAACCTATTTGAATGATCAGTTGCATTCATGAATTGAACAATAAAAAATAACTTTTAGTTCTATTTTTAAACTAATTTTTCACAATGGTTTATCCGTCTCGCTGTCAGCATCATTGTTTTTCACCAGTAAAATCGTTAGTTTCAATTAGAAAAGAATAGGCGACTATTGTTATTAAACATCCGGACGAATATTTTCTTTGGATTTAATATGAGAGTACGTTGTTTGTCTAATGGATGATTCTGCAGATAATGAGATCGACGATGAAGAGTTAGATTGTAATAAAATTTGATCTGTGTACTGCTTGTAATATTACACTCCAAACTCATCGAATTAATCATACCGGGAAGATAAGATTGATCAGCTTTTAATTGACTTCAACGGAGGCATATAAAGAGACGAACAATGGTAACTGATTCGAAATATGCGTCAAGCAACTTTCTGAAGAAATTTGAGTCTTGATTGGTCAGCAATACTTTCGATGAAGTAGTCATGGTTCACTTTTTACACAGTCCGAGCGTGCAAGTTGATAGCGTTTTGTTTGAAGTTTGCAGCTATGATTACCAGTGAAAATTCGCTGTTTTTATCAGATGTGCTACATAAATTTATTGTTCCTATTATTAAACGATATTTGGAAAATGACATGTTCTTTAATTTTTCTGCATTTTGTTCGTTATCATGATTCAAACAGTTCAGCCGTTATATTCTACAGTTATCTGTTATAGTCATCGCCACAATCTCCTTTGTTGAAACTCTAAGCACGGAAGACTTCTTTGTCTCAAGCATCAGTGTGTATGATTTTCCTACATAGCGTTCAATCTGGTGTCTGGAAACCGCATCTGAAACAGAAAGTGTAGTAACACGTAACGGATAAGCTACTAGAATATTTCTGGATTGAAAGAGAGAGAGAGAGAAAGATAGAGAGAGAGAGAGAGAGAGAGGACAGAAAGACTGCGTTTATGAACGGGTTCGATTTCTCTGTATTCTATATACTTGAAAAGAAAACTTAAAATAAAACAAACGACAGAATTTTATAGACTAGTGAGCTCTGGTTCCATTTAATTGTTTAGTAGTCCTCCCTGCGACGGTATTAGCTTGTTGTTCATCGCCTGAAGCACCCTTATCGGGGAATACCGACGAATTACTCAGGCAGTTTCTATAATCAGAATGTACTTCACCTAATTTACAAGCTTCTTAAAACTCACTGGACCTTGTGTTTAACCCGCTACATAAGTAAACAAATATACCATGTTATGTATAAATCTTTGATTGTTTATGTACTATGAAACCTTTCTGATTATCGTGATAATAAATCTTTCCTGTTGTCGTTGTTGTTTTCGTTCATAATAAAAATAACAATAATAATGTCCTGATTTGAATGTGCAACACTCATGGTAAAAATGAAAATTTTTAGGTTTGCGTGTAAGATGTTCAGCTTTTACAAATTTCAACATTTTTCAAAGAAATGAATATAAACAAGTTGTGTTAGATTGAAGCTTGAAGAATGTAAATATTTTTCTATTTAATAATGTTTACACATAATCGAATGTTTCAGTAAATCTTCAGGGTGTTATCCATCTAAATGACAACCGTGTAATCTATAAGATACACCCCACCTGTCTGTTTGTATGTATGTATGTATGTATGTATGTATGCATGTATGTATGTATGTAGTGGTCAAGGTTTGATGTGGACGTGTATTAAAAGCACACAGATGTCTTAGCGTCATATTGTGCTTCTCCCAGACAAATCAACCCCACGTGCACTTCGTGATCACTGCCACGCAGACGGGGTTCTGATGAACGGCGAGTGTCCTGCGCCGTATAACTGGACCTCCACTGCCTCGTGGGCTAAGTTTCTTTAAACCAAAGGCTAAGGGTGAGGTAACCCTGACAGAATCCTCCAGAAAAGCTTAGGTCCTGTCAGCTGCGGCGTACATGACACATCGGCGTGTGGAGTATGTTCTGGTGCCCAACAACCAAGTCCCAGTCATGGATCAAATGGCATGGTGGGTGGAGAGGGTTCCCGTAAGCCGTGGTGAAGGCAGCCTCTCTAGGAGAAGGAACACCCTGATATAAAACCTGCGGCGACTGCTGCTTCCAATTATGTTGACTTGCTCTTCTTTTTGGTTCAATGTGGCAGTTGTTTAGACAGTAGGATTATCTAAGTGCAAAGTCTTTCCTCACTATAAAAAGCTTCAACCACAGGCATTACTTGATAGCAATGGAATATACATTTGCAATCAGTGTATATCTTCATAACAAAAAGTTTGGCTTTAGCCTAAAATAACAAACCGACATTCAAAGAGGACTGATGCACATATGTGCGTCAATGGCAATAGGGCTCTAGGACTTCCAGGGTCTGGCCTGGTAGGTGTTCGGGACACCACAGCTTAGACCCGCTCATCAGTAAATGTGCAGGACTATAGAAAGTTCATAGAAGTGACCGTCTGGCAAGTGCTGCTAGTTGCGCTTCTGTTTGCGTCATTTGAGCCAGAGAAATATTAAGTAATGGCAATACTCGAGAACGAGTTGCTGCAATCATGCATGTATGTATGTATGTATGTATGTATGTATGTATGTATGTATGTATGTCTAAAACTTTCAACAGAGGCAACGGACGACAAATATCGAAAAAGTGGTTTAAAAACATTGATTTCTTCACCTGTAACTGAACATTTTTCTACGGGGAGGGGTCGCTTTTTCGCCGATATTTTCGAAAGTCATCCCCTCTTAGTCTTAGTCAATCGAAAAGAGGGGATGACTACGTCACTTCCCGTTTTTGAGATGAACGCAACAGCATAACGTAACGTTTATTTTTTCACTCTATTTTTCTTCTTCATGGTACGGGTTCGAGCCTGCCTGCCTACTACCACTTTTTTCTTTTTTTTTTTGCTCAACACAAACCTCCAAACATCCGGGCAACGCCGAGCAACGAGGCTAGCCATTAATAAAATTCACAATCTTTTCATTAATCCAACTATATTTGGTACAAATCAATTTCCATCTTTGCTTGACTTTTCCACCAATTTCATTCTTTAATTTCTAACATTTTTTCTTATCGCCGTTGACATAAATGATTGTTTTATAAATAGAAGAGTTGATCTAAAATGCGTTTTACACTAACCAAGCCTTACGCCTGTTGATTTTATATGTGAGATTATCTAAAAGGAAATTATATCAAACAATACCTAGACTATTGCTGAACTGAACAGAGTTATTACGACCCAAATAATATGTGTCAAAAGACAAATGTGTGTTAATTATTGTATGGCAATCAAACCAAAAGGTTTGATATTCAGAATTGAAACTATTATATAGTGTTATATCTTCAACTATTTATTATTATAGTTTATTTATATGTGGGGTTTCTTATGTTTTATCTTCGCTTCTTTTAATTTTCTCTGTCTTTAATGTATGGCCATAATCGGCTGGTAGTTATCAATCACCTGGTCAGTTTAACTTAGACAAATATAACTTCTCATACAGTAGATACGTTCTCGGAATTTGTTCAAGGTTTTATAAGAGAGAATTGAACTAGGAGAGAGAGAGACTAAACTATTAAAATTACTTACTTCTTTACTTCCTTACTGACTAACTTAAGAAATAAGCAACACTGGCTCATACTGATTCAAGGTAACATTCAGATTAGATCATTCACATTTTTGGCGATATCTATTATACACACGGCTTCCAGGACAACCTTGATTTTCTTTCGCTCGAAAACCTAATGTCCTTATGTCATTTGACTCTTTTGTCTACAGCGTTTGACTTCTTACCTTTGTCTTGGCACCTGTGTTTCAGCCAATCCGGAGAAGCGTTCTGTTTTACAAATTTGAATCATCCTGACATGTACTAAGAGGGGCCCTTGTAAAAAGCTAACTTGATCGCTGCTTGCTCCCGTAAGATCCCTACTATATAATATACATCCAGATGGATAGAAGTGTTTTTAACACAAATGTCGTTAGATTGTCGAATGAATTGCGATATTTGAACGGTTTTAGCGTAACGTTTCTGAAGGGTTACCCTGTAACGCAATGTATACGCGAGATCGAAATTGTGTGAGTTGTTTGAAATGCTTTGCATTCTCTCTTATAAAACCTTGAACAAATTCCGAGAACGTATCTCATGTATGAGAAGTTATATTTGTCTAAGTTTATCATATATTATATTTTATAAATGTATGCATATTTTAATCTAATGAGTTGTCTTTCCCAATGAATATAATATGTTTTATTTTTATTTTTTAGGTAAGTGAAATCGTGTTTTGGCATGGATTTATTGAGATGACGTTTATAGAAATTCTAACTTAGTTAAAAAGTAAGTATAATACTTTATATTTCTTGCCAATAAATATATATTCAGTTCCAAATATATTTGGTTGAATATTACTTTGTTTGAATAGCTGTGTTGTTCATTATATGTTTCCGAGAAGAGATAATTAAAATAGCAGTTTTATAAAACAAAAAAACAAAAAAAAAACAAAGGAAGAAATGCTTAGATGGGCAACTTCATACTTTCGATGTTCTGATTGTCTACTAGCCCATGAGGTAATAATATTTTGGATTAAGCAGTATTTATATACCAACTATTTGAGCATCTAATGCCGGTAATAACCAATGTGATTCTACAGACAACTTATTTCTTCTAGAATTTTAATAAACATCGCTTAGTGTCTGGCTGTCCCTCTCCCCTCTCTCCCTCCCCCTCTCTCTCTCTCTCTCTCTCTCTCTGTATACATACTATTATTTTTAATGTTGAAGGATGAGTCTCCTTGCTGCTTATGTTGCTTGAAAACTGGGTAGAAATTACCAGTCAAGATTCTGTTCTTGACAATCATCCCGACTGATGACGAGCCATAGACGGGTGCAATACCTGTCGGACAGAGACACGCCTTCTGTGCATTACATAGGAGGCCCACTCTCTCGTGCTTTGCCAGCCGGCTTTCAGGTGTCGCAAGTTTTTTCGCTTGTGGCCCGAGACACCCTCACCGGAAAAGCCGATAGGGATGCCCCGCCAATTTTTGCTAGCCCCGAGGGACCTTCCTTTAGTAGCGCTGCCTGGACATCCCCATTTTCATACTTTGTGTCATCTTGCTGAGGTAGGCAGGTAGTTAATATTTATAATATTTTATTCATAGTTATATTTATATCGATATATTTACTAGTATATCTTACACTGTTCTCGCTACTAACAATCGCTATCAATTCTAACGCATGAAATTGTGATGGAAAGTACAATGTTAGTGGCTTAGCTGTTTTATCTATAAATGTGCACGTATTTTTCCTATTTAACGATTGAGATTCTGCTAACTTTATTTTCATAAACCGAGAGCCTTCATACAAGTACATCCTCTCACACATAAATATTCAATACATATATAATATTTAGCATGATATTATATTTATATATATATATAAATATATATATATATATATATATATATATATATATATATATATATATACTAACTGTACCCGTACACGCGTTGCTGTGGCTCTGTTTAATAAAATGTAACACAAAAAAAAACAAAAAAAGAAAAATATGTCTGATATTTATGTTGTCAATATTTGCAGATACAATATTTGAGGTGTCTCTTTTTCTGTGCAGATGTAGAGATTGCCTGATTTTTCGTCTGTAGATCAAACAACATATACTTGTCCATGTGAGAAACAATCATGGTGTAAGTCACACAAATGTAAAAATTTTCCCTAAATCTTGTCAATGGTTATTGCAAACGCCAAGCGAATTGTCAAGTGCAATATTTTAAGTTTAAATGGTATATCCGTTTAAATCATTCAATGCACATCCACTGTCCGTTCTTCCTGGGGTTCACAGAGGGGAAATGAAGATTTAATTTTGCTATAAACATGTATGTTAACACGCACTGGAAAATCTCGTATAGAAATAAATTTAGCTGATTTTTTATATGTAAGTAGAGTCTTTCATCAAAAATTAATCGATGGAAAAATTTAAAAGAAAACCGTTTAAAGAATAAACACACAAAGTAAGTGGGAGACGAATGATTATTCAGGGTGAAGAAAAAAGAAAAAAAGAATGTACAAATGTTCAAAGATAAGTTTAAAAAATGGAAATTGTTTAGTAAACTGTTGATTTTGATTCGAAAAAAATATATTGCTTTCAAATATTATTAATGAGAATATTCGTAAACATTTTAGTGTTTTTTCTTTATTGTTGCGATATTCGTAAATCGAAATCTGGATTTTCAAATGAAACCAATGTTATTTACTGAATTATCAGTAATTTACAGTAATGAAAATATCATTTTTATATCGCTACACTAGTCGTGGTAATGTTTCGGTCGATCTTTATAAATAACTAAAATCTCTACAAGCGATAATAGTCTTCCACTTCAAAAGTTCATATTTTAATGAAAATAAAATCACAAAAACATCAGACAATACATTACGAAGGTTATGAGATATAACGATATTCAGAAAAACATGAAAGGCAAATAGAACAAAAAGGAGAATAAATGCGAGAAAAAAGAATAAAAAGAACGATACTATACACATGGGTAAATGTGGTTGTTAGGGGGCGAGGCTTATCTTTTTTCTTCCTTTGATTGTGCACACATGGTTGATTAAAAGTCGTTCAAACAAACAAATTCTAAGTTAAACAGCAATTGACTGATGTATAAGTAACGTGGTTAAGATTAGTTTTTTTTTGTAATTTATTTGTTCATAAAATAATATTACTTAGCGTGTTTATTAGCTTTTTATATGAAGAATATAAGCATTATGAACTTAGTCTTTTGATTATAAAGAATAAATTATAACAAATAGATTCTAGAAGTCAAATATATACATTAAGAACTCAGTATTTTTCAGATAGTCTGCTACTATTATTACTGGTAGTATTATTGGTAAAATAATAAATATATCTGATCCTAATATTTTACAATGGTTTTATAGTTTATCATGTACTCAGAAGGGTTTTCATAATTTCCTGTGATTATTGTTTGTTTGTACTCACTAGAAGTTCTCATTCAGGTCATCGTAAAAGATTGCTTGCTGACAAGGACATGTGGTGTGCTCTGTTTAATAATAATAATAATAATAATAATAATAATAATAATAATAATAATAATAATAATAATAATGATAATAATAATAATAATAATAATTATTATTATTATTATTATCATAAATAATAATAATAATTATTATTATTATAAATGATAATAATACTAATAAAATGATGATAATAATGATAATACTACTACTACTACTACTACTACTAATAATAATAATAATAACAATAATAATAATAATTATTATTATTATTATTATTATTATTATTATTATTATTATTATTGGCTCACATGGAGCTTTCACACAAATCATCAAATATCTGATTGGAAATTTGTGGGGTTCTCTGGAAGCTGAGTGACAAGTCTCCCCGGATTATTATTATTATTATTATTATTATTATTATTATTATTATTATTTGCTCACAAGGAGCTTTCACACAGGTCATCAAAGATCTCCTTGAAACCATCCTGTGACGTTCTTGGAAGCTGAGTGACAACAAGTTTCCTCAGATTTCCAGTACTCTCCACCTCTTTCCATAACATTTGTGAAATAAATTTGCATTATCGCAACGGCCTCTTATCATTGATTTCTCGCTGGCAGCGGCCATCAGTCTCCACTAATAATTCAGTGGCAATAAGTCTCCCCAAGTTCCCAGTTCACTTCGCACTTGTCTAGCGGAAGGTTGGTCAGCGTTCTCTCTTCAGTCTTTCCATCCTCCTTGACCCTTCTCGATTATTTGGCATCACTCTTTTTTGGGGGTGTTCGATGATGAAGCGATGGGGAATAGGATAGCAAACGTATAGATATGTAGCTTTTATGTGTTTCCATGTAATGCTTCATCTTTTGCCTCTGCAGCAGTTTGTCTGGCGTGCGTATGTGGCTCATGTGTATTAGTCTCCGGATTCAAGGGGTTTCCTTAATATTTCAGATGTTTTCATAATTGTTATTTGTTTTATCTTTCCAGTCATTCCTCTGATAAAAATTCCTTTCCTTCTTTTTTCAAAGTGTTTCGGTATTGTTCCTAGTGTCCCTATTATTATTATTATCATTATTATCATTATAATTATTGGCTCACAAGGGGCTTTAACACATATCATCAAAGATCTTATTGAATACAGCCTGTGATGTTTATTATTATTTTTATTATTATTATTATTATTATTATTATTATTATTATTATTATTATTATTATCTTCCAAGGCGATTCCCTATTACCACTACTATTCATTATAGTCATGATTCCTATTAACAACATTCTAAGAAAATGCCAAACCGGATATTAGGTAAACAATACTGATGAAAGAATGAGCTACCTAATGTACATGGATAACCGAAAGTTATTTGTAGAAACGAAGAAGGAACCAGAGGCATAAATAAAGACAACCAGAATCTTCAGGCAGGATATTCGAATGGAATTCGACATTGAAAAGTGTGCGCTCCTGATCATTAGGAGGGGAAACTGGAAGCAACGAAAGGTATGATACTACTCTACTAAATGGAGATGGGGCACTAGGTGAACATGATAGCTACAAATATTTGAGTGTTCTGGAAGAAGACACCGTCAAAACAACAGAAATCAAGGGGAAATTGGAAAGGAATACCTCAGAAGAACAATAAAACACCTCAAAACAAAACTATATTGTAGAAATCTAATTAAAAAGTATAAACACATGGGCAGTGTCACTTGTAAGATACTCTGCGCAATTTTAAGGATGGACCAAAGAAGAAATCAGGCATCTTGACAAGAAGACCAAGAAACTGATGAAAATGCACAATGCACTACATCCAAAGGATGATACTGATCGGCACTATGTGAAAAGAAAAGGTGGTGGAAGAGAGCTGGTTAGTATAGAGAACTGCGTAAATGACACAAGAAAAGAATAAGAAAGTTACATAAATCAAAACATTGAAAGAATACTTACTACAGTAAAAGACAATGAAAAAGAAACAAAACAGAAACAAAAGAAACAAGGGATAAAACGAGCAAAGAAAAACGGGAAGAGAAACAACTACATAGATGATTCAAAAGGATGAAAAAGGATAAGCCATTTGGACATGGCTACAAAAAGGAAAACTAAACAGAAAAAACAATCTCTAATAACAGACGCACAAGATAACGCGATTTTAACCAAACCACATAAAAGCAAAGATCGACAAGATATAAGGAAACAACAAATACAGACTCTGCTAACACAGAGACGAAACAATATCCCGTATATTAAGCAATGCAGCAAACTAAGCCGCCAAAATATAAAAATATACGGGAAGGGAAGGCAGTACATTGACAATTAGGCAGACAACTGAATCTGTAGCATCCAGACAAATGGTACAAACACAAACTGGGAGCAGTACTTGAAAATTAAAGTCACAACTATTTATGGGACAGGGATATACAAGCGAATAAACCCACCCAAGCAAAAGGACCGAATGCCACACTAGTTAACAAGAAGAAAAAGAACTGCCCGATTGTAGATTTTGCTGACCGAGCAGACCACACGTGAAGATCAAAGAAACGGAGAAGCGGGACAAATGCATTGAACTTGCTAAAGAGCTTTAAAGAATGCAGAAGATGAAAAAAAAATCAGGATAACACCATAAATAGGAAGACTGCGGAAAAAACTTTGAAAAGAGAATCGGAAAGAACGGAATCAACGGAATGGCTAATAAGATACAACGGATAACAACAATGAAAACTACTCAAATTTTAAGGAAAACTCTTGAATGCGGACATAAATACACATGAACTACAGATACAAACTGGGCATGCAGAAAATGTTACAAATGTAAACACACAAAAAAAAAAACATCACATAGAATCACGAAAATGGAACATTATTTTTCTTCTGTCTCACCGAAAACTTACACCGCCTCAAGGCAACGAGAATGAAAAGATTAAGGAGAGAAAGCACTCAGACCTCCGCTTAACGAGTGCAAAGAACACTGTGACCTTGGAGAAGTTTGTTGCCACCCAAATTTCAGTAAAACTAATGGTTACAGGCAATGAAAAATCAATAGTAAGCGGCTGTTACGAAAGCGCAAATCATTCTGCCGTGGTTATCCACAGAGATGAAGAGTATTGGAAATTTTGAGAGACTTGCTGTTACCCAAACTCCAGAGAATGTCACAAATTGTTCTCGAAGAGAAATCTTTGATAATGGCCAGTGTAACTACTCATAGTGAGTAAATAATAATAATAATAATAATAATAATAATAATAATAATAATAATAATAATAATAATAAACTATTATTATTATTATTATTATTATTATTATCTTAAGATATGTATTTTAGTTCAGAAGGTCAACATGTCAGACTTCCAGTATGCAAAAATATAAAATGTGTGTGATTTGCATTTTATGCTATTGATCTATTGTATTGCAATGGCTTTCATAATTGCTGTTTTCGCTGATGTTCGTTTTGTTTTCGAGTAGTTTTCAACAATAACAATCATGCTCGGTGTCGAATCTGTTCTAATGTTACACTTAGTCTATTCTACAGAGAGTTTTCTGCAAACTAAGGCAATTATTATTCTTGATCCAATCTAGAGTTGCCTATTTTGGAGTAGGGTGGATATTTTACACGTTAAAAGTGATTTTTGTTTTAACTTTGCCCCCTCCCCATGAGGAGGATATTTACTATAAACAATGGCAATCTAACAATTCATTCACGCTTAATGTGCCGAAAGTGACATTGAAACAGGTGATTCCCGGAAACCTTTGCGTGGATTTGTTTAATCATTACAATAGCTGGCACAGGCGAGACGGACTCAGAAAGGAATAGGAACACCTGCAAAAGTTCAGCCTGCCACGTCCGTTGGTAGACAACCCATGGTATCAGTGACATTCCACTGACCGATCCTGGCGACAGACCTTCAAGGCCAGAGAAATATAAAAGCAACAGATGTTACTTAAATGTAATTAATATGATCGTATGCAAAACTTGCACGCACCTACCCAGAAAAACTGACGCACAAAAACGTGTAAACACGACTACACACACACACGATGACACACGCACACATACACACACATACACACACATACATACACATACACACACGACGATAAATGCACACACTCTATTACAGGTTTCATTAAAACATTGCGCATTTAGTCGAGTAGAACAAAAAACCTTGAAACCTAAGCTCAAAATTTGTAATGAGTTTTAAAAAATATCTAACACGACCTAGAACAAGCAGAATTTCATAATAATGCGCAATTTTTACATCGATTTAAATGTTTAACAGTCTCATTTGAAGTATTGTTATCAACAGAAATGCACTAATACATAAAGTCATAATATACTGCATTAATATATGTATATTGTATACTATAATGTATTAAACGTGTCATCATATTATTCACGAGCAATACCTTGTGCTGTTCCCTGCTATCTGATTGACAACAAACTTTCATAGATTTGGAGTACAACCCGCCTTTGTCGATAACTGGCGCAGATTTCGTTACTATCTCGTAACAGCCGTTTACCATTTATTCTCTGACATTTAGTGATAGCGATGTAGGCATTGTCTTTAATTTAAGTTCTAATAAAAATTCCCAGAATTCTAGAACGCTCTCAACACCTTTCCTGCATGGTGTTAGCCATCTTTCTTCTATTTTATGTTTCCTTATAGTTCACTATCATTTTCTGGTTTCGTGTTGCTTCCATGTTTTTAAATTAAATAACGTAGTATTTTATTATTCTAGTTCTGTGTAGTCCGTTTATCCCAACTGCTTTTCGTATGCAGCAATTTTTCTCATGATTTCTGTTGTTTTCGTCAATACCGTACTTTACTTTGTGTCTATTTATTCTTTAATTAAATTCATCCAGGTTTTTCATAATATTCTTAGTGCAACATTGGTTGGGTATTGGAGTGAGCTTTTTTCATGCTCCATATGGACCGTTCATTTTCCTAGCAGGGAAGTTACCAAGCACTCTGACTCGACATGCGTTTGTTGAAAACGAAAATAAAGTTATATTAAAATCTGAAACAAAAAATTGTCCTCGTCTTGCTTCACATACTAATTGGATGATCTTTATTTCAGCGTCTTCAAGTTAAGTGCCAACCGCCGGCGAACTGAGGAAGAGTAGCTGTTAAAGAATTGTTTGGATAATGTTGATTTGTTCTGTTGATTGAACTTGTTTAGTTAAAGGCAAACACTATGGAAAATGCGTTTATGTGTATCATTCACAAAAGTTTATATGTATCATTCACAAACGGTTTGATGCATTGCTATTTTTAACTCGAACAGAACGTTGGAAAATTGGCCCGCCAAATCTAAGAATACGGATTGCAAAAAAAAAAGAACTTTTCCTGCTAATAAACGAAATATGCACAAGAGAATCAAGCTTATAACCATTCTATCATATATCTATGAATAAATATATTTATTAAACACGTAACTGCGCTTTCATCACCAGGTGAGAGATTCCCATTTGATCATCCTTGCTTCACAATTAAAGGCAACATAATTAAATAAATTAATTATCTTTGCCAGGATTCCACGACAGATCATTAAAATACAACATTTTCCCGGTGTCAATACAGATATTCAAGGAAAGAGGAAAGAGAAGTGAACATGACAAATGTATCTATTGAGTGGTTGTCTGAAATGCCAGAAACGTCATCAATATGTCATCCATGGAAGAATTAATAACGTGTTATTATCTAGTGATACGAGAAATCCTGTTCTATATGACATTTTAAAGATGAATTGAAATATCCTATAGAAGTAAACATTTCCAGATTTTATAAATGAGTTTTGTGTAAAAAAATATATTTTCTTTGCTTCGGGCTGAAATAAAAATGTGAACATATTTTCTGACCTCGTTCAGTGAAAAACCTTGACTGAGTTAATGTTTAATAGTTCTCTATATCGTAAGGTCATTTTTTTAGTTTTTGTATGGTAAATGTTTCCGTAAGAAACTGATGTTTATTTTTTTCAGAAAAGGTAGACAAGTTAATTAGACCAAACCTAAAATGTTAAATACTTAGTTTGTCAATTTCCAATAGCAAAACTACTGGGCGATGAAATAATGGAAATAGTATTCCGACGAAATAGAGAAATAAATAGGAACAAACCGTATTATGTGTATATCAACGTTTTGTCTTTATTTCGAGACTTTCTAAATAAAGACAGAACGTTGATGAACACATAATACGGCTTGTTCCTTTTTCTTTCTCTCTCTCTCTCTATATATATATATATATGTGTGTGTATATATATATGTAGGTATATATACGTATATGCATATACATATATAAATGTTTGTATATATATATATATATATATATATATATATATATATATATATATATACACATATGTGCGTGTATGTATACACTAACAAGGAAACCGGAGCTTCGTCGGGATTGAGTGATGATCAACGAATTTTTCACACTTCCATATCTTTATTGTCATCGAAATTGGGGTCGATGCTTCACAGGTCTCTCGCAATAGATAAGTTCACGATCCATATTAGTTTATATTGCACTTTAGAGAACCTACTGCTGATTTTATGAATTTACTTATATAGATTACTAGTAGGGGGTACCCGGCGTTGCGCGGGTGTTTGGAGGTGTGTGTGGTTTTGGATAAATCAAAACTCCAAGGGGAGGATTAAAATAAAAAAAAGTTTCGGTAGGTAAGTATTAGGATCGAACCCGAACCCTTGAGACAAAGTTGGAAATTAAAGTGTGAAAAATAGTGCGACGTTAACCACTGGGCCACCGCGAAATACTAACGGACATTCGTTTGAATTAATTTAATTATTTAGAATTTGCAGGTGCACATTTTAATGACTTAATGAGGTCAACTTTGACTGCGTGGTAGTATTTTATTTACTGCGGGAACGAATTTTTTATTTTTATTTTCCCAAGATGTTGGGGGGGACCAACTCTCCATAAAAAGGTGATTGTCCAAATTGAATAGCGATTGTCTGATATAGGGAAAACTCAACATTCATCAAATCTGATTGCTTTCAGACATTTCCGGCGATCGAGACCGGAAAAATACCGCCAGAATTAGCGTCGCTTTTATTATACGAAAAAGCCTAATCCACATGCGGCGAGCGAAAAATGTTGAATATTTATCTTTTCAGAGTCGAGCAAATTAAATAGACAGGCGACCTCCGTTGTTAACTCGTAGATATTATGATTTATATCAGATATAAAAAATTTAAAGAAGCTGTGAGCCGACCTATCGCTTCTCGGAAAAAAGCCTTTCTTGGACATACACAAAAAGCGAGCATACATACACAAATTTTCGCTTCGGTTGATTTTATATGTCGGGCCTTATGTGGTAATAAAACTTCTCAAATATACTTGTGATGTTAGTTTCTGTAAGGTGTTAACTTTGGTGAAAATTGTATGTTCCTACTTTCACCGGTTCACTTGGATTATCGATACTTATCAAAGCAGGCCTTACATAAAAATATTTCTCTTCAAGGAGGTGGGAGGTAGAAACGTGGTTTATGTAGTATTTTAGTGGGGCTTCCTAAATATAAATTAGTACTTGAATTAGTGCTCTGGAGGCTTCCTGAGTTTTATTTTTTACTCATCACTTCAAAATTTTTACTTAAGACAATAAAAGACAATATAATCTCAAAATCACTTTTTTATTTTGAACATTTTTCATCTTATCCTTAAAGGGTCAACGGGTAGACTGAAAAAATAATGACGGATTGGGTGAGCAGATCGAACTTTTCTGAAAGTGAAAAGTCACAAAAATAATAATAAAACAAAATAATAATGGTGGTGGGGCTGAAGGAGACAACGTCAAATTGAGGCTGTAAATCGGTTCGGAAAATAGGGGATCGATTTACTAGAACGTTGTATGTGAAACTGAACTCCCTTCAATTATTTGAATATTTATTTTTTCAGTTTTTTTTATAATCTGGTCGATTAACGTACAATAAAAAATAGCTGAAAGAAGAAGAAAATACAAAAAATGTAAAGTTTTTTCGATTGTTCAGATGATCCTACATATTTTTTAAATATATATTTTTTGCGCGATCAAACTAGAAGTTTATTTCCTGGCCAACTTTTTTCTATTTGTATTTTTTTATTTGTATATTTTTCTTTACATTTATTTTATTTGTATTTTCATTGCAAGTTGAAATTGTTTTCAATCTAACAAAAATAACTGAAAAATAAAACAAAACAAATATGTTTTTCTACTTGATCAATTTACATATTTAAAAAAATATTTGGATGTGTACAACTACACCAGCTTAGTTTTCTTTTAAAAACCAATAAAAACTTACTTTTTATTTGACTAATACGTTTCAACGGCCATTAAATATAATATAGAAGAAGGAATTTATTTATCAAACCAAATGCTACTGTCCTTGCGAACCGAACGTTTAGATCGATCCCAAATTCTTTTATTCCATTTAAAATGTGATATGAAAATCCAGCAATTCTGCAATACTGCGTGATAACCACATTTTCCGCTTTCATTTTGGAGATTATTATTATTATGAGGACCATATATTTCATGAAAAGTCTGCACCATTTTTTCAAAACATCTCCTTATTAGTGGCAATGATTCAATAACATTGATTAGACATCTTCAATTGCGCAAATTACAATGCGGTTAGATGATAAATTCAATTAGTGACCTGATAACTAAGGGTTTCTCAGATATTGCTAGCGTTTCTACAATATTGGATGGCTTCGAGCAATCATGTACCCTAAAAATGGTTCTGTTGATATAATCAAGTATAATGTTTGCAAGAGTTATCAATCTATTCATTGTGTTATTAATGGAGATGTTTGTTTTGTTATTTTAAATAACAATTTCCTGATTCGCTTTTTTATCAGAGGTTTTAACAGAAAGTCTCAACATTTAAACAAGGTTAAAAAAATTATTTGGCATAATATTTTTCTTATTTCGAGAGTTAAGTAATGTGATTTTCTTTTAACTAATCATTTTATCACACTTATTTCGCTTAAAACACGTTCTACATTTTTAAGACTGACTTATTTTCACTTTGTTTTTGTTGCAACATACCTTACCGTGAGGGTAGTCTTTTTATTTTATTTAAAAAAGGTTGTTTTGTAATTTAAAAGAAAATACTATTTTTTTATTTTATTATCAGAGATTTTAGAAGAAAATTTTAACATTTAAACAGAATTAAAATATGTATTAAAATTTTCTGATTTTGCGGATTACGTCATATGGTTTTTATATAAAGGTTTCTTCGCTTAAAACAAATTCTACTTTTTGAAAACGGAATTATTTTTATCTTCTTTTCCTCGCAACACACCGTAACGAGAAAGTATAAACTAATTTTCACGTATTTTTTTCTGCTCGGTTACATTTTTCTGTTTTTATCCGTTTTATTATTTATTTTTCGAGTTAGCAGCTATGTCACAACCCAACCTCATCCTCACCCGAGACACGCCGGGTATCCATTCTAGTATTACTATTAAAACCGAAAAAAAGCTAATCTCATTACAATTCACTAAAAAAAGAAGCAACTACAAAAAATAAATATTACGTAAAGCGTTAATATATATATATATATATATATATATATATATATATATATATATATATATATATATATATATATATATATATACAAACGATAAGCTTTACATCACAAAATAAATAAATAAGCCTTTTCACTCTTTTTCTCTTTCTCCCCTAATCCCTTACATCTGTGAACAAAACATTTGGGAACCGGTAGATTATTTATATTTATTTACAACGATTAAAAGAGGGAATATTTTTAATTTTTCTATTAATAATGAAAGTTATTTGCTAATAACATTAGCATATATGATTATTCTTTGTTTTCATTTAAAATTATAAGTTATTATTAAGGTTAAGCTCATAAAAATAAATTTAAATACTGTAATATTAGCGTTGGGCACTCGTACATTCACTTGTACACTTTTATATATATATATATATATATATATATATATATATATATATATATACATATATATATATATATAATATAATGCTGAATGCCTGTGTGTGTGTGTGTGTGGTCACGAATAGGTTCCTATATCGTTGACTATTTTAAAAAACTGATTACATATAATGATAGAAGATGTATCGAGACACAGAAATGGATATGTTTGATCTGGCAGAACGGTGGTTCATAAAAATTGTGGGGGTCTGCGTTCGCGCCTGGTGCACAAAGTATGGAAATAAAAAATTTAAAAATTAAAAAAAAATGTTTACAAGTGTTTTTGTTAAAGATGTAGATAAAAATACTTTGATAAGTATGTTTTAACTTAAATAGGGATGGTATAATAAAATTGTGGGGTCCTGCTCGAGCCTGGCTTCCATAGAATGGAAATAGGCACAAACTTTAATAAAGACTTTTCATATCTATCTGCGTAAGTATACTTTGATAATTATGTTTCAGCTAAAGAAATATGGTATAATAAAATTATGGGGTATTCGTTCGTACCTGACCTCCATATTATGGAAATATGTCACAAAGTTTAACAAGGTTTTTTTTTAATATAGATCCACAGAATATTGTGATAAGTGTTTCAGTATGAACAGGTATGGTATAATAAATTATGGGGTTTATCTATTTCATTTTTACTTTCATCATATTTTGCTTTGGTTTGATACCCCCAAATTTGAAGCTATCTCTTTACAACCCTTCCTTTTCATAACCTATCATACTTTCATAAATCAGAGTCCATTTTCTGTAGGCTGTTTTTGAACCCAGTCAACAACGGGTATTTTTGCTAGTATATATATATATATATATATATATATATATATACTATATATATATATATAAATATATATATATATTTATATATATATTTATATATATATATATTTATATATATATGTGCCTGTGTATGTGTGTGTGTGTGCATTTATAATTACATATCTACTATTTTATAAAAGCCACTTTGTGTGTGTGATTTCTTTCTTCATAGATTCTGAAATGATTGACCCTATCTTTTGCAATTTTCACACAAATGGTGTTTATATCTCTGAGAGCGTTCTTAGATAGGTTTTGTACGGACATTCATCCAATAAGTATCTAAAATCTAAAAAATCTTATCCTGAAAATAATATTTCTTTCTCATAGATAAAAAGAATAATGTTTACAGGGAATATTTTACGTTACACCGTTAAAATATTAGATATAAGGAATACATTTCGGCCTAAAAACAGGCTTGTTGTAATCTGGAGATCTAGCTCAGTGGAAGGGCATTCGACTACTGATCAAGCTCGGGTTTACCTCACCATTTTATTTTAATTTTTTCCTATTAATGAGTTTAATTTACAAGAAATAAAGGGGTTCCTTTTAAAATCAGCGCAAGTCATTTATTCTTTTGCATATTTTAAAACTAAAAATTAATCAGAAGTGCCTTTTCTAAGGCATTCATCCTCAACCCCAAATATAAGCTTATATGATATTGTAATCAAACTTAGACAGAATTTGATGAACGACATTATCATTATTATTTTTTATTTTGTATTTATTTTTGCGAATTAGTTTACCGGGCAAACGTTTGCTTGTAATATATAATATTCAATAGTAGATTCTATAATAATACTTCCACATCTTTATAATGTGTAAGCATATCGCGGGTCCACTAGTATATATATATATATATATATATATATATATATATATATATATATATACACACATATATATATACACACACATATATATATATATATATATATATATATATATATATATATATATATATAAGACCTCTGTTAATCCTTTCAATTGTATTTTATTTCATTTATTATTTAGGGAGGGGCATCCTGATTTTAAACAACTGTAATTCAGTGCTAACTCTGATTTTACCATAATTTTTTACCACCCGGAATGTAAACATCCACAAACAATTATCAGAAAAGATCTTTGGAATACAAGAACAAACAGTATTCAATATGAAAAATACACGAAGCGATGATTGTCCTGTTGTCGTGCGGCGCACACCTTGTCCAGATTTAGCCGGATTCTACTGATATATAAAATTTACAGATATTATCAAATTGACAACTTGTCCCAGGTCACATGCCAAAGGAAGATAGTTTCAATGACGTTAGTTTGTGCATTTTTTTAATTGGATGTATCGCCGTCCCACATACAGCGCCCGGTACATTTAAATCTACCAACCACCTGGTGCAACGGGGAAAGATTTTTAGTTAATTTTGATGCGTCTTAAACGAAGTTTCTAACTTTTCACCACCAACACTCTTATGCAAACCTGGCCCCAATTGAAATTGATGTTTGTTTTTTTTATCTTGAGTAAACACACTCTTTTTAAAAAACTTCTCGGACGGACATTCACTCCTGATCTGAAATGATAGACTTATATCCGTTGCAGAGGGTTCCGTTAAATTGAATCATCATTCTAACGCTCCAGAATGTATCTCAATGCCCGACACAGTTCTGCATCTGTATAAGAGCCAAATATGCGCTAAGATAAACTGCTGTTCCGACGTATGAGAAGCAGCTGTTCAAACTATCCTTTTCTACTTTAACAGGGTACAAAATCGACATGGAAATCTAGCTTCCTTTTCTCATACTTGCTACCTCTTTCTCACGGATGAGACGTTGCGAGCCTATCTATGCTCTACCAATATCTTCATTACAGAGGCTCGACTGAGCTCCCCTATATGGTTTCCCTCTGTAAAACATTCACAGCAAACACCGGTTTAGCTTTAACAATTATCAGTAATTTCCCTTAGTCTCTATCTTTGAGTCAAACTGTACGAACATTCTATGAGATTGTGTTTTTTCCATAACTGCTCAACTATGGAACACAATACCGCGGAGTTGTTTCTCAGTCAAATGTGGCCTTTTTCAAGTAAAATGTAAACAAGTTCTTGATGATCATTTTTCTTAAATAATTAATTTCTACCCAATTTTCACCATCATTTATCATTACGGTGTTAACTCACTGGACATTCATTCATTCTTATTCTGGAATGGCATCCGAGATTTGATAAGCGGTGACTCTATAGTAAAAAAAATATATTTTAAACTGACTTTCAAGATTCTTACTAAATCTTATCGTAAAAAAAACATCTTGTACTGATCAATCCTTACTTAGTTTTCCCTAGGTGTAAAACCGGTGTGTCAATGTGAAGATTGCAAGAGGGCACATAATACATGCAATATGAATTTCATTTGGGGACAATAGTCCGAAAGAAGCAATGTAAATAGTGATAAATATTCGCAGGAACAGAAGCAGAAAAGCAAAATAAATAGTTGGCGAGATCTTAAAATCCCTATTACTTTCTTTCTTCTTTCAACTATTCTCGTTTGACGTGCGTTGTATCTCGTTTATTTTCATCGTATATATGCTAAATAGGTGATATCAACAAGACAGCATTTCTCAAGCTGTCGCGCTTAGTACGAATCCTGATTCACTCGATGAGTTGTCTAGGCAATTAAACCCCGCCCCCATGCGCCTTCTATAACCCCAGCCCACTCTACTAATTCGCAAACAATCGTCTCTCTGAGTCATGTTTCTCAAGTAATCATTGTCACCGCGAAATGTAGGCGGACAGGCGGCGAACTGACAGTATTTGGGTGTGGCTGGGTCGGATTGGGAAGGGGAGGAAATCTATGCACTGAAGACTGTTGCATATATTGTCTTCGGCGATGACTCCATCGACACAAAAGTGAAGAATAATCGCGTCATTTTGGAACAGACAAGTTAGCAAGTATAGATTGTGTAAAAACACGCATGATGGAGACACAAACACGCATCCATTTCACCATCTTTTGTTTTGCTACCTGATTCAAACACAAACATCCTCTTGAGGAATGTGACAAAACATATGCTCTTTGTGCACTGCAGTGCATTTATTCAAAACAAAATTGCAAAATACAAATTTTGTTTGAAATAGAATAATTCCGTTTTCGTTTTGTTGGATAGTTAAGTGGGCATCGCCATGATAGAATTGTCTGTTGTGTGGCTGGGTTACGATTTTGAAATCTTTACCGTTGATAAGTATGGGATTGAAAAGAGGTTAACTATTGACTTTGTAAGAAAATGCTCGAACGCTTTGTTATATTTTCCAGCTATACCAAACCAACATTTGAATGTATATACATTATTCACACGTTGAAAGGAAAAATACATGCCCGTATAGCTACAGTGCCGTACATCGGGATGCAAGCCTATGTCAATCGTCGACTAACTATATAAACTAATTGTAACGGGGATTCTCTAAGAGTTTTGAGACTCGACTGGACTGGACTCGATTTCTGTAATTTAAATATCTTTTATTAGGGTCAGACTTAAAAACATTCTGTTCAGCTCATTTAAATCTTCCTCTGACATTTGTATTTTGATGATTTTATTTTACATATAAATGTCAAATATTTGCATATTATTAAATGTAAATAATTACATTTAATAATATGCAAATATTTGACGATATCGTAGTCATGCCTCTGTTATATAGAACTGAATATATTTCTATTTCCATTGCATATAACGCTACAGAATACATAAATGAAATACAAAGATGCACTATCAAATACATCCGGGTATAGAAAATGGTAGTATAACTCAGCTATTGGCTGAGATTTATATGATGGCGGCAAGTACGCCGATGATTGTTCTGAATGTTTTTTTTTATGACAAACAAAAACCGTTTATAATTGCATTTACATATGTTGGAAACTGTTTCGATCTTTGTGCGTAGATCGACTTTGTGTAGTCAGAAAAAAAACTTGTTCATAAAATCTATTTATTGAGAGAACATTAAATATTTAGCACGTCCATTAATCAGACACTTTTTTCCGATAATTGACTCTCTTCCATCTTGTTGACCTTCCCCCATTACAAGTTCAGAGTCGACCTTTATCTCCTCGTCGTTTATTGCACAGGTTTACTGTTGATTATCGACAATTAACTTTTTGAACAAAGTGAAAAATTACACAATAAATCAATGTTTCTTATCACTCAATATTTTTTAATAAAACTCTGTTAGATGTATATGTATATAAAAAAAGTTCATATCATTTTTACAATCTGATATAAAAAAGACTATGTACGCTTGGAACAAAAACAATTTACAAAGAGGGAAGAAATATAAAAGTGAATAGTATCATAAAACTAAAACCTTCTTATTTACTCTTTTTACACCACAAACAAGGTATAATGATACTTGGAACTCAGTGGTCTACTATTTGATATCGTATCTAACAGGGGACTTTGGGGAGTTGAGTAGCAATATTTCCCTACTACATTACATTTAAGCTTCTGCTCATGAATACAGTCGGGAGAGCAGGAAACGGAGAGGCGCATTCTTTAAATACGTGTAAAACAAACGTGGAAATGCAACTTTGCGGCAATGGGACAAAGTGCAATCTTGGCAGATAGTACATCATCTATTATTATATTCGAGACTCTCTTTTGAATTATGTCTAAGAATAAGAAGCGAGATGTAAATGCACCAGTCCAGACGATGCAACAATATTTTATTTGGCCTTGTAATGGGATAGGATACTCTCACGTGTGAGTTATTTGTTACCATAGTAGAAGGAGCACCCATTCTTTGCAGCAGCCTTTAGAATGCCCTGGTCTTTTAATTGTAATTCATACTGCCTTTGAATGTTAAGTCAAGGAGTTTGAAAAATGGGTTCTCGAGTAGGGTGTTATTTTTCATAGCAATCATTGTTGACAATGTTTTTGTAGTTGTAAAAGGAAATACAATTATTCTTAGTAGCACTAAATGTAACTCACGGTCCCATTCCATAACTGATTGCTGGTCGTTTTTTATGATTTCTATATAATTATTTTTCATTCACTTTGAAATTTTGATTATTAGCAAATGAACCACATGCTCTAGACGGTTACATTACCTTAAGCACGATAAAGAATAATATTAAAAAAAAAGAAGTTTAAAGGTCTTCTTTACATGTTTAAATAATAAATGTTAATTAGAAATTTACTACAGTATCATTATTCACGCAGTCAATGGAACCATGTGATTAAATTCTTACAGCTTTATACCTTTTGAATAGACGTTAACGTGTGTTTGCATTTAATTTTACAAAAACGTTCAGACATTTTGCTGTGCACTTATTTTCAACGTTATCAATATTTTATGAACTATTGCTGAAGGATCTTGGTGGGAGAAACATATGAAACAATCTCCTATTTGAGATTGAAAAAATAAAATCTACAACACTTTGTGCCTAAGTTGTAAAATTGTCGGTTCTTTTCCATTTTTTTATAAAATAATATAGTTAAAAATCTCCCGCAGTTTATGGCGCAGCGGCTAATCTTCTCTTTATCCTTTCTATATTTTCTAGATCATTTGAAAATTTGTTTAATTACCGTTGCTTTCTTCGGGAATCATTTGTCCATCATTTTTATTACAGCAGTTATCATCATACTACATTTAATTCATTGCAGTCACTATGCAAATGTCGTCGCTGGTTTAAAATATTTACACTTTAATTGAAAAAAATGGAGAGCAAACACACAAATAAATAAATCAAACACAGGAAACAACATTTATGAGGGTCATATTATTAAATCCTCTTATAAATCTTTATGGGTAGATCATCCTCTTTCTGCCTAATAGATCGTAGTTTGAATGTTGATAATTATTAAATAAGATTAATGGTATGTCGAGAGGG
Organism: Euprymna scolopes; assembly: GCF_053919585.1. NCBI lineage: Eukaryota > Metazoa > Mollusca > Cephalopoda > Sepiida > Sepiolidae > Euprymna > Euprymna scolopes. The sequence goes on along the minus strand of NC_136496.1, from coordinate 41,373,398 downwards.
TATGTTTATTTTTCTCTTCATCTAATGAATGCCCCCTTTCGCATTCACGGTGTTTTTTGTCGCTTACACGTGTGTTTTTCTTCGAGCGTTTGCTGCTCATATGAGTGACGTAATCGACCATGGAAACCTAGTTCGAGAGGGAAGTACGAGAGAGCATACCAATTTTCACGTTTCTGAAAACACTATTTGCCCGCCCCTTTTGTCGTAAAACCCCTAATTAAATAGGGAAGGGATAAGGGTATTTGTTTTGCGATCAGGAAGATATCCTCACATTTGTTTCGGCTTTGAACGAGATGAGACATAAGAGCCAGCAGTAGGGACGTCATTCGAACATACAATGACAGCGATATTACTCAAATGAAGTTTGAAACATAGTTTTGGCAATAACAATATCATTTTTTTTTTTAATTCTGTACTTTTTTGTGTCAGTTGTGATGTGTCATTTAATAAAATTTCATTATATCTTGTACCTGAAATTGCTAAGCATAATAGCTTTTATTCCATTATTTTTCTCCCGGACACACCTTCTCCCCCTCTTCTTCTTCTTCTTCTTCTTCTTCTTACTACTACTACTACTACTACTACTACTACTACTACTACAATAATACTAATAAAATAATAACAATATTAATAAAATAATAATGAGAAGAAAATAAATAATAGTAAAACAGAACAATAATAATAAAACTGAAATGATAAAATAATGATCAAGATAAAATTATAATAATACTTAAATAATAATAAAAATAATTTATTGAGAAGAAAGTTCTTGCGAAATTTTTAATTTTGATTTCGAATGATGTATTTCCAAATAAGTTTCCGTTATAATACCTTTACTTTATATAAAATTTTAAAGGGCGTTTTTCGCTTTAATCTAATCGTTTAAATTACAATTGTTTTAAAACAATTGAGTCTTCTTTTCAGAACGTTCAATACAAAATGAAAAAAACACAAATTTGCACCAATTTCTTATTTTAGTTCAAGCTAGGCCGACAAGCTGCTGGAACCGCTCGCGATATCAACGAAGCAGTTGGCGCATGAATCACTACTGAATCCAGAGCACAATAGTGGTTTGAAAAAATTTCGTGGTAGCGCCGAGAGTCTTGACGACAATCAATTAGGAACGTTAGTCGAATCCAATCTTCACACAACTGTTCAAAAATTTGCTTCGAAATTAGACGTAACGTATACGACGATTTCTAAACCACTTGAGAGAAATTGGAAATACTAAACACTTAATAAGTTGGTGCCTTACGAATTGAACGACAAGCAAAAGAAACGCCGTTATCAAGTTTCGTCTTCACTTCTTCTAATCAACAAGAACGGCCTGTTTTTCGGCCTGATTGTGACTTGCGATAAAAACTGGGCCCTTTCAACAACCAGTGACGCTCAGTAGTTAGATGTGGAGGAAGCTCTATGACATTTCCCAAAGCCAGAGTGTCACCAAAAGAAGATCATTCTGTATTTTGATAGTTTGCGACCGGTCTCATCCATTACAATATTTTGACTGAGGCGAACCCATTACGGCAGCAAAGTACTGTGAAGAAATGGATGAAATGCATCAGAAACTTCGACAACAACACCCAGCATTAGCCAACACAAAAGGCCCAATTCCACTCACCAATAATACTCGACCACACGCTGCTAAACCGACCCTTCAGAAATTTAACGAATTGGGCTACGAAACACTACTTCTTTAGCCACACTCTCCAGACTTCTTACTTACGGACTACCACTTTTTAAGCATCTCGACAATTTCTGCGCGAGAAATGCTTCAAAAACGTAAGTGATTTCAAAATTCTTCACTGACTGCATCACCACCATAACGCAAGATTTTTTCGTTACTGGAATAAATATGCTTGTTTTACGTTTTCAAAAGTGTGTTGATTCTGATGGTGCTTGTTGCGATTAATAAATGTTCGTTTTAAGCGAGAGATATTCATCTGAATTTAAAAGGTTAAAAATCGCAAGAACTTTCTTGTCAACCTAATATTAACTATTAATATAAATATTACAGAATTCCAGGGAAGGCAAACAGGTGTATTCAGCGAGAAATCGAAAGTAAACCACTGTTGTGATAACGCAAATTAGTTTGTTTCGGTTATTGGAATAAGCAAGGAGTGTTTGAAATTTGTGAAGATTATTTTTACACGAATTCCAGGGACTAGCAAATCATTGCCAGCAAAGTCAATAACCGATATCTTACTCGCCAGATTCAATAACGGTGGTAGCGGATATGCTCCTAACTCATAAGAATATGTTGGCACCAACATTAGTTGAAAATGGTGGCAAAAAGTGTAAGAGGACTCTCTATATTTGTAGCACTCTTTACCGCTTTCAACAACCAGACAAATAATTCGGCGTTATCTCAACAGCTGCTTACTCGCTAGTAAAATTTCTCACTCATAAAAAAGGTTTGTTTCATCTAGTGTTTGAGTGGAATAAACTGCTAAAAACGCCAGCACTCTCTGCACCCTTGCCGTGGAGATTGGAATTGTACGTTTATCTCAGATTTTTCAATCCCCTTTGACCCACATGGTCATTTTGTGAAATAATGACTGTGACTGATTAAACAAAAATGTGTTTTAGGTGTTAGGGAGATAAAAGATTATATCAGTAATTTAACTTCCCTTGGATTCGTGTAATATTCCTTCTATAGTTTTTTTTTTGTTTGTTTCTATCTTAATTTTGTAGAAGACACAGTTTTCACCTTAGGCGGGTTGCACAGGCTTCATTTTTAAGCAAATATACGAATCATTTTCAACACCCGACGACAACACTTTTCCCGAAGTTCAACATTTAAACTCATCGGATATTCTTAAGTAACATAAAGTGAAATAAGTGAGAAGATGCTGACAAATCTTCTGCAAAAGAATGTAGCCTCAATTTACCGGGCCAGGGGAGTTCTCATATTTCATATTTTAAAAAGCTAACATTCTCTGCTGCATGAAGCATTGTTGACACATCGATTTCTAATTTAATAACTCTCGAATTTTCTGCCAAGACTGAGCACCTGTTCTTTCCCTTTGCTTGTTTTACAATAACTATCATACAATAATATCGTGTGGTAAGCGTTCACGTCGGAGATTTATAGAATAGATATAAACCAAATCATAGCAATATACAAACAATATACAACAGAAGAAGGATATATCGGAAATTTCCACTGATTCTGTTGGTTTGTATTGTTTAGATTATTTGAAATACTATTAGGGTTGTTCATTTCACAGCATGTCGCTCGCTAAAATCTCTTCGGTTCTCCACTTGCATTTCCGGAACTCGGAAACAAACAAGCGCATTTGTAAACCCTTATGTCGAACTCAAGTATCTGCACGAAATTTAGAACTGAGTCTTTATTCGATGCAATGGAGTAGAATTCTATGTGGTATTGACTGATGAACTATTGTTCATTACCACAGTGTTATATATATTATACTTATTTATTATCACCTGATTGAACTTTTAACTCCAGGAGTCTGTTACGGCCCATGTTCATGCGAAAAACGCTATTGTGAATTTTATCACACTGATATGATGTTCTATGTCCTTGCCTTGGATATAATAATAGACATGATCGGATTGTGCAATGCATGCGATCGAACATCAGTAAGCATTACAAAGTTCCTCATGTGAGCAAAGATATTGAAATCCTAATGGGAAACAGTTATAAAAGCGTAAGCCACTACACTCTCCTGGCATTTCTGTATTGAGACCGATAGAAATCAATCGATGGGAAGCTACAAAATACAATAATCCAAGAAACGAAAAACCAAACGTTCCTTCTGAATGATAGATTTATTTCAGCTCACCATAAAGTTCCTGTGACAGAATTTCAAAACGTTTTCCAAAAATAGATTAGTTGAATGAATCAGAATGTGATAGAGTAAAAGAAAGGCAATTCTGATGGTGGTGGGAAAATTAAACTGATGACGATTTTTCAATAATTTTTCATTCGATCGAGCTATAGAATGAATCGTAATATTTTACAAACATCTTATGATGATTCTCATACATAGATGCATCGGATATCATATATATTTCTTTACATTTGAAGCGTTGTAATTAATGCATAGTGTTTAAATGTGAAATCTTATTTTAATGTGTATGTATGAAAAATATTTTGACACAAAACTTTTATATTATTTAGGATTTAAACATAAATCAACCGCGAGAATAAATTCTGTCTGATGTAAAATGCTACAACAACAACAACAACAACAACAACAACAACAACAACAACAACAATAATAATAATAATAATAATAGTAATAACAATATTTATAATAGACATTCAAAGAATGTTATCAATTTGAATACTGATAATAATTTAAATGCTGATAACACTTATAAATTAAACAATATATAAAATTAATAATTATTTTAAAAATATAACAATTTAAAAATGCCATTAACATAATATTCTTACCAATAATAACATTAAAACAACAACAATAATAATAAACATAATAATAATAATAATAATAATAACAAAACTAACAGTATTAATATTAAAAATATATTAAAAAAATAATAATTGCAGTAACATTAATTTAAACAATAATTTATATAGTAACTATTTGAATGATAGGTTAATAATACTTATTTAAATAATAATGTTGATTCAAATCATAATAGGATAATATTAATAATAATTTCAATTATAATTTGAATAATATTAATAATAAGCTAGTTAATAGAACTTTAACAATTAAAATAGCCCGACACGATTAACCTATAAATTACAAAAAAAAAACTATAATCAAATAAGGACTTTTGAAAGTTTTATAAAAAACGGAAAGAAGATCAGAAAAATCGCACTAAAAATAAATAAAATGCTTCGATGTCCTAGGTACGTGGAGAGCGAAAAGACAATAACAAAAATGCTGAAATTTTAAAATTTTAAAAACAAAAAGAACAACCTCGGAAAATTGAAAGAATAGAATTATAAGAACCTGACATTTTAGCGAGTGAGGTAGACTTAAGAAAATTAAAGTCATAAGCTGTTATATGTATATTGAAAAGGAACAAATAAATTAACCCTGTTATATGTATATTGAAAAGGAATAAATAAATTAACCCTGAATAACATCGAAAATTTCTGCTAATAGTATATACGAATAAATTGATATGACGTCATCGAAGGAAGAGGAATAATCAACAGAATCGAAATAACATTTTGATATTATGATTAATCATGTTTCTCTCTCTTCCCAATATTGACTTGATTGATTTGATGTTGCTTTCACTGACGTTTTTTGTCGTATATAAAGTATGTTTTCTTTTCATTAGCCAATCCTTAAAAACAACAACAAAAAAAACAGAAAAACAACTGCGACATTTTTATATCTGATTGCAATTCGTTTATTCCGCACTTATTCCGAAGATGATAAAAACTAAATGTCAAGACATGTTTTTCAATTTATTTACCTAAGATTTTACTAGTTGTTTTCACTGAACTTATAAACATTGTTTTAATTCGTTTCTTACATATTTTTTTAATTATGAAGATAATTCGTATTATTTTTGGCTGAATGATAATCTACACTCCTTCAAGTAATATTTTTGCCAGGTTTTGAGGGGTGGGTGGGATTTAATACTCACTGAATTAGGTCTTAAATGTATAAGAATAAATACACTAAATACAAAACTAATACGAATAATTCTTGAACATCTCTTATACATAAATGCAGAGCGTATTTAGTAGGATATGTATAACATAGAGAGCGCGTCCGAAAATCATTTCGGACGTGCTTTTTAACTAATTAAAAATCAACATATATGTTTAAATGACGAAATTCGAAAATAACATTAATGACGCATAAGAAAAAAAATACTATTATCTTCAGGCACAATTTATATTTCACATAGAAGATTGCCTTTTTAAGCGATGTATAATAAAAATGGCAATTACTATTAACCTTGCTTTATAAATATAAATCTCTTTCTATCTTCTCTCGTCGTTATTTAGTTTTGTATAGAAAGGCTAAGAGAGCTTCTATTTTTCTATTTTAATAATTATAGAAACATTTTAAGCCCTTTTTTTACAAAAGTAATAAAAGCCGTATAATTAAAAGAAATAACAACGATATAATTATATAATTTCACATGGCATCAGATATTAAGACCGCCAGATTTTTTCACTACAAAATTTTATAGACTATATATATAGAAGACACTTCTCCAAGAATTTATTCTCGTTTAAAATAACATGCTAGTAAATTTCGACGTAAAGTAACGTACTGATATCCTGTATCAGTAGAATATTACGATGTAATTTGACTTTAGATATAAACATCTTAATTTTTTTTAAGTATTCATAAATACTTCCAAAAGTTGTATATTTAAAATAATTGTTATTAAATATATTAAAAATAACTATTATTATTGAAAATATTTACAAAATATAATGCCTTGAGAAAGTACAAAACAGTACCTTAGTGGGGGGATGTCCTTTTCTCTTCCCTCAACCTCTTTCCCACAGAAGTTGCGAGTCTGTCTTTGTTTTATCATTATTTCCATGGCAAGTACTCGCTCGAGCTCCAATACCTTGTCTCCCTCGCCAATCTTTCACGAAAAACACCCGTCTAGCTGAAACCACTGTCAGTAATTTTCTCCACTCTTTATCTGTGCCTAAATCAAAACGTAGATTCCATGAACAAAGTTTCTCTCTTAGAAGTTCACGCCTGTGTAACTCTCTTCTCTTTGTCTGTTTCCGACCTGACTACAACTTGGATGTCTTCAAGTCCAACATAAACAAATTCTGATGACTCTCTCCCTAAAGTAAGACACTTTATAAAATATTCAATACTAACGATTACTACGATACTATCCCTTTGATTACTGTACACGCAATGACACTTATCCCCGAGTGGCTTCCTGGCCTTGATAAGTGGTGACCGTCTCATATAAAAATATGTAATGCATATGGTTTAACATTCTGATATATGAATACAAATCAATCTGCAAGTCATCTTTTCCTTTCGATTGACTACGGTTAATTTGAACGCTTTTGACTTCCGGTCGCATCATGGAGCATCGTTAAGACGTTGGATTTTTTTCGCTTTCGTTTCCACCTTTGCGTCACGGGTTCGAGCCTGCCTACCTACTAGTCCTTTTTTAACATTTCTCTCCACTCTGGTTTCCTACAGTTGTCCTGATTCTCTCTCCTCACATGGGCTGCCGACTGTTGTCCCTACCCCCCGCTACTACAACTCTCTTTTTAACACCTCTCTCCTCCCGGGGTTTCTTACTACACCACCTACACACACCCGGGCCACGCCGCTACTACAATTTTTTAACCCTCTCTCCACCCGGTCTGTCTATTGTTATTTGATTCTCATCCGCTTCTGCAACTTTTTTTACACCTCTAACCACCCGGACTCTCTATTGTTATTTTAACCCCCCCACACCTCTCCACACCCGGGCAACGCCGGATAACCCCGCTAGTTATTTATAAAATACACACTTTCTTTTAGTCCATACGTTACAACTTCACACCAACATAAAAAATAAGATAATCCAAACATGATAAGTAAATGATTAATCTGATGTAAAGATAAGCAATTCCAATAAGTATTTCCAAATGAATTGTTCCAAAGTCAAATGATGTCGCACCGTAGAAACCTTTTATTGTTTACAAATATTTAAATTGCTGCGATATTAAATAAACCAAACAAGTAAATAAATCTAGAAGATTCCTGCTTGTTTTAGTTATTGAAAACATATGTAGCTGACAATGCCAAATAATTTCATGGCGGAATTTATTTTTATCCAATAGTATTGCCCCTCTAATTATTAAGCCATTTACTATTTCCATAGAATTAGAAAGCATCATGGAATTTTCCCGAAATCTCACTTATAATAATAATAAAAATAATTTCCCGAAATCTCACTTCTTCTTCTTCTTCTTCTTCTTCTTCTTCTTCTTCTTCTTCTTCTTCTTCTTATTATTATTATTATTATTATTATTATTATTATTATTATTATTATTATTATTATTATTATTGTTGTTATTATTATTATTATTATTACTATTATTATTATTATTATTATTATTATTACTATTATAATAATAATAATAACAATAATAATAATAATAATAATAATAATAATAATAATAATAATAATAATAATAATACATGCTATTATTATCCAGATTCTTTAAAAGCAGACTTTACTTTTACCCTTTTATCATTCTTGAATTTTTCCATTTCCTTCTTGAAACAAACTAAACTGTTTTCTTCTTTTGCTTTCAGTCTTGTCGACATTTTGGCTGCTTTTCTCTTTATTTGTATTTCCCGTCATAATCACACTCTTCGATCATCTCACTGTTTTATGTCATGCCTACGGAGCTGAGCAAGTGTATAAATTGTTAAAATAAAACACTGGCATGTTCATGCATGCATATATTCACATAAGCACACACACACACATATCCACACACATGTACACACTAGAACCCATGCATGGACTAAAACGAACTTATAAAGTGGCAAACCGTCTATTCTCTTCCAAGACAAAACGAACTGATTGTGATTCATTATTTTTCTACGCATCTTTGATCTGTTTATATTTTTTAGTTTCGAATTGTTTTTGGTTCTTCAAAAGCGGAACTGCTAAGGGGAAATGGAAATAATGGAAGAGGCAGGGAAATGTACAAAGTCAAGGGTGCATAGAATTACGAAGACTATTTAAAAGAATTCTTTAAAAAATGACAGTGATAATGCTGATAATGGTGATGGTTGTGGCAGAAAGAGAGAGAGAGAGAGCAGAGAAAAAGAATGAAAGAAAGTTGGAGGAGGAGGAAGAATAAGAAGAAAGAGGAAGGAGTAAGATGCATATACGAAAAGATGATAGAAAATTACGAAGCCTTAAAAATCTTTTTAAAATAGCAATCATAACGTTGATCGGGGCGCATGAAGAGTAATCGGAAGTAGAAGAGTATAAGGGGGGGAGAAGAAAAGAGGAATAAGATTTATATATGAAAAGATTAATAAAAGTCAGTCATTACACATTATTAGCAGGCAACACTGCCGTTGCTAAGTTATTAAGGAATGTCCCTACGCACCTCAGATCCAACCCCTTATCTTATTTATTAGTTTTTATAATTTTTAATTTTAAGTGATAAATAATATAAAATAAAGAAAAAAAACCGTCTTTGATGATTATGGATGTCCGGTTGGAACTTGGATCATACTGTTTAATGAATTGTTGAAGTTTAATTCAAAATCAATACAGCCCTTGCATTCCGTGTAAAATTTCACACAGAAAAAGTTGTTTGATCTCGTTATGGTGATTTACTTTCATATTGTGTCGCTGAACTGACATTCAAACATTTGAGAAGTATACGAGAAGCGTACTAAAAGTAATGTCTATTATTTTTTATTGCGTCCGAATGAAATAGAGAGGATTGCAAATTGCATTACTCTGATAATTGTAATGGTGCATTAATGACCTGAAAGTTTCATCCCGCTATTGATGATGGTCTGAAATTCTAAGAAAGTAACAGCTGTCATAGACATCCGTTAAAAGTAAAGATTCGTCATTGAACTCATAGCAAAAGTGCAGTGTGTGGAAAAATAAATTCTGGAGCACAAAAGACTGCCCCTTTTCATGGGATCACTCCTGTCTTCGTAGCTCTTCAACTTTTGTTTTGTTTTTTTTGTAAACGAGAGGCTTTATTTTTTTAACAACTCTTACAATTCAAACAAAAATGTAATTATCTGGTTGCTTGGCATCTGAGTATACATCATATTGACCGGCCTTCGGCCATCTTTTGCCAAAATCTTACATACGTTTTGTTTACAATTGGTTTGTCAATAATTTGTTATGTAGGCGAATCTGTTGTAACGAAATAGTCTGAAAACCAGTTTTTATTTAACCGATAGACGGTATTCGGAAAGGTTTTACGGCAATCAGTTGTTAATAGCATAATAACTAAAACTAAAAAAGGCATAACCCAGAGAAAAAAATTGTTTTATATATTATAAATCTTCTAATCATATATATTTAAAAATCTAACATGATAAATATATATATATGAATATAAATATATATATATATATATATATATATATATATATAACTACTTAATTTACTCACATAAAATTAATATACGAAAGTACAAATTTATGAGTAAACTTTAAGTATTTACTTCAAAAGTGCTCAATACGTAGGTAGAGCTATTGAGTAAGTTATAAAATAATCTGGCGATTAAGCTACACTGAATATTCCGCGTTTCATCCACTCTAGGACTTTTCAGGTTTATACACACACACACACACACACACACACACACACTCACACACACATATATATATATATATGTGTGTGTGTGTGTGTGTGTGTGTATGTATGTGTGTGTGTGTGTGTGTGTGTGTATATATATAATAATTCTATATACGGGAAATAAAATACAACTTCGCAAAATCCTAGAAATCATTTGACGTTTATAACTTCTGTGAAAGAAAAGTTTAACATTAGAATATAGTGTATCAAAATCTGTCAAAAATATCCAATTGAGTTTTCAATCGTGTGTTCTACAACAAAATATCTTAAGTTTTTCATGTAAAAATGCTTTAAAATGTCTATTACTAGTGATTCATTGTACGGATGGATGATATCCGTCGTTTTTTTCCTTGCAAAATTTCTAGTTCCTGTTAATATAAATAAAAACAAGAAACAATGAAAAGTAAAGGGCATAGAATTTCCCTGGTGTGTTATTCATTATTCCAGGGCGCTAAAAACATGTCATGGACAAAAAGTCTGATTATACCCTATAGGCCGTCTGTCTATAGCTCTTAGTATTAACAGAAACTCTCTTTTTTCTTTATCATTCTCCTTTCTTTGTCTCTCTCTCTCACTTTATATATATATATATATATATATATATATAATCAACAAATAATTATAAAGTTTACAGTCAAACGCATCTGTAACTTTCAAGATATTAATATTCATGTTGTAATTCTGACCATATAAAAAGCTCAATAAAATCAGTATAGGACATAGCGATTATTATTAAAGAATAAAATTTAAGACTATAAATTATTATGTTTCATTCTGAGTATCTTGTCGAAACAGGAATTCTTGTACATTATTATTTACAATCTGTAATTTTGTCGATATATATATATATATATATATATATATATATATATATATAGTAATGGTCATATTCATATTTATTGACACTGTCAAATAAAAATCGTATTTTGTTAATAAAATTTCATAAAAATAGTCAGAATCGAAGTGTCATATGTATTTTGAACTGCTCTTTCCGATGCAACAATTGGATTTCGAAAAATATTGGGAATAATGAAATTACGAACAAAATCTCTAAATTACCGTGTTCAAAATTATTCGCACTGATTATTATTTTCATCTATTACCTGTATAATTACAACCAATGCCATGCTTGACATGATTTCGTTACCTCTTTGTAGCCTTATTATGCTTATTTTATGTTGATTTAAACAAAATATTTTTCAGACAATTTTTAGACGGTGTTTGTTTTAAATTAGGAGCTTTCGTTATGGTTAAGACTAAGGAACACAGCGAAGACCTCAGGAAGCGTGTGATAGCGTATCATTCCAGAGAGGAGGACTATGATAAGATTTCTAAGAAGCTAAACCTTCCATAAATCCACCGTTCGGTCCATCGTAAAGAAGTTCAAATAACAAGGTCACGTTTTTAATTTGAAAGCTCGGGGGAGAAAAATGCCACTGTCCGCGAGAGCAGAGTGAAAATTAGTTCGACGTGTCAACCAAAATCCAAGGATCTCTGCTGGGGAGATTGTAGAGGAACAGAGAAGCTCTGGAGTGAGCTTGTCTTAACATACAGTTGGTAGAGTTTTGAAGAGAGCTGGTTTGAAAGCATGTCCCCCGAGAAAGACTCCCTTATTGAAACCTGTGCATCTGAAAGCAAGGCTACAGTTGCAAAGCGCTACATTGATAAAGATGCTGTCTTTTAAAAACATGTCATATGGTCAAGCGAGACAAAATTTTAGTTAATCGGCCATAATAGTGTTTCTTCTGTTTACAGGAAATCTGGCGAAGGCTTCTTGCGCAAAAACACAATAGCAACTGTGAAGCACGGCGGAGGCATTTTGATTTTTTGGGGATGCTTTGCTGTCACTATCCAGGACGACTTGTTAGGGTCATAGGCATCATGAAAAACGAGGATTATGTTACATCTTGAATGAAAACCTGAAGGAGTCTGCTAGAGAGCAGTCAATCGTGTTGTTTCATGCAAGATAATAATCAATTTGAGTAAAAAATTGCTTAAGGAAAACAAGTGTTAATCCAAGAGCCCGGACTTCAATCCCATTGAAAATTTGTGGAGGGTTTTAAAATTGAGGGTAAAGGAGAGGAAGCTTAAGAATCTCGCTCAGTTAGAGGATTATTGTCAGAAGGAATAGGCTAAATTTACTGCTGAAAATGCTACAAGTTAGTGGAAAACTATAATAAACGACTACATCAAGTAATTAAGGTTAAGGACCATAGGATCATTAGAATTACGGTGCCAATAAATTTGAACAAAGGATTTTAAAATATCGTTGGAATTTCTTTATCATTCTTTTTTTTAATTCAATTGTTGAGTTGGAAAGAGCCGTTCAAAATATATATTATACTATGTGATTTCCTTTGATTTAACCTTTTTCTGAAGTATTTTTAAGACAAAATGATGTGTTAATTGAACTGTGCCAATAAATATGATCATGACTATATATATATATATATATATATATATATATATATATAAAATAAAAATGACAATTATTAAATTTACCAAATATTATAAATATTAAAGAATTAATATTTATAAAGTAATCTCAACCAGATGTAAAACTCGATAAAACCAAATTGGAGATAGAGCCTATAATAAGAGCAAATAGTTGATAAAACATGTATAAAAACATTTATAAATATATATAAATATATAAAAATATATATGAATGGAAAAAACATCGAAAATTATACTTAACTGGATTTTTAGATATCTATATATATTCTGTTATAGATTGTGATATTTACATATGGTGTAACTATCATCTTATAATCTAGATAAGCAGTCACTGATTAATCAGACATTTTCTATTTTGATTGCTCTGTAAACGTGAAGTTCATTGACCTAATTATCTGTGCATGCAATTCTTTATATATATATATATATATATATATATATATATATATATATATATATTAAAATAAAAAGAGTGTCCCTTCACGTGAAATCACCGTTTTCTTCACCCTATTCCCTCTGCTTCACTTTTTGTTATCAAGTAAGATCTTTTACTTACTTGCAGTTTAATCAAATAATTTTGTAAGCAAAACCCGATCCCGCATTTTGCTATTTCCTACCCTCTGATGTGAAGGAAAGTATTTCTTCGAAACTCCGCAGATTAAGGACTATCCACTTATTTAGTGTTTCCTTTTCAAATTAAATATGTTTTAAACTCTTTTTCAAAGTGTTTTTTAACATGTTTTATTAACTGTTTGCTCTTATATATATATATATATATATATATATATATATATAAGTATAAAGAAAGAGAGAAAGAAAGTGAATTAATGAAGTTCATAGAATTAGATATAAACATAAAGAGAGAAAGAGAGATATACCATTATAGAGCGAAATGTGTTTTTTCCGTCCCTAGATATAAATCATAACATATAAATGATATATAAGGGGTATATTTAATCTTCATTTCAAAAGCATAGCACCTACAAGAGTTATGTAACATAAGTTTGATTTTATTATATATAAACCAGGACTCATAATTTAGATACAAAAACAATGTTTTTCTAGTGTCCGTTTGAACAGTTATCGCAGCAATGATAATTCATTTGTTCTAAAAAAATAAACATTTATAGTGTTCTATATTTCACCCAAAATGTCGTTAAAACGGATAAATATTTTACTCGTTATTTTAATGTATATGGAATAAAATAAATTATTGCAAAGTACCAGAATATCATTTATATACTATTCTACTTTCTTCTTCCTTAATTAGAGTATACGATTTCCTTCTGAAAAAAAGCCAAATATTTTTGAAGGCTAAACTGCATAAAAAAAAGCTAAATTAACTACATTTGGCTTTAAAAGGCCTAACTAATAACTCTGCACAATGCTATGAGAATAGAAAACCCCTTCATGTAGCCTCTTTTTCGACTATCATAATACTACTGATTGATCATTATGGTATTGGTGTCAGAACGGAACTTGTAATTTCGACGTACAGTGGTTCTTTAACGAAGAAGATCTAAGCAACATGTTACACTAAAAAGTAAACATTCGAAAGAAACATAGCAAAAAAGAAAATCGTCTGACAAAAGGTGAAGTAATAAATTAACGTTTGCCTCTTACTATGTGATTTTATTATTTGTATTGGATTATGTAGCATAAATTACTTTCTGAGTATTTATTAGTACTCATTATTTCATCTCATTTAAGTCAGTTCTATATTTAAAATACAATAGACACTATTTTTAGGTGAATGCTAATCTAAGCATATTTGCTACGTGTTATTGGGTTTTCGCTGCAAACACCTATTTTTTGCGTAATTCATACAAAAATCATCAGCTTTATAAAAATGTGGTGTGGCTTTCTTCAGTCTTGACAGGCTATGGATACCCACTGTAACGGTGCCTGTTAGTGACATTTTTGTGGCAACAGTTGCGCAGTCTACAACCACCCCTCTCCTAAGTCAACATTGTTGCATACGAGTGGCAAGTTGAGGTACAGGACGACTGGAAACAATGCCGAGATGAGCGGACAGCAGATACTACGCTTAGAATTTCAAAATGTTCAGCCATATGGCACTAGCCAGGCTCAACGTTGCTTAACTTCGGTGATTTGCCGAGAACCGGTGTGTCAATGTGAAAAACATATCTGTCGATTAAATATATTTTTAATTACATAAAATGTCCACAGATTAGTTAGAAGATGAGAAATTGCAACGGTTATCCAAATTATTTTGAAGCAATTGTAACAACTACTGTTTGCACATGTTTGTCTCATTTGTAATGAAAGAATGGGCCTATACGTCAGAGAATTCAAGAAACAATAAAACGTTAAGTAAACATTTTGCTTTACAAACGTCAATTCGTCACGACAAATGCAACTTCTTAGCAGGAGTCGTTATTGGAAGGACGAACATAGTGACTGGTTCGTTTTTTATGTTCATCGTGTCTTTCTGCCATCTTTAAACGTACGTTTTCTTTGAAAAAATGATAGAAGGTTTTCTACTTGGAATAAGTTGAATCAAAGGAATCACAGTAATATGAGAGGGGCATGAACAGAAAGTGACAATAGAATTCAAATCGGTTGCAGATTTTCTGTTTCCGGCAGAGCGTTTCTTGGGCATTGTTATAGTTTAGTAGTAGCTAATAGCCAGCATAGTTTTAATTAAATAACAGTTAATATCTCCTCTTAATATCACTCTCTAATTCTATCTCCTCTATTTTGGGGTCCTTTTCTGACTTACTGTCTAAGAGGTGTACTAGTTTAGAATAAATAAAAGCACAATTAATGTTTAATTGCCGTACTTATTGCTATTTCTCGTCTACCTGAGTCTTTCAGATCCTATAAACTACACCAGACATACATAAGAGATATTAGTCAGCACATGCAAACTGTGAAAATTGATTACTGGGAGAAATGTAGAACGCAACGAATTGGTTTGCCGTAATAATATGGCATCAATATGGATTTTTTAAATTTAATATGAAATAATTAAGTGAACATAGTGTGTTTTAAAGAACTCCCGATCTATGAAAAACGTTACAACGGGAGTTCTTCCTTGTATAGTACAGCATGGCCATGTTCAAATCCAATGTCAATAAACATTTGCAATATAAACCGTCTTCTTTAAAAATCGAATGTTATTCATCTTATTATTTCTTATCTAATATTCAACATCATTTAATTAGCAATCTATCAATCTAATTGACTCTTGTCGTCCTGTGGCCTTCAGGTATAACAATTGGTGTCACAGTGGTAAATATTTTTTTTTTTTAATAAATCAAAAATGTTATTTGGTAATAGCCATAAGACCATCACCAAACTCATGACAACTCGTTAAAATAAAGTATTTAGTGGAAAACGATACTCCATGGTTTAATGTGCAGTTTAATAAAGTTCGACAGGGGATTATCTCCCTTTTATAATTTAAATTTTCAGTAGGGATTGTAATTAACATTTCAACGATAAATTCTATCCTGTCGAACTTCATTAGAGTTGGCTGCTTTATTTAACCATCTTTTTAACACATGAAACCACAGGGGGGAAAAACACCAAGAATACGAAACCATCTTCGGACCCAGCAACTTTTATCCTTTCTTTTTCAAGATAATGACCAACATGTCGACGAAGGTCAATTGGTACACCGACCGAAACGTTGCACAACTAACTCTCAAGATGAGAAAAATAAACCCATCTAAATAAACAATAAAACACATCAGTCCCGATCTCAAACAATCAGAACTGTAAACATATTCTGATATGGACATGTTAATTAATACATATTATTGATTCGTCTTGAAAACCAGAAAACGTTTTAGACAAGGAGATACACAGTAACTAATACTAGAAAGTAATAAGAACTGATAGCGAAATGACAGAACAGCACCCATTCAAGAAGAACGGCATTATCCGCGAAGTAAATAGTTTAGCAACTGAACTGGGAAGATACCCTTTTTAAGCCAGCGTAACCAAAATAAGAGCCAGCTTGATCAAGTATGATTGTGCCTTCATTGGCATTATTTCCAGTGGAATGATTAGTGTATTTGCGTATCTATATAGATCAGGATTAAAACTAATACGTAGAGAAAAGCTAAACACAAATAGACAAGAAATTTAAAATGGGTGTTGCTGTTTGCTTGGGACATCGTGCATAGTGTACAATTTCATAAGGTGTTTGATCACGTTAAATAGATTAAATGACAGCATTAAAGAATTCAGTGTTTTGCAATCTAATACGTATTTACCGATGGAGTGCATCAAATCCGAGTTGTATAGTACAGCATCATAGTTCATTACTTTTCATTTGTATTTTCGACGTACAACTTCCTTCTAAATAAATTCAATCATTGCAGAGTGAGATTTTACTTGTATAAAAGATGCCAGAATCAGGAGTAATATGGCTAAGAAGTCGCGCACAACATTAGCATATTTACTATTGAAGTATTATTTGCTGTAAATATTTATTGATGTTTTCTTTTTATTATAGACTGCTTCCAAGTAATTTTCTATTGCGTTGTCTGAAACTATAGAGAGATCCGTACTTATTGATTTTTGTCTTTATTTTTAATCATCAAAGGTTTAAACCCTTTGTAAGGTCAGCTTTACGTAGATTGCTGTGCAGAGCAGATTAGGAACCTTCATATGCATCACTTCTTTGCTATTTCTAATTTAAAAACGAGTTCCTCCATCAATCCATGTCCAAACCATTTGACCCGCTATTCAGTTATTTTGCCATGGATCAGCGTAATACTAGAATCCATCCAAATGTCGTATTTACTGGTTTATTCAAGCAGATTCATTCTTCAGATCCAGCGGAATATTTTTTTCCAAAGTGCCGAATATTCATTTCACCGTTTTCGTCTTACTATAGTATGATATTTATGCCATTTGTTTTTTATTATTATTATTATTATTATTATTATTATTATTATTATTATTATTATTATTGTTGTTGTTGTTGTTGTAACTAGTTAAAAGGTCCTAATTAATCTCTATAAATTTAGATGTTAACTCCTTTAATGGGTAAGATATTGCTTTTTCAAAATTCGAAATGTCAATCTAGCCTCTTTTAGTGACATCTACTACTACTATGTTGAGTATCTCATTGCATATAAACTGATTAAATAACCTAATAGACAGCAAGTGGTTGACTTAACTTCTCTACATCTGTCTTTCCAATCTTTCATTGTTTTCATTTCCCCTTTTCTATTCCCTTTTTACTCTCTTTTTTTCTTTTTTACTTCTTTCCCTTTCGTTTTTATTTACATCATTCAACAAGTTTTCTTATTAATTGCATTTTGTTTGAGAGATTAGTATTTCTTTGTCATTTATAGCATTCATGAACAGATGAAGTGTGCACGGTGACAATGAAGCAAATAAAATTTATTCATCGTCAAAGTTTTGTTAATATAGTGATTTCCCATAGTAACAATAGTTACTCTTACATAAGAAAGGGTAAAGAAAATACTTCACAGGGGATGATATCTGTTAATTCTTGATAAAAATCGAGTTATATTAGGTTGCAAAGGAAGATCGAAAGAGAGGTAAGAGAAATAGTAACAATAGCTATGGAGATAAGAAAGCATTCATTTTTTTATGGAAAGTATCTCTCTGACTGTATTTTCATTGATTTTTCAATCTCATCAAATTTAGGTGACTTTTATATGAATGTCTAACTATTATGTTATCCGGAAACCTTGGAGAACCGCGTTATATTAACCTTATTAAAAAAAAAAACTTTATTTAGTACTATTCTCATTATATAATTAATTGTAATACTCAAAAAAGACCTGTGGTGTTCTCTGAAAGTTGAGTGACAACAAGTCTTCCCAGACGTCCAGCTTTTTTCTCTTCCTTCGATAGCATTTGCAAATAGATTTGCATCATCGCAATAGCCTCTTCCTATTGATTCCTCGTTGGCAGATGCCATTGGTTTATACTGGAATTTGAGTGGCACTAAGCCTCCCCAAGATCCCAGTTCTCTTCGCACTTGTCCAGCGGAGGTCTGGCCAGTGCTCCCTCCTCGGTCTTTCCATCCTCCTTGGCCCTTCTCGGCTCTTTGGTATCACTTTTTTTTGGAGGGGGACGGTGGCGAAATAATGGAAAGATGCATGATTGGGGGGGGTAGAGCGTGTAGATCTGCAACTTCGGTGTTCTTCATTCCCTGCAACGCTTCTTCGTTATATTGTCTTGTGTTATTCTCCGCATTTCCTTAATATTTCAGCCGTTTTCCTTATCGTTAGGCGTTGTATGTTTGCAGCTATTCCTCTGATTCCAATTTCTGACATTGTTTTCTTCCAGGTTTTTCGGAATTGTTCCTAGTGCTCCTACTATTATCGGTACTATTTTGATTTTCTTCATCATCCAAATCCCTTTTAACACTCTGGCTAGCTCTGTGTATTTGCTTCGTTTCTCTTTTTCTTTCATACTCACCCTGTGGTCAGCTGGGACAGCAAGGTATACTATTTGACAGGATTTCTCTTTCTTGTTAATTATTACGACATCTGGTCTTCTTGCTTGGATGGGTTTGCCCGCCTGTATGTCCATGTCCCATAGGATTTAGTGGTTCTCGTTTTCAAGTGCTGTGGCGGGTTTATGCTTGTACCATTTATCTGTATGCTCAAGATGCAGCCATTTGCACAATTTCCAGTGCACCGCCCTTCCCACTTGGTCATGCATGTTTTTGTATTCCTTTTGGGCTAGTTTGCTGTATTCACTTACTATGTGGTTTTATCGTTTCGTCTCTTCGTCCACAGAGTCTGCATTTGCCGTTTTCTTGTGTTTTATCGATCCTTGCTTTGATATGGTTGTTTCTGATCGAGTTATCTTGTGCTGCAGTTTTAGGGATTCAGTTTCTCGGTTTACATGTCCTTTTCGCATCCATATCCAGGTGTTTTCGTTATTCTCATCTTTTGTCATTCTTATTAATCTTCCGTGGAGTTGTTTCTCTTCCCATTTGTCTTTTCTGGTTTCGTCATTTGTCTCTCTGTTTTCTGTTTTGTTGGTTTTCTCCGCATCTCACGCTGCCATAATTATCCTTTCAGTGTTTTACATTATGTATTTTTCTAGTTTTTTTTTCTGTCCTTCACACAGTCTTCTATACAGATCAGTTCTCTCCCGCCGTCTTTCCTTTTCACGTAGAGTCTGTCAATATCGTCCTTTGGGTTTAGTGCATTATGCATGATCATGAGTTTCCTGGTTTTCTGGTCGAGCTGTCTCAGTTCTTCTTTAGTCCATCCTATAAACGGTCCAAAGTACCTCACTAGTGACACTGCCCATGTATTTATACCTTTTATTAGGTTTCTGCTATATAATTTAGTTTCCAGGAGTTTTCTTGTTCTCCCGAGTTATTCCTTTCCAATTTTCTCTTGCATTTCTGTAGCTCTGATGGTGTCCGCTTCCATAATTCCCAAGTATTTATAGTCGCCTTGTTCCCCTAGTGCCCTCATTTCTGTTTGGTTGGGTAGTTCCATGCCTTCTGTCGTTTCCAGTTTTCCCATTTTATAACTAGCATTGCGCAATTTTCCATTCCAAAGTCCATTTGGATATCTTGGCTGACGATCCTACTAGTGTTAATTAGTGTTTCTAGCTCCTTTTCGGTCCTTGCAAAAAGTTTCAGATCGTCCATGTACATTAGGTGGTTCATTTTTTCCTCCGTATTGGCGAACTTGTATCCGACTTGGCACTTTCTCAGAATAATATTCAAGGGCATCATGGCTATGATGAACAGTAATGGTGATAATGAGTCTCCTTGGAAGATGCCTCTTTGTATGTTAATTTCTGTTATGTGTTGTCCATCTGCTGTCAGTTCCAGTCTCCATGTTTTCATTGCATTTTCTATTACATTGGTGATCCCGCTTGGTATTTTATACATTTTTAGGCATTCTATTATCCATGCTTGGGGGATCCTGTCGTACGTTTTTTGTATTCGATCCATGCCATGGCTAAATTTCTCCTCTTCCTTTCTACCTCCTTAAGGATCTTTTGATCATAATATAGCAGATAATGTATTCCTCTTTTCCCTTTTTGGCATCCTTTCTGTTCCTCAGGGTGGAGTCCACGGTTATTCAGTGAGTGGTAGATTTGTTCCCTCAGTTGTGCTGTCAGTATCTTCCACATGGTGGGTAGGCACGTGCTTGGTCTATAATTGATGGGGACGGTTCCTTTCTCCGTGCCCTTCTGTAGCAGTGTGGTTCTACCTTTTGTCATCCAGTCTGGTACGTCTGCTTACTGTATACATATTCTCGGGGTTTGGGCTAGCCTTTCGTGTAAGGTTGTGAATTTTTTTAACCAGTATGCATGTATCCCGTCGTGCCCTGGTGCTCTCCAGTTTGACATTTTTCGTATGGTTTTCTTTAGGGTTTCCTTGCTGATTTCATTCACAGTTCCTTCTTCGATTTGTTGTATGTTTTTATTATTATTATTATTATTATTATTATTATCATTATTATTATTATTATTATTATTATTATTATTATTATTATTATTATTATTATTATTATTATTATCCCATCACCTAGCTTTCTCACACTGTAACCTTATTAAAAAAATAATCGTATTATAATTCACTGACACTAAACTGTGATGTACGCTGGAGTCTGATTGACAACAAGCCTTTACAGATTTCCAGTGCTCTCTACATCTCTTAAATAATTTTACGTTATCACAACGATCGCTTGACTTAAGTCTGTCGCTCTCAACGGCTATTGGTATTCTATCGGTTTCGTGTGGCAAAAATTCCCTAAGTCTCCAGTGATCTCAGCAATTTTCCAGTTGAGATCTTGTTAGCGTATTAGATATTTGCAGGACAATGTAAGTGTATTAGATATTGGCAAGTCAATGTCAGTGTATTAGATATTGACAAGAGAATGTTAGTGTATTATATATTGACAAGACAATGTTAGTGTATTAGATATTGGCAAGACAATGTTAGTGTATTAGATACTGGCATGAGAATGTTAGTGTATTAGATATTGGCAAGATATTGTTAGAGTATTAGATATTGACAAGACAATGTTAGTGTATTAGATATTGGCAGGACAATGGCAGTGTATTAGATATTGACAAGAGAATGTTAGTGTATTAGATATTGGCATGACAATGTCAGTGTATTAGATATTGGCAAGAGAATGTTAGTGTATTAGATATTGGCAATAGAATGCTAGTGTATTAAATATTGGCAAGACAATGTTAGTGTATTAAATATTGGCAAGACAATGTTAGTGTATTAGATATTGGCATGACAATGTCAGTGTATTAGATATTGGCAAGAGAATGTTAGTGTATTAAATATTGGCAAGACAATGTTAGTGTATTAAATATTGGCAAGACAATGTTAGTGTATTAGATATTGGCATGACAATGTCAGTGTATTAGATATTGGCAAGAGAATGTTAGTGTATTAGATATTGGCAAGACAATGTTAGTGTATTAAATATTGGCAAGACAATGTTAGTGTATTAGATATTGGCAAGACAATGTTAGTGTATCAGATATTGGGATGACAATGTTAGTGTATTAGATATTGGCAAGAGAATGTTAGTGTATTAGATATTGGCAAGACAATGTTAGTGTATTAAGTATTGGCAAGACAATGTTAGTGTATTAGATATTGGGATGACAATGTTAGTGTATTAGATATTGACATGACAATGTCAGTGTATTAGATATTGGCATGACAATGTTAGTGTATTAGATATTGGCAAAACAATGTTAGTGTATTTAATATTGGCAGGACAATGTTAGTGTATTAGATATTGACAAGAGAATGTGAGTGTATTAGATATTGGCAAGACAATGTTAATGTATTAGATATTGGCAAGAGAATGTTAGTGTAATTGATATTGGCATGACAATGTATGTGTATTAAATATTGGCAAGACAATGTTAGTGTATTAGATATTGGCATGACAATGTCAGTGTATTAGATATTGGGAAGATATTGTTAGAGTATTTGATATTGGCAAGAAAATGTTAGTGTATTAGATATTGGGATGACAATGTTAGTGTATTAAATATTGGCAAGAGAATGTTAGTGTATTAGATATTGGCAAGAGAATGTTAGTGTATTAGATATTGGCATGACAATGTTAGTGTATTAGATATTGGCAAGACAATGTTAGTGTATTAGATATTGGCAAGAGAATGTTAGTGTATTAGATATTGGCATGACAATGTTAGTGTATTAGATATTGGCAAGATATTGTTAGAGTATTAGATATTGACAAGACAATGTTAGTGTATTAGATATTGACAAGATATTGTTAGTGTATTAGATATTGGCAAGACAGTGTTAGTGTATTAGATATTGACAAGAGAATGTTAGTGTATTAGATATTGGGATGACAATGTTAGTGTATTAGATATTGGCAAGACAATGTTAGTGTATTAGATATTGACAAGATATTGTTAGTGTATTAGATATTGGCAAGACAGTGTTAGTGTATTAGATATTGACAAGAGAATGTTAGTGTATTAGATATTGACAAGACAATGTTAGTGTATTAGATATTGGCAAGACAATGTTAGTGTATTAGATATTAGCAAGAGAATGCTAGTGTATTAGATATTGGCAAGATATTGTTAGAGTATTTGATATTGGCAAGATATTGTTAGAGTATTTGATATTGGCAAGACAATGGTAGTGTATACGTTATTGGCAAGAGAATGTTAGTGTTTTAGATATTGACAAGAGAATGTTAGTGTATTAGATATTGGCATGAGAAGGTTAGTGTATTAGATATTAGCAAGACAATGTTAGTGTATTAGATATTGGCAAGAGAATGTTAGTGTATTAGGTATTGGCAAGAAAATGTTAGTGTATTAAATATTGGCAAGACAATGTTAATGTATTAGATATTGGCAATATATTGTTAGTGTAAGATATTAGCAAGAAATGTTAGTATATTAGATATTGGCAAGATATTGTTAGTGTTAGATATTAGCAAGAAAATTTTAGTGTATTAGATATTGGCAAGATATTGTTAGTGTATTAGATATTGGCAAGAGAATGTTAGTGTATTAGATATTGGCAATATATTGTTAGTGTATTAGATATTGGCAAGAGAATGTTAGTGTATAAGATATTGGCAAGATATTGTTAGTGTATTAGATATTGGCCAGACAATGGTAGTGTATTAGATATTGGCAATATATTATTAGTGTATTAGATATTGCCAAGAAAATGTTAGTGTATTAGATATTGGCAAGACAATGTTAGTGTATTAGATATTGGCAAAAATGTTAGTGTATTAGCTAATGTCGGAATGTGGTGTGCTACTACACTATTATCATTATCGTTATGAACAATAAAAATATAGAATGCCAGAAAATGTTATCACAGTGAAATACATATTTACAAATTATTGATGTTTAATGTTACATATATCTTTCAGCTTTTTAGCCAGTTCTATTATTGCTGTTATTATTATTATTATTATTATTATTATTATTATTATTATTATTAGTATTATTATTATTATTTTTATCATCATTATTATTATTATTTTTATTATTATCATTATTTTTATTATTATTATTTACTCACTTGGAGTATTCACACAAGCCATCATCAAAGATTGCTCTTTCAGAACCACTACGGCTGTTCCCTGGAGTCTGAATGGCAACAACTCTCCACAGATTTCCTGTACTCTCCACCTCTTTCGATAGAAAGGCATGTTAGTTTTCTTAACTAGCGCATACAAAAAATTTTAACAAATAGAAAAAGAATGATAGGATATAAAGACAATACGTGACGAAGGTTGATCACGTGGTGTCAGTGACGTAACAAGAGAGCTTGAAAGACACTTTCGATAGAAAGGCATGTTAGTTTTCTAAACTAGCGCATACAAAAAAATTTAACAAATAGAAAAAGAATGATAGGATATAAAGACAATACGTGACGAAGGTTGATCACGTGGTGTCAGTGACGTAACGAGAGAGCTTGAAAGACACTTATGAATAGGCAAGAGTCGAAAGTCAGAGAGAGCAGCCGCGGTTCGGGTCAGAGGGAAAAAGACGCTCGTGAACAGCAATGGCTCCGAATAGTGGAAACTGTGAATAATAAAAGTTTACGATCAGCCGTGCAGCTTTCCAATGGGGAAAACATCCGGAATAAACGGCTGTAAATACAACCATGGCTTCGGGTCGTACAAATCATCGTTTGCAACTTTTACGAAAATCTGCCAAATCAGACCAAAGACAGATCATGTATGTTTCTCCATTGGCTGATGTAAAACCTTAGGGATTGTTATTTTCGCTTAATGCTATAATTGTTATAAATCTTGGTTAGACGTCACTAGACGACCAGCCACATCGCCCCGTAAATACTGGACATGTAAATAAATATATATCACACATACAACCCCTATGGTATACTACTAAGCAATACACGATTTGTGATATGTATATACGCTCTCACACAATCTAACTACTAGAAGACACATGTGCTTATGTTATACAGACACTGGCTACTCAACAAGTGCTCTTTCTCTTCGGTCCTTCTGGGTCCCCCAGGACTCTTTTTGTGGCGCGATCCGATGAAGACGCCACAAGTGTATTTAACATTTTGCTGTTCCTGTTTTCTTTGTTTCCCTGTATTCATATTCTATTTTTTCTTTTATTTCTATTACAGTATTCAAGTTACCGGTTGATGCTTGCAGTTAATGTGGGTTAATTACTGCCTTCTCGGATTTTCCTAGAGATTTCCAGCGGTTTTAACTGTTGTTATCCGTTGTATCTTCTTAGCTTTCCCCTAGATTTCAATTTACCCCATTCTTTTCTCGAAGTTTTTTTTGACTTGTTCCTAGTACTAAAATATTTATTTGTGTTTTCTTGACTTTCTTCATATAACATACATCTTTCAGCTCTTTGGCCAGTTCTGATATTATTATTATTATTATTATTATTATTATTATTATTATTATTATTATTATTATTTACTCGCTAGGAGTATTCACACAAGCCATCATCAATGATTGCTCCTTGAGAACAACTTGTAGTGTTCCCTGGAGTTTGAGTGGCAGCAAATCTCCACAGATTTCCAGTACTTTTCACTTCTTTCGATAACCTTTGCAAAAGAATTTTCATTATCGCAACAATCGCTTACCATTGATTTTTCGTTGGCAGCGACCATTAGTCTTCACTGGAATTTGGGTGGCAATAAGCCTCCTATCGGTCCCGGTCATCTTTGCACTCCTCCAGCGGAGGTCTAGCTAGTATTTTCTCTCCTCGTTTTTTCCATCCCCCTTGAGCCTCATTATTTGGTGTGGTGCCTGTTGATGGTGACACTCATAGAAAAAAAGTGGGATGGTATCATACAATTATACAGTTTCAGTTTTCCTGATTCCATGAGATGTTCCTTTTTGTTTTATATCTGTAGCCGTTTCTGTTAAATCTGTGTGTAGTTTATGTGTGGTGTTAGTTTTCACATTCAAGGGTTTGTCTTTAATATTTTTGCAATTTTCATTAATAAAATTCGCTGTATCTTCCATGCAATCTCTCTGATTCCAATCTCTCTCATTCTTTTTCAAAAATTCTCGGTATAGTTCCCAGCGTTCCTACAATTAGTGGTGTTATCTTTACTTTCTTTAATTTCCAGATCCCTTTGAGCTATCTGGCCAGTTCCGTGTATTTGTTCTGCTTTTCAGTCTCCTTGATCTTCACTCTATGGTCTGCTGGAAAAAAATCTACAATTTGGCAGAATTTTTCCATCTTGTTAACTATTATGATATCCTGTCTTCTTGCTTGGGTGAGTTTATCAGTTTGTAAATCCATGTCCCATAGGGGTCTTGTGACTTTCATTTTCCAATACTGCTGCCGGGTTATGTTTGAACTTTTTATCAGTGTGTTAAAGATGCAATCGTTGGTATAACTGCCAATGTACTGTCTTCACCACTTGACTGTGTCTATTTTTATTTTATTTTTAGGCTAGTTTGCTGCATTAACTTATTATGCGGTTTATTGTTTCGTCTCGTCGTCCGCAGAGTCTGCATTTTATGTTTTCTTGCGTCTTGTTGATCTTTGATGTTGTTGGTTCTTATTGCGTTTTAGCGATTTAATTTCTCTGTTAAGATTTCTTTTTGTAGCCATTTCCAAGTTTTTTTCTGTTGGTCTTTTCTTTCGTAATTCTTATGAATCATCAATGTAGCTGCTTCTCTTCGGATTTTCCTTTCTTGTCTTAAACCCAGTCTTTTTTCTATCTTGTTTGTCTCTTCTGTGTCTCTTGCTGTAATAATTATTCTTTTCGGTGCATAATGTATTTTTCTAATATTTTTTGTGTTATTTACAACGTCTTCTGTACAGACCAACCCTATTCCCCCGTCTTTCCATTTCCATATATAGTCAGTCAGTGTCATCCTTCTGTGTATCGCCATGAGATTCCCGGTCTTCTGGTGGGTATTTATTAGTTCTTCTTTAGTCCAGCTTTTATACGGTCCAGAATCTATTGTAAGTGGCACTACCCACGCGTTTATTCATTTAATTAGGTTTCGACAATAGTATTTTTTATGATATTGTTTAGAGGCATCATGACTACAAACAATAGTGGTGTTAGGGAATCACTTTGGAATATTCCTCTTAGTATTTTGAAATCAGTTATGTATTGCCCATTAGCTGTCAGTTCAAGGCTCTTTGTTGCGATTGCATTTTCTATCAGATTGGTATTCACCTGGTATTTTGTACGTTCCTAGGCATTCTCATACCATGCTTTGGAAATTCCATCATATTCTGTCCTATAGTCCATCCAAAAGATGGCTATTTTTCTACCTTTAACTTCCTTCAGAACCATTTGATCTTGTATTCCTCTTTTTCCTTTTTGGCATCCTTTCTGTTCCTTTGGGAGTAGTCCGTGGTTATGAAGTGACTGATGAATTTCTCTCAGTTGCGCAGTAAATATTTTCCACATTTTAAATCACTGGGAGATTTACGCAGGCTATCATCAAATAATTGACTTGGAGACAACGTGGGGTGATCCCAGAATTCTGAGTGACAGCAAGCTTCCACATATATTTCTTTCGATACCATTTTCAAATTAATCAACAACTGTTTGCCATTGGTTTCTCGTTGGTAGTAGCCATTGGTCCTCATTGGAATTTGGGTGGCACTAAACGCCCCTATGATCCTTTTCGCAATAATCCAGTAGAGGTGTGTCTAGTGCTTTCTCTGTTCGGTCCTTGCACTCTCCTAGAACCTTCGACTAGGTGCGGTAGCAGTAGTGCGGACGCCAGTTTTGTTTGGATTGAGAGGGGAGAGAGTATGAGGAGAAGCAGAAACCGATGAGGAATAGGAGAAAAGGGAGGCGAAAGTGGAGAGTTGAGACAGGGCTGAAAGCGAACAATAGACAGTTTAACTTTTAGTGTCTCAGTTATTTTGGTTTCATCTTTTATTTCACTTCTGTTGCAGTTTCTATATGCTCGGTGAGAATTTGTCGTTTCTGTAAACTAGTTTCTGCATTTGAGGGGTTTCCTTAAGATTTCAGCTGTTTTCAGCATTACTGGGCGTTGGTTTCCATCGATTCCGATTTCTATTCTTCAGTTTTTCAAGGTTTCTATGGTTCCTCCTAGTGCTTATTATTTACTCACTAAGAGTAGTTACACAGGCCATAATCAACGATTTCTCTTTGAGAACAACTTGTGACGTTCTCTGGAGTCTGAGTGACAACATGTCTCCCCAGATTTCTAGTACTCCTCACCTCTTGCGATAACCATTGCAGATTAATTTACGTTATCGTAACAGCCGCTTACCATTGATTTCTCGTAAACAGCGAACATTGGTCTTTACTAGAATTTGGGTGTCAAGAAGCCTCCTCGAAATCCCAGTCCTTTCTGCACTTATCAACAGGAAGTCTGGTTAGTGCTATCCCTCCTCGGTCTTTCCATCTTCCTTGATCCTCCTAGCTTTTTTGGTGTGGAGGCAAATTGGGGGCGTTGGGGGATTAACTTACAATTATACGGCTTCAATTTTCATGATTTCCATGCAATGCTTTTTTGGGTTTTACATTTTTGTATGCCAAGTTTGTGCCTATAGCTCATATGTTAGTCTTCGTCTGTAAGGGTTTTGTTTAATATTTAAACAGTTTTCATTGCTGTTATACGTTGTATATTCGCAACCATCCCTATGATTCCAATTTCTCCCATTCTCTTTTCAAAATGTTCAGTATTCTTCACAGCGCTCCTACTATTAGAGGTGTTATCTTAACTTTTTTCATCTTCCATATACCTTTGAGCTCTCTCGCTAGTTCAGTGTATTTGCTCCGCTTCTCTTTCTTCTTAATTTTAATTTTTTGGTCTGCTGGACCAGCAAAATCTACGATCTACAATCTTGCAGGTATTTTATTTTTTTGCTAACTAGTATGACATCAGGTCTTTTTGTGTGGATGGGTTTCTATGTTTATATGTCCAGAGGATTTTGTGATTTTCAATTTTAGGTACTGCTGCCGCTTTGCGCTAGTACTATTTGTTTGAGTGTTCAATATTCAGTTGCCTTCTTAGTACTAAGTTTACTGCTTTTTCCACTTGATCGTGACTGTTTTTTTTTAATTTTAGGCCTGTTTGATGCATCCGCTATATATGTGGCTTATTGTTTCATCTTTTTGTCCACGGAGTCTGCATTTGCTAGCTTTTTTTTGTCTTGTCAGTCCTTGTTTTGAAATGGTTAATTCTAATTTTGCTGCTGTTATTAGACATTCAGTTTCTTTTTTGTTTAGGTTTCCTTTTAAGTAGCCTTGTCCAACTATTTTTATTAGTTTTCTCTTTTTTCATCCTTATAAATCGTCCGTGTAGCTATTTCCCATTTTTGCCTCGTCTAATTTCTCGTCTCTTCTTTGTACGTCGTGGCCGGACTTTTAGTGCCCCTTCTTCTTCTTCTTCTTCTTCTTCTTATTATTATTATTATTATAATTATTATACTTATTATTATTATTATTATTGGCTCACAAGGAGCTTTTACCCATGTCATCAAGGATATCTCTTTGAAAACAACCCTTGAAGCTGAGTGAAAACAAGTCTCCCCGGATTTCCAGTACTCCAGTTCTTTCGACAACATTCGCAAATGAATATGTGTTATCGCAATAGCCGTTTACCATTGATTTTTCGCTGATAGCGGCCATTAGTCTCCACTGAAATTTGAGTAGCAATAAGCCTCCTTAAGGTTCCAGTTCTCTTCGCACATGTCCAGCGCAGGTCTAGGCAGCGCTATCTCCTCGGTCTTTCCATCCTCCTTGACTGTTCTTTTGGAGGGGGGTGATGGACAAAGGGAGGAAGTTTGGAAGAGGATAAAGAACATATAGATATGCAGTTTCAATGTTCTTGTTTCCATTCACACTGTTTTCTATACAAACCATTCATCTCCCGCCGTCTTTACTTTTCACATAGAGTCGGTCAACATCGTATTTTGGGCGTAGTGCATGGTCAGGCGTTTTCTGGTTTTCTAATTGAGTTGTCTCAATTCTTCTTTAGCCCACTTTATGAACGGTCCAAACTATCTTAATAGTGATACTGATCATGTATTTATACCTTTTATTAGGTTTCTAATATATAATTTAATTTCTACGAGTTTTCTTGTTCTCCTGGGGTATTCCTTTCCAAATTAACTTCTGTTGCTTTGATGATGTCTGTTTCCAGAACTTTCAAGTATTTATAGGCGTCTTGTTCCCCAAGTGCTCTCATCTCCGTTTGGTTGGGCAATTCCGTACCTATTGTGTCTTCAGTTTTTCTTTTCTTATCGCTAGTAGTGCACACTTTTCTCATAGCAAACTCCATTTGGATGTCCTGGCTGAAGATTCTGGTAGTCTTTATTAATGTCTCGAGTTCATTTTTGGTCCTTGCGAAAACTTTCAAATCGTCCATGAATATTAGGTGTTATTTTTTTCCTCGGTGTTAGAGAACTTGTAGCTGGCTTAGCACTTTCTCAGTATATTGTTCGGGGGCATCATGGCTATGATAAGCAGTAATGGCGATAGTGAGTTTCCTTGGAAGATGCATCTTTGTATGTTTATTTCTGTTATGTGTTGTGCATCAGCTTTCCGTTCCAGTCGCCATGCTCTCATTGCGTTTTAAATAACGTTGATGATCCTGCTTGGTATTTTATACATTTTTAGACATTCTATTATCCATGCTGGGAGAGGGGATTCTGTCGTACTCCCCTTTTGTAGTCGATCTATGTCATGGCTAAATTATTTCTTTTTTCTTTTTGCCTCGTTTAGGATCTTTTGATCTATGTATAGCATATAATGTGTTTCTCTTTTTTCTTTCTGGCATCCTTTCTGTTCCTCGGGGAGGAGTCCATTCTTATTCAGAGAGTGGTAGATTTGTTCCCTGAGTTGTACTGTTAGTATTTTCCACGTAGTGGGTAAGCACGTTATAGGCCTATAGTTGCGGGGGGCAGTTCCTTTCTCTGTGTCCTTCTGTATCAGTGTATTATTATTATTATTATTATTATTATTATTATTATTATTATTATTATTATTATTATTATTATACAAATAAAAGAAATTATTCTTCCAATCAATTTACATATATGTTTCTAGTATGTAGACAAAATATATAGCTTAGATGCTTACGTCAGAAACAAGTGAATCAAGCATGTGCACAGTGAACGAGGCGTAAAAAAGTTTAGCCGAAAAAGTACACAGGCGACGTCAAATTGAGGTGAAAATGGAAAAAAAAACGGTGCAGATTTAGGCCTTAGCATATGTACATTTGAGTTCTGCGCCATACAAAAAAAGAAATGACTATATCCATCATTTACCATTTAGCCCCCAAAGGCTCCAAGGCCTTAAGATATTTAAATTTGAGTTCAGCACCATGTAAAACTGCTAAATAGACAAACACAGAAAATGTTGGACAAATATGGTTAAATAGTCCTTAAAATGGTACCTTTTTATTAGCCCTAAAAGAGCCCCTGACGCACACCCAAACGTTATCGCGAAGTATAGACACACAAGATTATGTAGTAATTAGTCAGTTACAACTTTTCAAAAAGTTTTATAAAAATCCAAAGCATCAAAAGGTCAATTTAAGCCACTTAACCCCGAAAGGCACCCCTAGGGGGGTAATCGGCGTTTTTTCCGGAAAATCCGTTCTGTTACGTTTTTACTCAGATCATGTTTAATGTTTATGTGAAATTTAAAAAAACAATTTCGTGAAAAGTACAGACATACGAACAGACGAACAGTCGAACCGACAAGGGTGAATTTACAGGTCACGACTATTTTTGTGTATGGGGGGGCCAAAAAACGAAATATGTTTTTTGTAAATACCACAGATATATTCAGAATATTAGAGTGTTGTTGTAAGGACATAAAACGAGGAAAATACACAGGCAGTAAAAATTAATTACAGGTAATTTTGAATAGATATACCAGATTTAAAAATATAATATTATATCTGTTTTAATATGTTTACTGTGGCTTTAATGTATATATAAAAAAAGCTTTGATGTATATAAGAAAAAAAGCTTCAGTGTATAAAGGAAAAAAGATTTAGCGTATAAAGTAAAACAGCTTTAATGTATAAAGACAAAAAAGCTTTAATGTACATAGGAAAAAAGGTTTAATGTATAAAGTAAAAAAACTTTAATGTATAAAGTAAAAAAAGTTTTAATGTATAAAGGAAAAAAGCTTTACTGTATAAAGTAAACAAAGCTGTAATGTATAAAGTAAAAAAAAAGCTTTAAGGTATAAAGTAAGAAGCTATAATGTACAAAGTAAAAAAAGCTTTAATGTATAAAGTAAAAAAAGCTTTAATGTATAAAGTAAAAAAGCGTTAATGTATAAAGTAAAAAAGCTTTAATGTATAAAGGAAAAAAAGCTTTAATGTATAAAGTAAAAAAGCTTTAATGTATAAAGTAAAAAAGCTTTAATGTATAAAGTAAAAAACACTTTAATGTATAAAGGAAAAAAGCTTTAATGTATAAAGTAAAAAAAGCTTTCATGTATAAAGTAAGAAACTTTAATGTAAAAAGTAAAAAAAAGCTTTAATGTATAAAATAAAAAAAGCTTTAATGTATAAAGTAAAAAAAGCTTTAATATATAAAGTAAAAAAAGCTTTAATGTATGAAGGAAAAAACTTTAATGTATAAAGTAAAAAAAGCTTTAATGTATAAAGTAAAAAAAGCTTTAATGTATAAAGGAAAAAAAGCTTTAATGTATAAAGTAAAAAAGCTTTACTGTATCAAGTAAAAAAGCTTTAATTAATAGAGTAAAACGCTTTAATGTATACAGGAAAAAGCTTTAATGTTTAAAGAAAAAAGCTCTAATGTATAAATTAAAAAGCTTTAATGTATAAATTAAAAAGCTTTAATGTATAAAGTAAAAAGCTGTAATGTATAAAGTAAAAAAAGCTTTAATTTATAAAGTAAAAAAGCTTTAATGTATAAAGTAAAAAGCTTTAATGTATAAAGTAAAAAGCTTTAATGTATAAAGGAAAAAAACTTTAATGTATAAAGTAAACAAAGCTTTAATGTATAAAGTAAAAAAAAGCTTTAATGTATAAAGTAAAAAACGCTTTAATGTATAAAGGAAAAAAGCTTTAATGTATAAAGTAAAAAAGCTTTAATGTATAAAGTATAACAGCTTTAATGTATAAAGTAAAAAAAGCTTTAATGTATAAAGTAAAAAACGCTTTAATGTATAAAGTAAAAAAAAGCTTTAATGTATAAAGGAAAAAAGCTTTAATGTATAAAGTAAAAAAGCTTTAATGTATAAAGGAAAAAAGCTTTAATGTATAAAGTAAAAAAGCTTTAATGTATAAAGGAAAAAAAGCTTTAATGTATAAAGTAAAAAAGCTTTAATGTATAAAGTAAAAAAAGCTTTAATGTATAAAGTAAAAAAAAGCTTTAATGTATAAAGGAAAAAAAGCTTTAATGTATAAAGTAAAAAAGCTTTAATGTATAAAGTAAAAAAAGCTTTAATGTATAAAGGAAAAAAAAGCTTTAATGTATAAAGGAAAAAAAGCTTTAATGTATAAAGTAAAAATAGCTTTAATGTATAAAGTAAAAAAAAGCTTTAATGTATAAAGGAAAAAAAGCTTTAATGTATAAAGGAAAAAAGCTTTAATGTATAAAGTAAAAAAAGCTTTAATGTATAAAGTAAAAAAAAGCTTTAATGTATGAAGGAAAAAGCTTTAATTAATAAAGTAAAAAAAGCTTTAATGTATAAAGGAAAAAAAAGCTTTAATGTATAAAGTAAAAAAGCTTTAATGTATAAAGGAAAAAAGCTTTAATGTATAAAGTAAAAAAGCTTTAATGTATAAAGTAAAAAAAGCTTTAATGTATAAAGTAAAAAAAGCTTTACTGTATACAGTAAAAAAAAGCTTTAATTAATAAAGTAAAAAGCTTTAATGTATACAGGAAAAAGCTTTAATGTATAAAGAAAAAAGCTTTAATGTATAAATTAAAAAGCTTTAATGTATAAAGTAAAAAGCTGTAATGCATAAAGTAAAAAAAGCTTTAATTTATAAAGTAAAAAAGCTGCAATGTATAAAGTAAAAAGCTTTAATGTATAAAGTAAACAGCTGTAATGTACAAAGTAAAAAACTTTAATGTATAAAGTAAAAAAGCTTTAATGTATAAAGTAAAAAAGCTTTAATGTATGAAGTAAAAAGCTTTAATATATAAAGGAAAAATGCTTTAATTTATAAAGTAAAAAAACTTTAATGTACAAAGTAAAAAAGCTTTAATGTATAAAGTATAAAAGCTTTAATGTATAAAGTAAAAAAAGCTTTAATGTATAAAGGAAAATGCTTTAATGTATAAAGTAAAGAAGCTTAAATGTACAAAGTAAAAAACCTTAATGTATAAAGTAAAAAAGCTTTAATGTATAAAGTAAAAAAGCTTTAATTTATAAAGTAAAAAAGCTTTAATGTATAACGAAAAAAGGCTTTAATGTATAAAGAAAAAAGCTTTGATATATAAAGAAAAAAGCTTTAATGTATAAAATGTAAAGGAAAAATGCTTTAATGTATAAAGTAAACAGCTGTAATGTATAAAGTAAAAAGCTTTTATGTATAAAGTAAATAAGCTTTAATGTATAAAGGAAAAATGCTTTAATGTATAAAGTAAAAAGCTGTAAGGCATATAGTAAATAAGCTTCAATATATAAAGTAAAAAGCTTTAATGTATGAGGAAAAAAGCTTTAATGTATAAAGTAAAAAAGGCTTTAATGTATAAAGAAAAAAGCTTTGATATATAAAGAAAAAAGCTTTAATGTATAAAGGAAAAAAAGCTTTAATGTATAAAGTAGAAAACTTTAATGTATAAAGGAAAGAAAGCCTTAATGTATATTGTAAAAAGCTTTAATGTATATAGAAAAAAGCTTTAATGTATAAAGAAAAAAAGCCTCATTTAAAAAAACGTTATTAAGTCGCATTTATTATAAGAAAAACAAATAGGTTTTCTAAACAACAGAGCCATGATTATTAAAGGAAGTAGCTTTATTTCCCTGAAATCAATTGGCTCGTGAAAGCAAGCATCCAAAAATTAACGTAATAATACCAAGAATTACAGAAACGAAAAGCAAAAACACATGCAAAAATCTGATGTCATTCGTCGTTTTAAATTGCCATCCGAATATCAGAGTCGATTGTAAAGATGTTTGAGAAAAATTTCACATTTTTTAAATGTCTATAGAAATATGAAGGACACAACGTTTCTAAATAATCAAAGAAATAAAGTTTGATTCCAGCCTTATTTCGTGAAGATGTCGAGGCATTATTATCGTTCATTAACAAATGCGTTCATATGTCTCAGTCTGTGTGTATATGTGTGTGTATGTGTGTGAGAGATTTCTCCGGATCCCTCTTTTTCTTTCTTTTTGTTATTTTCTGATTCATTATAAATTCGTTTATTTCATCGCTTTCGGCCATGTCTGGCATTGGCACGCAGAGAGCAAATCCAGAAAAGAAGAGAAAAAAAAAGTTTCTACTTGTTTCAAGTAAAATCAAAT
Source organism: Euprymna scolopes (assembly GCF_053919585.1). Taxonomy (NCBI): domain Eukaryota; kingdom Metazoa; phylum Mollusca; class Cephalopoda; order Sepiida; family Sepiolidae; genus Euprymna; species Euprymna scolopes. The sequence continues at coordinate 41,337,715 of NC_136496.1, read as the reverse complement.
ATCTCTTTTTTCTCTCAACCTCACGCATATATTAAGAAATCTAAACTCGTGGTGTAATAACACTAACACTTTTAATCAATTATGTTCTGTAGAAATTTTGGTTACGTTTTTATTTTACAAATTTAACTTAAGTTATTAAGGTTAAAACTTATTCGAGGCTAAAGGTCAATGAAATAGATGGATTTTAAGCTGGATAATAATATTTAGACAGAAAACTGATAAATTCGATAGAATTCAGTTGCGTAAGAAAACCATTTGACAAGTATCTGTTGACATTAGATTTGCATATGACACTGTTGTAATTCACTGGAAAACAGTCACATGATAATGCGTTTCACAATTATGGGATTCTACGAAACTATCTATGTTCTTTTGATAGAGTATTTACACAAAGAAAAAACAAAGGTCTTTTCAGTTGAAGTAATGACGCATATGCGACTAAGCATATTTGTAAAAATCCCGTCTATCCTTTATGATTTACTCTATAATGCTTTATTTAGAAATAGCATGTGTATAAAAGATACTGGAAAGTAAACATCGGTCGAGCACCGTTCATGGAACAAACGATCGATTTATCTAATGCTAAAAACATCAATTATTGATGATTAAAAAAGATATTTTGGAAATTTTGCAATTTTAATACATACCCTACCCCACGATATTTCTGCGTAAATTACCACAATAGACGCAATATGATTCTAGATGATTTTCCTATATTTGCTGCTGGTGGCACGATTACCACGTATTTTAACTAGTCTGTGACTGGACGTTTCCACTTTATGTCAGGTAAAGAGTTCTTGTGGACTACATGCATCCCTACCAACTATTAAACAGAGTTGGATGTGTATGTTCATCGAATATTGATAGTTTCAATATATGCATGTCATTTATTTTTCTCTTTAAATGTTCAACTCAGAAGATAATTTTTAAAGATATCCAAAGAACTATAAAAATCAGAGAAAATGAACATTGACTGATTTACTTGTCCTGACGTTGGTTAAATTGCTCATTCCTTTTTCTCTGTAATTACTCTTATCTATGCATGCTTTTAAAGATGACTTTCGGCGTTGTTATATGCGTATAAACTGTTGTCTATTAATATATTCCATTATTATATTAGTACATTTTTTTGCAACGTAATACGGAATCGATTAATACGGCATAATAAAATCGACACTAAAATCATTGCTCGATCACTATTACAAAGTGAAATGCAGTTCAATACTAGCTGATTACCCATTTAAGAATATCAGTAGCTGCATGGGTGTGAAATGACATCTGACTTTATGAAAAGAAAACAATAATACACCCAAATACGGCGCTTACACAGACTAGGATATATTTTACCTAGGCAGTGTTTATAAATGTTATATTCTCTAGAGACTTTCAACAGCTCAATTCGCATCGGGTAAATTTTGTACCATACAAACATCCTTCAAATCAGCCGTTAGTTTTTCAACTAATCAGGCAAAAAAATGTTATTGCTTCCAAATACCTGTTATTCGAGTCAGTTACGTTCACCAATTAATTTAAAAATATATTTCATTGGTCTGTTCGAAAGATCGTTAATATAGGCATACTATTTTATTCATAAATATGTCAGTTCAGTAATTAGTTGCCGAGCCATGAATAAATAAAATTGATAAATACATATAAATCGATGTAGATAAAGAAATAAGAACGTAGGCATTTTTAATCTGCATCCATATAATCTACGCGATTAGTGATGAAAATGCTATTTCTAAATTAAGCATTATAGAGTAAATCCTAAAGGATAGACGGGATTTTTACAAATATGCTTAGTTGCATCAGAGAAAAGCACATTTTGAAATGTCATTGGAACTTTGACGTTTAGTCAATGTATACAGCGAAAAATATGTATTTTAAACATAAGCCAGTTCTATCAATATTAATCATAAACTTATATATATTTTATGTGGTGGTCTGTTATAGCTGTGGTCTGTATTATATTTTTGATTTACTCACAATTGTATAATGTAATATTCTCTTGGAAATGTAAGCTATTTTCTAAGGGAATTTGTCTTTAATGACAAGAATATCGAAAAATTAGAATATTTGCTCATATTGTGACGGCAAATTAATTTGATACGAAATGTCAATGTTTTCACGAATTTTTTAAATAAATATTTATTTAGGTATATTTCAAAGACCAATTTTTACCACATTGAATGCTGTACACACGCCTGCACGTGTAAATATATATATATATATATATATATATATATATATATATATATATATATAATTTGGTATACAGATGTATATTGATTTATACAGGGTGACCCAAAAAACGGGCCCCAAATCTAATTAGGCCCGGTTTTTCAGTGTTTTGTTCGAATGAAATGAAACTTTGGCCATAACTGATTTATTATATTCAAAACATCACATCAAAACACTAGGGTCTTTGGCCTTTTTTTCTCCGTTCTACAGCATATGTTCTAGATGGCCTCCATTTAGCTCCGTGTATTTCTGGAGGCGCAGCATGAAGTTGTCCATGACGTTCTTACATACCGAATTGGTAATGCCTCTCATCTCCTCCCTGATGGTTTCCTTGAGTTCCGTGATGGTTCTGGATTTCCCTGCATAGACTCCGTCCTTAATATAGCCTCAAAGAAACAAATCTGGAGGGCTTAGGTCCGGGCTATGGGGTGCCTACTCCAAATTTGTCTTGAGATTGATCACTCGGCCTCCGAAGTTTTCTTTCAGACAATCTGCTGGAACCAGAACTTGCTCATGAGCGACGGGTAGATGGTCTGCAGCTAACTCTTTAAGGTTTTGAAGACCTCCACGTACCGTTCCTTGGGGACTGTCACTGCTGCGCCAAATTCTTCGATGAAGATTGGTCCGATGACGCCTTTGGCCGAGATTGCAGCCCACACCGTGCACTTATGAGAGTACAGGGGCTTGATGGCTACTTCATTGAGTCAAAAGGACCCCCAGAAGACATTTGTATTGGAGTTCTCCTTTCCATCAAGATGGAAGTGGGCTTCATCTGAGGTCCAAAGGAGGTTAAGGAAACTTGATGTTTCCTCGATCTTCTCGAGCATCTTGACTGTCATAGCCCTCCTCTGCTTCTTGTCTGAGGCTGTAAGGGTCTGCAGCGTCTATATTCTGTATGGGTAAGCCCTGATATCGTTCATCAGTACTCTCCTGCAAGTGTCACGGGATATACCGATGGACTGACTTCGCTTAAGCACAGAGCGTTTCGGACTCTGCTGGAGAGACTCTTTCACACTTTCGACCAGCTCGGCTGTTCACTACTTGAGACGTCGCGAGTGCCTTGGACGGTTTTCTCTGGCAGCGTTGATGTTCTCCACAGTCCCATACTTCTCGAAGTGGTCCACCCAGTTCTGAATTCTGTTTTTGGATGGAGCCTTTTCACATTCGAACTGTCCTGGGTTTTCTTAAACAAGCTTGTCTTGTAGTAAAATTTAACACAGTGTATTCTTTGTCCAAGCTTCCACTGGGGTCTTGGTGTACTCACAGTCGTTGATTCTTCCATGGCCTGTAAAATAAGGGCAATCGGTGAATAAATAAAGGAGATAACCAAGGGGCCCGTTTTTAGGGGTCACGTTGTATATTTATACATTACTTCTCTATTCCTTTTTCTCAAAATACATATACATAAATACAGATTTCCTGTGTGTACATGCACACACACACATATACACCCCCTCTCTCACCTTCTCTCTCTCACACACACACATATACATATATATATATATATATATATATATATATATATATATATATATATATATATATGTATGGTATTTGTTTTTGTTTTTACGATCTATATATACTTGTTTTTTGTTTTTGTTTTTGCGATTAATTCAATTATCTACGAAAGTGAATTTTTACCTAATGCGAGTCGGAAATTACTTTCCCATTAACCTATTTTGTACCCCCATATGGCGAGCAGTATATATATTATTTGAAAAATATAATTTTATTTTAGAATCAATATATATATATATATATATATGTGTGTGTGTGTGTTTGTGTGTATGTATGTGTGTGTGTTTGTGTGTATGTATGCATGTATGTATGTATGTATGTATGTATGTATGTATGTGTGGGTGTGATGAAAATTATGAAAATAATATTTCAACGCGATAGAAAAAAAGCAAAAAGCAAAATTATTTTATGTTCATCAACGTTTTGTCGTTTCAAAATTTTATCAAGATTATTGATTTAAAGAAACAATACGCAAGCAAAATATTTTAAAACATTTGGTGCGTTTGTGATACAATCGAGATTTGCTTGTTACTAACGTATGGCTTCAAAATATTTGGGGCGATTGTGACGTGAGCAATGCTTTTGTTTTGTTTTTTTCTGAACGAACTATGATCATTAGCATTAAACATTTAATTTTCTTTAATCGGCAACATCATGCAGAAAAGCATGAAGAAAGATTCACGATTACTGTTTTGTGCCACATTCTCTAAACAAATTTTTTATGCATAACATATATAATGATGAGACAAAACAAAAGAAAATAACGAATTCTATTTCATAATCGCACCTTTTAAATATGATTTTAACAATAAACTCAGAATAATACGCAACATCTAATACAGATTTTCGTTTTTAATAGCTAAATATAAATGATTAACGAATGTTTTTTTACGATAGTTGTCGTGGTTGTTATTGCTGGTGACAGTGGTTGCGGAGATTGCGGTTGTATTGTTGATTGTGGTAGTGCTGATTATGATGATCCCAGTTATATCATTTGCCATTTGAAGAAAAAAGATTAAAAAACACACAAGACTTATCCATGTATCGTCTTTACTAGCATGAATGGAATCGTTCCATTCTTAATGGTTTTAGAGAATGTAATTAAATATTCCGAAAAGAAAATAAACACCGTACGCTGAAATACGAGCCCGCGCCTCTAACCACTGAAGCACCTCCACTTCCGCGGCATAAAGATTTCATAATTCTCCTTGAGCGATATTGGAGTGCGAGGAATGAGGCAAACTCGATTATCCATTGCGTTATCTCGCGTGAATAGAATAGAGTTTTTAAGCAGGCATCTGGACAGCTTTTTGAAAAGATGCTGATGATGCCAATTTTGTGACGTCAATTAATCAACTGAAATATTTCTTGAAGAATAGGCTTCAAATTCATTCAATCATTTTCAATTTTTCATTCCTTTTTGATAATACATTTATGCGTTTAATGTGAAGATGACAGCGACAGTGTGACTCGAGCAAGTGAATGATTACTTAATACACGTCGCAATGCAAATTATCGTTCTGTTCGTTGCTTTGATAAGATTACCTTACATTTGTCTCCTCGTGTGATTCGAATACGTCTGCAACGAAATAAGAGATTTGAACACACACGCAGTATAAGTAAAATTATATTTCTCTATAACTTTATGAAAAATTATATATATATCTATATATATATATATATATATATATATAATATAACTTTTCAAAACTTTATATTTTTAGAGATACAAAATTATAATATTGCAATTAGAAAGGGAAAACTTTTATGATTCATGATTAAAAGTAAATTTGTATATATATATATGTATATATATATATATATATATATATATATATATATATATATATATATATATATGTATTCCTTTAATCTTCTCTCCAAAACAAGGAGGAAAGCGGGGAACAGGAGAAGAATGAAAGAGAAATGGGGAGGCAGCTGACCGGTTTCGACCCTCGCTTCTTAAAGCTGTATCGAGGGAATTTTTAAAACAAAGAATGAAAAAGCGATTAAAATTGCTTTTTATTTCATTTACGGGGAGAAAAAAAGTGGGAAAACGATTCAAATAAAACAGATAACATTCAAACACAAGAGGCATTCCCTTTGCTTGCAAAAGGAAGGTTTTCTAAATCGAACGTGAATAGTCTCCAAGATCTTAAGGTGATATAGTGAATGAGCACGACTAAGAATAGAAAAAGAGTCCGTGCTAAAGTTCGCTGCACAAGACTGGTTTTTAAGTAAATGATCAGTAATTGAGGACCCGTATGTGTTAGTAACAACATCCGTGGCCCAGTAGGTTCCATTCCTAATTTTACTGGGGACATATTGTTGGATTCTTCCATCTAATCTTAATCTCATTCGACCCAAATAGTTGGCACCGCAACCACATTCAAAATTGTAAATAACGTCACTATTATGGTGTGTGGGGGTAGAACGTCTTTTCGAGAAGATGGTAATAAAGTTCTCGTAGAGAACACAACACGCACATTGGCAGCAAAATAACATCCATGAACTGCTGAACTTATTTTTTTGGCAAATTTCTCACTTACTCTTCCCAACCAAGGCAAACGAAGATGACTTGGACATTTAGCTACTATATTTTCTTTAATTCGAGAGAATTCAGTCAATTTCTTTTGAATAACTGACCTAATGAAATCTAGTGGGTACCCGTTTTTGGATAAATCATCCGTAATCTAATTTTAACTTGGAACAAATCATAAGGGCACGTTATTTAGGGCAAAATGAATCCCAACGAGTGTACAAACCTGTAAATGTTGGTTTGCGATCTATATGTATGGTAACTAGATGGCGTTATATATATATATATATATATATATATATATATATATATATATTCTCAAAACACCTGGGCTGTTAGATTTTTAGTCACTTTTGATAAAAAGACTCAGAGTTCGAACACAGATATACTACTACTGATGTTAGAGAATGGATCGAGAGATATAGAGAGAGAGAAAAAGAGAGAAAGAGAGAGAGAGAGGGAGATATGTAGATTATATTGAGACACGTTGACCGGAAGTCAAGATCAGCTGATCGGATTGCGTGTTAATTAAGTAATAATGACAGTAATAAAATAGGGAGAGAGAGAAATAAATAAGATTAAGCAGTGTAAGGAATAATAAAAAAAAAATAAAAAAGACACACTACTGTGTTGAATAAAGGGATTAACTAGTTCTTAAGTTTTGGAAGAGTTATAGGTTCAGTTGATATTTATTTTAATTTTCGAAATGGTTGCAGAATATTTTTGTGTCGTTTTTCTTTCGTGGGATTTTTCTCCGGATGCGTAGTCATTATTAGCTATATACATTAGAATTGAAATGATCTAGGAAAAATAAGATGATAGTAAAGTTGGTTGGCCTAGAAAAAAAAATTAGAATTTTTGGGGTTGGACAAAAATAACAATTACGTAAACGGGTATTTTTTTTAGAGTTTTCAGATGTGATAAGCTGAAAGAAAGACATTTTCTTTTTGACAATTGATTTTATAGCAGAGGATAAGTCTCGGCACAATAAATAAAAAAACAGGCATTGGAAGGATACGAGATTTCCTTACGAAAAAAGAGCTACGAGAGTCCAAATGTTAGTCACATATAGCATAATGAATTGAGAGAAAAGTAAAATATACCGTAAGTACGTAGGAAGATATAACCTTGTATTTTTTATAGATGCATGAATGCGGGATACCTCCGCTGGATATTGGAAGCTCTGATGAGAGAAAAAAAATCACAAAAATCGGGCCATAGCTAGAAATTAGGCGCAAATAGGAATCATAGCGCAAAGTTGGGGGTTAATAAGTTAAAGGTGATATTCTCTAAAATCTTCATCAAAATTCCAAGAGTCCGAGCAAGGAAATCCAAGTGAATCAGTGGATGAAAGGTATATCTTAAAATTTGGAAGCCAACCACAAAGACTATTTATGAGCTTTGAGATGTCCCGGATAAGATAGTTACAAAATGAAAACAAAGCAATACTTAATAAAACAACCGGGCAAAGAATACCGTCAGGGCACTTTTGGACAAAAGGAGTCGTCAATTTCGAAAGAGGTAAAGTGAGACCTCTAGTTTACGGCATAAGGGTGGTTTGAAAAAGCAGCTGAGGTGGATCAAGTGAGGAATCCCCTACACCCAAAAAGTAATGCCAAGAAGATCAGAGAAGGTCTGATCTACTAATAAAACAAATAATAATTATGAAGTCAGTTGTAAAGGGCTTACTAAAGGAGTTTTCTAGCCTGATCTTTATTAGCCGTGTGGTTGTGTAGATATAGAAAAATGTACTAGAATTTAAAAATGCGTACATTTTTTGAAAATAAGGATAGAAGGAATGTTAGAGAATGGATTCAGAGAGAGAGAGAGAGGGAGAGAGGTGTAAATTATATTGAGACACGTTGGTCGGAAGTCAATATCAGTTGATCGGATTGCGTGTGAGTCACGTGATCAGGTTAGCTGAATCGTGGAGATTTGGTTTGGGCCTAGAAGACGACGGACAGCTTCAGACGTCTCCTCCCATTCACTGGTTGGGGGGGGCGCTGACGTGTGTAGAAACGAGATCAAGAGAAACCACACAAGCCAGAGATTCACTTTTCATCTTCTGCGAGACATCTGGAAAGTGAAATAAAAACTATAAAACAAATTCATCGTGTTGGGGTGAATGAAACTTCGTCCAAAACAGGTACCGTCTCCCCTTCAAGACACGAGATGTTTCCAGATGGGCCAACAACCAAGACGCAGAAGGTATGTTGAAAAATACACGTACCACACACACACCAAACGGCATATGAACATATCATTTAATAGACTGGACCACTAGACGATCAAACGACATTAACTCTGACTAGACGATCACACACGATCTCCTTTATGATATAACACTGATACTACCACTACTATTACTATTACTAATAATAATGATAATAATAGTGGCAGCGGTAGTAGTATTAAAGACAATTATACATATATTTATACATATATATTTTGTTCACAATTATACATATATATATATATATATATATATATATATATATATTGTTCTCACTTCCAAAGGAAAGATATATGCATGAGTGTATGTATGCATATATATATATATATATATATATATATATATATATATATATATATATATATATTTATCATTCCAAAACAAAAATGTGGTCCTGGATATGACCTAAAACTATATCCGATGGTCAAGCCCACCTTGCGGGCCTTGGGGAGTGTGGAGCCACCCTTCAATTGCCATTGCTCGCAGGTCCACCCTAACCCGGAGTGGTAGTACCTGTAAGGTTCCCAACTATGGGCTAAATAGAATCCGACTTAAAATAAACAAATATACGCCATTAAAAATCGTTCCTCAAAATAACTAGATTCGGCATTAAATAATCTGAAAAAGGTTGATATGCCGTAAAACAAAAACAACCAACCAACCAACACAAAAATGTATTTAATTCACACTCATAGTCTTTCATTACCTTCTACACGTGTTTCAATAATCCATAAAACAACTCATCTATGAGTTCCTAAAAATATTTAAAGAGATTTTTCTCCTTAGAATAAAAACATATTGTGTACAAAATGTTAATAAAAGTTAATGACGGTTTTTAAAGTTAGCAGAGTTAAATAAATAAAACTCTGATTTATTGTAGCATTTAAGCAAAACACGACTTTACTCAAAGTCGTTGGGGAAACATTATTTCATTTCGCTATACTTCTTTTTCGAATTAAACATAAATTTCTTAGATTTCATATGAAGCTTCAGATTAAAAACGTGACATAATTCACAAAACTTCAAACATATTAATTGCAAAATAATTATAATAAAACACGTTTAATTTAATTAGATTAATAAAACAAACTTAAGTCCTTTACGCAACTTGCGAAACTAAAATTACCAACTAATAATGTAAAAAATTAGGGAAAATAAGAAAACAAAACTATATGCCTGATCATCGAACTCATTGGTGTAAATTACTAATACTTTTATATGTGCATTATATTTCGAGGGTCGAAGTATTCGATTTTCACGATTTATATTTTGTTTTGTATCTTTTAGTTTATTAGATGGAAGTATAAATTCCTATTTGATCCTTGTTAAAAAAGAAAAGACAAGTTAATATATAAGTTCAATAGATGCCTTTGTGTTTTTATATTAATATTAATTGTGGCTGTTTACTCAGTGTATTTGCGATTTTGTATCTAAAAGAAAATATACATTTTTAAATAGGCAGAAACTATTCTCTGAAAATCCTGTGACCTCTGAAAAATTCTATGAATATATGTTATATATATATATATATATATATATATATATATATATATATATATATATATATATAATTTAAAAAAAAAAGTTTTTTAATTTTTTTTCATAATATTATTTTGTATTCCTGCACGTCACCAATTAAAAACGAATAAAGAAAAGTTATAAGCTTTTATATTTTTCGCATTCTTTTTTATTCATATATATATATATATATATATATATATATATATATATATATATATATATATATATATATATATATATATATATATATATATATACATTTAAATAGGAAATTTGTAAACTTTGAAGTGCCGGATATAATGATAAACTCATTTGTATGTACTTTTTTTCCTTGTAAGTCCGATATTTCGCTAATAGCCTCATCAGTGTAGAAAATCCGGTCCATGATTTTTTTTATTTTTCTTCATTTTGGTGTTATGGCGAAGAGAAGAGAAATGTACTTGTTGTTCCGGTGGGTCCACGTGTGTTATGCTTCCGTTTCGAGCGGGATTTAAAGTAAAAGATTGTCACACACTTGAAGACACTTATTTTTAAGTAAATTTGAATGAGAAATTTGAAAACTTTGAATTGTCGGATATAATGATAAAATCATTATTGCTTACTTTGTTCCTTGTAAGTCCGATATTTCGCTAATATATAGCCTCATCAGTGTAGAAAATCCGGTCCATGATATTTTTCTTTTTTCTTTTCTTCATTTTGGTGTTATGGCGAAGAGAAGAGAAATGTACTTGCTGTTCCGGTGGGTCCACGAGTCTTATGCTCTAGCGGGATTTAAAGTAAAAGATGGTCACACACTTTTTGAAGACACTTATATTTAAGTATATATTTACTGAATAAATAGCCTCATCAGGGTAGAAAGTCCGGTCCATGAATTTTTTTCTTTAGTTTTTCTTCATTTTGGTGTTATGGCGAAGAGAAGAGAAATATCGGACTTACAAGGAAAAAAAGTAAATAAAAAATGATTTTATCATTATGTCCGACACTTCAAAGTTTTCAAATTTCTCATTTAAATTTACTTTAAAATACGTGTCTTCAAAAAGTGTGTGACCATCTTTTACTTTATATATATATATATATATATATATATATATATATATATATATATGTGTGTGTGTGTGTGTGTGTGTGTGTGTGTGTGTGTGTGTGTGTGTGTGCTAGGGTGTTCCAAATGTAATGCGTTCTATTTTTTATTCTGTTCAAATAAATCACAATAATAATTAAAATAGTATTATGACTGAACATTCGTAACTTGAAAGGTACATCTAGCTTTTGAAAGGATTGACGGCGTGAGATTCTAAGAAAGCAACCCCTGTCATGGGTGTGCGTAAGAAGCAAAGATTCTTCATTGAATTCCTAGCAAAAATGCATTGAGAATTGTGATGACTCTGTAGAAAAATAAACTCTAGAGCATAAAAGTTCGCACATTGTAATGTTACGAGTCCAATCTTTGTAAGCCTTGAACTTTTCAAGTTAAAACATAGGACGAATTACTGTTGAAACGACCCGCGTATATAATATGTATATAACTTCCGAATTATTCACTTAATTATTCTAGATAGTATATATATATATATATATATATATATATATATATATATATATATTTATGTATATATATATATAACTACTTAATTTACTCACATAAAATTAATATACGAAAGTATAGATTTATGCGTAAACTTGAAGTATTTACTTCAAAAGTGCTCAATACGTAGGTAGAGCTAGTTAGTAATTTATAAAATATATATGGCGATTAAGCTACACTGAATATTCCGCGTTTCAATCGACATATATATTTTATAAATTACTATATATATATATATATATATATATATATATATATATATATATATATATATATGCATATATATGTATATATATATATGTATATATATATATATATATATATATATATATATATGGGCATTATTTCCTTGACTTCTTCTTGCCACTGGACCCAAGCAGTTCGATTCAGGTAAAGTGTAGTTGGTGTTTCACAGGCAGCTACTTGTATAGGAGGTATCCATTGTTTTTCGAGACTGAACGGAGGCTTTCTATATATATATATATATATATATATATATATATATATATATATATATATATAGATATATATATATATATATATAATTATGTATGTTTATTTATTTTCCTAGGAATACAGCCTCATGTAGGAAATCATGATATTATTTAGCAAATATGCTAGCATCTTTCTTTGAAAAATATTGCGCCTCTACTGCCCATGGTAAAAGATTGCGTATTTCTTTTCTATTCTATTAGCAAACAAGTAGATGCAGAAAAAGAAGGAGGAGGAGAGATGAAATGTTCCCCGAAAAAGAGTTAAATATCATTGACACCTCGTTTAGTTTTCTAAATTTACTAGTTAAAGATGGAATCCATAAATGACATTTAGCAAATCTTCACTGACAAAAAATATTACCACTTGTTTCCGTTACCCCAGAGGAAATCTATGTTACTTCAGAAAACTGCCAATCTCATAGTTTGCTATCTCCCGCCCACAAGTATATAAATATACTCATATACACAGCATGCGCCCGCACACTCTCTCGTTTTCACACGCACACACCCACACACATACACACACACACACACATATATATATAACTTTTTTATGAGTATCTCAATATTTTTAGACAAGATCCGTTTTATTGATTCGATAGACAGTGGTTTATTGCGCATATATATAGAAAAGCTGCTGATTTGTGCGAGTAGATAATTTATTCTTATCATCTTCTGTCTTTCCTTTTGCTACTTATATTACGGATTAATTTTGATAAATACTCGGATATCCACGTGATCAAGCCCGACTAGCTTACATCAATATCAGCATTACTCTTTGGAATGTCTATCATTCATTTATCCTAAACTGTAATTTGTTTGGCCGTTTGAGAAACAATGCGCTTGATCCAGTCTTTTACTGCCATTTAAATCGATTTATATACGACTGCCGATGCATTCCTGGCGTAGATCAGAGGGAGGTGAAGTTGAGTAATTTTAGTTTTTAAATTTTATTTGCTTGCACAGTTTTTAAATTCACTCAGGCAGAAATTAAATCAAGTTTTATTTGTTAGGTTATATTCAGATTCTTCAGTAACAATTGCATTTTTCTATACTACAGATTTTTTCCGCTAGACTACATAGTTTCTTTTATAGAAACTGTGACGATGTACGTTGATATATTGCCAATAACATGGTACAACAATAACAAATGAAATGCCAAAATGACAGTTTTACATGCCAACCTGAATGCTATTAGGTACAACTTTTAAAATTTTACAAAAACACGTTTATATACTACATATGTAAGAGTGAAAAAAGTTTAGGAGATGAAAGCGAAAAAACGTCCATTATAACAGAACAAGACTTTTATTCATATTCGTGTTTGTCTCTTGTGTATCTATAACAGTCGTAATGCTCACGTGTGTTTACCAGCAAAATCTTGCTGCTGCTGCTGCTTGTCTATATACCACTAAGAGTTTGTGGGCGGATATGTTTCGTTTAAAGTGGCAACAGCAGTCGTACTTGTATCTGTATATATTCATACAACATTTTAAAATGTGTAAATACTTAATATATTTACAAAAATATTGACAAAATGACGCACATCTAGACTGCGATAATGATCAGAACATAACATTTTGAGAAATATATGACCTAAAAGTAAGAATATCTATAAATATATCCAGTTGCATAGTTATAATCTCTCTATTAAAAAGTTGGATAAAAATACGGCACATCACTGCTAAAACCGATACACTCTATGTAGTGCAAGTTGTTTTATGCTGAGAAGAATATATATATATATATATATATATATATATATATATATATTTTTACACAATGATCACCACTTATCAAGCCACTCAGAGATAAGGGTTATTGCAAGTACATTACGTTAGTGTGGAGATTTGATGAAGTGTTTACTTAAGGGGGCGGTTCATCAGGAACTTGTTAACATTGGACTTGAAGACATCCAAGTTGTAGTCCGGTGGGAAGCAGGCAGACGGAACAGAGTTCCACAGGCGTGCAGTTCTAAGAAAGAAGCTTTGTTCATGGAATCTACGTTTTGATTTAGGCACAGATATAGAGTGGGGGAAATTTTTCACAGTGGATTCAGCTAGACGGGTGTTTTTCGTGAAAGATTGGCGAGGGGGACCAGAGATTGGAGTTCAGACGAGCACCTGCCATGGAAATAACGATAAAACAAGGATAGGCTCGCAACGTCTCTTATGTGGGAGAGAGGTTGCAGGGTAGAGAAAAGGGCATCCCCTACTAAGCCACGAAGTGTATTTTGTACTCTGTCAAGGCAGGATAGGCTGTTTTTAGCAGCTCCTGCCCAGATATGGCAACAGTATTCGATCCTTGGACGTACTTGGCTTTTATATAGATAGAGAATTGCATCAGTAGTGAGATATCTTCTGGAGCGGTAGAAGGATCCCACCATCTTTCCAGCGACCTTGGCAACAAACGATGTACGTGTTCCATTTCAGATCAGGAGTAAAGGTCAAACCTAGAAGCTTGTCAACACATGGGGCCTCACCCAGGCGAGAGCCATCCATCATAATTGATGCCAGATGGGGATCAGAGCGTTGATGATGTAAGGATAGGAGTTTGGTTTTGGATGCATTAAAGGTAACCAGCCACATCTTCCCCCACTGAACCACGCGCTCGAGATCAGAGGAGAGAGAATCAGAGAGAACTTTGTCATTTACAGCCTTTGATGTGTTGCTGTAGATGGTCGTGTCATCAGCATAGATGTCAATGAATGATTTAAGTATGTGTTTAGGGAGGTCATTGATGTAGATCAGGAGGAGAGTTGGGCCCAGGATTGACCCCTGAGGGACTCCAGCATTTGTATTGCAGGCCTCCGATTTTTGTCCATCTACCACTACTCTTATGAGCCTATCGGAGAGAAATGATTTAATGATTGAGAAAACATTTCCAGTTATACCGTAGCTGGAAATCTTGTGAAGTAAACCCTTATGCCATACCTTGTCGAAGGCCTTTGATATGTCAAAAGCAATTGCCCTAGAAAGGAAGCCTTTGTCAAGAGATTCACTAATCCTGTGGGATATAACCTTCAGCACATCTGCGGTAGATCTTGCAGAGCGGAAACCATATTTTGTGTCACTAAGAAGGTTATTCCTGCTGAGGTGCTTGACTATTTCTCTATTTAATATGGATTCCGGCAACTTACTCATAACATAACTTATATATATATATATATATATATATATATATATATATATATATATATATATATATATATATACCTGATACTTTATTAGTAGATATCCTTTCCATGAGTGCGTAATTGCTCCCCCGTAGTAATCGTAAATTGATATGTGCGGGGGATTGCCGGAACAACTGAATTCAAACTCACTAAGAAAACACTTTCTACCAAAGTAAACTGAATAATATATACCGCATAATCACGTTGACATACTGGTTTATGTATGCATATATTACTTAAGTTTTTTTTTTGTTGTTGTTTTCATTTCACCCCTTAACAAAGCACAAAGCCACTTAGTTGTCAGGGGATACTATTTGGGACCAGATTTGTGGGAATACAATTATGGAGTTATGCAAAGAGAGGTCTGTTTACATTACACTCGAATTGCTGATGTCAGTACAATAAGGAAGCAGGGGTCTGGGAGAGAATTACACAGTTCAGCAGTCAGAGGGAAAACGTTGTTCGAGTAGAAGGCTTTACGGCAGCTAAGGATCTTTACAATGCCTCTTGTCGGGTTTGTCGAGGAAACTAGATCTTTGAGATCGTCCGAGGACATGCTATTGAAATAGTTGTAAATGGGGCAGTTGTTGGAGTTAAGTTGACAGTTCAAGACCTTTTAGGTAAACGACTCTTTTTTATTTCTAATCCTGTCTAAGAGGGAGAGACTACTAGCAGATGCACCAGCCCATATGTGGCAACAACATTCTACGCATGTGAGAATTGTGACCTTGTATAGATACATGATACTCTCAGGTGTGAGGAGCCTTTTAACACGGTAGAGAGAGCCCACCTTTCTCGCAGCAGCTCTGTAAATTACTTCAATATATTTGTTCCAATCCATGTTGTCTGTGAACATTAAATAATAAGGAAAAAAGATTAGTCTCGTGAAATGTTAACGTTGAACATTACCAACCAGTGACGACCCCATCCCACTACATGTCGTCCTTTAGAGTTTTAGCAATGTCCTTAGATATGTGTTTATTAGTTTAACCTTCTTTTTAGAGCGTAGAGTTATCCGAAATTAACCCTTATTTCAGGTGAAATTTTATCATGAAGTTCATTTAAGAATATCAGAAATATAAAGATCCAAGGATTGAACGTGTGTTGTTTTGATGCACGATAATCTAGGACCACCTGGATATTTCTCTTGTTTTAAAAGAATTTGATTATGTTTGGCATACCTTTAGCAACACCACAGGATTTGACTTTCATGAGAAACATATTGTGTCAAACCCCGTGAAATGCCTTAGATGATGTACTAGCTTTTCCCTCCATATTCAATGTTTGCTTCGGGGATTACAGTTGGCATATCTTCAGTAGCACGTATTGTCTAAATACATAATTAGTCGGATAAAAGTTTATCGTATATGAGGTGCGAACTAGAGCTTAACTGATAAAGGACTCAAAGAGTTTGACAAAGAGAAAGGACGATAATTGAATGGTTCAGTTCTTTTACTAGAATTTTTGTAAACTGATACAAGAGAAGTAATTTTCCAGAATCGAGAAATTAAAAAATCGTTAAAATATTTAGAGCATTTGTAAAAGATTGAAGAAGACCGGAGCAATCTCAGCGAAACATTTTTAGTCATATAACAGGGATAAAATCAGGCCCTCATGCTTCCGAGGTGTCTAAATTTATAAGATATCACAAACAAAGGTAGGATTTCTTTTTAATCATCGAGTGAGGCGACTGTACGCAAAGGGATATTTGAGATTTTCCTTTCCACTTGCTGTACAAACAATCTCAATGTTTTTCGATAATGGGGGAAATGTCGATTTCCTATTATTTATTACACTGTTATGAATTTTTCATAATCCTAAATTCTGCGACTTGGTGCGTTTTGTGATAACTTCGGAATCCCTTCTCTTTGCTGCGGCAATTGTTCCCCTAGAATTAAGACAACAAACAGATTTAATTAAATTCGATATTGATTTAGATAATTCTACAACCAGTGTCAATATCTAGTACATCTCTGTTTATCTTCGAATATTCTGTGGGAATCATTTAATGTTTTTGTTTTGAAATTCAAACATTACCAAATTTCCTTTACAACAACAATTTTCAGTCACGCATAAGTCAGATTGTTTTCGAGCAGTACATATAGAAGAAAGAATTGAGACTGCCAAGCCGTATTGCATCGATGCACAGTTTACAAATGACGTCACCTGACCAAATTATATTTGCAGCATCGTACGTTTTTGTTTGTCATGTTATTCACTGTCAATGATCCGTGCATTATTTAACCAAGGTCGTGTTCGCCAGTTTCCTTTTATGCATATTCAGCTATATAAATATCAGCTCGTATTAACTAGAAATACGCCCAACTGTAAACATCATTAAAAATACATAATTGCCCACCAATGCAAGGTCTTACTCTTAAAACAACTAACACTGATCTCTCCATATATATATATATATATATATATATTAAATATATATATTTATATATATATTTAATATGTATATATACATATATATATGTATATATATACATATATATATGTATATATACATATACATATGTATATATATGTATATATATACATATATATGTATATATATACATATATATATATATGTATACATATATGTATATTGTTTATTCACAATCAGACAACATCGTAATTCTCAACCAGATTATATTAATCCTAAATTTGCCCGTGAGAGAAATTCACATAATATATAACATTTTTAAAAAATTTAAGTTATCAATATCGTCAAAAGGTATACAAATAAGTGAGATAAATTAAGTCAACAGCTGTATATATTTTCCTATTCATAATAGCAGGTTCAATATCGCAAACCGGAGAAAACCGAACTTAATTTATCACTAATGATGCGTAACAGTTTTTAAATTTAATGAGTACTGAAACGAAAAAACAACTGCTGTATATATATATATATATATATATATATATATATATATATAGTGTGTGTGTGTGTATGTGTGTGTAATAAGGCGGATTTGTTTTTTTATTTAAGAAAACATTGTAAAGGAACGGAATGCTTCGCTTAAATATGCCTTAGATTTTATAATTGCGTTTTTAGTGTTAAAAAATATATTTTTCAAATGTATCACGAAGGTTTTAAACTCTTTGTCTAATCATTTTCAGACAAAAAACAAGAATGCTGGGGAAATGAAGAGAATCTCCAAAGGTAGCAAGAATGTTTACATGAAATCAGTTTGAATAAAGATTTGCTATTTCCATGAACGACATAAACAATTTAAAAAACCGCGACATCAGATTTAGAGTCCCATAATTGGGTAACATAAGCAAGAATGGAAACCAAAACATACAACACTCTACCCTAATTTTCTAGCCCCTGAGCTACGCATATATATATATATATATATATATATATATATATATAAATATATATATATATATATATATACATATATATATATAATATAAAACTGAATGTCTGTGTGTGTGTGTGCCTGGTCACAAAAAGGCTCCTATATGGTTGACTATTTTTTAAAACTGATTACATATAATGATAGAAGATGTATCGAGACACATGGTATGGGTATGTTTGATCTGGCAGAACGGTGGTTCATTAAAATTGTGACCTCCATAGAATGGAAGTATGTCACAAAGTTTAACAAGGTGTTTTAATATAGATCCACAGAATATTGTGATACGTGTTTCAGTGTGAACAGGTTTGGTATGATAAATTATGGAGTTTATCTGTTTTATTTTTGCTTTCCTCATATTTTGCTTTGGTTTTGGTACCCCCAAATTTTAAATTATCTCTTTACAACCCTTCCTTTTCATAACCTATCATACTTTCATAAATCAGAGTCCATTTTCTGTAGGCTGTTTTTGAACTCAGTCAACCACGGTTCCTGTTGCTAGTATATATATATATATATGTATATATATATATATATATATATATCCACCTGTCATTTATTTTCTAAGGAAATCACCCGATCGTTAAAGTGAAGATACAAGAATACATTGCCAGGTTGTAAGATATGCTTAAATATATTTTAATTCATGCTGATTATGTATTTATCATTATAGAGACAATGATTTATCAATTATTATATCAAACAATATATAGTAGTGAGATTAAGACAATATGTATATATATATATATATATATATATATATATATATAGGGATAGAGAGAGAGAGAGAGAGAGAGAGAGAGAGAGAGAGAGAGATATCAACTCTGTGTACCGCTTTTTTGCCGATCAATATTTTTTTCAATTTGGAAATTACTATGAAACACAAAAAAGTACAATTTGGCACACTGGAAGACCATAACTAGGTGCCTTATTTCCCTGAATTTTGTGGAACTAGAACACATATTTTAAAAGTTATGCTATTTTTTTATTTTCGTGTAATTTTAAGTGTGTATCACTTTATTCCACTCTTCTAACGTGCTTAGAAAAGGATCGATTGACAGCTAGTGAAAAGGAACGTTTTGTTGGCTTTGCAGAAGGTTTTTTTTTCTTAGAAGCTTGGAAGAGATTGAAGAACATTGTTTTCATTCGCCGAAAATCCAACATCAAACCAAGGAAGGATAAAACAGAAAAGAAAGTCAATTTCTGCTCGTGATGTTGGAAAATTTTGCCATGAAATTATCAAGCGGCTGGGCAGAAACAGTGCTGCTATATTTGACAAGGCTGGAATACCTTCCTTATTCAGAAAGATACGCTGCAATATGATAAACGAAATTGCAAGAAGCATCAAGACCATAGCAAGACCTGTTTTAAACCAAACCTATAAGGAAAAACATTTGGATTAGACTCAAAAATACATGAAAACAAGCTTTGAAAATGTTCTTTTCACCGATGATGCCAGAGTAAGCCTTGATTGACTAGATGGGTGGACCAAAGTTTGAAGTCCTCTTGGATCTCCTGCCCCTCATCGATTCTGTCGTCAACAGAAAGATGGAGGTGTCATGTTTTAGGCTGGGATGATCTGGAGTGCCAGAAGTGTCAAACATACAAGTCAGTCTTATATTTTATTTTAAATAAGCATTATTTATCATGATGGTGATTTTCTATTGGTGCGTTATCGAAATTGATTTTTATGCACGACAATGCGTCAAGTCATTAGGCATTGGTGGATAAAATTTGATGACATGGTCACCTTGTTCTCCAGAGGTAAACTCCATTGAGCAGCTCTGATCAATAATAAAGATGAAAGTTTATAAAGGAGGTGTTCAATGATGAACTTGTAGGAAGATTTTGGAAGTTTCCCCTAGCATCCCATTATCTCAAATCCGCCGATTGACATCATCAGTTTACAAGAGGTTATTGTAAGTGATTTTAACGCAGGCGAGTTATGTTGATAAATAAATATTACCTTAAACAAAATAATGTGAAATTCGTTCTCGTTTTTGGTTAATATTGTTACTGGATATGTTCTTTATTTTATATAAAAAGCAATATAAAGTTAGAATATTATTTTATTACCGAAAATATACATTTTC
Source organism: Euprymna scolopes (assembly GCF_053919585.1). Lineage (NCBI taxonomy): Eukaryota > Metazoa > Mollusca > Cephalopoda > Sepiida > Sepiolidae > Euprymna > Euprymna scolopes. The sequence goes on along the minus strand of NC_136496.1, from coordinate 41,316,957 downwards.
AGACACTTGCACTAAAGTTGAACACACTTAAAATTACCAGAAAATAAAAAAATAGCATAACTTTCAAAATATTTGTTCAAATTCACCAAACATCAAGGAAATAAGGCACCTTGTTATACTCTTCCAGTATACCAAATTTCACTTCTCTGCGTTTCATAGCAATTTCAAAATTAAAAAAAAATTGGCCTGCAATAAAGCGATACACGGGGTTTATATATATACCAAAATCAGGAATGAGATTTACCTACCTACCATATCCGGGCCTTCTGAACAATTGCTTAAAACCCCGGCATGTACCACGAACTTTAGCTCTGACTCATTCTCTATTGTAAGTCATGCTGATTCAGCCTACCACCTGAAGATGTTGAAGAGAATTCACGTTCGCTTGAAGAAGCCTTTTCTCTGCTATAAGAGAGAATTTCTCTAAAGTTTAAACGTGATCGGTTTCTAAGTGATATCATACGTATCGAATGTTAGGCATATAGTGTACCCCGTTTTTATTTTATTTTAATACACTATGTCGTTATTTTAAAAATTTATCCATTCTTTTTTTACTTGATTTTATTGATAAAAATAAAGAAATCCCTCGATACAGCTTATGAAAAGTGAATGCGAAACCGGTAAGCTGGCCTCTCCCGTTATTTTTTAAAATTTTCATTTTCCCATTTTTAATCATGAAAATCAAAACGGGTCTTCCTCTCATGATTGCAATAACACACACACACACACACACACACACACACACATATATATATATATATATATATATATATATATATATATATATATATATATATATATATTCATCTGTGATCTCTTTTTTAATGGATGGTATCGGCCGACTGGCGAAGACAAGATTCAAGCAAGCAAGAAATAAAACAAGGTTCACAGTTTATATATACATACTTGCAGTTCAGTCCGGCTATGCTCGGGCCATATGTACTGTTTATAACTTTATGTGCATATGTACCGTAATGCCTTTCTATATAATAGGCTTCCTTAACTACCATAGAGAAACATTAGTTAAGACAGCAGGGCAAATTGTTTTAAAATTTGACCCCAATTTTGACCTATTACCCTTTGTTGTTTTAGGCTCAAATATAATTAAAATGTTTGACCTATGTCCAAGTTCAAAATTGCTGGAGGAATTTGATAGAGCCTGCAAAGGTTAACTCTTTTAATTCTAACCTTGCTTGCTGTATGTCCGAATACCCTCAAATGTTTAGAGGCAACTTTAGCTTTATGGTTTGCTAAACGAAAAGATAGAATCTTTTTAACTTTGACCTTTTGGCAGCCAAGTCATCGGCGAAAAACCGAGTAAAACTTGCCCTATGTCTGAATACACTTTATGTAAAATTTCAAATGTTTAGACCAAATATTGACTGAGTAATTTCGTAGAGACTGCAGAGGTCAATTTTTTTAAAAATTTGAACACAATCCTGACTCCTTTGTATTTATTGTTTTGGGCTCAAATCAAAATATAAAGTTAGATCCATGTTGAAATATCCTATATGTGAATTTTCAAGAGTGTAGACCCAAAATTGGCGGAGGAGTTTGGCAGAGTTTCCAAAGGACAAATCGTTCAGCTTTGATAACTTAACAGTAACATATCTGGCGGAAACCCACCTGAAAAGATTTTCCGAAATCTCAACAAAGCGTATGCAAAACCTTCGAGTCTGTATACCGAATAATTGACAGAGTTATTTGGTAGGGAAATGTACACAGACAGACAGGCATTTTCACTTATATATATCTATATGTATATATCTATGAAAGTGAAAGTAACTGCTTTTCTGTCTGTGTGTGTGTCTGTCTGTCTGTGCAGATTTCCCTACACAATCTCTGCCAATTTTCAGTCTACAGACTCAATATCTAATATAAAGGGAACTGAGATTCGGGAAAATCGGTGTACTCGGTTTTCGGCCAGAAATTTTGCCCTTTGAGGACTCTACTAAATTTCTCCGCCAGATCTAAATAACTAAAATTTTAGATATAGGTTCCTTGGACATGAATCTAACTTAATAAATTTATTTGAGCACAAAACAATAAATGTTCAGGAGTCATAATAGGGGTCAAAGATAAATAAATTAGCCTCTGCGGTCTCTACCAGATTACTCAGACAATTTCTGGTCTAAACATTTGAAATTTTACATAAAAGGTTATTCAAAGATAGGGCAAGTGTTTTTAATCAGATTGGGTCGAAAATTTGAGCTACAAATATATAAATGTGTGTATGTATGTTTGCATGTCTGCCTAAATCTGTCAAGAGAGACGACGGATTTTCACAAGATCAGTATCGTTTTAAAGCTCGACCATTCAGACGACAAATACCGAAAAAATTGCTAAAACATTAATTACTTCACCCTCAATTGGGTACTTTTCTACAGGGAGGGGTCGCTTTTTTCACCGATATTCTCGAAAGTCATTCCCTCTTTTCGATTGTCGATTCTTAATTTAAACCTACCTCACCTCCGCTTTGGCGGTGGTCGTAACAGCAAAGACGTCACTTTTTCCCATTCATTTCCTCCTCCGCGGTACGGGTTCGAGCTTGCTTTCCTATAACCACTATTTTTTTTTTTTTGCTCAACACACACCTCCAAGCACCCGGGCAACACCGGGTGAAATATATATATATATATATATATATATATATATATATATAGCGTGACCCGACCCCCAAAAACGGGCCCAATTCTAATTAGGCCCCGTTTCTTAGTGTTTTGTCTGAATGAAATGAAACTTTGGTCATAACTAGTTTATTATATTCAAAACATCACATCGAAACACTAGGGTTTTTGGTCTTTTTTCTCCGTTGACTGTAAAATGTTCAGAAAAACAATTGAATGTTGGGTCACCCTATATATATATACATACATATATATATATATATATATATATATATATATATATATAAAGTGAAAGGGTGTGTCTGTCTCTCTGTGTGTCTGTGTGTGTACATTTCCGTACGCAATAACTCTGTCAAATTTAAGTATACAATCTCGAAATTTGATATACATGGTACTGAGATTTGCTAAAATCGATGTGATCGGGTTTCGGCCAGACATTTTGCGATTAAGGCGTCAAAGTTCAACGATTTTACCTTTGAAAACTCTACCAAACTCCTTCAACAATTTTGGGTCTACACACTCGGAATTTTATATATAGATTCCTTGGACATGGCTCTAACTTAATAACTTGATTTGAGCCCAAAACAATAAATTTAAGGGGTCATAAAAGGGGTCAAATTTTAAAAAAATTGACCGCCTCTTTTTTTGCTCAACATTCATCTCCAAATACCCGGGCAACGCCCGGCACTCATGCTAGTATATATATATATATATATATATATATATATATATATATATATATATATATGGGGTGTATACATACATGTATATATATATATATATATATATATATATATATATATATATATATGCATGCATGTATATATATATACATACTAACAGTTCTGCCCGGTTTAGCTCGGGCCTTATGTACTGTTATATCCCAATCCATGCCTATGTATATATCAAAAAGTGTGAATATATACGGTAATGCTTTTCTATATAATAATCTTCCTTAACTACCATAGAGAAAAGTTGGTAGAGCCCACAGGCGTCAATATTTTTTCAAATGTTACCCTGATTTGGACCCCTTAACTTTTATCTGTTTGGACTCAAATAGAATTATAAAGTTAGGTCTCTGTCCACGTAATCTATACCTAAGATTTCAAGTGTTTAGACCTAAAATTGGCGGAGGCGTGTAGTAGAGTTCTCAAAGGTCAAATCGTTTAATTTTGACCCCTCAATAGAAAAATTTCTGGCCGCAAACCGATTAAAAAGATTTTTATAGATCTCAATACCCCTTATGCCAAATTTCGAGTCTGTAGACGGAAAATTGTCAGAGTTATTTGGTAGGAAAATGTACACAGGCACACAGACATACATTTTCACTTATATTTATATATATATTCACGGACACGTGTTTTGTGTGAATTACAAATGATCAACGTATCAGACTATGACAATATTCGAACCCACAGCAACCGAGTCTGCAGTTGGAGAAGTTTACCGTTATTAAATGAATCTATCTGAAATCACGTGCTTATATATCGCTTTATTACTTCGCAATATTGCAGTTCTTTATGTTTTAGCGATAACTTGCGGCGATACAATTAATCCCTTTCCTTTTTTATGTTTTATGGATTACGCGTAGACGAGACGTGTCGGGTTTTATAAATAATTTCTTTTCGCAACGAATGATAAAAACCATTTATGGCATCAGGTTATATTAGTTGAATCAGTTGTCTAAGTATCGAGTAGAACGAAGTTTTTGCGATTTGTGTCTGCTACCAGTTGGATGAATGCGATTTTATAACAAAGCACGTATGGCAGCTGTAGGCATATACCGAGCCGTGCACTAAATGATATTACGGTAAGAAATAGACAGAGGAAAATAAAAGGGAGATAAAGGGCACATTAGAAAAGACGATCACGTTGGAGACGTTGGTGACGTCACGGCCGCAACGAGAAATCACGTGTGGTGAGAGAATGAGGAAATAATTCGTTGTTACAAAAACGAAGTCGAGTTTTTACTTGTCTAATGGTCCTTGCGACGTACTCTACTACAATGTGTTGAGTCTACGTGTGTAAAAGTGTGTTACGTTACAATTATCCTCAAGGCGAAATTTTTTTTTCCAATATCACGACGAATCTTTGAGATATTTATTTAACGCTTTATTTTGTAGGTCATGTTTGCGCTTAGCTGAAGCCATAGTGCTCAATGATCTTCTTAATTTTCAAAGCTATGATGAGTAGATAGGAAAGCAATTCGGTTATTTCTATACTGGAATTCATATTCATAGTCAAAAGTCTATTTTGCATAACGGTATGTTTTCTAACATACCGGATAACAAAACAGACTTTTTAACTATGAATAAGGTTCAATTCAAGTATATAAATAACTAAATTACTTTTCTTAGTAAAGAAGACGCATTTCAATCATTGGATGGGTCATAAAAAAACACAAAAAACATTTTTAATTTATGCTTCACCGCTCGTTTAACATGATCCAATGAAAGTGGTGTCATCTATAAAAGGGGTGACACTCTCTACATCTTAGCGTAGTCATCAGTGAAAATTGCGTATTTGGCTTGATCCGTTTACAATCGCTCAATTTATTTTATTTTGCTTCTCCAGTAAATAATTTATGATATGCATTCAATTAAAATAAATCATTCGGATAAATTATTGTTTCAAATTTGTATATAAAAATGTTTTAAAAGCGGTTTTGCTAATTAACCAAACCGTTACTACGCATATAGTTTTTCCACAACAATAAAGTTCGCATAAATTATCATAATGTTTAATTTGACTGAGTATGTTTGTTTTGTGAGAGTGCAGGACGTAGTGAAATATAATTTGCCTTTATTATAAGTCGTTACGAACCATTTTGGAAGTCAGATTAACTTGTAAATTCGTGATTCAAGAACAATTAGTTCAGGTAAGTAAAGTGTCTATAAAACTAGTTCATAGAAAAGTTAAAGTAAAGTAAATCACTGAACAGTGTGAATAGTATAAAGCATTATCTCACGATATATATTTTAAGATTAAATCATATCAAATAAAAGGTAAAAAAACATAGAGAATTGCGACTTGCGTTTTTGATTCGTTTTGATTACAAACAAACACGAACTTTTTTTTCACTAAGATGTAGATATATTTTTTCTGCTAAATTTATCGAATAACCTAAATGCTGTTCACTTATTTTAAAGTGCATAACTATATAAACAAGTTTACCAAACGTTTATGTAAACACACTTAGAATTTCAAAGATGCCGTTCTTTGCTAAGATCAAAGGATTCTTTTTCTGTCTCCCAGTCTACGATTATGTTGTCGCTAGAGGAGGTAGCCGCTTTAATGTTTAAAATGGATACCGTATTTTGATAGCAAGCTAATGAATATCAAACGTTGGAAATATCGTACGAATGAAATCTCTCAATAGATTGTATATAATTCAATTAGGCCGAGGCGTTAATTAGGTGCTAATTTATGTTAGCTCGAAAAGTGCACAAAAATATTATGAAACTTTGACTTTAATGATGTATATGCGACCTAATTATCCCGGCGTGATGGAAAATAGCAGAATAGTAACTGTTAAGTTTAGGGGAGATGGTAGGTATAACGTTTTAAATGCGACTACGATTGTTCAGATAATTTAGTGTTATAAAGTAAATTTGATTTTTTTACTTTGAAGGATGCCGATTGAACAATGTATCAAAACAATTTAAGACGTACATCATTGGTCAAGATAAAACCGGGCAAAACAAATGAAACAAACTGGCTATCGATGTAAACAGACGAACTAATTTTGCTCCTTTAGCTAAGGTTTGCGGTTGATTATTACAATAAAGTAAAATGTGCAACATCGAATCTCCATATTCAGAATGTATTAAATTGTAAACCGAATAGCGCTCACGATTTTCTCATATTGACTATACATTTGTGTTTCATTTAGCTCGTTCTGTCTTGTTTATTTCTATGAATTATTTACTTTTTCTCCAGAAGACTTGACCGTCGAATAACAGACGTTCTGTTTTTGATCCCACTAATGGGATCTGGCGAGTTATATGACATTATAAAACGAAGAAGACAAAAACGGAAATTGCAATATTATTCAAACGAGTTTAATTTATATAATAAAGTATTATAGTCCTGTTTACTAGGAAAACAAAACATGAAAGTAGAGCAAAAAAAATTTCTGACATGAACACAAAAAAGTTGAGCTTCTTCATCTAACTGACGAATAAGCTTAGTTGGTCCAGCGGATATCGACTCTCGCCATACGGCTTTTTATTCCGGTTTTTATTTTGTATGGATCAGTTTATTCGTAGGTAACACAGATGGTCCGCTACAACATCCTAACTCCCAAGTTAATTATTCCGAAAATATATATCAGTACTGTTTTTAAGTTCAATGTCGTAGAAAGTTTCAACAACTTTTACTTTTGGGGGGATTAATTGTTTTTGCTTCTTTTGTACAGCCACAAAAACGTTTCATTGAAATTTTCTTACGTATTCGCAAAAAATTAATAAAATAATTGATTACTTGCGTGGAAGACTTCGCTTTAAGTAATTAAGGGTCAATAACCATCACTTAGAATCCATTAGACAAGAGGTGACTTTCCCAGAAGTTTTGATTCTAGCGCTGATAACTCAATTAAATGTCTATTTTTCAGAAACGTCGAGTAAAACGGCCTGGCGTATTGTGGAAACATCGTTTAGGTCTTATTAATCTGCTGAGATTAATAATTAAAAATCGTTTAGGTCCTATTAATCTGCTGAACTTAATAATAAACATTCTTTAGGTCGTATTACTCTGCTGAACATAATAATTAAAAATTGTTTAGGTGCTATTAATCTACAGAACTTAATAATTAAAAATCGTTTAGGTCCTATTAATCTGCTGAAATTAATAATTAAAAATTGTTTAGGTCCTATTAATCTGCTGAACTTAATAATAAACATTCTTTAGGTCCTATTACTCTGCTGAATTCAATAATTAAAAATTGTTTAGGTCCTATTAATCTACAGAACTTAATAATTGAAACTCTTTTAGGTCCAATTAATCTGCTGAACTTAATAATTAAAAATTGTTTAGGTCCTATTAATCTACAGAACTTAATAATTAAAAATTGTTTAGGTCCTATTAATCTACAGAACTTAATAATTAAACATTGTTTAGGTCCTATTAATCTACAGAACTTAATAATTGAAAATCGTTTAGGTCCTATTAATCTGCTGAACTTAATAATTAAAAATCGTTTAGGTCCTATTAATATACAGAACTTAATAATTAAAAATCGTTTAGGTCCTATTAATCTGCTGAACTTAATAATTAAGAATCGTTTAGTTCCTATTAATCTACTGAACCTAATAATTAAAACTTGTTTAGGTCCTATTAATCTGCTGAACTTTATAATTAAAAATTGTTTAGGTCCTATTAATCTGATGAACTTAATAATAAACATTGTTTACGTCCTATTAATCTGCTGAACTTAATATTAAAAATTGTTTAGGTCCTATTAATCTGCTGAACTTAATATTAAAAATTGTTTAGGTCCTATTAATCTGCTGAACTTAATATCCATTAGTAACGTTGCCTGTCAGTAAATAATCTTCCAATGCGGGGAAAAAACAAAGTTGCGGGCGGTACATATTGCGGTATAGCTTAAGTTTTCGTATCCAACGGAAAATCGCCTGGAGTCGCATAGTCACTTACGAATTAGTCAGTTGGCAAGGGTGCCATCACTTTAGGGTTAGCAATAGATGACCTCTTTGTCTCTTTTTAGTTTATTTGTTTGTTGCCAGATTCTGTGTTCCGCATTGGCGTTGTTACCTTCTGTTTGGCCTTTTTTGTGGCATAGAACAAGAAAAGTTTCATGATAATTTCTGTTTGAAACTTTGGAGTCTATTGTATGTTTTATTCAAGTTTTGCAAAAATTATTGATTGTCTATTTCTATAATAAAAAAAATCCATCCAGTCTAAACACAGTAAATCCGTGGTATTTTTCGCTTTTCCCCAATAGTGTAACGTTGGTTAAAATTCTCGTTAGAATGTGTGTACCATTATGCTGTGTTGTGTGATTTCAGCATTGTGGGTCTATTTTATTTTCCATGTACTTAAATTTATCATCAAAATATTTGATCCTCAGTAGAATTTAATTTTTATTCCTGTATCCAGAAATTTTACAAAGACATAGTTGAGTAATCTTGCTTCATTGTTGGTGTCCTTTAATGCCAGAGTATTTTATTTTTCATTTTATTTTTGCAATGCGAACATTTCTGTCTGATGTTTTTGCATGCTAAACATTTTTTCCAATGCCGATTTTGACATCGATTACAAGATCGAATTTTTATTTCTACAAATTTGTTTTTAGTGGTGTGCGGTTATGTGTGGCCATGTTTTTTAGCCGATACTTTATTTCTTACGTGTGTATTGAATTTGGGTACGTTGTTTATATGTGCAACTGCAGACTCAATGTTTTTTAAATCTTTTAAAATTAATTTATTGAAATCTACTGGTAAACACGGTTTGGCTTAACAAGTTTTCTTAGAATGCGTTTTAATTCTTGTATTTTATGTTGCTTTTCATATTGAACCTGTACAAATTCAAATTTTTCATCAGAATGTTACTGATGCTCAAATAATTGTTGTTGTTGCTTGTGTTTATAATCTGTGCATTTTTGGTGTTGGAGCATTTGTTGTTGTTGGATTAGTAGTTTACATAATGGTTATAACGCTGCCTATAGAGCGTCTGATTGTGTTTAGTAAACATAAATAATATACAAGTTCTTTGTTTATTTATGTGTTCGTTTTAACATAGTTTTTAGTCTTTTTACAATTTGTAGTACTATTTACTCCAAAGCCAAAAATCATTTTTTTTTCTATGAGATAATAAAGCGCACACAGCACGGAAGTGTTTTCGAAATATTTAGCTATGAAAACTAGAAACAAACACGAAAATTCCTGTTTCTATTTTCGTAACACCTGTTAACTGTTTTTTTAACTGCCGTGGAGAACGGGGCAATAATGGAATAAAAATATTCTTTCTCATCTTATTTTACGCAGCTGTTTAAGCTTTTCTTTGTAGTTCGTGCTGAATACAAGGATTTTGTCCTTATGTGCAAGTTTACTCCAAGTATCCAATGTTTTATCGGCTGTGGTATAATTGCAAATACGACTTTCGACATTAGATTTTTTCCCAATACGAACTGTTGTGGTTTCATTGATGTCCAAAAACTCGCGGTTTTCTTTTTTCAGTGTAGTACGAATCTTGCAGTTTAGACCCATATTTCCCTCGTGGATTTTTAAAATTCTCAACTCGCAAGTGACTGGATTGTGTACTTGGGTTTCCGTTGAACGTTATTGGAATCCGCCGTTGCAAGTGTTATGCGACACTAGCGTTGTTAAACTTGTGTTCCCCGGGATAACTTTTCGAATGTTTTCGTCGTCACTGTTATATAGCACTGAGGAGTTTAACGAATCATTCTGTCGCCACTTTTATGACCCTGTTTAAGGAGTCATAAGGAAAACAGTCCTTCGATACCGATAAGATATGTTTGAGAATCTTCAGGATTCGCCCTCTTTTATACACTCTTTGAACCTAGCTGCTTTGATCGCTTCAAAAGTAGAAATGTCGGCTAAATAGGCCTCGAACTGCTGAAATGTTCTTGAAAAGGGTAGCGAAAACCCTAAAAAAATTCCGTCGTTTGTAGTCACGTTACCTTCGCCTGGCAGTGTGATACTGGCGACGTTTTGATAACTGGATCATTAACATATTTCTGCACGCAGTGAAGCGACCATATTTGTTGACTCGTTCGGCTTCTTTTTTTACTTAGCCCTACTAGAAATCCCTGGTCCTCCTTGTTGTCCAAGGAGTTCAGTTCAGCCTTAATTATGGATAAATTATCGCTGTTGTCGCGGTGCGTTTCAGAACACGGGTATTATTCCACTACAATAAAGAAAACACACAATGGCAGCGTCTACGCGCATCTATGCACATATGCGTTTTCGCTTGAGTGTCTGTTATATCGTTTTTTTTTTCGTTTTATCTGCAAACTAAAACAAGAATGTAAAATTTGATTATTTTTCAAATAATTATTAACAATGAACTTTTGATTCCAACCCGAATCAACCACAATGACAATCAACGTACATTGAAACTATTTATATTGTGATAGATTCGGTAAGGAATTAATTCTATTCATATGTTGTTTCACTTAGAGCGACATCTTCTACACCAACACCTTTTCATGATTACAGCGTGTCTACGGCCAAACAAATTCTAACGCGGCTCGGAACTGGAAGCATTTTCAATGCGAATTTGACGCTCTCAGTACTATCAACAAGCCCAGCGACCAAAGAGTCTCAGCAGTAGCAGTAAGAGTAGATCAAACAACTCTTTTCAGGATTAACTTCAAACAGTCCTTTTCAGGGCAACCTTTTCCACACTATATACGCAAGCAATAACCTACTTATATGCGAATGCAAACTACTTTCATGTAACTACTACTGCCTGCCTCATTTCTGAGACTAACTTTCTACAACCAGCGGACTCCGCCTTACTCATACTACCTTCCAACGATTTCTGCAGCCCTCAGCACAACCTGCAGCTTCCAGCACCTCCTGCAGCCTGATCCAGCGCTTTCCGCAGCCCTCACCAGCGTTCCAGTGTCAATACTCATTAGGCTACCAATTCCAGCGCCTACATCCGCCAGGCTACCCGTTCCAGTGCTTGCACCAATTCCGGCACCTGCGCTGGTTCCAATGACTGTAACCGTCAAGCTACGTGCAGATCAATGTCAGGTTACACACCCCGGACACTGTGAAAGTCCAGCTACCTATACCAGTTTCTACTGACGTTCAGCAGTCTTGTTCCAGTACCCAATTTCGTCTGATTACCTCCTCCAGTGCCTACTAACGTTAAGCTGCCACGTTCTAGAAGTTGATCCTGTTTTACTCTAACAATATCCACGATGTTCGAATTTGCCACTTGCATTTATTTCACTTTTCGTAAATGAAAGACGTATTTAAATGAATTTCAGTGTCTGCCATTATTTCTTTTGCTATTACTGTTCTCTTTTTTTCCTCTGTGTCTACCTTATAGTTGTACGGTCGATTGGCGCATGTCCATACCGTCTACCGACCCGTTGAGACACTATATCCTTCCTAAATCACCCGTCTTAATCTAGCATCTGGTGTCGCTTTCGTTGCCCTAGAATTAAGGCTGTGTAATATGCTATAAGCGGCAACGAAGGATCTAATCATTTTGTTAAGGGAACCCCATCATTTATTCCCCATTATTGTCCCCGTCCGTTACCACTGTATGGTTAGCAAAAACTATTCCCGGAAGTCCACCAACTCGAATAATGAGGTGTAAAACTTTCAATAACCAGCTATTGTAAGTATAACAATATCTTAGTTTTGCCACATCCGAACGCAGACTAGCTTATGATCCGAGATATCTGCAGTATAAAAACCATACGTCAACTCTCCTAAATAAGAACCGATCGATGTAACTTGAGAGTTGTATCGTATTGGAGCGCGTCTACCAGTCCAAATCCATTTAATGTCGGAGGGTTTTTCATTCCGAAATTTCTCGACATAATCAAACTTTTCGATAAAATCCCCAAATGGTTTATAATCTCCAAATCTCTCAGAATTCTTTAAAAAAATTCCCCAAGATCTAAATCGGGGTGAAGGACTGCATTCCAACCTTTCGCTAGAATACTCCGAATACTATACATTAAAGCTTCGCTAAAAAGGAACCCGCTCCGTTCGGTTGTTGGGCCCATGGATCCCAATAAGTCGAAGTGAAACTTCGTTTACAGTAATATTCAGCAGCACGCACATTTTTCCCTCTGGGTCTGCAAATACTTGGTCACATGACTCATTTAAATTGCACTTTATTAAACAAGAAATCTTTCTTGAGCGAGAAAATATGTTGAATAGAGTTAAAAATATCACAACTTGACAATCACTTGGAATAAAGTGCGTCTCCTGTAAACAACAGATATCCACACCAAGGCGTTGAAGGTCACGTGTGACTCAAAATTTACGAAAAGTGTACCTCAACCTTTGGCCAATCAGACTAGCTAATCTGAGTGCCATTACGGTCGCTTAGAGTTGGGTATCTGAAACTAATATGGCCGATTTTAAGACACAGACGACAGTCCCCAGAGAACCCTGTCTTTTTTCAGTGGTAATGAGACTGTCTGGGGAGATGCCGCCGATGTCTAATGCTACTTTAATAGTTCTGTAAAGGGGAGGGTGTATTATAACAAGGATCCTCCAAAAACAATACATTTTAAGTCCATTAGTTCATTGTTGTAGAAGAAAGCGAGAAGAAGGCGTTATTCTCTAAAACGTATTATCCTCCTCCATCTTGTTTCACTATCTTTCGCTTCTTCACTTGCTCTGTCTTTTCGCGTTCGGAAAGTTATCTGGGTTGTAAACGTCTTGGTTGTTCACCGTATTAATGGAGAGTAGATCTTTATATTGTATTTTTTCGTGCTGCGCTTTCATGGTGATATAATTTTACAGATATAATTTCATGGTGATATAATTTTACAGATATTATTTCATGGTGATATAATTTTACAGATACAATTTCATGGTGATATAATTTTACAGATATTATTTCTTGGTGATATAATGTCACAGATATTATTTCATGGTGATATAATGTCACAGATATTATTTCATGGTGATATAATGTCACAGGTATCCCAAGCTGTATAAAAAGGGGGTGCGAATTGTCCGACAATCGCTCTCACGTGAGAAGCTCCTCTAACGTTCTTAAGTAGGAGACATAGGTGAGGGAAGAGGTGAAATATCGGTTTTCATTGAAGAGGGGATGGCGTATTTTGGGTGTATTGCAGGGATGGAGAGCGGGGAGGGTCTCAACTTTAGTGTTTGCTTTATGTGGGGTCGACTTGTCTTAGGCACGAAAATGCACAGATTTTACTGGGGGGGATCTAGTGGAAGAACTCTCAGCTTTAGAGAATGGACTAAGGAGATTAACTCATCTCTTTTCGGTAGTGTAGATTTCAGAAGAGGCAGGCTTTGCTGAGGAGTGTCTACTTTTTACTGAGGAAGAAGGCTTGGAGATATTTTATGTTGAAGGCAAGGTTCTTTTCTTCTTTATGCTCTTATCGTTTATTCTTTTAGCTTAAGTAGGTATTTGTATTTTTGTTTCCCTGGATCCTTACTGTATCTAATATCTATAATTTTCCTCTTTTGTTAGTACTTTTGCATACGATTTGGGAGGCAGCCTTTTCCGCTTACTTATGCCTATTCGTCTTTCTTTTGGGGGGGGCTTACATGTTGTGTTGCACAAGTCTTACAATCCATGAGGAGTCATAGTCGATTTTGGGAGGTTTGATGGTATTTTTGGAGGCGAGATTATAAGCGTTTCCTCCTTATCTGAGAAAGGATAAGCGACTTTAGATTTCAGTAGTTCAATTGTTAAACTTGCGGTGTGGTAAAGCTGGATTTTTTCGAACATGTAAACGTAAAGTGACCTACCTCCTCACATAGCCAACAAGCAAGTTGTCGCCCTGCTAACACAATTGAGAGTTTTTCTCCGCCCCAAACTTTAATAGTGTACGCTATTTGATTAAAAGCTTCCTTATTTAATATTTCGAATGCCCAAATACCGTTATAATTGTCAACACCAATATCCGTTTTTCCCTCAAGATTTAAAAGGAACGCAACTATATATTCGCCAGGAATCATTCCTTGCACGTTAATAACTTAAACAACCGCCCTTCGGCGTCCCATATATTCCATGTATAATACAAAGTTTTTAGTGATTATTTGTTTTTTTTTATAATTCCTTACAATGTTCCTCGGTTTTAAAGAGTCCGTTCAAGGTATTATAATCTTTGCAGTTGATTGGACATTCCGCTGTAGTTCGCTGTGTAAATTAGTTTTGTAACTTGTTCCTCCGTCGATCGGATTTACTTTTGTTTTTCTGTTTATGACATTAAAGTCCTTTTTGCAAAATTCTGCAATCTTAGTAAGTCGATGACAATCCCGGCGACATTTATTTTTACCGTCCGTGGCTTAATTCATTTTGTTTTCGCAGAATTATTCTTCAGCTGACTGACGGCTGTCTATCACCATAGGTGGGTTAAAAAATAATCTGACCCACCAATAAAAAACATCGGAAAAGTTCTTCAATAATAAGAGCAATAAAAAATTTAACAAGGAATTTAATAAGAAATGAATAACAATCGGACTTACAATGAGAAAATGCGCAATCGATAACGAGGTAACCGGATATCGACTCCCGCCATACGGTTTTGTCTTTCTGTTTTTATTGTATATTGATCAGTTCATTCTTATGTAACACAAGTAGTCTCCCACAGCATAAACATGTTGTTTTCCATGTCTTCATTTCTGTTGAAAACCATTTTCCGCTTGAGCGCCAGTAAACACAACGGAAATTAAGTTATGCATATTAAACAAATAAAAAAAAATGTAGGCGTTCATAATTTTCTTATTTGTGAACTCCATAGTTTACCTTATCGATATCGTCGAGAACTATGCAATCGTTTCGTAATTTTGTAGAATGTGATTTTCATAGTTTTGGATTGGTTGGGTTTTTATTCAAACCTTAATTATTTTAATAACACATCAGCAAATGTAAGCCTAGACTGTCATTTTATATCGCATGAACATTCATGCATAGACGCAGTTAAGCAATCATGTGCAGTATCACGCTAACGTACCGAAAATACAAACAAACAATCACGTAATGCGTCGCATATACTTGGCGTAACAATCATGAGGAACGTCATAGTAACATAGCGGTATGTAAGCAACCATCTAATGAAACATAACGTATCACGTGCGGCATCGCATATGCGTATTTTAATAGGAAAACCACCTTGAGTGTCATATGAACATAGCACAATATGAGCAATCACATAAAGCGTCACGTGACCATAGCCTATAATAAGCAATATTGTAAATCATCACATGAGCATGCCGCAACCTAAGCAATTCCGTAGAGTGTCATATGAACTTTCTTATTTACAATTCAATGTTTATGCTATGATGGTCATTGATGGTTCTGACAAAAGAGAAAAAATTGCTGGTCCCCGGGTCGGAATGTATGTAACACATACTGCTTGTTTAGTTTTATAACTTGAAGAAATATCGTTTAAATTCTTGTCTTGCCTGGCTTCTGGAGCGATTCAATGAAAATTATGAAACAAAAAAAAAAAACATCTGTTCATCGTTATAAAAATGATATGAAGAGGACGCTGAGAAAATCCCACGGATGCTAATTATCTTGCACAATATCTCACCGTTAAATTATTTCTCAGCAACATATGTTCTTACATGTAAAACGAATGGTTTTACATTCTAATATATTCATTTTAAGACTCTTTTAATAATAAATAAACCCTTTTTCTTGATGAAAATATTCTTAAATTAAAACAAACGTAATTTTAAAGACGACAACGACAACAAAAAGCCATCTAATTACATAAAATAAAATACGTGTCATGACCGCTTGAAAGCTAAATTGCAACGCAATATTACGAAAATAAATAAATATTTTACTTATCAGGAATTTACAATTTATATATTTCAGAGTCAAACTCCATCCTCAGTATTTTGTACATCTTTTTTCTTTCTTTTCTTCTTCTTTCTTGCTATGTTGTAAAGTTGGAGAAATAAAACTCAGTTAGTAAACACACCGCCTGACACCATGTAATTGCGTTTATTATGTATGCAAGCAAATAATTTGTTCATGGTTAAAATTAAGTGGGCAAACGGTGACGTCATATAATAAACACTTACTATCCCTTTTGTCGAGTTAACTATAAAGCCTCGGGTTAATTTCTTAAATATTTTTTATATGCATCAAGATACGAGTTAGAAGGATTGTAAGGGAAAATAGACTGGATATACAGAGAAATATCGGAAGGTCGAGTGAGAGAGACGAAGATCTATAGTAAACTTTTTACTCGCACTTTTAACCTTTTATCATTTACGAGTTATGGCCCGGTCCATGTCAAGTAGCCCCGATAGTATGTAGCTATAGTAACAGTTCAATAAAAATTTATACTAATACTTATGGTGTTCCTCTTATTTGTTTGTCCATGTCCATGTGTGAATATATACGAACTAACGACAGCAAATGTAACCCCCGTACATACACAGTAACACGCCCCAGAATACGGACCGTGCTGAAACGATCTTATTTAGAAACCATTCTTAGTATTATTAGAATACCTAAATACAATCATATTCACAGGATGAACTATCTCAACATTTTGTTGAACATTTATAAACGTTAAAATAACTTTTAGAATTATAAATGTTTCACTTTATTTATTTTAATTATGCATGACTGTTTATATATAAATAGATAGATATATGTATATATATATATATATATATATATATATATATATATATATATATAGAGGCTTATATATAATATACTAAGTTCGTGTTATTCAGTAAATTTTCATATACCAATAGGTTTTAAGCCAAAAATGGTTGACTTAAGGATTAACCTACAAAATTATCATATTTCATCATTGAGCATTAATATACTGTGTGTGCAAAGTCAAGACTTCAAGAAAAGGTGTTTGTGGCAACAAAAAGTTTATTTCATTTTACGTTACAATTGTTTCAATGTCTATTTCGACAATTTCAAGCATTATATCGTTTGAAAATTTTCAAAAATCAGCATTTCTTCAGACTTTATGAATAAACACACTTTTGGCAATGTAGCATTTTTTGAATAGAAAGAAAAAAGGGGGGATACCTAACGGGAAAAGCATGCGAGAAATATTTACCTTGGTTGTGGTTACGGAAAAGCCCATTTAAAATATTAATGTATCGCCTAATTTTCGCATCCTTATTTAAGAACAGAGTTATGGGAAGTTTCTACGGAGAGCTCTAAGCAATTTAAAATATTTTTTTATATATATATCCCATTTGTTGGGTTCCTAAATTCCTTTATTTCCCAATGGTTAATTTTTTTGTAAAAATAATTAAAAAAAAAATTGTTTCTATATTTATATTATGGCCGTAACAACCTTGTGAAGACGTTACGGTCCGTTTTAGTTTCGTATTAGTGGCAAGTAATGTTTATAGATTGTCGTTCTATTGGTACATGGAAAAAGATCATTTTAGGTTAAGAATTTGATTGAATATGAAGGTAAATGTTTCTCGCATGCTTTTTCCCGTTAGGGATTCCCCCCTTTTTTCTTTCTATTAAAAAAATGCTACATTGCCAAAAGTGTGTTTATACAAAAAGTCTGAAAAAATGCTGGTTTTCGAAGATTTTCAAACGATATAATGCTTGAAATTGTCGAACTGGATATTGAAACAATTGTAACGTAAAATGAAATACAGTTTTTGTTGCCATCAATACCTTTTCTTGAAGTCTTGATTTTGCACACACAGTATATATATATATATATATATATATATATTCGTCTGTCGCTAAAAAAGTATCTTTTTACCTCAATTTATATTTGATGTTGGGATGGTACGTGGATCTATTCAAAGACTCTCTAAAATGGCAAGGAATTACGTCACAGAAATACAAACTAAGAAACTGCAAAAAACATTAGACAGAATTTTGTTATTGGCTCCTAGTGTATCAGTTAATAATCATTTATTGAATATGTTTGCTTGACTTAACTCATATATACATATCAAGATTAGAGTATTTTATGCTGGTAAGTGTCAATTTGATTCTACATACGGCATGTCAACACTATTTAATTGATTTAATGCCGAATACAGTTATTTTAGTACACGTCATTTATCTTTCCGCCTTTGATATTTTCTAATATATTATATTCTCATTCGTATATTGTATATCTAGAATTATTGAATTGAGCTGTAATTGTTGTGTAGCGAAGGGGGAGTATCATATGGAAACACATAATACGGAGACTCATAATACACGTATAACGATTGTGGTGACAATTCTTAGGGAAAAACATTTATAACAGTTCTTTGTACATCATGACGACTGTGATGATAATTCTAGAGGAGATCATATTAATACAGACTGGGAGATATGATGCAACAGTTCTTAACACATATAGAGGAGAGGAGATTCATTATTATGATGAAGGAGGCACCTCACTTGTAAGAGGGTTATACAAGAGTTCGTTTATAGATGAATATACAAAACACATTTACCTTTACGGTTGAAAAGGCAACACAAAGACAACGGTTACAAAATATAGATGATTTCTTTATTCCTAAACCAGCCGATTGGTGATGTCAGGAATTCAAGCCTTTTCGACTATATGGTATATTCTTCTCCCTTCGCCTCTAAACGTCCGCCCAGTATCCAACTGACTCTATGTCTGTGTGTGATCTGCTCCGATTATCTGATCCTCTCTAACTTCGAACCCTCGAGTCGTATATTGATAAATCTCCTTTGTTTATGACGTCAGAAGCGTGGTTCCCAACGTGACTAACTTTTACGTTGATTTTCATATGTCTTTGCAAACACATTTTTGACAACAAAGAATTCCCAATTTTAATTAATAATATTTAACCTATTTTTGAACAATATTTTTAACTCGCATTATCCAGTCTTTTAACTGACATATTTAAGACCCAGTTATGAAATTCCTTATATCCTTTGAATATTACTTTATATCACTTTGAATATTACTTTAAATTTTCATTCTATCCCTAAGCTAAGTAGAACACCTCATAATACTCTATTCAACTACTTTTAAAATTAGATAAACCCAGTTACAATATTAGAAGTTATTCGTCCCTGGCCTAGAATACGGATTGTACAATAAATCATGAAAATATTGTACCTATAATTCCTCTCAAAACTGCAAAATACCGCTGCTTGTATACTAAGTACATCATATAGATATTTTACCTCCAAGAGTACTGCCTTGTCTGTTTTGCATGACAAACCTTTTTTTCTTTTTTACTTAAATTCTCTTTCTCCTGATCACTAACAAATCAAACTGCTCTATTTCCTAAGTTGCCACTAAACCTAATCCGTTTCGCGTAACTAAGAGGGGTCCTTGCTCTCCGCCCTTGACCCTAACAGACTCGTAAATCGATACCAATTAACATCTAAAGAATTCTTAGGCATGCTCCTGATTATAACTCCTAACCCATAACTAAGCTTCTAAGTAAATACTTACGAGCCATAGTCCTATACATAGACTTAAAGTAATCTATAATGAACAGCAACCGTTAATATCTCTTTGTTAAGAGATAGTATTGCAATAATTATTACACAAACTAAACCGGTACTCATTAAAATACAAACTTCCGGATATTAAGAGAAAGGCGAAGTCATCCTCCTTCGTCGAAGTCTGAAGGCAACTTACTCAAATTGTCTAAAATTCCATGCATTCGTATACAATGAAACATACTACTTATCCATCCATCTATATTTAACTATACTTACAAAATATGCAATAACCTATATATATCAGGTGTAACTGTACTCCATATCAAATGTTCTCTTGTATCTATACCGAGCATATATCTTATCTCTCAGTCATACAAAATATTCAGTTTGGGCACCAAATCATAATTTCTAATAGCATGTAAATCATACTTTAACACTTTATCCTAATCCTAAACTTACTAAACCATATCCAACCATACATTTCCTAAACTTACTAAACCATATCTAACCATACATTCCTAAACTTACAAAACTATATCTAACCATACATTAACTCGTCTCTCTCAATCCAATTCTATTGCAAATTTAGTTGCTTCCACTGCATGAATTTTTACCTATACTCTCTCCCAGTAAAAATGAAAATGGAAAGCATAGTAATGTCCTTTTTAACCACGTTTGAGCAGTGAAAATTTTATGTAGAAGTTAACCTTAATACCCGATTCTTTCAGAAGATATTTACCTAAATAACCAATTAATATCAACTACCCATGCGGGGTCGGAGAAATACTTGGATTAGGACCCAGGCGCGGGGCGAACCCCCTCGGAGCTGATGGACCCGTAGATCTTCCCAGGTCATCCGTCTAGGAGAAGGAAAACTCTGAAGATTAACCTTGGGGAGGGAGGCCTCTTCAGTCCTGGACGACAACCTTCCCAGAGCTGGTGACTCAAACAAATCACCGGTTAGCAAACCTAAACTGCTTAAGGAGGAGATAGGCTTTGTCTATCGTCCGGCTTCATACCCCTTCTTTGCCTATTGGCCAGGCGTAGAAGTACTGTCAAAGGGATTCGTCTGAGTCACCCAGTGGTTGACCCTGCTTCCTGACTAGAGCAATGAACCCTGCTTTTCCCCGCTCCCGCCACATCCCATCCCCCTAAACTGGACACAGTGGGGTGCTTCAATGCCATATATGTTGGTGCAGTTGGACTGGGCTGGCTTTGTCTAATGGATTGAGGGTACCGGATCGACAGTTCCTGGCTGCTGTTTCCGACTGATAGTACAGGAGCCCTAGCTATTTGGTAGCGCTTAGAGCGGCTGCTCCATCAACAGTTGTATAATATCGGGATGTTTGTAGTGCCATGTCGTGCATGGAAAGGGATCCTGCACTCATCCCCGGTGGGCTTTCCTGAGGCCACAATCCTGTGGGCGAGGACAGCTGCTGGTCTACTTGTATTGCATGTCTGGTATTCTGCACAACTACTTGTCCAGCACGCCCCTCACTCACTCATCCTAACTGAAACTTTTAAATAAAATGAAATGACAGCTCAAGCAAAAGTTACGTTTTAACCAGGAACAAACTCAAAGAAAACCAACCTGCCCCCTCCCTTGAGGCTTGCATTTACGAATATCCGCGGGCTTAGAACTAACTTAGATGATGTTGAGTCATCTTAGCATTAAGTGAAACTAACCTTCACTCCTCCATTCCCTCTAACCACTTTAACATGCCTGGTTATCTCCCACTCTACTGTAAGGACTCGGACAGACATATGCATGGGCTTGGAGTCTATATTCGTAACACCCTCCCCCTGACTAGAGAAATAAAACTAGAATCAGACGGCCAGGCCTTTATGTGCTTCAGACTAAATATGCAACACACTATTAGCTACTTGTATTTTCTCTACCGCTCTCCCTCAAACCAAGACTGTACCCTAATAAACAAAGTCTCAGACAGTATAGATATAGCACTCTCCCTCGATACTAGCGCACAAATGCATATATTTGGTGACTTCAATGTCCACCACAGTAACTGGCTAGGATTCTCTAATCACACAGACGTAGCTGGTAGCACAACACATAGCTTCTCTATATTCCATTCCCTATCTCAGTTGGTTACATTTCCACACGTTTCCCATACCATCAAGATCAACATGCCTCACTTCTAGATCTCTTTCTGACAACGGTTCCCGATGACTGTACAACAAATGGCCACAGCCCACTCAGGAATTCTGATCAGGCTGTGGTTATGGTAGAAATCAGCCTAAATTCTCGACCTAAAACTGGAGACCCACTACTCAAAACAACGAGGTATTACAAAAAGGCTGATTGGTAAGCCATCAGGGAACTTATCAGAGATGCCCCATGGAAAATATCTTTATTCTTCCAGCGGAACAATGTGCAAATGAGACAACTGAATGGTTCAAAACGGCAATTGAAGCACATATTCCGTCACGGAAATTCTATAGCAAGCCCCACTCTCCCGAATGG
Source organism: Euprymna scolopes (assembly GCF_053919585.1). Lineage (NCBI taxonomy): Eukaryota > Metazoa > Mollusca > Cephalopoda > Sepiida > Sepiolidae > Euprymna > Euprymna scolopes. Next base: position 41,294,754 of record NC_136496.1, on the reverse strand, counting down.
TTTACTTCTGCTTGTGCAGCCGCCATTTGTCAAAGGCAGCATGCGTTCCGCAGATTTAACCGACATAAGTCCAGTTCAAATAAACAGAAGTTTATAGAAGCTAGAAATAATTGTAAGAGAGCGATAGAGACAGCTATGACAGATTACTCTGAAACCACCAGAAAAAGCATCGAAGCATAGAAATTAGGAACCCTGGATTTTTGGAAAATCTACAACAGCGTAGTAAATAATGGACAGTCAACTATTACCCCACTATCAAACAATCATGAGGTTGCTTGCACGGCAACTGACAAGGCTAATCTGCTTGCCAGTCGGTTTGCCTCAAACTCCACACTGAACTCGGTACACCACTCCCTCCCTGATTTTCCTCTGGGAACAGAGGCCACACTAGACGATTTGAAAATCACCCCTTCTCAGGTACATTCTATTATAAAAAATCTAGACACCTCAAAAGCATGTGGACCATATTTCATCCCGGCTGTGCTATTTAAAAAATGCTCTGCCGAGGTTGCTCCAGTTCTCTCCAAACTTTACAATAAATGCCTTAACGAATCTTGCTTTCCCGACTGCTGGAAAACCGCTTCTGTGGTACCAGTCTTCAAGAATTCTGGTGAAAGAACTGACCCACTAAATTATCGCCCCATTAGCCTCCTCCCGCTTTTCGCCCAAATATTTGAGTCCTTAGTTAATCAAGCCCTAGTCCAGCACCTGACAGCTGCTAAATTCTTGACTGACAAACAATATGGATTCAGGCAAGCCCGTTCAACAGCAGATATCTTAACTGTAGTTTCTGAACGTATATACCGTTCATTGGACAAAACAGGGGAGGGTAGAGCGGTAGCCCTTGATATATCCAAGGCTTTTGACAGGTTATGGCACGATTGTCTTCTAAGGAAAATTAGATCATATGGAATGACTGGATGAAGTTATAATGTAATTAAATCCTTCTTAAGTAAGAGAAAAATCAAAGTTGCCCTTGGACGGCCGTACATCTAAACAATATGACACAAATGCGGGAGTACCTCAGGGGTCTATCCTTGGACCTCTATTATTCCTGATATTCATAAATGACCTCCCTGATAAAATGTTTCGGAGATGGGTATATTTGCCGATGACACCACTCTCTATAACAGATATGAGGGGAAAACAAGTGAACACATATCCAAGCAAATGGCAGAAACACTAGAGGATGACCTCCAATCTGTAGTGGAATAGGGACAAAAATTGTTGGCCACATTCAATGCTGCTAAGACTAAGCTTGTTTCCTTCAATAACTACAAGAAGCCTTCTCTACTACCAATAGCAATGACCAAGAACACATTGCCTGGAAGTACTTCTGTTAAACTCCTCGGCCTAACGTTTACAGGGAATATGAACTGGAATAGATACATTGAGAGCATTGCCAAGGCGGCTGCAAGGAAGGTTGGCTCCCTCTACCGTGCTAGAAAACTACTTACGCCTGACAGTATCCTATATCTCTATAAGGCCACGATCCGCCCATTTATGGAGTACTGTTGTCACATCTGGGCTGGTGCATCTGCTGCTTGTCTCTCGCTGCTGGACAGGGTTCAAAAGAGAGTCGCCAACCTGATAGGTTCTGAACTGCCATCTAGGCTTCAGCCTCTGTCCCATCGACGAGATGTTGCATCCCTCTGCCTGTTCTACAAATACTTGAATGATGAATGCTCTGACGAACTGCAAACACTTGTACCTCCCCGACGTAACTACCCCCGACAAACCCGACAAGGTACTAAGTCTCATCCCTTTACAGTAGAGATCCCTAGGTGCAAGATAGCCTTTTACTCCAATAGTTTCTTCCCCAGAACTGCGGGTCTTTGGAACTCCCTTCCGGGATTCTGCTTTCCCAACTGCACTGATATGGAGAGGTTCAAGAGTAATGTTAACAAACATCTTTCTACTTATCTCTTGTCATAATGCCCCTGCTAATTAAGTCCCTGATAGTAGCCCCCTGCTTCAAAGTGGCACTGTGCCTTGTTAGGGGTGAAAATTAAAAAAAAAATTCTAAAAGAATGGACAATTGCTTTTTCCGACATAAATAATATTTTGCTATTTCTAAAGAATTAACTATGGACTGCATTCCTAGAATTTCAATTATCCACTTTTGTTTCACTTATGCAGTCTGCCTTCTTACTTACATGAGAAGTGGGCAGCCCTTCTTATCTAACATGATTAATAAATAATATTTGCCTCAAAGATCGAAACCTTATTGATTCAACAGCTTAAATTAAACCTAGACTTGAGAAGGTGGCAGGTAATGTGTAATCCCCCAGTTTTTTTTTTTTTGTAATTTGGCACCGATCGAACGAGTGCAGGTTTATTTTAGACTCTAAACTGTTGTGAATAGAAAAAAAAATTGAGTGAATGAGGGGAATTCTGAATATGTAGGCAGGAAGATGTTGTACAAGATGGGGAAAGATGACTTTTGAGAAAATATTGTCTAAGCGTTTTAGATGCAGTTCGATGTCCATGTTTAACTTATAATACAAGAGGCAGAATGACACATAAGAAAGAGTTTTCTGTGAGGTATATACTTCACTACATTTAGGGTGACTTTGGTTTTAATCAAGAATTTAAAATTGCCTCAGTATAAAAGGATTTCTCTTTCACTGACTGAGAACAAAGGCAGGCGACGGATATTATCAGAACAAATAGTACACTTTGATCCCATCCAAAAGGCGTGTAAAGTATAAATTAAGATATAACGGAACCAAAAGCCAATAATAGTAATGAATAATTCTGTGACAGAATTGTAAATGAAATATATTTACCACAAAAATATGTAAAAGCTTAAGGCCATCCCCTTGCCTAAAAGTTGAGCCAAGCAACTAAAAAGTGTGCGCTTTGCATTTAGGGTGAAACGTGTATTAAAAAAAAACGCGGCCGAATTTAGCCAACATTGTGATAAGAATGTGAAGATAATTAAGTTGTCGATAATGCTATCTGTTGAGTTTTTCGAAATTTGATAAAACGCGATGGATTTATCGAAGATGGTGGTGTCGATAAATATCAGCACGTTTTTTCTAATGACGAGTGATTTGCTTTTTGTATGTATTTGTGTTGCTTTTGAAGACAGTTATTTGCTTCACTGAAAATGCTTCTGTTAGCAGATAACAAATAATCTTATAAACATACGCGGACAAATATATTCATATGTGTTTTACAGATAATGGTGAATGGGAGGAAGAAACATGTATATATATATGTAAATGTTTATCTATATATATAAAAGCCCAAATTTTTGTGTGTTTGTGTGTGTGTTTTTGTATGCCTCGCAAAACTTTTGAAAAAGGCGACGAATTTTCACAAAATTGGTATCATTTTAAAGCCCGATGTCTTCGACGAAAAATATCGAAAAAGTGGAAAAAACATTAATTTCTTCATCCTAAACTGGCCAGCTTTGTACAGGGATGGGGTAGTAAAGAGTCGTTCCCTTATGACAATATAGTTTCTACGCATGCGCAAATAACATCGGAACCTGAATTAGTTAAAATATTAAAAAAAACAACCGACCCAATTTCGCACAGTTGATTAAAGCGCGGTGTCATTATCAAAAGGTTGTAAGTTCAAATAGTGATGTGAGATGTCTTTCTTTTATTTTTAAAGTTTTAATATTGAAACGGAGTTATTTATACCATTTTTCACGTTCGCTGTTTTTTTTCAGATTTTTTAAGAAGTTTTAGCATCGTTCGTTTCGCATCACGTTCGTTTTTTTTGTTTTTTTTTTCGCCACGTTCGCGTTTTCTTTGTTGTTTTAGTTTTTTAAGGAATTTTCACATCGTTCGTTTGCATTACGTTCGTTTTTTGTTTTTTCCCCCGATTTTCTTAAGCAGTTTTAACATTGTTTTTTTAAAATAATATTTAAACAGGATTAGTACTCCACTTATTATTTTGCTTTAATTTACACTCCCCAACACACTCACACCTCTAAACACCTGGGCAACGCCGTGTACCCCCGCTAGTATATATATATACACATATATATATATATATATATATATATATATATATATATATATATATATATTGTGTGTGTTGGTGGGTGTGTATTTGCGTATGCACATTTTGATTTCTTATGACTGTTCTGTTAGAAAAATAACATATGCATGCTTTTAACATCGCCAACGATGCTTTCTGTTTCTTAAATGCACAATTCCGAAGACGTTTTGAAACTTTGATCAATATATTAATAATTTTTCCTTTTCATTTGTCCGTGTGTATGTGTGTGTGGATGTATGTGTGTGTTTGTCTGTGTGTTTATATGAGTCTAGATACATATATGTGGATATAAGAACACATATATACATATATGTTTATCTATCTCTATATATGTATAGTCATGTATATATCTATATATATCTATCTATCTATCTATCTATCGCTCTCTGTCTCTTTCTCTCCCTTTCTCTCTCTCTCTCTCTATATATATATATATATATATATATATATATATCCATCTGGGTATGTATATATTTCCTTTTTACCACATCTGTCTAACATCGAAGGAAATTTCTATGAACAGAGCTACTCCCACTTTTGGTAGAGAGTCACATGACTGTTTCACACTGAGCAACACCATTGATATCAACAAATGCACGTCATACTCTGTCCCTGTTCTTAGCCATTGGTGACTTTATTATATCTTAATTTACTACGTTTGTTGCGAGCAGGTACTTGCACGTATCGGGAAAATAGGTTGGCACTAAAAATCATTTAGATCAATTGAAATTCGTGGATATTTTTTGTTGTTGTATTTCATACTTATTCACCCTGTCGTATCTTGATCTTCGAGACTGTTTTAAATTGATGTCGAAAGTTAATATTTTCAACTATATTCAATAAACCATGACTGGCTAGTTGGCTACAGTATACGTTCAAAAAATCTACGTAAAATTATAACGGTAATCGAGAATTGTGCGGTGTTTGTCCTCAATTTGGTGTTAATTTATTACTTTAACCGAACTGGCTATGAAAAAAAACGAGTATATACTCTTCTTGATTCGATAATGTTCGAATTGATATGTATAGTCATATGAAATGTCTCGTTATTCAGTGAAGTAAACAAAAAAATAATAAAATGTTTCAGACCTAAACATGTAAATAACTACCCCCCCAAATACTGAAGAACACTATATCAATCAAATATAGAGCGGACAAAAACAAGAATTCTATATGCCATTATGGAAGTAGAGTAACGATGTCATATAGAATTTATTTTTGAGATAAGAGCTTGACAGATTGGACCGCGCGGCATTTTTTGGTCTTAAAATACGCTTAACTCCGATATTTTAATATATGCAGATTTCATGAATACTCCATTGATAATTATATTGTATCCAGCACATAATAGTGATTTTAAAATGTTAACAAACTATGACATGGGGAGCATCATCTAGAATTGAACACAAAACATAGCTTTCCCGCATTATGCGCTACCATTTGTAATGTCTTTACGCATATAAATAATGAAATAAACATTTTAAAATATTACATGTCTATGTGTGTATACGTAGAATAGACCTTTAGGTCAACTTACTCCTTCCAAGTTCCCTTCCGTTTCAATTGATGAGCTCGTTCATTGGACAAATAAGCGCAGTCACTTATGTTGTACTCAACAAATAGTGGACTCCCAGCGTAGCGCTGACGTAAACTATTTTTGAATATTACGGTTTAATTTATGCAGATCTCATATTTTTTTAGCACAGTGTCAATATTTTATTGATTATTATATTGTATCCCATGTATAGTAATGATTTTAAAAGTAAAAATAAATGATTTAGGTGACATCAGTTAGAATCGACACCAAAACATGTAGCGCTCTTGTTTTTACCGTTTGAGCTATCGACAGTTAGATAAACAACTTTAATATCAGGCATCCTTAACGGATAAATGTATAATTTCATGCTCAGAAGTAAAAAGTGTTTTCGATATACTCTTGCCAAGTTTAACCGTTTGCTGAATTTTTACTTTTTAGCAGCCATGTTTTATCGGATAAAAACAAAATCGAATTTGTTTTGCAGGTGCAAGTCTGTCATATATCACGGTCGAAATGTTTAGACAAAAATTGAGATAAATTGGATAAAAACTGCTGTGTGAACACAGTGACACATATCCTAAAAGAAACCATAAAATCTGAATAATTAATCGATTAAAGTCCGTTTTCCAAAGGTTTATGCAACTTTGTTTACCTTCATGAAGTCGCTCGCATATCCGTGACTGAGTATATACAGAGTCTAATTTTAATAATTTTTTAATTGAAAAGGTATACTTTTAATAGAATGTCGATGCGACAAAATCTCAGATTTTGTGTGTGTGTGTGTGTGTGTGTGTGTGTGCGTGTGTTAGTTTCTTTCATAAAGTCGAGTTAATTTCTATATCTACAGAAACTCTGCTTGAGCATCTCGGCTTAGTTATTCTCTTCGGAGTATAATCAATATCTACTTGCTGGTCAAGCAAAGAAAAAGCCGTTGAGACTGAGGTCACTGTCTGAGTATCGAAAATCGTGAACTTATGTAGGCGTGAATCGCGTAGGCGTTTGGAAAACTTAAAAGAAGAAAAAACACTACGGTTGAACGGAAAGTTGATACGTGGCAATTGTAGTTAGACAGTTGACAGAAATCAGTTAGTCAGCTGGAAAAACGGAGGTGGGCGTGGTTCTCCAACCTTTATGGGATCTAGTTATGAATAGACGGACGCCATTCGTAACATTAACCATTCACCCCATCCATTTTTTAGATAAAATGTAATGATTTATATATATATACACTAGCCTAGGTACCCGGCGTTGCTCGGATGTTTGGGAGTGTGGGTTGAACAAATAAAAAAGAGCAGTAAGGCTCGAACCCGTAACGCAAGGCGGAAAAAAGTGACAGAATATCTGACGTTTTACCGCTACTGCATGACACGATCGGAAGTTCGGAGCGTTAAAATTAGGCAAAGTCAATCCAACCGATACGATGACTTGAAAAAATGGCTCGCAAAAAATCGATCGCTCCGTGAAGAAATTAATGTTTTTAGCCATTTATTCGGTATTTGTCGCCAAAGATGTCGATCTTCAAAATGATATCAAGCTCTTGAAAATCCGTCGCATCTGTCAAAAGTTTTAGACATACATACATACATACATACATTTAAACAAACAGGTGAGATTTATGTTATATTATATGCATATATATATATATATATATATATATATATATATATATTTGATAACAGAAGCGATCATATAGTCGATGCTTTAGATATCAGAAGGGTTATTTAAACACTTCCTCGAGTGTTTGCTACCATGTTGTGTTGTTAGTCAAAGCAGTCTGTGTGAACACATCATGTCTGCGTCGGTATAATTGGCCTGCCCGTTAGAACGTAAAAGTGGTGCGTGTCTATTTCAAATTGACAAACGTACTCAACAATGACAGAGACAAATAATTAAAAACTGACAACCTTTTTGTCTTTATTATAAAAAAAATTATAATAAAAAGTGATAGTGGAGTCACCGATTTATCAAAAAAATGCAATAGATTAGTAAAAAGAAGTGTTTTGAATCCGCAGCACCTCCGGAGACCAGAAAAAGCAACGTTTGTCTATAACTTTCAAAATGGTCAGTTTCTTAAAACTGATTGCATTCATAGTTGTATAAATCAAAACGTCACAAGAACTTGGTATCTCACAAAGTTCTAGTTTTTTTTTAATGGCATACTAAAAATGTGTTAACCAACATTGTTCTATCTTACCGTTTAGTTTTGATTAATTGTAGTTCTAGTCTCTTTGTTTATAAACATCTTCTTCGATTTTTTTCAGATAGATCCGCATAAACTTGCGGTCAAGGTTTATGCGTCTATCTGATCTATCTGATCTAGTATTCTATCGATAGTATATACACGTGTATACATACATGATGATTGCAACGTCTTGTCAGACGAGTGTCACTCCCTCAGACATTTAAAATCCATGTGCCCAAATGCCTGAGGGAGTATCTATACAAATATGATGTTACTGAGTCTTAGCTTTGTACGACAGATAAGTCTCTCTGCAGACCAGCTTAATGCGGGTAATGGTCTTCCGCTTTATGGTTTTTTAAATCAGAGATTTGCTTCTCCTAGAAAGGTTGCCTTCACCACGGCTTACGGGAGCCCTCTCCACCCCAATACACATATACACACACAAATATACACGGTGCTAGTTGGCTGTTGACCGAGAAAAAGAGTTCATTTCGCCTTTCTATGTCAGGTCATGTCATATGCTACTGGTACCATGTAACCCAGTACTACCTGCCTCATGGCCGGGTCACCGGCGACTAAACTGATTCCCCCATCAAACTTGTTTGGTGGGAAGGACGGCTAGTCTCCCTGAAGGATTAAAAACAAGACCTTCCAAAGGGCGAATGAAGGGCGAATACATACATACACATACGCAATCATACACACACACACGCACCCATATAAATATATATATATATATTTATATATATATATATATATATATATATATATATATATGTCAAAAACATTTCAAAATTAATGTTTAAATTGCAACAGTATTTCTCGCAAAATCCGAATGAATTTGGTTCTGGCTAATGGAATCAGTAATGGCTTCGTTGCCGGGTTCGAATCGGTCGACCGGTGTCAATCGTGGCACCTTGCAATGATGATTCCCGAAAGAATGAAGCACTAGCGTCTGTAGGTATTTAATTATTATAGTAAATAAACATATCTAAAATTCTTTAACACAAATTCGTCCGCTTTTGGTAAGTCAATTACAAAGTTTGTTTACTTTCATAGGTTCTAATTGTATTAACATATTTCCGATCAAAATGTCAACAGGTGTGCATATATAAGACGAACTTAATAAATAGCTTGCGGAGAAAATATTTCTTTTATTTATTCATTTTATATAAAATAAAAAAATGAGACGATTTTTAACGTGAACAGAATACGTGGAGTCATGGCAACAAAATATTTAAAAGAACCTGTATATTATGTGTGTACTTTTCTCTCCTATGTGACGTGGAGTAGAAATATTATGTAGACTTATTTAGATGATCACTGTAAGAAGGTATATATCATCATCATCATCATCATCATCATCATCACCATGCGCTCCTTGCCCGGACCAATGTGACTCTTCCTCCCCATAATTTTATGTCTTCCATCAGCTACCTCAGATCTTCAGGTTCACAGTTGGCGTCGTATGCTATTTGCTGGATGTATGTGGATCTAGGTCGTCCTTTGCATGGGCGTCCGTGTCGTGGAGGCCATAGCAATACATCACTCACCAATTCATGCTTGCTTCTCAGACAATGACCAGCAAATCGTAGGCGTCTTTCTCTGATGGTATTAGATATGGCAGGTAGGTGCCATAAAGTTGCTGCTTTTAGAGATGATTTTGTCAAGATATATTTAATACTGTTCATAGCATAGTTTTCTTTCTAATCTTTTGGTGAGTGTCCAGGTTGTAGTACCGTAAACAAGGACAGCCTCTACCACTGCCCTAAAGAACTGCCTTTTCAGTTTATTAGTTAGTTTCGAAGTCCATACTGAGCGCAGCCCATCCAATATGCCCTATGCTTTTGAGGTGCGAATTTCGATATCTCTCTCTGTGGAAGCTCTGTTGATAAACATTTAGGCAGTCATGATCATTGTAGATTTCTCCAAAGCATTGGACTCCGTACATAGAGGAAAATGGGCAGCATATTAAAAGCATATGGCATTCCAAATAAAGTCATTAATTCTATCATGATGCTATATGAGACCACTCGAGCAATGGCCAGGTCGCCAGATGGGGACACTGAATTTTTCGACATCCGCACTGAGGTTCTACAAGGAAATACTCTTGCACCTTTTCTTTTCATTGTATGTCGTGACTAAGGTACATAACCGTGTTCTAATTTGATGTAATGAGCTGGATAGGACCCACATATTTTCTCTGCGTAGATGTAAAGTTAATAGCAAGGAAAAGAAAAGAGAAAAAAGATAAAGGTGAAATACTGCTGCTCATAATGCTGCTTATGTTTGTGATGAATTGCTGAAAATGAAACACATCTACGATTTATTATATATTTATGTTATTCTGCTTAAAATCCTCATCCGAATATTTTATTTATTTGTGCTATAAAATTTTATGCAAGGATCAATAGCGCATTTCACAGTTATAGTTTGGTCGGCAATCCGACGGAGATATTAATTCTGTATAGCAATAAAATGCACAAACATGGCGTTTTAATAGATATAGCATTTAATTTATAGCTTAAACAGAGGAATCGCTGTGATTAAGTGGACATTCGATCTTCTAGTCATATAAGTTCCATAATATCACTTTTACTATGGATGTTGGCAACTTTCACATAGTCCTTCCTGTAAGCACCTAAATATAAAAAGAAGTAGAGAACATGTTTTGCGCAAGATATGATCTCTTTCGAACTGTGTAAATAAAACTAGAGATACCGACTCTCAGTGGTGTCTATGTACTTCGTAGCACACCAGTCAAAGTTTCATATCAACAATCAACCCGATAGGAACTGGACCATTTCGGTGGCTTTTTAGCTGTGGGCCTATGGCAAGTGTTCTGAGTAGATCTAGAATGTATACTTTCCATGGCCTTGATCCCGGCTTTCGGGTGATGCAGATTTATCGCTTGTTCACCTTCACTGGGGAAGGTCAACCTTGCTACTAAGACTTATTATTGCATATCCAGAATGCTCCTTTTATGCTTGTTTATTAATTCGGCATTCCCTCTGTGTGCATAGTAAGCCATTTTGGTCTTAAATGCTACAACTCTTTTCTATATTTACTCTGTTTTGTTCTTCACACAAATACTTTTCCATAACCCATACTTGTGTCGATGTCTTCAGTAGTAACCCTTATCAAATCACAAGAATTGGCGAGGAAGAAATCGAATTCATAAAGATGATACTTACAACACAACAAATTTGACAACGAGAAATCAAATTCCGAATAAGACAACTAACAATAAAATCCGTTTCAAACAAAAAATGAACAGGATAAACGCATGCCAGTAATTATGCACCGACTCTATCGGACAACAGGTGGGTCTTTTCAACGAATAAGATACTCTTTCAACTGGGACTACGATATACCTAATAATGTTTTAAACAAATAGTTTAAAAATGATTTTGTCGACACCAAAGTAAAAAGGTCTAAAAAATGTACGAAAAGAATATTTTATTTAAAACTAAGAGAATAAATTGAGAAGTGAAAATTTATCTACATTAATAGTGTTTTTTTTTCTTTTTCACGAAAAAAGACACCTAATTTTTTCTGATTACAGCATTAAACTTTAAAACACTATTTATGACACATTAAGTCGTTATAATAAATTCCTACATTACATCCTAGAGGCAACATCATCACAATCACAACCATCTTTAAAGGAAGTAGTTCCTATTTTTCCCCATAATTAACAAGTACTCCTATCACCCCACTTATCACCGGAAAGAATGTTGTACTTTCGACAGATTTGGGGTTGCACCATTATTAACTGGAACCTATACTGATAAACATACAATGATCTTTCATTTCGCAATTAAAAACCCCAAAATATCCTTCCACCATTTCACCAAAAACGAACGCACTAGAAAGTTTAAAATATCGTGTCACATTAAATAATTTTTTGGACACATCGGCACATAATGATAATGAATTATTTCATCTATTTTATAAGCTTCAATATTTTTTAACTACGATTTACAATTATTCTTTCTTTAGTTACGCTAAATAAAAATAAATAAATAAACGCATAAAGCGATTAATATGGTCAGGACCCAGCATTTTGATGAACCAGAAACTGACAATTTTTTACTTAAAATGTCCCTATGTGCATGCTTTGGAAGCCTTTAAACTTTCTATAACTGAATATTTGGCTAAATTTCTTTCGTTTTACGCCAAATAAAAAAAACACACACAACGGGTTAAGCCCTAATACTGTTGTAAACAACAGTAATTCTGCTGTTGCTGATAGCTTATATAGCTGAGACAATGAGTTTGCAGTAAACTTACACAGTGGCCTACATTGCTTTACTCTAACATTTATTTTTTTAACTTTGATTTACTAAATCTTTTTCTTTAGTTACGCTAAATGAAAGAAAAACTAAAACAGATTAAGCTGAGACCCGGAATTTTGAAACTTCAAGTTTATTCATTGGAAAATTATCCATATATGATTTGGAAGCCTTTAAGCTGTCTATTCCTGAATATTTTTCTAAAACTATTTCTTTTTGCGCTAAACAAAAAATACAACGAATTAAACGAAACTGAGACCCGGATTTTGCCAAAAACTTACACAGTTTTCTATATTGCTTGACTTCATTCTTTAGTTATGCTAAATTTAACTTTAGAATGTGTAAACTTTTCCTGTACCCGTACATAAACTATGATTTAAAGAATCGGTACAAAATAAATAAATTAATAAAAAACAGAGTGTGAAAAGTGTAAGTATACATAATATCTAAAAGTGTCGTTTTACGTGAGAATTTTTCAAGATTTCGGTTGACAAAAAGTTGTTTTCTCTGTTTTTGAAAATTAACTATTACTATAAAGACAGGGATTTCAGATGATTTTTGTGACATCCCAACAAGTTGCTCCCTCCCAGAGGCTAGCAGAAAACGCCCCTTTTAAAGGTCACCAAATTCTAATAAAAGTCTTCTCAACTTTATGCAATAAAGAATTGGGAAAAATACAGTATAATCTAGTGTATGGAAAAAGAGTGTGGCTTATTGGTTATTATTAATTAGAAAATAGGAAGGGAAACGTGATTTTAATTATGAAATTAAAAACTGACTAAAAGTGATATTAAAACTGAGAAATATAATGCCAAAAATGTATGTTTGATGTTAAAATAGAAAATAGAGTTTTTCTTTACGTTTAATAAGTATTAGGAAATATTTAAAATTTGATTGATCAATATTTATGAAGGAAAAAATATAAAGCCAAAAATACCATATTTTACCATAAATGGCTTTCGTAATTATAATTTATCTCAATTATTTTAAAAAAATTATTTGTCTGTAAAGTCATGTAAATGCTTAAATAAATATTTTTACGCGACTGGGTTCGCATATGTAATTTCGTTTTAAAAAACAACAACACCTTGATTTTTCGGCCATTTTTGGCGGTATCTAACATATATATATATATATATATAGAGAGAGAGAGAGAGAGGGGGGAGAGACACATATATTATAATACATATACATACATATATATATATGCATAAACATATACACATATTTATACATATATATTACAATATATAATATACAAAAATATTATACACATATATTATAGTATATAATATATTATATTATACACATATATTATAATATATTATATTATACACATAATAATAATAATAATAATAATAATAATAATAATAATAATAATAATAATAATAAAAATAATAAACCAACATCGGACAACGAAAGCCATAGTAGAAATATAAATAAAAATACTAATAACGAACAAGATAAATGCAACTGCAGATCCCGCACACTTTGCCCACTTCAAAATAAATGTCTAACCAAAAAGTTTACCAGACCACAATATTTGCGAAAGAAAACATGAATAACAAGAAATATTACGTAGGTATGACTTCCTTAGATTTCAAAACCCTGATATTATGACCACAAAAGCACATTAAAAAAAAACACCGAATGAAAACAACTCTAACAAACAAATACTGGGAACTCAAAGAAAGCGGACGTTCGCCGGTCGTCGAATGGAAAATAGCAATACAAACAAACACAGGTAGAGACCTAAACGATCCATGTAGATTATGCCTTCATGAAAAATTTGCTATCCTATACTTTAAAGAACCCCAGCATCTATTAAACTATAGGAGAGAAATAGCGAACAACTGTGTTCACAGGATACACTTTATTCTAGGATAGCGATATAAAATAATTTAAAAATTAACAATAACAATAGAAAATAATAAAATAAAATACATATCCATATACATAAAGTATCATATATATATATATATATATATATATATATATATATATATATAAACTAACATAAAAAAACACATTTTACCTAGGCTTAAAATAGTTCAGAACACTAGCTATCTACGCTCCCCGCTAAAATAGCACACACAAAGGAAGGTGTGAACTGGGCATTTGTCCTGTAAGTGCCTGCTCATTGGTAAATTAGGAAGGGTGCGGTGGAAACTAGAAAGCTGATTGGCTAACTAAAAACTCAATGGAATGTTCTTATATAAAGTTTGTGTGTGTGTGTGTGTACATATATATTTTTATTTTCAGTACTAGCATTCCTTTACTAAGCAAATTAACTATTGCAATGAAGGTACCATCATCGAGAGCCGGAACACTGACCGTACATATTACAAAGAGTACCAAACTTGTAATTGCTTATTACATTGACCACTTAAAGTCATACATTCTTTATAGGTTAATCCTGGCTGTTCGAGTTATAACCAAATATCTTCGGATCACATTACAAAAATAGTAAATTGTTGTATGGACTCACTCAAGCACAAAATATAACACTTTTTTAACTTTATAAATAGACTTAAATGTACCGGTCCTCGTCGTTGCTTGTGTACTTTCGTAGTATGCCATTTTGGCGGTAGTTGTTCTCTGTGTATTTTGTTTTGTTTCAATACGAATTACCTTTTCTACCTTAAATGTATGCCCGTATTTTCCTCAGTGACCTCTCATGGCCACATCATAAATAAACAAAATATACTTTAATGTTTAATTAAGAAACTTACGTATGAGGAGAAACATACAGGGGAGGAGAAGAACGGGATTTATCTTTTAGTTGCATAAAGACAGAGATTCAGTTCATAAAATCAACCACCTTCATTGATCTCTGCATATTTACTAAACGTTATCAATACGTTATCAATTGCAGTCCATAAATTAATTGCGGCTTCTTGATTTGATCTAAATATATCATGTGTGAATGTCTTCCACAATTGTATGAAATCGATTTTCACTCGTCACAAATAAAAGTATAATGCAAACCTCAGAAATTACGAGCAGCATTTAAACTTCATATAGAAAAACAATAACGAAGGTTGTAATATCTACTAATGGTTCATCGCTTACTGGGGATAATATCTACTAATAGTTCCTCGCTTACTGTGTTAGTAAAGTTTATTTTTATAGTTTAATGATTGTAAAATAATATAAAAAGAGTTAAGAAAATATTGTACAAGAGAACTCGACAGATATTTATTTATATGGGATTTAAAAAATGACCATTATGTAGTCTGTAGGGAAACATTCTCGCAATAATATTTCTACAGGTGGAAACGTCTTGAAAAGTTACTTGGTTCATGGATGTTAAGTTTTATTTTAAGTACGCAAAGGGGGGAAAAAAGGATTCTTGCAGTGTCCAAAATGCGAAGAAATTTTGTTAAGGTTCTGTTGGGGAAACAGAACTTGTAGCCCATTCGAGCACAATAGAAATAGCAAACGATTATGGGAAAAGTACTGGTACCGTCTTTATTATGAGGAAAAAACAAAAGGAGGATTGCTGTCATTTTCCACTCGATTAACAAGACTATATATGTCTAGCACCAATTTCGAGCGTCCGTCCAATCACAACTTATAGAGATATAACGCATAAATATGACGAAGAGACAGGATGAATTAAACACAAGCCTGAACATCTAATTTCTGTACACCCATAATACGTGTCGCCAAACAATACCCCAGAAGACACAAGTGATATAAATAACCATTCTTTGAACTAAGATCATGTTCTACTACTATGTAAACTTTGGATTTTTCTCAATTGTTGCTTGATTCATTAGAAGAATTAAACATTTTCCCTCATTATTTCGACAGAACATTTACTTTTGTTGATTTATAGAAATCAGCGTTTTGTTGATCCATCCTGTTATAACCATTTTCCATAATTTCTGAACCCAAACGCAGTCTCAATTAATTAAACCCAGAATCGGATTTTTCTGAGCTGTTCACTTCCACAATCCGTACAATATGTTGCTGTTGGCCAGTGTTCTGAACAAGTAGCTAATAAAACATGTCAAAAACACTTTGAAAAAGGCTTTTAAATGTTTTAGTTTTTTTCCCAGTGTTTTGAACATGGTTTATTAACTACTTGTTCTTATTATAACCTCTATTTTCCATTTGGTTTTATCGAGCTTTTACATCTGGTTTAGATTAATTTATAAATATTAACTCTTCATTATTTATAATGCACTTTAGTTTTACCATCTTGGATTATTTTGGTAAACTTAACTGTAATACTTATATATATCTTATATCTATAAAAACAGAGATGTGTGTGCCACAGACGATTTTTGATTGGTTAATTCAATAATCACATCTCCTAAAAAACTATGGTTCCTACGCTCTTAACTTTACCATAAAATATTATGGCTTTATTTATTGTCCATCTTGGAAGGGTTTAATTTTTTCCTTACTTGTTATTTACAAATTACAAAAATACGAAACTTACACAATCTAACAATCCAACCTCCGACATCACGTCCGCAATTCTGGTGCTAGCCGCACACACGTACACACAACACGAAAACAATGTTTTGAAAATCTAGCAAAAATTAATTTTCCTGAAATTGTTCAATATTTAAAAATAAATTATGCCGGCTGATAAAATTTTAAAACTTTTTTTAAAGCTAGAAAGATAAAATTTAAAAATACTTATTTATATATATATATATATATATATATATATATATATATATATATATATATATATATATATATATATATATATATATATATATATATATATGAAACTAAACTAAAAAAAACGCGCGTTCACTCGTGGTCTTTTCATTTCGGGTTTGTATTACTGTACACATAGATTCGAAAAAGTTGTCAAAAAACAAATATATAACAAATAAATGTTATCAAAGGCAAGATAAGTTACTTTTCTACCAAACTGGATATATTTTTCGTGTTTTTATTCAATGTAACATATTTATTCAGCTCGAAAAACGGGTTTGTATTACTGTACACACAGATTCGAAAAAGTTGATAAGATACGAAACAATATGCATAATATAAACACAGCACGAAAACAAACGCTGTCATCCATTCTCAGCGAACGCGCACACACGCGCACACACACACACTGGCGTTAGCCGCACACACGTACACACAACACGAAAACAAACGCGATTAGTACTACTATAATTTCCAGCACACGCGCACACACGCACACACACTCACGTCCACTACCGTCTTTGGCTACGTCACGTTGTTACGGCAACCAAGCCCGCTGACTAACACACGATAAATACACAGTAAATTTGATTTTCTTCATTTCTACGCAAATATTACGCAAATATAAATCATATAGAATATCTGTATGAATATAATTACACGTAATAGTTAAATAAAGATGATCATCGTATGAGAGAACCGAAAAAAAAACTAATAGGGAAATAATTAAAAACGATAAAAAATATGCACATTAGCTAGATCTTTTGTAGATGAATGCAATTCCACGACTCATAAATAACAAAGTTGTATTTTCTTTTTAAATAAATAGAAAAAAGGGGTGTTGATAAGACTATCAATACACACAAAAACTATAGATTTATTTTTGGGTAAAGTTCCCCCGGGTTTTCCTTTCACTTCAGTAAATAATGGTCTTTTGTTATATATATGGCGTACTATTATCCTTATATATATGATGTTTATGTTTATATATATATATATATATATATATATATATAAGTGATAGTGTCTGTGTGTGTCTGTGCGTCTGTGTGCATTTCCCTACGCTAAAACTCTGTCAATGTTAAGCCTACAGATTCGAAATTTGATATACAGGGTACTGAGATTTGGGAAAATCGATGTGATAGGTTTTCGACAGAAATTTGGCGATTAAGTGGTCAATATTCAACGATTTGACCTTTGAGAACTCTACCAAACTCCTCCTACAATTTTGGGTCTAAACACGTGATATTTTAGATATAGATTCCTTGGACATGGATCAAAATTATTAACTTTACTTGATCCCTAAACAATAAATGTTAAGAGGTCATAATAGGGGTCAAAGTTTAAAAAAATTTACCGTTTTTTTCTCAGCATACACCTCAAAAAACACCTGGGCAACGCCGGGAACCGATTGCTAATATATATATATATATATATATATATATATATATATATATATATATATATATATATATATATTTACTTGTGTAATGAAATCCATATGTAAAATAAATAATATCAATTTGTGTTATTACAATAATTACAAGCACTATAGATAATCTTTAACCACTCATTTACTTTTTACTATAGCTCTTGTTTTGATTCATTTATTTAAACAGAACAGAAATCAGAAATCTACTAGCGTGATCTATGAAATTCCACATCGGACTTTCTAACATGTATTATATTGATGCTGAGATTGTGTGGGTGTGTAAATCGAGACGCTCTGATATTATTGTAGCTCTTTTGTTAAAACTGCAAAAGTATTAATCTAAGCTAGTAGGGACACTTGGTGCAACTCGATCGTAAAATACGCTTAAATATGATACTTTAATTTATTCAGATTTCGCATATATTATTATGGAATCAATTCTGTATCGATTCGTACCTATTAAAAGTTGCGATTTAATAATTAAAACATATATCCCTATGACTTGGGTGCATCAGCTTGGATCGAAACTGAAACAAAAACTTATGATAGATTCGTTGGTAGAATTATTTATTAAAAGAAAATAAATGACTTGAGTGCTATCAGCTATGTTCGAAACCGAAAAAATAGTATGAAGAATTATTGGCAAAATTATTTATTAGAAGAAATGGAAGGCTATAGCGATTAAACGAAAGTCACTCGGAAGGAAAAAAAAGATGTAAGTGTGACACACAAAATAACATACGTTACCGTATTAATATATAGATGACGTCATGGCAAATCTGTTAATTTTTTATAAGGTAATGTTTCAAGCTTTATTCATGACGAAGTCTAAATAGCAAAGTTATTTAAAATTCAGACTTTCAATGTTTCGGTTATATGTTCCCGTCTCTGTCTCCTAACGAAGACCGATGATGCGTCTCTCAATGGATTAAATGCAACCTTAGATACCAACTTAGAAATGTCTACGGCCCGCCGCCTCGTAGTATGTTGACTGTAATGAGGCGGTTGATGGGAGTATGGCCATTGTAAAAATGTGTTATCGCGTGCGTATTTATTTGAAAGAAAAATCAATGATTTGTGTATATTTTAGTTAAATAATATACCATGTAAGGATGATATACGTAAGATTATCGGTGAAATATAGACATAACCTGGCTGTGTGGATGCGTTTATTCGTGTGCATAAAATTACTGCATGCATACGTGTGTGTTTGTAGTTAGAGAATTGGTTTGCTGAAAACATATCGATCTCATGTTTTATACGCCATTCTAAACGTCTATACACATATAAAAAATATGCACAAACAATTGAAGGTTATGAAAATCAATACTGAGTTCTCAAGGAACTTTATTGTACAGATAGTCATTCCCTTTTATGAGAAAAAATAAAGATTAAAAAATGATCAGTAAACAGGAAGAAATGTGGAAGGTTAGATTACGTAATGGAATAAATACTGAATAACAAATTTGAAGGATATTTCAAGGAAATGATTGAAATGAATGTAAACATTATTAAGATAACGAATGACAAAAACGAACGATATATCGAATAAATGATTGAATAAAACAATGATTTTGAAACGATAATGTAAAGAACAAATGGGAAAAAGAAGGAATAAGGGCAAACTGATGGGAAAAGGAGACTTTAAGTGTAAATAAGATGAAAATAAACCATGTTAGAGCGCGTGCGCATATTTCGACAAATTAAGGGTTAGAAACAGAAAACAAATTAAAAATTAAAGTGAAGAAAAAAAAGAAAATCTAACGACATAAAACAAATAAAACAACACCAAAATTAATGAAACTCATAAAAATATATAAATAAACACTTAAAGGTAGTAAAATATTAAGAATCATACGAATAAAACAGGAATTGAAAGAAAGACAGGAACTAATCAAAATCACAACCAAAGACAGAATAATAAGATAAGAGAAAGAATAAAAAGAAGCACATACAGAAATGAAAACGGGATATTGAGAAACAGCCAAACATATGAAAGAAATGAAAAAAATAAGGAAACAAATAAAAAATCAAACGAAATCGTTAATTACAAGCAAAACATAAAAAATAAAACAAGCATAATAGAATGAATTCAAAGTCGTGAAGAAACTCCAAACAAAAGAAGAAAAAAAGAAAACTAAACGTATAGAAAGAAAGCAAGAATAAAACAAAAATATTTTTCAATCGGTCTAGAAAGTTGGTCAAAACAAAGAATTGGAAGAAACACTTGAGAAAATGTTCGAACCCAAACAAAAACGAACTGCGAAAACAAAGATTCGAAGAAAAAAAAATAAACAAAAGAAATAAGAGAAAAAAAGAAAAACGAAAGAAATAAAAAAAAATTAAATTAAAAAACAAAAACTTACGAAAAAGTAATAATGCAACAACACAGATCAAATCAGAGAAATGTCGTTATTTTGATTTGCCATTTTCATATATTTGGACTACTTTCTTAATATACACAAGTTGTTCTCAAAACAATTCTTTGAACTGCTCCAAAATGTAATCAACTGTCCTTCTGCCCAATGGCCGTCTTTCCCACAAATTTCCTTAAAATATTGTGCAAGCTAAAAAAAGAGAAACATGAAAGTGTACATAGCCGCGATCCAACTTATAACAAAATAATGCTAGCAAACAAGCAACATAATTTTCGTAGATAAAAAATGAATATAAACACTAGCTAGATAATCTGTCACAGTCAGGGTACATAATATGGAGAGAGCCGTGCTGCTATTTCTGTTACTAACTCCATGAAATATGAAAAGAGGTGTGATTTGGATTGGAAGCGTGGGTTCTGTTTTTCTCTTATCTATAGATAACGCCTGCTTAATTCTCCTCACAATTAATACAATCTCATTTTAAAAGTAACCCGCGTAATAAAGTCACCTCCGTTCTGCTTTGTTAGCTGCAATTAAGATAACGAGATAACGCCGGGGTGATTGGAAAATCATCAAAACCGTGAAGAGGTATAATAATCTTGATGAAGGCAAAAAGTTGGTCAAGCGTGTGTGTAAGGTTGCATGTTGAATGCTACTATAATTATTTTGATAATGATAACTTTAAGACAAAAATTAAAATTCTAAACATTGTATTTTTCTATTTAAAAATATTAATAGGCAATATATTAAAAACAATCGAATAGTTACGTCAGTCGAGGAAGGGGCGGTATATAATTGATTTATACTTTTTGTTTTTCCGATTTCTTTCTTAAAGAAGATTTAAGTTTGTTCGCTGTCTTTTTTTTTCTTTTTTTTTTTTGTTTTTGCCGATTTCTTAAAGAAGTTTAACATTGTTTTTTATTATATTTAAACAGAGTTTTATTACTTCGCTTATTCCTTACTTTACCCCCCTCCTTACACACACACACCTCCAAACAACCGGGCAACGCCGGGTACTCCCGCTAGTAGTCAATAAAACAGTATTTTTAAACCGTATATAATTTAATATCGGTTGATGGTAATTGAATAGAATTAAATCAACATCATTCTGTGTCTCTTAATAATTGTTTATCTTAGTAAGACCAGAAGTCAAATATTTTTAGTCACTTTGCTATTCTTCCATAGACAGGCCATTAAACATCAAAAGAGATTGAAATATGAAATGCTTCTAACCATTAATAAAAAAACTATTATAAAAGTCGTATGCCAATAGAAATGACGTAAGTGAAGTAATCTTAGCTTCCTCCTTTTATAGGTGTCTTTGGGACCGGAGTTGCGCGTTCCCAAGTAGATTTGTGAAAATATTTTCTTCTCTCTGCTTTTATTTTCTGTTTTGTGGTTTCATAATTATTTGAGAAAGAATCTAAAAAATACCCGCGATACATGTGAAATATACAATATTCTTCTTTAGAAAATCGCTAATATTTATTCATTATGAACAAACAATAAATATTATTTATTTATTACTTTTTTACTTATTAAACAGTAATCTACGACCACACGTGTTTCGAGGTTTCACCTCTCGTCATCGTAACTTGACTATTTTAGGATTCGCACCTCAGGCCATATGCATTATGGTCGAACGCGTTAACAGTTACCACGAATTCCTAGACCACATCACGTGTTACTTTTTCGCTTTTAAACCTATGTAGATTCGCCTTATTCATTTCTAGTTTTGCAAGAACGCTTGCAAACCTAGCAATAAATAAGACAAAAAACCCCAAAAAAACAGTCGAGAAGAAAATTAATGGATTAGCCTTTTCCCGTCTTTCTGTTGTTCCGCTGCGTACGCAGATTCTACAATGTAAATTTAATATAATTTTATCGGGACCTCAAACACGCGGAGTGATGATAAAAGGTTATTTGGGACTCGTTGTTTTTGCGTAAAGAATAAATGTCATCGTCGGCAGGCAATGTGATAAAAATGAAAAAAGAAATGAAAGACAAAATAAAGGGTGTGCCTAAAATATTATGCTTCGTATTGTGAATAGAGATGAATAGGGCATTATTATAAGAAAATCCACGTTTAAAGAATTCACATGGCCTTAAACTCTGCTTTTGCACCTTTAGAAAGTAAGAAAATAAATAATACTATATTAATATTAATAATAATAATAATAATAATAATAATAATAATAATAATAATAATAATAATAATAATGATAATATATTTAATAATAATATATTTTTTATTGTAACTCTCATTACACACACGCACACATATATACACATATATATGAAAAAGTCACTGGTCCGTACGTTTAGTATATACATACAAACTGACACGAAAAGAATTTCATTTTTCCCTCCCATGTTAAATAATGCTGGCCTAGGGATTGAATATCAAAGTCATAAAATATACTCATTACCAAGAAAAAGTATTTCATAGAAAAATAAACTCATTACTTTCAAAATGTATCCCATGAAAAATATACGTATTGTGTACGAAGAATATCCCATAATAATATACTTATTCTCTACAAAACATATAACCTACAAAAGTATCATGAAAATATAATCATTACCTACAAAAAGATCACCGAATACTATACTAATTATTTATAAAAAGTATTTCATATAAATATACTTATTATCTTGAAAAATTAACTAATAAAAATATACTCATTACCTATACAAAAGTATCTCATAAAATACACTTATTACCTCAAAAAGCATCGCATAAAAATATACTAAAAATCCGAAAAAATACTGTTTAACCACAAAAGTATCTTATAATAATATATTTATTACCTACAAAAAGTATCTGATAAAAATATACTCATTAACTTACAGAATGATTTTGCATGTAAATTCGGATTGCAATAAGTAGCGTCCCCTACACTGATGATAACCTAAGCATTAAATAATGGTATTTTTAGGTAATAATAATAATACTAGATATATATGACATAATATTATATATACATACACATATATGTATATATTTTTATATGCATATATGACTCACTGAAAGAGGTTTAGTGACTCGTAATATTGGATTTATATTTTTAATTTATTAACATAATTGAAATCTTTTAGAATCAAGTTTAATTTATATATATATACATATATATACATATATATGCATATATATATGCACATATACATACATATATATATATATGTATATGAAAAGAATGTGAGCGATTGATTGGTATATATACTTAACTAAACCAGCTTATCACACTTTACTTGGTATTGATATCTATGCGTAATTACCAATTTATTTCTGTTATTGTCTGTCGAATAATTTGAATATAGAAACCATCATTATCGTGACACATATTTGAATATTAATGTGAATAATCTGATAACAATTGAATACTCTTCCGCTTTAGAATGGAATCCAATATTCTTATAGAAAAATAGGAAAATATATTACGTGTCATACGTTAAGGATTTCAGTTGAATCGTTACAACCAACCAATCGAAATCTCCGGAGTTGTCCGTCACAGTAAAAAAAAAATCACTTCATGAACCAGTTTCATTGAAAAGATGCTATTTTTACAGGCGAGTATAGGAGAGCATGAGTTACTGCTCTGCTGA
The DNA here is from genome assembly GCF_053919585.1 of Euprymna scolopes. Taxonomy (NCBI): domain Eukaryota; kingdom Metazoa; phylum Mollusca; class Cephalopoda; order Sepiida; family Sepiolidae; genus Euprymna; species Euprymna scolopes. The sequence goes on along the minus strand of NC_136496.1, from coordinate 41,270,627 downwards.
ATATCTATGGCCATTGCTTCATCACTGTTTATCGATAGCACTGTTAGTTGTGTGGTTGTTAGGGTTGATAGCATGCCAACAGTCGTTTAGCCAGTTTATTTATAAAATGCATATTTGCTTTTAACTAATTAGCGCTTATCAAGAACCAAAGGCTCTCGAGGAAAAGGATCAATGACTGTTCAGTGACGGTGTGACAACATATTAAGGTTTGATGACGATGACTAAAGCTATTCAGCATTTGGTTATTCAAGATTAATTCTCGACCCCCAAAAATGTATACCATTGAAATTTAATTCGTGTATGATGTGCTCTAATGAAGAGCATCTAATTCAACAGACGTATATTTCTTGCGAAACAACTATGACCATGACTATTCTGCTAAGTCTGTAAGTATGTAGAAACAGAAATAAAAATTATTTACACGGTTTATAACTAGATGAGATTGCTGTGATTTTTTTCATACTGTAAAAAGATGGATTCCTGATTATACAAAGCAGTTTAGCATATTAAGATATTAATTAATTAATTAAACCCGAGCATATAGTATTCAGTTCATTTAATAATTATACAATATTGAATTATTGGATCTTCAAACCAAGAGTTTTATAAGCAGTTTACAATTAAGAGAAGCTGAACATAATTTAAAATATGTAAACACAAAACGTCAGGCTATATCCAACCACCATATGATAGATATTCTGATGTAGACTCAGTGACTCTTAATCGTATACTTTCAAAACAACTTTAGATATGGAATCTAAAACTGTATGAATTCTAAATAAACTTACACACATATATTTATAATTTTTTAAATGTATAAATATACAAAAATATACTGCCAACTTTTGAAAAATATTGGGTTTTAGTTGAATATGTTATAATTTAATTAATTAAAACATACATACATAGGAGTGTGTGTATACATGCATGCATACATCCATAATTAATTAAAACAATTATTTAATTTAATTAATTAAAACACACATGCATAGAAGTGTATATATATATATATATATATATATATATATATATATATATATATATATATATATATATTTATATGTGGCACGGGGTGCGCAATCTCCAATCACACCTCTCCTGAATCGACATTCGAATACCAGTGGCAAGTGAAGTGTGCCCGTACAGGACGACTACAAACAAATTCCGATATATATATATATATATATATATATATATATATATATATATATATATATATATATATATATATATATATATATATATATATATATATATATATACTAAGACATTTTAACTCGTTGAAAACGTGTAAAACTTATATCTCGTTAACTTATAATATAATAGAGTGATATAAATCATGGGCTTAGTATATTTTTAGTTGTTAATTTAACAGAACCTAAGAAGTAGATAGAGATTAGCATTAGGATTAAAATATATTTATTTAAAGTAAGTAAATTAGAAACTTACATGTCACATTTCCGAAAAACATCATAACTCTAAGATGTTTAAACTCATGCCACCCGTTGCGTATTAAACATTCACCTGTGTAGCTTTTCTTTTTTACTATATTATAAAATGCTAAATTTATATATGGATAGATACATAGATATTTGGATGGAAATAAATAGGGATTCAGATATATATATATATATATATATATATATATATGTATATATATATATATATATATATAGATAGATAGATATAAAAAATATACAAACATGCTGACAAAAAAACTATACCTATACTACTTATACCATACTATACTTTATATATTATAAAGTATACTACATGTTATTTTGTTTAGGAGTCATTGCTTATATAGGCCATAAAGGTTGATGAGGGTCAGGTTAGAAAACACTGTCCTTATCTTTACTAGTAGAAATTGTATGGAAATTGATTATTTGAGAAGATAGATCCAAAATAATTTGTCTATGTTGGAAATAAACGATCATAGTTCGCTGGGTAGCAGTCCTGCGATATTGTTTTTAAAAGACGGGCAGATCTAGAAAAAAACATTTTTCACATAAAATGTTCGTTTAAATTTAGGCACGGATAGATAGTAAGGGACATTATTGACAGTTGGCGAGTGTTTGCTGTGAATGTTATGAAGGAATGGAACCATAGGTTGAACTCATTTGATCGTTACATTCTATCTTTGTGCCGTTTCCTTAAAATCAATATAGATGGATTTATAGATAGTTTTATGGATTTTAATCAAATTAGAAAAACATACAGATTCAGTGAATACAAGTAGATATATAGAAATAAAGCAAAAGATAAATTGACATTAAGGCGGGAATTCTTATCGTTGAGCACTTTCAGTTGAATTAAAAGTCGGTCAATGTAGCTCTTATGCGTAGATCATCGTATAACGATTTGATCACTGTCTGTCTGACGTAATGAACATTTAAATTAAAATGTTTAAAAATTCAATGCTATTTCACATGATTAATGGTAGCCGAATGGATACGGCCTCCTCTAATCGAGCCAGAGATGTGTCGTGTCGTGGGGTTCGAATCGTTCCACTGGTAGTAATCATGACACCCTGCACTGAAGAATCCCGAAAGGATGAAACACTAGTGTCTGTAGGTATTTAATTATTATAGTAAAAAAATAATTATGACAGCTCCTTTAAGAAATTCGTTTCTTATCGTTGAGCACTTTCAGTTGAATTAAAAGTCGGTCAATGTAGCTCTTATGCGTAGATCATCGTATAACGATTTGATCACCGTCTGTCTGACGTAATGAACATTTAAATTAAAATGTTTAAAAATTCAACGCTATTTCACACGGTTAATGGTAGCCGAATGGATACGGCCTCCCCTAATCGAGCCAGAGATGTCTCGTGTCGTTGGGTTCGAATCGTTCGACTGGTAGTAATCGTGACACCCTGCACTGAAGAATCCCGAAAGGATGAAACACTAGTGTCTGTAGGTATTTAATTATTATAGTAAAAAAATAATTATGACAGCTCCTTTAAGAAATTCGTTTCTTATCGTTGAGCACTTTCAGTTGAATTAAAAGTCGGTCAATGTAGCTCTTATGCGTAGATCATCGTATAACGATTTGATCACCGTCTGTCTGACGTAATGAACATTTAAATTAAAATGTTTAAAAATTCAACGCTATTTCACACGGTTAATGGTAGCCGAATGGATACGGCCTCCCCTAATCGAGCCAGAGATGTCTCGTGTCGCGGGGTTCGAACCGTTCGACTGGTAGTAATCATGACACCCTGCACTGAAGAATCCCGAAAGGATGAAACACTAGTGTCTGTAGGTATTTAATTATTATAGTAAAAAAATAATTATATATATATATATATATATATATATATAGTTTAATAAATTAAGGAGGGTGGACCTGTGAATTCATCCTCGTCCGTTTGTCTGTTCGAGCTTTTATCAATAACAACGATTGAAATATTTTGAAATTTTGCATAAACATTAAACATGATATGAGTAAAATGTAACAGAACGGAGAGGGGGGCCTTTCGGATAAACAAGGCTAAAATTGACACTTCTGTACTTATTAAAAAAATGATGCCTTGGATTTTTATAAAACTTTCTGAAAAGTTGTAACAAACTGATTTCTGTATAAATTCTTTGTCTGTACTTCGCGATAATTCTTTTAGAGCTAATAAAACACTCCATCTTTGGGACTATTTTACTATATTTGTCCAAAATTTTCTGTTTATATGTGTTTAGCAACTTTGCATGGTGCTGAACAAATTTGAATATGTTAAGGCCTTGGAGACTTTTGGGGCTAAACGTGAGAGGGAGTAAATGATGGACTTAGTCATTTCTTTATTTGCATGACGCAGAACTCAAATTTACATATGTTAAGGCCTAAAACTGCACCGTTTCTTCATTTTCACCAGGATTTGACGCCCCTTGCGAACTTTTAGGGCTAACTTGGAGGGGGGGCAAATGCTGAACTTAGTCATTTCTTTATGCCTCGTTAACTGTGCACTGACAGGGGCCACGCATGTTTCAATTTTGTGTGTTTCTTGGTTAATGTTTATTTATTATTGTTCTTATTATTTACTATGTATCTCTCATTTTTTACCGATGTATTTTTGTAGAGAAATATATTTTTCCTTGTTCAGGCATAAGAAAAAAAAAACTTTTATATATTTTAACTTATCGTAATTTAAATTCGTTTTATTATTTTGCTTCATATTCCTCAGCAAGAAAAATAGGCGTTAAATGGCTCGTCTAGTTACGATGGCGACCATGTCTGATAAAACAAAAACAACAGACATTTGTACAATTACAGGTAATGGTATTGAACAGGAAATAAATGTGACAAATAATAGAATATTTCTACTCAGTAATGATAATATCGGCTGCGAGAAAAGCAGAGATAGGGTGGCTTTGGTAAAATGGAAAATGTCAGTCTGTAATTCCATAAAAATATCTTCTGAAAACGTCATGTTCATGGAATAGAAATGCCAACTCTATTTCATACGCTCACTGATAACTGTTTTTTGTTCAGTTGGGTTTTATGAATTCTTCCCAATTACGCGCGAGTTGAACTTTCAGGCATTGAGCGGATTACTAACTGACAGATTGAATCTTAGCTTAGTACATCAATATTTATACTCGTATAATATAAGGAACAAGTATATGTTTATATATTTTATATACAGGATTCACTTTAAAAAGCTTAACAGATGATTATAAAATTCATAACATCGCTGGTTGGTATAAGGTAGTAAAGATAAGTAGTATTAGGTTACGATTAAGCTTATGCAAATAAGTCAAGATAAAGTTGATAGGATTTTTGAAAATTCACATACCTTCAGTTTTTTTGAAATTTTAACATTTGGTATTTATATCAATTAAGTAATAGTTTCTGTAAAATATTTTAAAAGTTATATAGATTCCACACTGATACACATCGTATTTAACAGAATTTAATTTGATCCGGAATAATTCTGTACCAATTAATGAAGATGACTTGAACAGAAATTTGTTCTTTATTAAAATTAAGCTTAACCCTAACATTTTAAATATTTTTTAGAATCAAAGTCATGAAACAGATTTCTATCAAAATACACATTTTCAACTGGAGGTAAAGTATCAAATGATCTTCAGTTACATTTTCCATAAGAAGCATTGCAATAGTATAAAACTGTTCTTTTGGGAAAAATGCTTTAATCCATTTTAAAGCGTGGAAAAAACTATTTAATTTATAGCCATGATAATAGAAATTTTAAATACATTTGTATATTAAAAAACTAATTCTTTACATATTTATTGCATGTTTTAGATTTCAATTCCTAATACAAATGACGGAACCATGTTTTTACTTTAGTGTTTCATTTTACTTCAGTCGAGGTTCTCAGAAATCAAGAGACCCCTTTCATAGGGATAACACTTTATTTCTATGAGTATAATATCTTTTGGTCTTTTGGTGTTACTGGGTTCCCGGATAATAATTCGCTTGTGCTGTTACTTATGGTTACCTCACTCGAAGAAGATGCACCATTCCTCGTAAAAACTATGTACATTGTCCATTGCGATGAGATCTTATAAGTGCTGCTGATACTATGCAATTTTGAATATTTAGTTAGCGGTTACCTTCAGGGAAAGTATTCCCATGCTCAGTTGTCATGACAACCCACTGTACAGAGAGACCTTACACATTAGAGGATAGTATCTAGCATGCATTCAATTTTTTTCGTAATGAGATCAAATCTGACTATGAAATCTGATTTTATATTTGATTACAATTTAAAAGAATAAGCTGCGTTTACTGGATCTTTTTCGAGTAAAAACATATAATTCCAAATATATTCAAGGTTAAAAATATTAATTATTATTTCACGTATCTTTTATATTATTCTTAATTTCAATGCAAGATTTGGAGTAAATGACAATCACAACATAGACAATTTTATTCACGAAAATTTGTTTCAAATTGCACGACAAATTTTCTGAGTTAGCTTTTCTCTTAGTTAAATAGATATCTCATTGCCGATCGTCTTGCATTTATTGTATTTATTTGCTTCCTCACCAAAGCAAATAAGGCGCAAGGCGTTTTTAATGTGGGGTAAAAACCAGCTCCCATAAAAGTAGGCAAAAAGGGGGCACTCTGGTTACCAACAATAATAATTGTCCCAGTATAGAGGGTTTCCCCTACATTGACTGGTACAAATTATCAAGTACAAAGTGCATCATCTGAAGAACAGATACTACACTTTGATCTCGGCCCGAAGGCGTCTTGTATTTACACACCTCAATAAAATGAAAAATCGCGAATGTTTATAACTTTATATGAATTTATACAGAAGCGATGTAACCATAATCGCATTACCAAAAATACTAACAACTCCACGTTTTGATTGCATCCGCAGGGGATAATAATAATAATGTCCGAAAGGAAACTTTACCTCGAATCTTCAAACTTTACCTTGAATCTATTTTTGATTTTTCCTGTAATAGTCTGAACATGAAATATCTTTAATATCTATTAAAGATATTTAAAGTTCGAACAATAACATAAAACATCAAAATATAGTTTGCCAAGCATATGGCAACATTGATTAAACGGCTATGCAATATAAAAAAACATCTTGTTTCTAAACACGGAAAAAAGATTGTCTCCCTCTATAAAGCTGTTCGTTATTCTTTAATGAAAACTTAGCGCTGCGATTTCTATGTAATTTGGAATATTTAATCACGGTTACTTGTAGAATTATTATACGAATGCAAACGAAAAGCTAAAATGGTATAATATAAAATTTTTAGTGTACATTGTATAGTTTATTGTACGGAAACAAACAGCCAGTTGACATTAAACATTTAAAAGTAGTACAGATTTAAATAAAAATGAATTTAGATGAAGACATAAACTTAAGGGGAGACAAGAAAAATATGGCGTTCAGTTAGATTTTTATAGAATTAGAATTGCTCATAATTTGTTTGCAAGAGTTGCATAAAATCGTTATTTAATTACATGTTCATCATAGATTTTTCATAAAAGTAGAGATTCTCGCTATAGAAGAGAAATAATGTGAGATTTAAATGCTAGAATAAAGCTAGCAAGTGTATAAAAACAATTGAAGAAATGAGTACGGTTTGCATTTAAAATAATTTTCATTAGCGGATAAAACCGTTCAATTTTATTTTCCATTGTGTTATGTAAGTTACAGATAAACAGCCTCATTTAATAAATCAAATTCTTTTCATTTAAAAGTACAATAAAAATAAAAACAAATATTTCTGTTATTATAAATAAGAACCAATATACATGTATATATATATATATATATATATATATATATTATATTATTATATTATTTTATTTTATTTTTTATAATATAAAGCTAAATTTGTGTGTGTGTGTGTGTGTGTGTGTGTGTGTCTGGTCATGAATAGGCTCCTATATGGTTGACTATTATTTAAAACAGATTACATATAACGATAGAAGATGTATCGAGACACAGAAATAGGAATGTTTGATCTGGCAGAACGGTGGTTCATTAAAATTGTGGGGTCTGCGTTCGTGCCTGGTCTATAAAGTATGGGTATAAAACATTTAAAAATTAAAAAAAAAACGTTTACAAGTGTTTTGATATAGATGTACATAAGAATACTTTGATAAGTATGTTTTACCTTAAATATGGGATGTATAATAAAATTGTGGGGTCTGCGTTCGCACCTGGCCTCCATAGAATGGAAATAGACCCACACTTTAATGAAGACTTTTCATATCTATCTGCGTAAGTATACTTTGATAATTATGTTTCAGTTTGGGGAAATATGGTGTAATAAAATTATGGGGTGTTCGTTCGCGCCTGACCTCCATAGAATGGAAATATGTCACAAAGTTTAACAAGGTTTTTTAATATAGATCCACAGAATATTGTGATACGTGTTACAGCGTGAACAGGTATGGTATAATAAATTATGAGGTTTATCTATTTTATTTTTACTTTCATAATATTTTGCTTTGGTTTTGATACCCCCAAATTCGAAGCTATCTCATTACAACCCTTTCTTTTCATAACCTATCATACTTTCATAAATCAGAGTCCATTTTCTGTAGGCTGTTTTTGAACCCAGTCAACGACGGGTACTTTTGCTAGTATATATATATATATATATATATATATATATATATATATATATATACATATATATACATAGAGAGAGATATATAGATATCAATATAGATACAGATATAGATATATTCGTACATTTTCAGATAAAACGTCAGGAATTCGCCAGCACGCTCTAATATAGACGTAACTGGTGATTAGCAATAACTTAACAATTTCTCAGAGAGAATGTAAAAATGGGAGAGTAAACCTCCTTGTACTGAAAAAACCATACATCACACAATGTGTAATAATTCTCTGAAAGTATATATATATATATATATATATATATATATATATATATATATATATATATATATATATATATATATATACGCACTGAAATGAAATATGTCTACTGGTATGCAAATCCAGTGATTTTGAGTCTTAGAATATATTATTAGATGTAATATTTCATATAAGACAATCTCAGCTAAATAAAATTGTCATAGTTAAAATTGTCATGTTACCTAGTACCTTGGAAGGATTACAAGACGCGTTGGATCTCTTTACCTGCTTACTACCAGGAAGTTCCATTTCAAGATTTAGCATTAATTTTTGATTTAAAGTACAATATCCCTTTTCTGTCTCGGTGTCCATTCCCCTTAGTCTATGAACCTAAAATCTTTTAATAACTTTAAAAACTTTAATTTTTCTATGCTTATTTCTTTTAGCAAATAAGGTTCACATCAATAAAAACATTTGCTAATATTTTTCCTCTGAGGAGATGAATAAGCATCGAAAACTAAGGAAATACATTTATTCATTTGTATTCTTTGTTTTCAAATAATAAAAAAATTCTATATGTGAAGATTAACCTGTTAATAACTAAAATTATATATATATGTGTGTTTTTCTGTGTGTGAGTGTGTGTGTGTGTGAGTGTCTGTATGTGTGTGTGTGGGCGTGTAGATACATGTTGAATAATGTTGCATTTTACTCCAATGTCAAACATCATAGAGTGAGACGTCATGCATGCATTGTGGACGCATTTTCAACTGGCACTTGACGCATGTTCCCTGAAATTCTCACCCACGTAATAAAAATGTAATTATCCAATCAATCGCGGAGACTCTACGTCATTAAATTCACTTTCAGCAATGATCTTTATTGTTTCGTTTACTTATTTTGTGCCATTTAACTTTGCACATTGTGACATTCCCAGGTAAGTGAGTATCACTTCCTTTAGGTTTAATTGTTAGTTTTCTAGGCATATAGTTGTTTTCTTACAAACCTTTTTCTTGAATACCGAAATACAATTACTAAATACTTAGTAAAACCACTTGCATAAAGGAAACATTGTATCTTTATGGAAACTCAGTTCAGAAAACAACCTGAATAGTAATCGCCCACATACTATTAGATGGTACCAGGTTACATGTACATAAAATAATTACTAATTACAGAATAAGAATTAATAATTACAGAAATAGCTACAACGAATACTAACGTATCGCATTTAAGAACATTTGGAGAAATTTTCCAAAACCGTTAGCTGTCACTACCAATATGCCATCATTAAAATTCTTTTATTTTAATTTCTTTTGAAAAAATAATCATTCTTCGCAAATAAAATCTTCATAACTGACGTCTCATACAGTATGTCTGTTTCCCTTTTTATGGATGCAATTGTTGCCTTACAAAACTAAGGTTAGAAGAGCAAGTCCCCTGTTCTTGTTAGTAAAAATGAGATAGGATAGACCGATAATTCGAACCTGGAAAGCTAGGTTTGGAATTAAGATTCAGGAGAATTCCGATTGTTAGTTTTTAAATAAATAGCAGATATGTTTGTTTGAAAAGGAATTCGATTGTTTAGAAATGTTATTGTGAAAAGGGAATTTGATGATGCAGTTCTGTTTATGAAAATTAAATTAAAATAAGGTTGCTAGAAGCGAACAATAGAAAATGTTAAACATATTGAGTGAGACCAAAAATAGGTTAGAGAATTCTTGTTTGCAGACATGTGTGAACAGTGCACGTGAGTTCATGGCAACGTAAGTCATGCACATTCTCGGACATGTGCATGACGTTATGGGGAAATGAATTCTCAATATAGGGCTAGTTTTTAGGAGAAGGTAGAGAGTCGGACAGACAGAGCTGACATTGGTGAGAAGGAATCCCCCTTTGGAAGCGAAGGGTTAGAAGTTGAAATCATGTAGTGACTTTGAATTTCTGATGTGTCTTCATTGACCGGTCGAGGAAATAAAAGGAACATCATCATTTTTAACTGCGTCTTGTGTGTGTCATTCTACTGAAACAAAGGTAAAGTTAAATTGTATTTATATGAACTTTGTGTATACACCAATTTAAGTAATGTGTCTCTCCACCATCTAAGAAATGCGTCTCACTCAGCTATCATAAGTAATGACTGTCCCCTCCATGTGATAAAAAAGAATTGATAATCCTCATCTTTAAAATATGTTATAGAATCATTCACAGAAGGTATAAATGTATCTCTGGTCTATCTATATTCTATCCCCTTCTCATCGTGTATTGTCACTGACACTCTATAAAATGTACCCCTATGCAACACTAACTCTCAAATTCGTATTTGAAGATAAAAATATGCACGTTTTAAACTTAATGCCGACCTCGTTTTCTTTGTTTCTTTTTTCAGTTTTTCGCAATAAATTCTCACCTTTCATGACTCAAAACGTATTCAAATATAAAGAGCTCAGCATCATAGTCCGCTTCACGTAAAAGAGTTACATTTGTTACAGAACCGCAAAGTAAAAAACATTCAAACACGATTTTTTTTCACACATTGATTGTCTTCCTGTCCAACTTCTACGCATTTCTTGTACTTCGACAGTATTTGAACCGATACGTTTTTTGTAAATATAAATATCAACGGAGAATTCACACTTAAGATTTATCTGTTTCTTTGCTCAATTATTACATTAGCGACTGCTTTTAAAAAAGGTAACATTTTCAAAAATACCTGCGTTTGGTGTAGTAAAAATGACAATTAAACATCCTAAGAAAACCATGCAAATATTATAAAGTTTTTGCAAGATTGGGACACTCGAGCTAATTCACTGCCAGATTTTATCGATGATCTTTGAACTTCATTATTCGATTTGCTTTTATTTCTTAAATCGCTTAACACTCAATCAACTTCAATGAAACCATGGTGCCTCTCTGAAATATAGACCGTTGAGCTTTAAATATATAATTATATATATAAAAATATGAGAGAGAAAAAATAGAGAGTTACATATAACCCGTGTTGTCTTCAAATATGTATAGATCTCTATAGTGTCACCTCTTATAATCTTTGTTTTTCCTATGACAAAAAAAGAAAAGTCACATTTTGTATTTGCTTTTTACTTACATAAGGTGCGAATCCAAAGCTTACAATATCATTAAAAAGCACTTCTCCCTAAAAAGTAATCATTAATATCTGCTTCATAGCATATGTATAAATATGATATAGATTTATTCTATTCAGTATTATATATATATATATATACATATATATATATAGTAAGAATATATGAACATGATCATACGCTTTAATTTATCTATACACACACTCACACAGATATATATATATATATATATATATATATATATATATGTGTGTGTGTGTGTGTGTGTGTGCGTGTTATTGTCTCTGTGTGTGTCTGTGTGTATAGTCTCCCTACCAAATTACTCTGTTAAGTTTAAGTCTACAGACTCGAGATTTGACATAAGGGATATTGAGATCTGGAAAAATCTTTTTAATCGGTTTTCGGTCAAAGATTTAGCTGTCAAGAGGTCGAAGTTTACAGATTTGACCTTTGAAATCTCTACCAAACTTCTCCGCCACTTTTGGTCTAAATCCTTGAAATGTTCAATGTAAGTGAATTGGATATGAATCAAACTTTTAATTAGATTTGAACCCCAAACAATTAATTTAAATGGTCAGAATTGGGGTCAAAGTTAAAAAAAGAATAACCTCTCAGTCTCTTAAAAATTATTCAGAAAATATTTGGTGTAAACATTTGAAATTTTACATAAAGTGTACTCGGACATGGGGCAGTTATTTCATCTGCATTTAGCTGAAAATCTGGCTGCCAAGGGATCAAAGATTTTAACTTTGCAGTTTCTAACAAACTATTAAGCCAAATTTTGTTCTAATCATTATAAATTTTCAGACATGACCAAGGCTTTTTAATCAATTTCTGGGCGAAAATTTGGCAGATGGCCATTTGGAAAATCTAGGTGCTGTATATCCTCTCCGCTTATCTCGGTATTTGTTTCCAGTCTTTCTGCACATACACTTAATTTTCACTGGTATTTAACACCGTCGACTCAGGAGAGGTGTGGTTGGAGATTTCGCACCTACTGCAAAAATTCACGTGTAGGCACCCCTTCCTGGGTATCCATAGTCTGTCAAAGACTGAAGGAGCTCTGAATTAATATACGAAAGTATAGTTTTATGCGTAAACTTTAGGCATTTACTTCAACAGTGCTCAATACATAGGTAGAGATAGGTAGTAAGCCAGGTAGTAATCTTATATATATATATATATATATATATATATATATATATATATATATATATATATATATATATTAAATGGAATTGTAGAAGGCGGTACAATGCAGAAGTAACGGACAGACACAGGCTGGAGCAGGTGAGAAATTTATTAATACAACTTATAAATACATGTGTACATATTCATATTTCATATACGCAGTATATTTATATTTGCACAGTAGTTACCTGGGAAAGTCGGTCTGGTGGTATGTCCGTGTAATATAATATTTCGAGAAAGATCTCTTCGTCAGATATTTACTTGACTTTGAGAAACGTGTTGTTGTAAGCAGTAACTATACCGCAGCAAATCATTGCTCGGGACTTGTGGGTAGTATATAGTTAGGTATTTTATTATCAATTTTTATTTTATATTTCTAAATTATTTATTTTATATTATATATAATATAATATTATATATAATATAATATTATTATAATATAAGATAAATAATTTAGAAATATAAAATAAGAATTGAGAAAAAACCCTAACCAGTAATATCTATCAGGATTTTTCATCTGAATTCTATCAATATCTTATCTCGCTTATATATATATATATATATATATATATATATATATATATATATATATATATATATATACACACACATATATATATATACATAAATGCCTACTTGATAGACACTTTAAAGACTACAAGGGAGAAATTTGAATTCCCACAGGAAAAAAAATTGAGTGCTTACTGCACTCTGTCATCGAGTGTCTAAGTTTTCCCGTCCAATGGTTTGTCATATAAAGCATGTGATAACGCTTTTGTCTAAAGGTAAGCGTGATTATATATAAAAAAATACATAGAAGTCGCAGTGCTAATAAGATATTCGTGGCAAGGCTAACCACCCCTGGCATTTATGAGAAATCGTGCACCGTTCTTCAAATAACAGCACGAAACTGAACACTCAACCAGACAAAAGAGCATTTCTTGTCCTGGAATCTGGTACAACGAAGTGTCACACGAAAAGTATATGGTAACATATACAAATGGTCAATATATATATATATATATATATATATATATATATATATATATATATATATGGTGCTGTGCACTTACTTATCCACGCTATTTTTAAATAGTATTTTCCAGTTAAATTGAAGTTTTACAATATTTTTTAAAATTAAATTATTAGGTGGAAGTCTAGAATAGTTACAAAACACCCTAATCTCGCCAGGTTTAGAATGTCTTTTTAAATAAAAAAAGGTTATTATTTCGGCATAGTTCAATAAGTGCACACGTAATATATATATATATATATATATATATATATATATATATATATATATATATATATATATACTAGAAAAAGTACCCTTCGTTTACTAGGTTCAAAACAGCCTACAGAAAATGGACTCTGATTTATTAATGTATGATAGGTTATGAAAAGGAAGGGTTGTAATGAGATAGCTTCGAATTTGGGGGTATCAAAACCAAAACAAAATATGATGAAAGTAAAAATAAAATAGATAAACCCCATAATTTATTATACCATGCCTGTTCACACTGAAACACTTATCACAATATTCTGTGGATCTATATTAAAAAAAAACCTTTTTTAAACTTTGTGACATATTTCCATTCTATGGAGGCCAGGTGCGAACGAACATCCCATAATTTTATTATACAATATTTCTTCAAACTGAAACATAATTATCAAAGTATACTTATGCAGATAGATATGAAAAATGTTTATTAAAGTGTGTGCCTATTTCCATTCTGTTGAGGCCAGGCGCCAACGCAGACACCACAATTTTATTATACCATCCCTATTTAAGTTAAAACATACTCATCAAAGTATTCTTATGTACATCTATATCAAAAACACTGGTAAATGTTTTTTTTTTTAAGTTTTAAATTTTTTATTTCCATACTTTGTGGACCAGGCGCAAACACAGACCCCGCAATTTTGATGAACCACCGTTCTGCCAGATCAAACATATCCATTCCTTTGTTTCGATACATCTTCTGTCATTATATGTAATCTGTTTTAAAAAAATTGTCAACCATATAGGAGCCTATTCGTGACCAGACACACACACACACACATTCAGCTTTATAATATATATACATATATATACATATGCATATGTATATATATATATATAACTACTTAATTACTCACATAAAATTAATATAAGAAAGTATAGATTTATGCGTAAAACTATAAATATTTACTTCAAAAGTGCTCAATACCTAGGTAGAGATAGCAAATAATTCATAATTATATATACTCTTCAGAGTCCTAGAGTGGATGAAATGCGGAATATTACAGTGTAGCTTAATCACCATGTATATTTTATAAATTACTATATATATATATATATATATATATATATATATATATATATATATATTAGGGCTGTTGCTACATAATATTCTTTTCATTCTTTTGACTATCAAGTATGCACTCAACTCAACTGAGGACCACATGTCTATATAAAAACATATAAGATATTAACGGATCTGTCCTCAAGAGGCAAAACAATGAAAAGAATATTCTGTTTCTACAGCCGTAATATATATATATATATATATATATATATATATATATATATATATATATATATATATATATATATATATATGTATATGTGTATATATATATGTATATATATATGTACCGATTTTCATACTCAAATAAGGATATATATTGTTTAATGAACATATTGGATGGAAAAGTTATTTTGAGAAACATCTATAGCTGTTGGCGTTTTATGCAGACAAAACAAATTATAAAAAGTAGAGAGTAACACAGAAACTGGTGCGACATTATTTTAATAACATCTTATATTTTTGTATTCCTGTCTTTTTCCTCCTGTAAAGAAAAAAACAGTTTTTTTCAGTATTGTATGTGCTCCGTAGAACAGCTAGTCAGAGGGGATCGGAACGATGTGTACCATTTCCAGGTTCTAAATCATCTTTGATAAACATCCAACATAGTTGTACGTATCTAACATAACGTTTATTTGTTATATAGGCATACTTAAAAAGAAAAAGTCGAAAATGTTTTCCATTACTGTTTATTATATACACATGAAAACAAATTATGCTTTGTTCTATATTTTTACTAGCGGATGTAACCGATCTTGCTCTGTATTAAACTTTTTCAAAAACGAAGTTAAATACAACTGAGACATGTGCATATGCGAATGTTACTTTATCTAAACAGTTCACTTCTTGTAAGTAAAAAAAAATGATCGAGCTAAGATTTAAAAAAAGACATTGAATAACGTACGATAACCATTAGGCCAGCTTGTCACGTTCTTTAAAAAAGTGTGTTTATACATACTTATTCTTAACATAGGAAAGATATCATGTGAAGTATTCGCACATGCGCAGATGTGAAACAATTGACAAGCAGATACAAATCCGATGAACCAAGTAAACATTTTTCAACCAATGAAACCAATGAAACCAATGAAAAAGTGTTCCACATGTCCGATTATTCTATATACTAAATTTCAAGTTGGTATGTTTAAAATTCGTTGTGTATATGAATCAATTTTATAGATATAAAGATAGATTTGATAATATCTACTTTAGACATTTTCAAAATTTATATTTCAAAACTAATTTACTTGTATCATATACCTAATACGTCATTAAAATATGTATATGCAATAGTAAAGAATGTCGCTGGGATGCAGAGCATAGATTCTACATTGAGCCAGCTATTTCATTCTCGTTCTTTGATGGGGATGTAGTGTAGTATATGTTTTGTGACCATAACTTCCAACTCAATACATTATCTCCATTTTCTGCGATGATTATCCAATATATAACCTTCTTATTTAGAGTTCAGTATTATGTTTCATTCGCAAGTTATTACATTTCCACATTAAATTCTCTTTTTTGAAAGGTAAGGATGTAGTGTACTATTCGTTTAATTTATATCATCCTCCCAGACATTAACCATATCGTTTTTAGCTTTAGCGTACGTACCTAATTTTACAATCTCTTCGGTAATTACCTCCCCTTTTGTGGGCCCGTATGGCATACGTTCGTTTAGCTTGATATAATATACAAGTATGCATTACAGTGCTTTTTTTTAATTTACCATTGTGTTTATGCAGTTTACAGAGTAGAAACCATATGAATAAGTCAACTACCAAACATTGTCAAACATTAAGAAATTGTAAATATATAGTTTTTAAATAAAATACTTTATATTAGTTTTTGTAGCATTTACTATAGGGCACCTTATGTCTTTTATTCTCAGAAAATGTATGATATATGTTAAACGCACACACACAAACACACACACACACACACACACACATATATATATATATATATATATATATAACATGCTATAGCGTTTCGTCTTAGTATAAACGTCAATAAATTACACTCCATACCAGCACTGCACTAATTTAGAATGCAATATAAATGCAGATTAATACAAAGCCTCTGGATTAAATAAATAAGTAATATTTAAATAATTTTCAGTAACAATTAAATCCCATACATCATTATTAATGGCTTCCATAAAATCTCTTACCTTGTCAAAGATTATATTGAAAGAATTGGTCGGGAAAAAAGCTGTTATCCTACATGAATTGCTGCTGATTTAAAATGGGAGGTAAGGTTTTAAACAGGTAAATCCACATGTGACAGTAAAACTGTAGTAAGTTACTGAGATATGTAATATTTAGTGTTTTAAGATACACACACATACACACATGCACATATATATATATATATATATATATATATATATATATATATATATATATCTGTAAAAAGTCGATAGCAAGCCCCACTCTCCCCAATGGTTTATTTCTACTTGTGCAGCTGCCAGTGGTCAAAGACAGCATGCGTACCGCGGATTCAACCGATATAAGTCCAGATCAAACAGACAGAAGTATATAGAACCTAGAAGTAATTGTTAGAGACAAATAGTGACAGCTAAGTCAGAATACACTGAAACCACCAGAAAACGCATCGAATCACATAAATTAGGAACTCTTGATTTTTGGAAAATATACAAAAGTGTAGTAAATAATGGGTAGCAAACGATTCCCACACTATCAAACGATCATGGGGTTGTTTGCACGGCAAACGAGAAGGCTAACCTGCTCGCCAGCCGGTTTGCCTCAAACTCCACATTGGACCCGGTACACTATTCCCTCCCTGGCTTTCCTTTGCGGACAGACGCCACATTAGATGATTTGAAAATCATCCCTTCTCAGGTGCATGGTATCATAAAAACCTAGACACCTGAAAGCATGTGGACCATATCTCGTTGTGCTATTTAAAAAGTGCTCCACTGAGGTTGCTCCAGTTCTCTCCAAACTTTACATTCACTATTTTTGAGAGCATCTGTTTTGTTATAGCAAAATTATTCACTTAATTATCATATCAATAAATTAATCTATTCTGCCATTAACTCGTTTAAGGAATAGCAACTATCATTCAATAAAAAAAAATAAATAAATACAATACATTTATGCATGATTACAAAATCCGAAAATTGGAAGAGATTGTCTTTTATTTTAACTTTTTATTGCCCCATTTTTAATTTTCCATTTAAGTCACAAAAATATAAATTATTGTATTAATTTTAATATACATTACTAAAAATATTATATTTAACATCTTATGAATCTATTATTTATAATTAAATAAACATACATACATACATACATACATTTATATATTGGTTACTAAAGATTTTCGTCCCAAACCCATTAAAAAGCTTGCCCTATCTCTGAATACCATTTATGTAAAATTTCAAATGTTTAGCCCAGAAATTGTCTGAGTAATTTCGTAGAGACGGCAGAGGTCAAATTTATTAAAAATTTGACCCTTATTATGACCCTTAACATTTATTGTATTGGGCTCAAAGCAAATTATTAAGTTAGATCAATGTCCACGGAACCTATATCTAAAATTTCAAGTTTTTAGACCCAAAATTGTCGGAGGAGTGTTGTAGAGTACTTAAAGGTCAAATCGTTGAACGTTGACCCCCTTAAAAGCCAAATTTCTGGCCGAAAACCGATCACAAAGATTTTCCCAAATCTCAGTACCCTGTATATCAAATTAGGTTTTCCCTTTATTCGCTTTTCAGGTTGGAATCTGCCTACACGGCTACTTTTTCTCTGGTCGCTCCTGCGTTCGCTGCTATTTTTATTGAAACAAACGTTGTTTTGATTCATTTATTTTTTATTTTATTTATTTATTTTTAGTTTTGGAGGGGTGGGGTCCAGCGCACGAGCAAGAAAAAGTGCTCAATCTCTGGAGAATAGCTTCTTGTTTTTTATCCATTCTGCCAAAAGTACTGGCGGAGATATTATCAGTTACTTCTTTTTAGGGTGTTTACATTTACATGGTTTTATTCGTTCTTTTAATTTTGAAATTGTTGTGGTGGTATCGACGTTGCCCACGATGAAAATGATTGATATCCTTAGTATAGCAAGTTTGTTCCAAACGGAACTTCATGTCAACTCGGGCATTGCTGGGTACTCATGCTAGTATATATATATATATATATATATATATATATATATATATATATATATATATATATATATATTACTTGTTTCTTGTTATATAAACATGATCACATCCCGCTGCTACAAATAGCCACTTGTTTCAATCAAACAACAGATATCATCAGGCAGCGACTTGACTATTCAAAAGTTCAATGAATAATCATTGAACTTTTGAATAGTCAAGTCGCTGCCTGATGATATCTGTTGTTTGATTGAAACAAGTGGCTATTTGTAGCAGCGGGATATGATCATGTTTATATAACAATAAACAAGTATTATCAGCTCTTTTTATTGAGCACTATCTAACAACCTCCTTGAATTCATTAGTCCATTACTTTTGAATATAAAAAAACCGAGTATATATATATATATATATATATATATATATATATATATATATATATATATATATATATATATATAATCTGAGATTATTGTTTTCCGGAGGTTAAGTAACCAAGGAGGTTTAACGAGGTTAATACAAGAGTGCTCAATACAGAAGTTTAGCATGGCATACTCTTTGTTTGTTTTCACATAAGCAGTAATATGTTGCTACACATTAAGGAGTCTGTTTCGGTCAGCTAGTCACCAGTAACTAGAGACCTCATAATGTGATACGAATGCAAAGTTAACAATGAAAATATGATTTTCCTCGTCTCATGAAGGTTCCGATAGATGTTGTGCAATTTGTGATTTGGTTGTGCATACATAAGGGGTATAAATTTGAGTCTGTGTTTAGATATATGAATCAATAAAAGGGTGGGGGTGTTAAGGTCAGGGTAGAAGTACAGGAAGACTAGAAAGAAAATCATGTGTATGCTTGTTTGAATGCCGTCCTCTATCTTAAACATACGACTGTGTTTAGGTTCAAACAGTAGGGGAATGTGGATTAAACATAGCTATGCTAAAATGGGTTTTGGATTTAATCGGAGTTATTCAGTTATAAAAATGAATAAAATCCGAAACCCCTTTTAGATAAAATAAGTCAAATCAATATTTCCTTTCTGTTTTTACCTATACAAACTTGTATGTTTAAGATCAAACACGTATACGAATACTTTTCTTTCTACCCCTATCTCGACTTTTAAACCCCCCACCATTTCACATTCATTCCTATATCTAAACACATACTCAAATATGTACCCCTAACGGTCTTATTTATATACAAACAAATCTGATTTCTGCAATATTTAATGGATTCTCCTGATATTAACTCACTATGACGAGAGAGACCTGATTTTTTAATTGCAAACTTTGTTTTCATATAAGCTGTTTCACCTGATGAGGTCTCTAGTTACTGGCAACTAGCTGACCGAAATATACTCATAAATGTGTAGTAACATATTTCTACTTATGTAAAAATAAACAAAGAGTATATATATATATATATATATATATATATATATATATATATATATATATGTAACGTCAGCTTGTTTTCCATTGGGTTTTATTATTTACACATAGAGGACATAATTCAGAAGTTACACGATTCGAGTTTTTAATGACTTCCTACATATTACGTATATATATATATATATATATATATATATATATATATATATATATACATATATATATATATATATATATATATATATATATATACGTAATATGTATGTGTGTGTTTGTTCGTGTGTGTGAAAATATCTTTACAGTAAATTATTCTGAAAAATTCTAAAGGCACTACAATAAGTGCTTCATATTTATTTCATAGTGTTTAGTAGAACGTTAGAATGTAAAAGAATGATAGGCTGTATTTAGCTAAATATACGTAGTGATAACTCAAAACCGAATTAATATTGAATCACTTCTTTATTTTTTCCCGGCTGCGATTATGGCTTTGTTGTCGAAAAATGGGTATTTCATAGGTCTGAACAAGTAGAAGTCCAGCGGTGCCATGTTGAAACTAGACGGTCGCTGAGACAGCACCACAGAACCGAACACTATCACATATTCCGTGGTCTTCAAACTTATGTGTTGTCTAACATTGTCGTGTGACAAACGAGATGTTTTCATTTTTCCCTGATCTTTCGCGGCAATCAAAATCTTCAGCTTTGAAAACGGTTCAACATAACGGTCAGAGTTGGCAGTCAACCCTGGTCTCCAAAAAATTAGAGAAGCAAGGTGTTCTTATCCTACAACACGGTTTACATCAAATTGGCTATAGATATCTACGCCTTGAACTTTGTTGAGGAGCGCTGAGTAGTGCCTTCTATCGACTGCCATTTGGTTCTGGCTTGTAGTGATAACAGCACGGGTTGTCACCAGCGATGGTACGGTCAAAGAATCCACATTCGGCTTCGTAGTTATTCAGCAAGTCCTGACAGATATCCCATCAGTGGGTATTTTGGTCATGCTGAAGCAGTCCTAAAACCAACTTAGTACACTTGTTTTTGTATTCTAGTGATGCAAACATCGTTTCCAATGCACTGACATCCACATCGAACTCTACACGCATTTTATCACCAATATTTTCCTATCAATGCGGATAAATTATTTGAAGATCACATTGTTTTTCGAGATGGCTGTGCATGGGCGTCCGGAGTATGCTTTTTCACACACATTACAGTTGCTACTCTGAAATTAACGACATAACTTTGCTGATATCAATTGCATTTGCTTCCTAAACTTTCAACAGACGCCGATGAGTGTTGGTCAGTTCATTTTTTATTGCGTAGAAGAATACAATAACACATCACTACTTCTGACCAACGACTCTGGAAGGGCTTGCTTTCTTAGTATCTCATATTGTCAATATATGCACAAAGAGATGAAACTTTAAGATTATGAATGCATAAGTTCAGTCCTTTTGCAATGACTTCGGATTGAAATAAAAGGCATGAATTTTAGAACGATCCTCGAATATCATACATTTCGAACCTATTAATAAAACCACCTACTTTTCTAAGTGGATCAGTTGGAAGATGGTTTCTATGCTATTTATTTCTTAAAATTCTCTTCGAATATAATTCCTTTTGACATATGACATAGCCTGTCAATCAAATGATATTGAGTTCATTATCAATTTCATTTCACCTTATAAAGATCATTAAAAATGATAGAAATGTTACGGATTAGAATCCCGAAATAAATCCTTAGTAAGAAAAAATTCTGCGAGTTACAACTTGTTTATATTTTTACGTTCGTAGTCATATATGAAAAGTGATAAAGATATTAGTATACAGGCATAAAATCTCGCGCACACACATATAATATATATATATATATATATATATATATTATATCTATAAAAGTGAACGTGTCTGTATGTGTGTCTGTACATTTCCCTACGCAATGACTCTCTCAATTTTAAGTCCACAGACTCGGAATTTGATATACTGAGTATGAGATATGAGTAAAATCTGTGTAATCCATTTACGATCAGAAATTTGGCTGTTAAGGGGTCAAAGTTCAACGATTTGACCTTTAAGAACTCTACCAAACTCCTCCGACAATTTTGGGTCTAAACACTTGAAAATTTAGATATAGATTTCTTGGACATGGATCTAACTTAACTCAAGTTGAGCTCAAAAAATCTAACTTAACTCAAGTTGAGCTCAAAAATATTAAGGGGTCATAATAGGGGTCAAAGTTAAAAAAAATGGACTTTTTTTTTTCTTTTTTGCTCAACATACACCTCTAAACATCCGGGAAACGCCGGGCTGAAATATAAGTATATCTTTAAAAGTCACCGTGTCTGTCTCTCCGTGTGTGTTTCTGTGTGTCTGTGTACATTTCCCTACATAAAAACTGTCAATTTTCAGTGTACAGACTCGAAATTTGATATACAGGCTATTGAGATTAGGGAAAATCTTTGTAATCCGTTTTCGGTAAGAAATTTAGCTGTTAAGGGTCAAAGTTCAACGATTAACCTTTGAGAACTCTACCAAACTCCTCCGACAATTTTGGGTATAAACAATAAAAATTTTAGATATAGGTTTCTTGGCCATGGATCTAACTTAATAACATGATTTGAGCCCAACAGAATAAATGTTAAGGGGCCATAATATGCTTTTATCTTAATATTATTTTATTAATGTGTTTTAATTTATTTTTATACTTCCGTCCACCTCATTTCCTCCCCCTTACTGAGAACACCACCAACTCTTCCTTTAAATATTCCCGACTATCCCTCTCCTATTCTAGCTTTGTTTTCCTCCTACATAAGGTAAACGTTATAAAAGTGAAACGTGTTATTTATTTACAAAATTTATAATTTCAGAGTTTTTATTTTTCATTTTTCCCTTGCTTCTATTGTGATTACTTTCGACTGATTAATCACATTATCAGATGAAGTTAGTCTTATTGCAGCTTTTTAAGGGTTGTGTTTTAACAACTATTTCTTACTTGATTTTCTGTAACGATTAGATGTTTCATGCGAATATCATAACATGCAATGCCTGCACAAATTTCAAATAAAGTTTTCTAAAAACTAAATTCTTTTTTTAGTTCATTACTACAATAGACGGTTTACATTTTGTCACATTATCTTTACTAATTAGTAATTAATAATGTTTCATGTTTGGATTTAATGTAAATGGTTTCGGTATTTTCTATGTGTTGATGCGAATATAATTGTGCTTTTCGTGTTATTCACTAAAATGTGCCTATATTGAAGAAAATTGAGTTGGGTTATCTCGTCTTGGCAAATTGTTATTATCTTACACACACCCCACACATACATACACCCCCCCACACACATATTAACATAGTTGTATGAATACAATAGCAGTGTAGAATCAAATTAACAATTACCAAGATAAATTTGTCAATAATTGATATGTAAATATTACTTAATTCAAGTAAAGACTTTTCCTGATAGACTATCTACGCCGTACTCGCAGCTAATTAGAACTTGGAGAATTGACTTATCTATCTGCGGATAACGAGACATAAGTCGGCCTTATAATGTTCTTTTCGTTAGCTATGATTGTGGCTTAGCTGCCTAGAGAGTTCAGCACTAACTTCTAAATTCAGTTTTGCCAACTATATTATTAAACATCATAATAGCTTTTATAAATATGACGATTGATCGGTTACAGCCGTTCGTAAAATGTACATATTCTAATAAGATTGGCGATATCAAAACGCAATTTCTGTAAATAAAATCATTTCATGAATATCTGTTTAATGGAACTGTCTGCTTTTATTTATCAAATATTAAGGATATAGTCGGTTGTAGTAAATATTATTCATATTATTTCTTTTTCTATTCATTATTTAAAACATTCTATAATTTATTTTTATTCTAGACATATGTATTTGTGTGCGTATATCATAAGACGAAAATAAACTGACTTCTTGTGTTGTATAATAAACAATAAAAACGGCGTTTAACTCGCTGTAAAGAATATGCAATTATTCGACAATGAAAATTGAAAAGAAAAACAATTTGCGACTGCAGACGCTTATTTGACTTGAATAAGTAAACATTTGGGGACTTCGAAAATGTTCATATTTATCAACTGACTTTTTTTTATTTTTGTAGAATCGATTAATCATAAAATCCTGTTTGGCACCAAAAAGAGAAATGAAAACATAATGGTTTCGAAGGTAAAGAGAGAACGTAAAACAATGAAAGGAATGAGGTAATGATAGACAAGGAGCGAAAAGAGGAAATTATAGAGATACACACTGAAGATGAAGAATTTACAGTTAAAGTAGGAGAATGATAAAATATGTGATAACAGAGTAAGGTTGGAGATAGAAAGAGAGTAAAGGTAAAAGTAAAAGAGATAACATATAAGTAAGAAGAAACAGGTGATTAAATGTGATTTCATTAAAAAAGAGGTCAGAGGAAGTTCAAATAAATGAAAATAAAAATAATGAAGAAAAGAAATTAAAATCCGAAAAAAAACATGAAATGAAATATCTATAAATGCAAAAAATGAAATATCTATAAATGCAAAAAATGAAATATCTATAAATGCAAAAACTGAAATATCTATAAATGCAAAAAAATGAAATATCTATAAATGCAAAAAATGAAATATCTATAAATGCAAAAACTGAAATATCTATAAATGCAAAAAAATGAAATATCTATAAATGCAAAAACTGAAATATCTATAAATGCAAAAACTGAAATATCTATAAATGCAAAAAATGAAATATCTATAAATGCAAAAAAATGAAATATCTATAAATGCAAAAAATGAAATATCTATAAATGCAAAAAATGAAATGTCTATAAATGCAAACATCAATTACTGACGGCTGAATCAAAATGACTTAGTTTATTCTAATTTGCACACAAGACGCGCACATTCTTTTTTATTTTCCTATATCGTGTATATTAATTCAACTACTTTTAAAAAAAAGTTAGCTTTTGAAAAACTAGTGCACTAAGATTAGCGCACTTTGCATAACCCGGTAGCTCCGTCATCGAGTGGCGCATTAGACGATTAATATTCTCAAAGCAACTGAATCTTGAATATTCTTATCGTAGTATTTAAAGTTTTCAACAGTAGCCAGTACGCATTCTTGGAAAGCTGCTCACTTGATGCCTAAAAGAGTAATGTTTTCCAACACCTTGGAAAACTTATTAGTTTTCCCAGTATGCCAGATTATTGGCGATCGGTCTTCTATATCTCAGTACAAACCGATTAGTCTTCTGTTTTCCACGATTAAGTTGCTTAAATCCGTGATAAATGGAGAAATCGTTAACAACCCCAGAAAAAAAAAACTCACTCAGTTACAAGCAATATAGTTTTCATTCTGCGAAATTTGTAATTTCGCATAAGACTGGTAGATATATAGATAGAAGTTTTCCCTCTAGAGCAATTGTCTCAGTGATCCATGTTGGTCCCAAATTATTTTAATCAATGATCTTTCAAATCGCATTCTAAGTTCATTCGTTGACATATACGAAGATGACACTATAATCTATAGATACACTTCAAAGGCCTGAAACGACCAAGATCTCTCCATCCTCCAAACTTTACCACGTCAGGCAATGGGGCAAAGGGTGGCTGTTAACTTTTAACGCATCCAAAACCAACTTTATATCCTTTCAACATAACCGCCCGTATTCCCACTTAGCCCGCTTGATATGAATAATTTTTCTCAGAGATTAAGACTTCTTTTACAAGCTTGTGGAACTAACCTATACTCCTGATCTGAAATGGAAAACTTAGAGCAAATCTGTTTCCATGTTCGTTGGAGAAATAGTTGCATAATTTTAATGTTTCAGAAACTATCCCACTCTCGATGCAGTAACCTACTTCCATAAGAGAGAAATGGATCCTCAAATAGAGTCGTGTTGCGACCTCTTTGGAGGAGCTTTTCAGATCACTCTATCCGACATTGACAGAATTCAAACCGGCTTCGAAACCTAGTTTTATCATCCCTGCAACGCTTTTTTTTCACAGAAGAATATGTTTTTTTTTCTATCGTTATTTTCATGGCTAGTGCTCTTCTGAGCTTTAATCTATAATCCCGCTTAAATATTTTTATAACCAGGACTCGTATACTTACAACCACTATCCACAGTTTCCCCAAATCTGCACCTATGCTTAGATGAACAAAGCTTTTCTCTTAGCACTGCACGCCTGTGCAACTCAGTTCCTTTGGCCTCTTTTATAGCTATATGCAAGATGATTGCCTAATATAATAGAAACAGCCTCGTTAAACAATCTACTCCTACAAAATGTCAACCCGTAATTATCACTACGCTGTTGTAGATCTGCCTTAAACTGATTAACCTGGGTTCGAATCCTGCGACCGGCAGGAATTATCATCCTACTCTAATGATTGTGTAAGCATGAGGCACTAGTGTCTGTGGGTATTAAAGAATAACTATTATTTAATTATAAGTATCAATTACTTAGCATGAGTATTCTCAGTGAAACATGAACTAATAAGCAGTTAGATCCTTCGATCACTCTGGGTTGTCTAATGTCTGCGTCAGAATTGAGTGTTTGTTAGTTATTAGAACAACGTTGACCATCGGTTTAATTCAGATATTGTAATATGTTAATAATCATTCATAATTTTTCTTTGCTACTTTCTATCGCAAAATTAATTTTGTAAAAAAAATTGTTATTAAAATTTGAATATCGTTATATAGCATTTTCATTATGAAATCCTAGTTACATGGCTATAAACATTGAAAGTTTTAAAAAAATGAAAGAAAAGATCTTGTAAGAGAAGACTAAATACAACAATAACAACGTGTAACGAATTATTATCGTTGAAAATTCAAAATTATCAAAAAAATACAGTAGATTCCCGGGATACAGTGACCTAGGTTTTTTTCTTCAGGTTATGGTGTAGAATATGATGTTTTTCCGGCCCCTGTGACGTCTTACGGTGTTATTAATGATATTATTTGATTATATACATGTGTATTATATACTTCATTGTATTTTGTTACTATTTTTAAATACCGTATCCCGGGATTCTACTTAAGTTAAATTATGTAAAATCACCAAAGTTCATTTTTACTGTCGCATACGAATATCTATCCAAATATTTGCGTTTTACTTAAATCAACTGTTCACACTTGCAAATTAACACATTTTTGTTTGAAATGCTTCTATATTTGAGCTATATATCTTAAATATGTGTTGCTTGCATATTTTGAAATAAAAGAATCTATATATCTATAAAAATGAAATTATCTCTGTGGGTGTGTCTGTGTGTTTACATTTCTTTAGCAAACTAGCCTATCAATTTCCAGTCTACAGACATCAGATTTGACGTACGGGATATTGAGATTTGGGAAAATCTTTTTAATCGGTTTCCGACCAGAAATCTTACTGTCAAAGAGCAAAGTTAAACCATTTGATCTTTGAAAACTCTATCAAACTCTTCCGCCAATTCTGGGTCTAAACACTTGCAATTTTAGATGTAGATTTCTTGGACACGGATCAAACTTTTTAATTTGATTTTAGGCAAAACAATAAATGTTAAGGGATCAAAATTTGGTCAAAATAAAAAAAAATGGCCTCTACAGTCTCTACCAAATTACTCGGTCAATTTTTGGTCTAAACACTTTAAATCTTACATAAAATATATTCAGACATAGAGCAAGCTTTTTAATTGGTTTTTGGCTAAAATTCGGCTGCTAAACGGGTTAAATTTCAAAAGATTTGACCTTTGTTGTTCCTAGCAAACTATTAAGCCAATTTTGGGTCTAAACATTTGAAATTTTACAAAATGGGTATTCAGATATGCAGCAAGCTTTTTAATCAGTTTTGGGGTACACATTTGGCTGCACAAATGACAAAGTTGAAAGAGTTGACCTTTGCAGACTCTACGAAACTGTTCCGCTAATTTTGGGTCTCAACACTTGAAATTTGAAATATAGATTACCTGCACATGAACTAAACTTTTAATACACACACACACAGGTATATATATATACATATATATACATATATATATATATATATATATATATATATATATATATATATATTGGTACATAAAGTTATAAACAGTACATGGGACCGTGCAAAACCGGGCTGAACTGCTAGTTAGGGAATAAAATCAACCCTTTTTCCTTAATATAGTTCCTATGTCTAATCAATGTATGTTAGAGAATTGACATAATTGCACCCCCAAGTTTTTGCTTTTAAGCTATTAGTCTTTGATATTCTATGCAATTAGTATTTTTATCGATATCTTACGCACATTAAAGAATTAAATGTCTGCCTTCTCCATCATCAGTAATTATTCTCGTCCTTTGCTGTAAAATAACTGTATTACACACTCTTCTACTTCAATAATGAATTCGCAACTCCTATGCGTTATAAATATGAATTATATGTGTAATCTGTATAAATGTTATGATCATCCTTCATTCTGAGTCCCTGTATTATGTGTCTCTGATATGAACCATCGACCCAACTGTATAACATTGTAAAACTTACCTTTTCCCAACCAAAAGTAAAAAAAACAAAAGAAAACATCGGTTTTACTAAATATATACGGCCAAAATTATTCCCGATCAATGTACAACTGACTGCTCCTGCTTTTTGTCAGACAGACGCAACCTGTATAGTTGCTTGAATCAGCAGTAGTCGAATCGGACATTTTGTTATGCCGGATTTTGATCGTATATAATGGGGTTCAGTAAAAGTATTATTAAAACAAACAATAAAACGTATTTACTTAAGTTAAATTAGAGGTTATTTTTGGCAAATATATTTTTATCTTCATGTCTTAATGTATTTTCAAAAAATAAACTATGTCTATTTTAAATATTCTCTATTAAGCCAGCATATAAACAAAATAAATAGAAATACAACTATATATATATATATATATATATATATATATTCTTAAAGACAAACAATTTTTTCCCAATCCAGTGTGCCACTTCTGGGAGAACTCGATTTTCCCACATCTAAAACGTACCTTGTGTCAAACTCTGTCCTCTGTCAGTAAATAACAATTACTTTTCTTATTATGATTGACGTTTGGCATTCAGCAAGACGTTTGCGGTTCAGGTAATAAATTTGTCTGAAATTACACATATAATTTGTTCATAGTGGTGAAAGTTTTGCAGAGAGCCATGCATGATTGTTGAAACCAGCGACAAACACAGTCGCTGCAAAATGATTGCCACAACACAGAGCAAACAGATAATCTCAAGTTTATTTCTTCTAGATGCAGGTCATAGTGAAGACTGAGGGTGTATATCTCTCAGCTGTCTTAAACACGTCCTAGATAATAACTTAGAATCCTCCTGGTCGAAATATTTCGATGGTTAAAGGTAATAAGTAAAAGACCAAATATAAATCAGGGAAATTGTATTAAATTAGTCTTATTGTCAAAATTATATTTTCCTACCAAGGTTGAAAAATTATACAAAAATCGAAGGTATCTATATCGGGGAGAAGGATTTCCTAGGAATATTAAATCGAGAAAACGGGTTTATATAAGTTTGTTATCTACGAGATATGTTAGAACTCTACATGGGTTCGAGTGTCTCAATTGTATTACCACTGCTAGTATTACACTAATAATGCTTATGTGTCTATTAAAATGACATGTCAGATTGAATAAGTTTAAACTTGGTTGCATGCATGTTTATCTTTTATATAAAGTAGCTATGTACACATATTCATATTAGGTATTTAACTAGTAATTTTAGTATATTTGTTTTTATTTTTAAAGGATAGTTTACTAGTACTGGGCATTAATGATAGATGGGCCTTATTAAGGAATGAGGGCGAGTTATACTTAAGTGTATAATGGAGGTTTATTGTAATATTTGCAATGATTAGTGCCTGTCGTACACACACACACGCACACACACATGCATATGATGATGATTGCAACGTCTTGTCAGACGAGTGCCACTCCCTCAGACATTTAAAATCCATGAGCCCAAATGTCTGAGGGAGTATCTATACAAATATGATGTTAAAGAGTCTTAGCTTTGTACGACAGCTAAGTCTCTCTCTCTCTCTCTCGGTTCAAAATGTTGAGATCCAGCAACAAGCAAGAGCAAGATAGCCAGCAACAAATTAAACTGCAGACCAGCTTAATGCGGGTACTGGTCTTCCGCTTTATGGTTTTTTAAATCAGAGATTTGCTTCTCCTCGAAAGGTTGCCTTCACCACGGCTTACGGGAGCCCTCTCTACCCCAATACACATATACACACACACACAAATATACACGGTGCTAGTTGGCCGTTGACCCAGAAAAAGAGTCTTGTTTTTAATCCTTAAGGGAAACTAGCCGCCCTCCTCACCAAACAAGTCTGGTGGGGGAACCAGTTTAGTCGCCGGTGACCCGACCATGAGGCAGGTCATGTCATATGCTACTGGTACCATGTAACCCAGTTCTACCTGCCACATACATATATATATATACATATATACGAACACCTCTTAGGTTTTTCTTGAGCTTAGGGAATAACAAAAGTCACAGGCAGCAAGGGCTAAGTTATATTGAAAATGAGGAACTGTCTTGATGCCCATCTATGTCAAATATTTTGCGGCAAGGAGTTCTGAACTGGTTCATTGTCCTGGTGAAAAAGCGTCTGACCGATTGGAAGCGTGCTAGCCGCTTTCGACGGAATTTCCCCTTTAAAACCTGAATATAATATATATTGTTGCCAGTATGTCCAGCGGGAACCCAGTGCATGTAGATCATGCTCGTGCTGTAAAAAAGGATCAACTTAAGTTTCTAAGCGGATTTGCTTTACTTGTTTTTTTTGGGTCTGGTAAATCCAACAGGGAACTCTGTCTCTTGGCCTCTGGGCCATAGCAGTAGATGCAGCTTTCATCGCAGGTCACCAGAGCAACTGTGCCGTTTGAATTCTTCCTCTCGATTATCTCCCTGCTGTCATGACAACGTTTTTTTTCTGATCTTCTTTGATAACACATGGGCAAACTTCGTGCAAATCCTCCGCATCTTCAGTTCCTTGGAAATAACTTTGTGTGCAATTTCTACACTGATATCAAACTGTGCAATTATTGACTCTATAGACACATAATGTTACCCATGAAATTCTTTATTTTGCCAAGATGCTCTGATGTTTTTACTTCCTTACTCCTCCCATACCTCTTACAGTCTCTAACAGACTTCCTGCCTTTCTTGAATCACTCATACCAATCAAAAACTGATGCTCGATCCATGCTAGATGATTCAGATACAGTGTAAACCATTCCATATGTTTATCTAACTCAATGACAAGTTTAAAATGGAATTTTATTGCATATCAGTCTTCTAATGTGCCCCTTCACCCAAATTGCATTTTTAGGATTCCAGAAGCTGTGACAACCAGGTTTTAGTGGGGTACATCCCAATTCCTACTGTAGCTGTTTCTTTAAATCGTAAATCGTAGAATCGTAAAAATTAGTCAGTTATCTCATAATATGTATCACAACAGCGTACTGAATTTTTAAGAGTCTACAACAATGTTAAACGCATGCACTAAAAAAAGTCTGGAAACTTATTTAATGCGCCACGTCTATACATTAAGTTGATAAAAAGTTTCTTGCGAAGTTTTTAATGTTGACTTCAAATGATGTATTTTAAAATAAGTTTATGTTATGATACATGTATTTTATATTTAGTTTAAAGAGGATTTTCGCCCAATCGTTTAAATAACACACGTTTAAAAAAATAATTACATCTTCTTTTCAGGACGTTGAATACTTGATGGATAAACAAATGCGCACAGTTTTCTTTCAATTCAAGCTAGGCCAGAAATTAGCTGAAACAGCTCGAGATATCAACGAAGCGTTTGGCCCAGGCGCCACTACTGAACGCACAGCAAAATGGAGAATTTTAGTGGCGGCGTCAAGAGTCTTGAAGATGATGAGCGTAGTGGTCGGCCATAGGATGTTGATAACAATTAATTAGGAGCCTTAGTTTAAGCCAATCCACGGACAACTGGTCGAGAACTTCTCCTCAAGTAGACGTACAGTATACGACTATTTCCAATAACTTGAAAGAGACTGAAGACACACAAAAAAGAACTTGACAAATCAGTGCCTTACGAATTGAATGACAACAAAAAAGAAACGCCGTCATAATGTGTCAACTTTCTTTTTTTTTTTTTTACACGACGAGAACGACCCATTTTTAGACCGGGTTGTGAGTTGAGATGAAAAATGGGTTCTCAATAGTTAGCCGTCAACGAAGCTCCACAACAATGCCGAATCCGAAGTTGCACCAAAAGAAGGTCATATTGACTTTTTGGTGGTCGTCGACTGGTTCCATTCATTACAGTTTTTATAATGCTGACAGATCCATTACGGCGGAGAAGTGCTCTCCAAAATTTATGAACTGCATTAGAAACTTCAACAACAACACCCATCATTAGTCAACACTAAAGGTCAAATTCTCCTCCACGACAATGTCAGCCCGCGTGTTGCTAACCCCAGCCGGAAGCAGTTGAATGAATTGAGCTACAAAACTCTGTCTCATCCGCCAAACACTGCAGGCCTCTCAGCTACCTACTACTACTTTTTCACACATATCGACTATTTTGTGTGTGAGAAATGCTTGAAAAACCTAAGCGATATACAAAAACAGTTTCGGCGACTTTATCGTCACGACTTTATCGCCAGGATAACGCAAGATGTTTACATCCCTTGCATAAATCCACTTGTTTGGCGTTGACAAAAACATGTTCATTCGTATGGTGCTTATTTTGATTAATACTTTTTTGTTTGAGCCGAGATATGTTTATCTTAAATTAAAAGTTAATAACCGCAAAAACATTCTTGTCAACCTGATATCAATCTCTCTCTTTCTCTCTCTCTCTCTCTCTCTCTCTATATATATATATATATATATATATATATATATATATAATATATATATATATATATATATATATATATATATATATATACCAACAGTCAAGCTACGCTAAAGAGGAGTAGGGCTCCGAAACAAAAAATAAAATAACAAATAAATAAATATATATATATATATATATATATATATATATATATATATATATATATATATATATATATATATATGACAATTTTCCGGGGCGTACAGAATTTTATTACGGCCAAATACAGACCAAAAGGCATAATGAATTTTATTACGGACAAATACAGACCAAAAAGCATAATGAATTTAAAAAATAAAAAGAATGAAAATAAACGTTAGCTAACCAGGTTTCGTTCCTCACTTATAAAAGCTAAATCGAGGAAAATACGATTCAAAACAAACAAAATAAGCCAAGAATATGGCGAGGGTAGGAAAAAAAACAGAAATAAACGGGGGAAAAATTACATAGAGACTAAATTAAGTCCAAGAAGGTTTTCTTTTGCTTGCAAAGAGAAGGTATCAATGACTTAATAAAAAAGAGTCTCTAAAATTTTCAAATGATAGGGAGAGTGTGTCTTACTAAGGATCGTAAACATGCCAGCACTGAAATTCGTGGCACACGCATGGTTATTTATAAGATGGTCGCAAATCGCAGAACCATACGTATTACTCAGAACATTCGAGGGTGAAAAATTTGCATAACGAATCTTTGAAGGCACATGCTTTTTAAAACGAGAATCTAATCTTTGCCCCCAACATAGTGCGCAGTGTAACTACATTTAAATAAATAAATAATAGAATTATTATGGTGGGGGCGGGGAAGAACATCTTTGCGAATAGACAGCAACAAAGGCCTAGTTGAAAAAACAAAACGCGGGTTCGATGCAAAATAACACCATTGCACAGACAAATAAATTTGCTTAGCAAATCGGTCACTGATGTTACCTGGCCAAGGTAGGACATCTATTAGCTATAATTTTTTTGATATATGAAAATTTTATAATTTTTTTTATTGATAGTAGTTTCAACAATATCCAAGGGGTAACCATTAGTACAGAGGGACTTAGTGATAAATTTGAGTTCGTCATCCAAATTAACTTCAGAACAAATCATCAAGGCCCTATGTGCTAAAGTTTTGATTAAATTATATTTTTGGTTTATAGGGCAAAAAGAGTCCCAACGCGTATAGAGACCCATAAAAGTTGGTTTACGATAAACAGAAGTAAGAAAACACGTAAGTTTGTCACATAGACGTTCCTTCACGTCTTCCTCTTAGGAAATATTCATGTATTAATAGATTGGATTTTCTGTATCTAACATTTTTTCAAATATTAATAAAAACAATACCTTAAACAAAAATTAGTTATAATTGTATAAGCATTTTGTTTAATTAAGACATGCATAACCAATAAAGTGTTAAATTATTTTAAGCGACAGAATTTTTTAGATAGAGATTAAGTATTTATATTATTTGGTTTCTCTGTTATCATTTAAAGTTGTTTTATAACGTTTTGCTAAGGCACTTGGTGTAGTGTGCAAATTACTTAGTCAAAATCAGTATTAGGTTACACTATTTATATTGAATGTGCAAGCGACACCCAATATTCATTTGCGAATAAACTAGAGTTTCAACCTAGTCGTGGCTGACGGAACGTGAGCATGTTAAACTAGTTGTTTAAATTATGGGTGTCGTTAGAAATTCCCTGAAGATTCCTCAGCTCGATAAAAAGATTCCTTAGTTTGACAGAAAGATATCTGAGTTCCACAAGAAACATTTGAAGAAAGTCGGAGGTTAAATCAACCGTAATGTACTGAAAATCCCACTCTAGATGAGAACGGTATTCGGATTAAAGAAAATAATGCGGATTCAATGTAATTGTATAAAGTCCTTTTATCGTAAATAATATTTTGAAAAGCACAGCAGATAGAATAGTTAAAAAATACGAAAGACAAAATTTTAGTGAAAGGAGTCCCTGGAACAGCTGATACGAAGTTAAAAATAAATGACTGTATGTTTATCTAGACATAAGATAGCACTTTTCATACAACAGAGAGAGTCGGGGGTATATATTTTCACCAAATGTATTAGTGAATAACCAGACACACAATGTCATCCATTAAGGCAATAACACTCCCTGAAATCAACAAACATGATTTTATGCTTTGTGACTCCTATTTTTGTCCAAATAACACTAATTGCAAAAACTAATAGTAAAATAACTGATGACAATTTCCCGATCAATTATGCGCTTTTGTCTCTGCAATTTATCTCCGGCTTTCACCGGTCGGTGTCGGACTATTCTTCCTTATCAAGATCGATTTGTTTCGCTTTGTAAAAGTAGAACAAAGTAATTGAGCTCCACAAACCTCCACCCATCGTCTCATAAATGATTTACTGTCGATCACTATCAGTCTCCATGGCATCCTATCAATATACGATGACCACATGAATATTCACGTAATTTGTAATTAAGAACTTTGAGTTTCATATACAGAAAATAGATAGGAAAATCTATTTCTTTAGAGAAATCAATACATTTTTATTATACTTCGTCTCAACTGAAATTATCCAGAAGAGTTTAACTGTTGACGATAAAGACAACGCAACGAAATGAAAAAAAAAAACACGTAATAAGAGACTGCAGTAAACAAGCCACAAAAGAATAGAAGAACTGATACAATCAGGTGAGGAAGGCAGTACAAGAGGAATACTGCAAACAACTGCACTTTGAACATCCAGACACATCATGCAAACACAAACAGTTTGCTGTACTTGAAAATGAAAATCATAAAACTCTATAGACATAGACATACAAAAAGATAAAAACATCCAATCAAGGAAACCAGATGCTATAATAGAAAACTAGAAGGAAAAGCCTGCCTGATCTTAGATTTTCCTTTTCTAACATTAAAGAAAACATTAAAAAAAAATCAAAATATACGGAACTGGTCAGAGATACAAAACATGGAAAAAAAATATAGATAATACCAATAATCGTAAGTGAAGTAAAAACAATCCCGAAAAACTTCGACAAAAATGGAAGCAATCGGAATCAGGGGAAAGCCTAAAATGATACAACGGATAGCAATGACTAAAACTGCTGGAGTTTTTAGAAAAATCGTAAAATGCGAAAATCAATCCATATAAACTGAACACATTAACCGGTAACTTGAATATTACAATAGAAATAAAACAAAAAACAGAATGCGACAAGATAGAAACAGCAAAAAGAAAATTACGCCCTCCTCTCGGAAATGGTGGCGTGTACATCAGCTGGCACCACGCCAAGAGTCGTAAACAGTTCATAATGACCGAGTAGAGATAGAATCCACTAGAAAACTGCTAAAAATCCTGGAGCGTTCGGGAAGTTTTTTTGCCACTTTGATTAAAAATTAGTACAAACCTAATTTTTAACAGGATGCAGTCAGATGTGTATTGAATTGTGAGATTGAAAACATCAATTGTGCATTAAAATTTGATACCGAGAAGAATAGTCAACATAAATTGTTGGAAGACTGCAGAATGTTTTAGAGCATCCACCAAACCTCAGGGAGTACGAATGAGTGTTGTAAGCGAGAGATCAAAGGCGCGTGGCTGTTGTGATAACACGAATTATATGCGCTGATTATCGAGAAAAGTGGAGAACATTAAAAATCTGACAAGACTTATTGACCCTCAGAATGTAACGAAAACCACAGCTTAATGCCAATGAGTGATCGATGATAATGGTGTGTGTGAGATACTCTAGTAATTGTCTGGGTGAGATTAATAATAATAAGAAGAATACGAAGAAGAAAAAGAAGAAGAAGAAGAAGAAGTAAAGGAAAAAGAAGAAGAAGAAGAAGAAGAAGAAGAACAACAACAACAACAACATCAACAACAACAAGAAAAGAGACGATGAAAACAAAGAAATCAAAATTACAAACATTGAAACAGTTTGCAGTTCAATAATTTCTCCCTTCCCCAGATTTATGGTTACTATAGCCTTTGTCACTAATTCAGAAGATCGTTGTAAATGATGAAGGAGGATGAAAAGATCAACACAGAAGAATATCATCGTAATCAACTTCTGGAAAATATCTGAATCTCCGAAAATTGCATTGCAATTAATAATAAGGATTGTTGTCAAAGAATAGATGGACATTGGCAGCATTATATATAGTTGTCCTTCAGAAATAATTTGGACAATTACTCAATTCACAATGGAGAGTGAAATCTAAAAAATCTCAAGAGTGGAATGTATTTTTGGTTTGGTAAGTTCATCTGAATATTAAACTATTATACAATTAAAATAGTAGTCATATTCTATTCAATTTTTAAAAGTACAATACTGGTCGCTTTCGTGTTTTTTTTAAACGTTATTACTAACTCCAATGTATGAGACGTTTATATGCATACCACTATGACCTTGTAACTAAAATAGGAACACTCTTAGAGCTGCCAGGTACTTCATGTACAGATGTAGGAATGAGTGACAGTAGAACACATTTTCGTGTGTTAAACAGTAGAAAATAAACTATTATTGATAACAAATAAACTAATTCCTACAATCCTTGGTAGCGCCAATCAGTTCTGGTATTAAAAAATAAAAATATTTCGTATAACAAAACTAAGTTTTATTTCTGAGTCCAAGTACAAATATAATTTGCTAAGTATAGTTAATAAAAAATAGGCTACGCATGGTTGCTATTATTCTTCCGAAAACTTATACTATAGAAGCTTATAATATATTTCGTTTTATGCCTTAAAATATATCTATTTTGATCTATGTATTTATTAAACATGGCGAACAATATTGTGATAGCTGTCATTTATTGAACCGGGGAAGCATACGTCGGAATGTAAGAAAAAAAGATGCGAAGCTTTTAGATTTGACAAATAGGCGTCCAATAGTGTCACATCCATAGGAGAAATCATATCAATAACCTTAAAAGGTCTTCCATATTTCTATATTTCTGTTTTCCACCGATTCAATAAAATTTCAAAATACAGAAAATTAAGAAGAAAAGTACTTTTCGATGCAAATATATAACTAAATCTGCGAAAATCAGGTATGCAACCATTCACTGGAAGAGATTCTTCACAATTCCATATATTTCACGTGTCTTTTTACTGAGGATGCATTGATTTACTTTGGCAGCTGCGTTTCCATAACCTAAATCGAAAATAGGTTTTCATTTTACGTCGAAATTCTTTTAGCATATAAAGCCAAACATATTTTATTTCTTTTTATATAATTGTGTATCTCTTGTTTCGAAATTTTCTTTTGGTTAGCTCAAACTTTCAACCATATAACCGAAGCATATTTTCATTTTAAAATCCACAGCAGAGTTTATAGCATTAGATATGAAATACTAATTCCTGTTTACTCTCACTTCCCTGATAAACTATCGATAAAGTAAATTTCTTTCTTGCTAAATACTTTTCATAACATATATATAAAAAAAATTATTTTTAAAATATGATTGGCTATCTTTATCGTTTGTATTTATGTATTGCTTGCATAAGTTTCGTAAAATCACACAAACAGAATTAAATTAATCCAAGGGCAACTCAACTTTGCTGAATTCGTATCGTATATATTCTTTGTACTGATGTTTCTATCGAATACACGTGGCGCAATGGATAAAAGCGACAGATTTCTGGTGATCCAAGATTCAATCTGCATTGGAGGCGATAATGCAAATAAAATTATAAGAGTTGTAACCGAGAATAATTCTTGGAACGAAGGAATTTTAACTGCACTGAATACATAAATGTTGCGTCGAAATTCTGTACATATTCTAGTATTCGAAAAACACATTTCTGAAAACTGATCGGAGCTTATATTGACCTAAACATGGTCTCCAAGATGTGAATAGTAGTTTGAAAATTGAAAATAATACAAGCACTTAAGTAATGTAGAATTATAAATATTTAAAAAAAAATACATTTAAGGCATTGTATATTACGAAAAAAAAATTAACGTAGTAAATTGTTTGTATCGGGCTATTAATATTCTTTCTCCATAAAGTAAGAAATAGTAATTAGACGGAATCATTCGCGGAAAAATAGCATTCAACTTAATAGCCAAGTTTTTATAATAGTTACACAGATAAAAAATTGGAGATTCACGGTTCGTCGGTTCGTGATGTGCCAAAAATATGTATTTAATGTAGTTCACTACAAAATGAGTCATTCGAACAAAAAAAAATTAAATTCCCGAGTAGAAGTAACGCCTCCCGAGATTAACCGAGCAATAACTTTTCACTCATTAACGATGTGTCCTGCTCGTTACAGACATTGGTAGCTATTATTCTCTGCCTATGTCTCCCCCTTTAAGCATTTATGAATATATTGTTGTTCATTACTAATTATAGTGCTCAGGTCTTCAGACTGTCCACGTATCTTTTTCGCTGTCGCCCTCTGCTTCTTTTACCCCTTATTTTTTAGTCAAACTAATCTCCTCGTTTCCGCTTTTTTCTGTAGACATGGCCCTACTCTGCCGAATCTGATTTGTGTTTGTAATACGTTTTTTTTTATTATAGTAGTAAAGCCTGTCTTTGATTGTCGTTTTTAGTACCTCTTGATTTGTTGACTTCAAAATTCTTTTCAGGATCATAATTTCACTTGCTTACAGGCTTTTCTCGTGCGGTTGCTGATCGTCCAACACTCAAAATCCTGTCAAAGAATATTTAGTCCTGTTAAAGCTGCGAAATTTCAGTCGGCATATAAGAAAAATGTGAATGATACTTGCGATTAAAAACACTTCTGAGTGATTTAAACGGAATCGAAAACTCTGGTGTCAGCACGGACTATCTTCATTTCTGCATAATAATTACTAATATTTGAATTATTGCGCTCATCTTCGATTTTGCTATATCTACAAAGATTTGTCTCTTATAATCGAAGTGTGGCTATATATATATATATATATATATATATATATATATATATACACACTAGCAAAAGTACCCGTCGTTGACTGGGTTCAAAAACAGCCTACAGAAAATGGACTCTGATTTATGAAAGTATGATAGGTTATAAAAACGGAAGGGTTGTAGTGAGATAGCTTCGGATTTGGGAGTATCAAAACCAAAGCAAAATATGATGAAAGTAAAAATAAAATAGATATACCCCATAATTTATTATACCATACCTATTCACACTGAAACACTTATCACAATATTCTGTGGATCTATATTAAAAAAAAAAACTAGTAAAGCTTTGTGACATATTTTCATTCCAAGGAGGTCAGGCGCGAACGAACACCTTATAATTTTATTATACCATATTTCTTCAAACTGAAACATAATTATCAAAGTATACTTACGCAGATAGATATGAAAAGTCATTATTAAAGTTTGTGCCTATTTCCATTCTATGGAGGCCAGGCGCGAACGCACACCCCACAATTTTATTATACCATCCCTATTTAAGTTAAACCATACTTATCAAAGTATTATTATGTACATCTATATAAAAAACACGTATAAGGGTTTTTTTGTAATTTCTTAATTTGTTATTTCCACACATTGTGGACCAGGCGCGAACGCAGACCCTACACTTTTAATGAACTACTGTTCTGCCAGATAAAACATACCCATTCCTTTGTCTCGATAGATCTTCTATCATTATATGTAATCAGTTTTTAAAAATAGTCAACCATATAGGAGCCTATTCGTGACCAGACAAATCCCCATACATACAAACATTCAGCTTTATATATATATATATATATATATATATATATATATATATATATA
The DNA here is from genome assembly GCF_053919585.1 of Euprymna scolopes. Taxonomy (NCBI): domain Eukaryota; kingdom Metazoa; phylum Mollusca; class Cephalopoda; order Sepiida; family Sepiolidae; genus Euprymna; species Euprymna scolopes. The sequence goes on along the minus strand of NC_136496.1, from coordinate 41,229,501 downwards.
TATATATATATATATATAGTTTTGAAAATAATAAGCGGAAGTTTCTCAAGAGCTCTTTCGGCTATCATCTCATCAGTCGAAAATCGATAGCGTACAAAATAATATTATGTCGAAAATAAAGAGTTCTAGAGGGGAACTTATTGAATGTGCCAAAAGTACGGGGACACTAAAATAAATGTATTAACGTTTTAAAAACGATCAAAATATTGGCACAATGAGGAGAAAGAAAAAATGGGGAGAAAGATTCAAAATTCCCTAAAGAGAAACATTGCGTTGGATGTTTCCTTTTGCCGGCACAAAGAAGGTTGACGCACCGCAATAGAGATAGACTCCAAAATCTTAAATGGTTTCTGGAGTCCGCTCTATATAGCACCTCGAACCATTCTATTTTATATCCATCGGCACAGCACGGGTTGTCAACCAAATGCTGGTCAATAGCAGAGTCCAAGGCTGAAGAAGGAGGAAGACCACCAGACCCCATCCCCACTTGTCTAAGGGAGGATGGGGTTAAACTTTTGCAGCCTTGGACTCTGCTATTGGCCAGCATTTGGTTGCCAACCCGTGCTGTGCCGATGGATATAAAATAGAATGGTACGAGGTGCTACATAGAGCGGTACATATACGTATAGTCTGATCCAATGGTATGTCTTGGATGGAACATGCTGGTTTATACGAGTCAAAAGGTGCAAGGATGTTCGCCCAACATAACCAGCATCGCACTGGCATTTAAATTGATATACACTATTGCTATTTTGGATGTAAGGCAAACTATCCTTGCGAAAAGACGGAAACGCAGGTCTCGTAGTATATACCAAACGCAAGGACACAGAATAAAAGCAGTCGTAAATATTTCTGCGAATATGTTTGGAAAGTCTATTACTCTTTTCCCCGATCCACGGTTATTTTAAATAAACTGGGCATTTCAAGGGTCCAAACTTTTTAGGGGATTTAAAGTCAGCAACCTTTTTGAAAATACAGTCATCAATAAGGTCAACAGGATAACCATTATTGATGAATATTTCCCTGATCTTATCGAGCTCGGCCTCTAATCTGTAAGGCGAACAAATCATGAGGGCTCTATGTACCAAAGTATTAATTAGGCTGACCTTACATGATGTTGGTACAAAAGACAACCAGTTCACATATAGACCAGTAAATGTCGGCTTTCTATAAATTGTAGTGAGAAAGCCCCTCCTTGAACGTTCGACAAGAACATCCAAGAAGGGAAGCGAATTGTCCTTCTTACTTTCCATAGTGAACTCAAGAGCCCCATGCAAAGAATTCAACCTGTTAAAAAATATTGACGTTTCACTTTGCGATGGAAAATAGCAAAAGTGTCGTCAACATATCTGAAATATGCAGTGGGTTTAGTTGTAGAATTCAACGTAACGGATTCATGGTACCCGACGAAAATATCCGCTAAAGTTGGAGCCAACGGACTTCCCATTGAAACCCCGTCGACCTGACAGTACATAATATCATAAAAACTAAACTACACGGATTTTGTGCACATTAAAATGAGTTCAATAAGAATCTCTATAGAAAACCGTGGAGCAGTCAGGCGACCATTATAGAGTGCGTCGGCACATATACGTATAGTCTCATCCAATGGTATGTTGGTAAAGAGACTAGAGACAACAAATGAGCACATAAAAGACGTCTCTGCATTTGAATCCAACCCACGTACACAATCAACGAACCGAAAAGAATCTGGGATGCAGTGCGTGGTATATAACTCGCGCACAGGTTGCGGAATTACCACAAGCCACTGAGCCAAAGAATGTTGTGCCGAACCAACCATTGATAAAATAGGTCTCAGTGGAACACCTTGCTTATGGATTTTAGGGAGACCATACATTCTGGGACGTTATGACCCAGAGGGTCTGCATCGTTCATCCTTGCGAAAAACCTGCTTTTTAAATAATGCAAGTAGACGTCTTTGCATTTAAGCCTCGTTCTTGCAAGTATTATCCGTCAACTCGCCGGGGTCCAGTTTACGGAATTTCGAAACATCATTGAAAATAACTGCCATTTTCTCAACGTAGTCCGATTTGTTCAAAATCACCACTCCTGCACCTTTGTCTGGTTTTCACATATAAATATCAGTATTGGACTTTAACGCTTTCATAGTTTTAAATTGCGATATATTCCAGACAAAGTCGCTATGATCGACAGGTGTATCGGTGAGCTAAGGCAACTAAACTAGATTTCATCCCAGATTTTTTTCCGGGAATTCGGAATATTATGTCTAAGTTGAGAGAACAAAACTTCAAAGGCAGAAAGTGTTCTCTCTTTATTTATACTCGTAGGGGGAATACAAAAATCTAAACCCCTAAACAGAACTCTATTTTCAATGTCTGTAAGAACAGTTTTTGAAAAATTGAAAATATGTTTGCTTCCATAAATGGGTTCACACCCATATCTTCTGCGAAGCAGAAGATCAAGTTGTTTACTATTGTCTTTGGAAGCATGTTGCCTAGCAAATTGATCACCGATAGATAAATACTTGCAAAAACGGAAAAAGTAAAAAAAAAGACAGGAACCCCTTCACTACGGATCAGAGGTAATGACGATTACAAATATACACCTCTAGCTTCTCCGTCAACTTATTAATATCGTCTTATATAAACGCACGCTCCATAGACAAACTTGGTTTCACCCTAGATGCAGCAATGCGTTTACTGATATAAATTGGGGCCACATCTTGTTCCAGACAAGAACGCAAAAAAGCTATTGAGAGGTTGGTATATCTAATTCCACTCCTTAATCGAACAATATTATTACATGTATGAATTTGGTGTTGCGTGTACCTCTTCCGAAGATATTTAAATAAATGTTTGGAGGTACAGAATTTATATACAGTTTTGAAAATAATAAGCGGAAGTTTCTCAAGAGCTCTTTCGGCTATCATCTCATCAGTCGAAAATCGATAGCGTACAAAATAATATTATGTCGAAAATAAAGAGTTCTAATGGGGAACTTATTGAATGTGCCAAAAGTACGGGGACACTAAAATAAATGTATTAACGTTTGGCACATTCATAAAGTTCCTCATTAGAACTCTTTATTTTCGACTTAATTTTATTTTGTAGGCTATTGATTTTCTCCTGAATGAGATGATAGCCGAAAGAGCTCTTGAGAAACTTCCGCTTATTATTTTCAAAACTGTATATAAAGTCTGTACCTCCAAACATGTATTTAAATATATATATATATATATATATATATATATATCTATATATATATATATATATATATATATGTATATATATGTGTGTGTATATATATGTAAATATATATTTATATGTGTAAATATATATATGTGTGTGTGTATGTGTGTGTGTGTCTGTGTGTTTCCGATTATAAGAGACAAACGCATGCTTCTTTGGGTTGAGCATTTTGTAAATATATTTTCACCCGACGCGTATTTAAGCGATTAAGCGAAGAATTTGTTTGTTAGTAAAACTTATGCTTTGAGCACTGTAAGCGATAGCTGGGTGTGGATTTAATACACACTCCAGGATAAATATTTACGGCACTGATTCGTGGTCCAATGGTAAAAACAGCCGACTGTCAACTAGACGGTTGTAGGTTCGATCCACGGCTGGGGAAATGTTTATATCTAGACGCACTGATGAGTTGCGATATACTAGTACTCTATGTGGATTACAAATATATATATTAACCTACAGTATACATATGTATGCAGTTTATATTATATCACAAACAACTGTTTATACAGGAATAATTAAAGAGAGGAGTTAAATACCTGGGAACAATTAGATTACTTCTTGGTACTATACTCGAGTGTCTATGGTCTCTCTGTGCATGAATTCCTCAGGACAACATGGAAACACTAAGAAAATATTCAAAATCACATGGGGGGATCGGTGCCGTAGAGAAGATAGGTCGAGTGGCCCTTTTTGGTTTCTGACGACGAGCAGGTGGACGAACATTTAGCCAGAGACTTGAGCAAATCGGGCGGTGATCACTGGAGCATTCAGCGCCACGCAACACAAATAAGATCTCGTTATGGCTAGCCTACTCTGGTTTTTACGAAAAAAGTGCGCTTTCTCTAACCTCAAGTTCATCACGAAGTTGGATACTTCTTCAGACTAAATAAATTTTAGTCCTAGAATCCAGTAAGACTAAAAAGACTAGACAGAAAAAACATAGTTTCACATAATAAAATTGGTCAATTCGGGATAAGAAAATTATTTTCTCACTTTCTTTACTAAGTGTTTGAGAGATAAAAAGAAAACATTCGATTATCTATGTATCTCATATAGACCTCAGGTGAAATAAACGGAGACCCGACGAATGATGAGCAACGAATATTTCACACTTCTATATTTTTATTCGAAATTCGTGAAATTGTCCGGAAAGAAGCTTTACATACCTTCATGCAGTAACTTAATCCAAAATACATGTTATTCTACATTGCACTTTCGAGAGCCTACTGTTTCTTTTATAAAATTATTTTATATAAACTTATTTCCAGTTAACGGAAAAAAATATTAAGAAATTTACGTGAACCTAAAAACGACGTCATGCAAGATTTATTATATATATATATATATATATATATATAGAGAGAGAGAGAGAGAGAGAGAGAGACAGACAGACAGACAGACAGAGAGAGAGAGCAGTTGTATAGATATTAGTTTTACTGAATCTACATATTTTCAGGGCAAAATATAAAGTTATTGATGAGTGTTTTGAATATATTGTCTGATTTCAATATTTCTGTTGTGTTGAATAAAAAACACTGTTTGTTTTCTGTGAATTACTAGATATCCGTTTTATAATAAATCGATTTGTTTTGATAAACATCGTTGGTTAAGTGAAATAACATATGTTTGTTGATCTATTTTTGCGACTGCGATGAGATTTAATCAAGTTTAATCTGATAACTGAGATCGTACTAACGAATAACGATTTGCACAGATCTATTTGTAATGTTTTGTCGTTCCTATTTCGTATGCGTGATAACTTTGATCATTCGTTGCTTTAATAATTTCTTTTTAAAAAAATCAAGAACAAAAATAAGGTGGCAATCTTTTTCTGTCATTAAAAAACATCCTTACCATTTATTGTAGTAAACAGTGGTAGAAGTTATGGTATTATATATATACATATATACAGTCCTGATCAAAATCATAAAACTACTTAAGGAAGTAAGCGTTTACGCATATTATCGAAATTTAATCAAACAAATGGTTGAAACTATTGCCAAAAGGGAAAATATGATGGGTAAAAATGAAATCTGCTTCATTCGAAAACTTAACCCTCATCTAATAATTATTTTTTAAAAAACAAACATGTGCATGAACAGAATTCCACTGAATCGTGAAATGAAACGAAAAACCTATTAATAAACCATGAAAAATTAATAAGTAATTAATTAACGCTTGTATTTCCGAAAAATATATGCAAATTAGTTAACCACTCGCATATCCATAATCGAGTATATTTAGAAGTTTTAATAATTACAAAAAATATATATCACTAAGGGGAGAATAATATTTATCTGAACAATCTATATACCCGCTATGTGTTATTGTCCATGTGTTTGCTTCTGCTGCTGCTGCATCATCATCATCATCATCATCATCATCATTTTACATATCGTAGTAATAAAAATATTGGGAGTATTATTATTATAAGCATTGCGTATTTCGTATAGCTTTCATTTCTTCGTCTATTGTTTAAATAATAGGATAGAATGCTAGTCTGACAAAACATGATGGAAGATACCAATCTAGCATAAATACCAGCGTGCGTATGTATTGATTTGTAACTTTTTAGATGATAACTCACATGAGTAAATAGAACGGAAGTGTTATTGATTGTTTGCCTCTGAACGGACAGTCCATGCTAAGGAAAAAGCTATAGGTGTAGGCCGTTTCTGACGACGAAACGTTATCATAGAATTGAACGAGATTTTTCAGTTTTGGTTTCAGATATGTTTCTTTTATTGCGCTTTCTCATGCCAAACAAAGTACAGTGTCACTTGGATGAAAGGGGCTATTATTTTAGACAACTTTTGCAGGGATACTATACCGGAAGTTGGACAGCAAGATATCTGTCCGTGCAGTCGAGGAAGCACGGATCCGGAAGAAAAGCCTAGCAGCTTGAGGAAAAAAACTATTGGAGTAGAAGACTGTCCGGCATCATTACGATGCAAAGATTGGATTTACTTTCTTGTCAGGTTCGTCGCGAGTATTTACATCAAGGACATACAAAGGTTGACGCGCGATGGTGCAACTTTCATTAAATACTCATAAGATAGGCGCAGCGATGCAACATTTCGTTGACGGAACAGAAGTTGGAGTTTGGTTGATAATGCGGGACTTATTAGGTTCACCACTATTTTCTGAAGCCTGTCTACGAGTGAGAGACCGGTAACAGATGCACAAGCCCAGATGTGGCAATAGTACTCCATGAATGAGTTAATATTTGCTTTATCAGGTACAGCTTTCTAGCATAGTAGAGAGAGCGCACCTTCTTAGCAGCATTCTTTAGCAATGTATTCGATAAATTTGTTTTCTGTCTTTTCAAGTACATTAGTACATTTAAAAAAATCTTGTAGAAGTCTACAGCGATTAACAAATCCGCACGATTAAAACATTATTAGTAGCATAAAATAAAGTTTTACATGCGTAGAAAGAATCGAATTGGTGAAGGTTGAACCGTTGTTGTTAAATGCCCGTAAGCTATGATCTTCGTCACAATCATTCTTTTTTATGTTTAGTAAAAACACAGGCGTTATTGCTGGTGTCAATGAGGGCGTCAGTCTTTAATTAGTTTCACGCATAAAATATAATGATTGTTTCGTAGATATAAGAAAACAAACTAAATAGTAATCGAGATACGGATGTGTCAGCCTCATGTATTCACGGTTTATTTCTTGTAATTAATTTTATTCGAAATGTGTCCCCAAAATGATTATAATAGACAGCAATTTAACTTTTTGTCTGGTAGAGCAAATTCAGGTTATTGCTGACAACTTGGTTATTTAATTCCTGGAATAATTAAGATATAATCTCGTAATTTTTAGTCGTAGTGTATGTGTTTTTAATGCAATTGTCAGCCATTAAAGAATTTCTTTGCTGTTGAGAAATAAGAATATTTTCAGTATTTATCCATATAAAAACATATGAGGTAGTTTATAACTGGATTATCTATTATGTCAATATTGCCTCATTAAAGCCACGCGTTTCTCATAACCCTTTTATGTCCATAATGGTTAATTAGGTTCTAAACAGCCGAAGTTTGATTTTGCATTACAATGTTTTGTTGAGATATATTCCTGTTTATTATCAAGGAATGTGTACGTTATTTTTTACACTTCAAGTATGCCTCCTCGTGCGAGTTAGATTTCCCGTTCAATGTGAAACTGACTTTATATTTAATTTTGTTGAACCAAAGAAGGAGTAAATAGTAAATCGTATTTCAGTATACAAAAGAAATTCACCAGTAATTATTAAGGTTAGGACAACAGCATATTCTTTTCATTGTTTTGACTCTTGAGTGTGTATCCGTTGATATATTATACGCTTTCATATAAAGTGATGGGGTTCTGATGTGATTAACGGTATCTAACTGTATCGGATATATACTCGAGAGTCAAAACAATGAAACGAATATGCTGTTGTCACAGCCCTAGTAATTATTAATATATATATTATCAAGTTGACAAAAAGTTGTTAGGCTTTTACCTTTAAAATTCAGATAAACATATCTCAACCCAAACAAAAAATTATTGGTCGAAATAACCACACCGAGAATCAACAAACTTTTGCCAACGGAAAACAAGTATATTTATGCTAGTAACGTAAAAATCTTGCATTCTGGCTGCGATTTAGTAGCTGAATGCGTTTTTTTTTTATGTCGCTTAGGTTTTTGAAGCATTTTTCACGCAGAAAGTTGTCGCGATAGTTGAAAAAGTGGCAGTCGGTAGGTAAGAGGTCTGGAGAGTATGGTGTATAGGGCATAGTTTCGCAGGCAAATTCGTTTAACTTTTGCAGGGTCGGTTTAGCAACATGCGATCGGGCATTGCCGTGAAGGAGAATTGGGCCTTTTCTTTTGACTAATGCTGGGTGTTGTTATTGAAGTTTTTGTTGCATTTCATTCATTTTTTGGCAGTACTTCTTCGTCGTAATGGTTTCGCTTGCATTCAAAAACTGTAATGAACGAGACCGGTCGCAGCCCACCAAACAGTAAGCATGACTATCTTTTGGTGCAACTCTAGCTCTGGAAAGTGTTGTGGAGCTTCGTCCGTTCTCATAAAGAACCCACTATTCATTGCAAGTCTCCACACGGTAGAGAAACGTGTCTTTCTTATGGCGTAAAAGAAAAAAACGTTGACACTTTTGCTTGTTTAATTCGTAAGACATCCATTTACCAAGTTTTTATTTTGTCTTTTTAAGGTCTTTCGTGTAGTAGGAAATCGTTCTATACTATACTTCTAATTCAGAAGCAAGTTCTCGAACAGTTGTTACTACATTGGCTTTGACTAAGCTTCCCAATTGATGGTTATCAACATCTGATAACCGACTATTAAACTCATCATCTTCAAGACTTTCGTCGTCGCCAATAAATTTCTTAAACCACAATTGTTTTATGCGTTCAGTAGAGGTTTCTGGGTCAAACGCTTCGTTGATATCGTGGACTGTTTTAACAGCTCTTGAGTCTAGCTTGTACTGCAATAAGAAAATAGTATTTATTTATAGTTTATTTATTTATAGTGTATTCATTTATAGTGTATTTATCTATAGTGTATTTATTCATAGGGTATATATTTATAGTGTATTTATTTATAGTGTATATATTTATAGTGTATTTATTCATAGTGTATTTATTTATAGTGTATTTATTAATAGTGTATTCATTTATAGTGTATTTATTCATAGTGTATTTATTTATAGTGTATTTATTCATAGTGTATTTATTCATAGTCTATTTATTTATAATGTATTTATTTATAGTCTATTTATTTATAGTCTATTTATTCATAGTTAATTTATCTATAGTGTATTTATTTATAGTGTATTTATTTATAGTGTATTTATTAATAGTGTATTTATTCATAGTGTATATATTTATAGTGTAGTTGTTCATAGTGTATTTATAATGTATTTATTTATACTGTATTTATTTATAGTGTATTTATTTATAGTGTATTTATTTATAGTGTATTTATTCATAGTGTAGTTATTCATATTGTATTTATTTATAGTCTATTTATTTATAGTGTATTTATTCATAGTGTAAATATCTATAGTGCATTTATTCTTAGTGTATTTATTCATAGTGTATTTATTTATAGTGTATTTATTCATAGTGTATTCATTTATAGTGTATTTATTCATAGTGTATATGTTTATAGTGTATTTATTCATAGTCTATTTATTCATAGTCTATTTATTCATAGTGTATATATCTATAGTGCATTTATTCATAGTGTATTTATTTATAGTGTATTTATTTATAGTGCATTTATTTATAGTGCATTTATTTATAGCGCATTTATTCATAGTGTATTTATTTATAGTGTATTTATTCGTAGTGTATTTTTTATAGTGTATTTATTCATAGTGTATTCATTTATAGTGTATTTATTCATAGTGCATTTATTTATAGTGTATTTATTTATAGTGCATTTATTCATAGTGTATTCATTTATAGTGTATTTATTCATAGTCTATTTATTTATAGTGTATTTATTTATAGTGCATTTATTCATAGTGTATTCATTTATAGTGTATTTATCTGTAGTGTATTTATTTATAGTGTATTTATTTATAGTGTATTTATTCATAATGTATTCATTTATAGTGTATTTATTCATAGTGTATATGTTTATAGTGTATTTATTCATAGTGTATTTATTCATAGTGTATTCATTTATAGTGTATTAATTTATAGTGTATTTATTTATAGTGTATTTATTCATAGTGTATTTATTCATAGTGTATTATTCATAGTGTATGTATTTGTAGTGTATTTATTTGTAGTGTATTTATTTATAGTGTATTTATTTATAGTGTATTTACTCATAGCGTATTTATCTATAGTGTATGTATTTATAGTGTATTTATTCATAGTGTATTTATGTATAGTATATTTATGTATAGTGTATTTATTTTTTATGTTTATATATTTGCAGAATATTATGATTTCTACTTAAAATAAAAACGATATTTTTATGTGTAAAAAAATTACGTCTATGTTGCTGCAAAATGCATATTCATGCTTTGGTTGTTTTGTTAACACAGAAATCACAGTTGTAATATTGATTAAAATAATTTAAAAAATGAAATATATTCATAAAAATAACTTTTGTCTCAATCTTTTATTATCGAGAGTCTTAATGCTCAACAGATCTCGCTTGCTTGCACTTCAGACATGACGTCATTTTTCAGAATAAGCGCCTGAATCTCTATTTACGAACATCATGGTGTAACAGATATAACGTTGAATTATAGAAAAATCGAAATTAAATGAGGTTTACGTCAAAGTAAAAATATAAATCAAAATATTAGCACAAGTTTAATAGCTACTTTTTTCATTTTCCAATTCAATTTTTGTAATTTGATATTCAATTTATTCTTAATTTGTAATAGATCTTTTGTCAAAGTATTTTTACTTTATTTTATTTATAATATTTCTTAATCAGTGAAGAGAATCTATTACTTGTTTATTTTTACCTAACCCCGATTAATTACGTCAAGACAAAATGATACACTAGCAAAAAGGTCGAGTCTCCTTGTATCAGTAACAAACCATATAATATTCTGTACCTAACCTGTAATAGCATATTTTTTTAATATTTATATTTCTCTTAGTCTTTCTGTGTCTCAGTTGCCTGTCTTTCCGTTCTACTTTGTTATGAAAACGACTGAGCCGATATGGCTGTAATTTTGCATGGACTCTTTTGATGATAAGGTTTAGCGAACTTAGTGTTATGATATCCGTTCGATATCGATCGATATTAATTAGTCACCACAATATAACATTTATCCTAGTTTTTTTCTCGAAAACGACGAGGTTGATCAGGCTGAAAATTTGATGGACTATTGTTATGATTAAATGCAGCAAATTCTGCATTCTGCTATCGGTTCAATGCATAGTAAGATATTAATATGGATTAGTATTTTATGTAAAAATAGTCAATCATCGATTTGACATAAATACTTATTCCAAGTCAGCATGCTTTTATGTTCTGCCTGTTTCGAACCAGCTAAAATACCTAGTTTTATAAAAATAATTGTTAGAGTGAAGCACAAAGTTATTATTTTAGTTTACAGGGGTTTTATATAGTTATTTTGGCAGTATTTCTGGTCAGAAAAAAGGTTATAACAACATTGAGAATCACGAATTTTCTCTGTAATCAATGAGGATCGATATGTGCTGCATTGTAAAGCTCTGAATTTTAGTTCTAAAATTCTCAAGATAAGAATCAATTCAAATAAAGTAAAATGTGATATTCCGTAATTTCGGCACAAAATTAATCTTCAATATATTAATGTATCATTTTTGTAACACATGCAAAACAGGCACTATGATGCCACGTTTCGGTGATAGAAGAGAAGTGTGAGTTTAATTGATAGTTCACGACCTATTAGGTTGGGGACTGTTTATCAGCCCTGTTTAGGAGCGAGAGACTAGTGGCAGCGGCACCAGCCGAAACGTGAAATCAATGTTTCACACACGGGTGAACCGTAGTCTTGTAGAGATACAAGATACTCTCAGGTTTCAATTGGCAATTGCCTCAATGTATTTGTTCTCATTCGTGTTGTCTGTGAATGTTAACTCTAGAGGTTTCAGAGGAGTACTTTTAGGCAGTGTACAATTAGCAATGGCAATCAGTGGTTGAGAACGTTTCTTGTAATTATTAAGGAAAATAAGCTTAGTCTCTGCAGCATCGGGCGTTACCAACCAGTTACAACCCCATTCCACTACATTCTCTCTTAAGTGTGAGTGACATTCCAAATACGATTGCAACTTAGAAATTTCACCTATTTATCAATGACGGAACGAGAGCATGCTATCTCCGTGGATTTCTCTCTGCTCATCCTTCGGCTAATATTCACATTTGCGGTGACTTCAATGTCCATAACGTGAAATGGTTGACCCACTCAAATAAGACAGATGATGAGGGGAGGTTCTGTCATGATTTTGCCATTGCCCATGACTTCACTCAGATTCTTCGCAAGCCCACCCATGTGCCCGAAACTACCGGTCAGTATGCAAGCCTTCTAGACTTTTTTTCTCTCAACTTACTCAGAGCTATGTTCATATTCCGTTCAATCTCCTCTGGAATCCTTCGACCACTCCGTTCTATCAGTTAAGATAAAAATGAAATGCAATAAGTCTTCAGACGTACCTGTCCACCGCACTGTATACCGATATTTTATGGCTGACTAGGATAGCTTCTGTAAATTCATATTTTATCTACCTCTGCTTTTCATGTTTAAAAAGGATGCATCCTCTACAGTATCAGACCTGACCGAATGGTTAATTGTAGGCATAGACCGATTCATACCATCCAAAAATTCCAACAAAAACCTTACAGCCAGCCATGGTTCTCCACACAATATGCTGCTGCCATCGCGCAAAGAAACCACTTTTTCCATAGCTACCAACGTAATAAATGCACTGAGAATAAAGCTGTTTTCAGGCTGCCAGCAATCACTGTAAAAGAGTAATAAAAAATGCAAGATAGCTATATGCCCAGTCTGTTAAATCCAAAGTAGCTGAGCAACGGCTTGGTTCCAAACAGTTTGGGCAAATAACAAATAGAATCCCGAACAGAAGCATTTTATCCCAACAATTATCAATAGACCAGAGGCCATCTCGTAAGCCTCAGACAAGACCAATCTTTGCAGCTAATTCTACCCTATGCGACGAAGGCCATCAACTCCCCGTATTTCCTACTATAACACACAACACGGTAGATAACATACAAATAGCTGTGCGTTAGGTTGCCAAGCTAATCAAGAACCTTGATTCCAATAAGGCAACTGGCTCTGACGGCATTCAAATTATAGTTTATAAAAGCTTCAACCGGAACGTGCCCCCATACTTAAGAAAACTCTTTAAACGTTGCCTTAAGGAGAAGTGATTTCCAACACACTGGAAACCCCCACCAGTATGCCCTGTATTTAAGAATTCAGGTGATAACTCATCGCCCTCTCAGTACAGACCAATAAATCTCCTGTGTGTCATGAGTAAGTTGTTAGAATCCATATTAAATAAAGAAGTAGTCAACCACCTCAGCAGAAACAGCCTTCTTAGTGACATGCAATATGGTTTCCGCTCCGCAAGATCTACAGCAGATGTGGTAACTGTTATATCACATAGGATTAGTGGATCTCTTGACAAAGGCTTCCTTCCAGGGCAATTGCTCTTGACATATCGTAGGCCTTCGATAAGGTATGGCATAAGGGCCTACTTCACAAGATTTCAAGCTACGGTATCACTGGAGATGTTTTCTCAATTATTAAATCATTTCTCTCCAATAAGTTCAAAAGAGTAGTGGTTGATGAGCAGAAATCAAGGACCCACAGTATTTATGCTGGAGTCCCTCATGGGTCCATCCTGGGCCCAACTCTCTTCCTGATCTACATCAATGATCTCCCAAAACACATACTTAAATCATTCGTTGACATCTATGCTGATGACACGACCATCTATGGCAACACATCAAAGGCCGTAAATGACAAAGTTCTCTCTGATTCACTCTCCTCTGATCTTGTGCGCGTGGTACACTGGGATAAGAGGTGGCTGGTTACCTTTAATGCTTCTAAAACCAAGCTCCTATCTTTACATCATCAACGCTCTGATTCCCATCTGGCATCAATTGAAATAGATGACTTTCGTCTAGAGGAGGCCCCATGTTTTGATAAGCTTCTAGGTTTGACTCCTGATCTGAAATGGAACTCGTACATCAAGTCTGTTGCCAAGGTCAATGGGAAAATGGTGGGATCCTTCTACCGCTCCAGAAGATAACTCACTATTGATATAATTCTCTATCTATATAAAAGCCAAGTACGTCCAGGGATGGAATACTACTGCCATATTTGGGCAGGAACTGCTAAAAACAGCCTATCCTGCCTTAACAAAGTACAAAATAGACTTCGTGGCTTAGTGGGGGATGCCCTTTTCTCTTCCCTGCAACGTCTATTCCATACAGGAGTTTTCGAGCCTATCCTTGTTTTATCGTTATTTCCATGACACGTGCTCGTCTGAGCTCAAATCTCTGGTACCCCCTCGCCAATCTTTAACGATAAACACTCGTCCAGCTGACGCCACTGTCAATAATTTCCTCCACTTTAGATTCCATGAACCAAATTTATTTCTTAGAACTGTACGCCTGTGTAATTCTACCGCTTGCATGTTTCCCACCTGGCTGCAACTTGGATTCTTCAAGTCCAAGATAAATACATTCCTGATGCACCGCCTCCTTAAGTAATGCCACGTTATACAAATCTCCAATACTATCGAATACTACAATACTATCCCATTGATTACTGTACACGCGATAACCCTTATCCCCGAGTGGCTTCTGTGGCTTGAGAAGTGGTGACCTCCATGTAAAAAAAAAATCAGTGTAGACCAAATATTGTAATCTAGATTGCGTTATTGTAGTATTAGATATATACAGAATAGACCTTGCTAACATCCTTAGTGAATGTCAGCCTATGGAACATTTTTGATTCGAATTTTGCAGACTCGTGTCGACAGTTCCCGTCGGTGTCTAGGTCAAAACAGCCACGGTCGAATAGCTGAGTACGTAATATACAGAAAATTGATTCAATTTTCTACGCGTTCCTATATAACACACACACACACACACACACACACACACACACACACACACACACACACACACAAACGTACACACACACACACACACACACATATATATATATATATATACATATATATACTAGCATGGGTACCCGGCGTTGCCCAGGTGTTTGGAGGTGTATGATGAGAAAAAAAAAAAACCAAAAACGATTAATTTTTTTAAAATGTGACCCCCATTATGACCCCTTAACATGTATTGTTTGGGGCTCAAATCAAGTTATTAAGTTAGATCCATCTCCAAGAAACGTATATCTAAAATTTCAAATGTTTAGACCCAAAGTTGTAGTAGGAGTTTGGTAGAGTTCTCAAAGGTCAAATCGTTGAAATTTGACCCCTTAACAGCCAAATTTCTGGCTGAAAACCAATCACATAGATTTTCCCAAATCTCAGTACCCTGTATATCAAATTTAGAGTCTGTAGACTAAAAAAATGACAGCGTTATTGCATAGGAAAATGTACGCAGACAGATACATGGACATACAGACACGTTTACTTTTATAGATATATAGATATACATATATATATGTATATATATACATATATATGAGTGTATATATATAATATATATGAGTGTATGTATCCATATATATATATATATATATATATATATATATATATATGTATATATATATATTGCTCAATAGACGATAAAGTAATTGTTGTATGAGAGCTTTAGTAATAGAGGTAAAGTTCATACAGAGCAATAATGAAGGATAAACAAGTTAAAATATTTTAGCATCTCATGGTGAAATGAAAGTAATTATAATGAGAAACGTCTAAAATGTCGTGTTGATATTTTTATATATATGTGTGTGTGTATGTGTGTGTGTGTGTGCGTGTATATCTATATATTTTGATATATATTTTAAATTTGTATTTACACGCACATCAAAGCAATTTTAAACATAAAGAAAGCCAACCCGCGGCTTGCACGCAATCTCTTAGTAATATAAATATTAAACAAAAGAAATTATAACTTACTTGTCACCGTCCCTCTGTCTGTGAACCTGAAACTTGTAGTTACTATGAGCAAACTTTCTTTCGAATTTAATTAAGGACTAACAGTTCCGTCCGACTTTGCGCGTACTGTTCCTAACTTTATGTGCATATGTATAAATTAAACAGTGTGAATATGTACGGTAATACCTTTCTATATAATAGGTTTCCTTAACTATCATAGAGAAAAGTTGGTAAAAAGCGCAGACGTCATTCTTTTTAACTTTTACCCACTTTTGACCTCTTAACATTTATTGTTTTGGGTGCAAATTGAATTAAAATGTGTAACCCATGTCCAAGTAATCTACATCTAAAATTTCAAGTGTTTAGACCCAAAATTGGCGGAGGAGTTTTGCAGAGTCTGCTAAAGTCAACTCTGTAAACTCTAACCTTTTGCCAGACACATTTTCGCTCAAAAACTGAGTAAAAGGCTTTCTGCATGTCTGAATACCTTGTATGTACAATTTAAAATGTTTAGACCCAAAATTGGCTTAATAGTTTGCTAGAGCCAGCAAAGGAAAAATCCTTTGTACCTTGACCCCTTGGAAGCCAAATTTTCAGCAATAAAACGATTAAAAAACTAGCCCTATGTCTGAATACACTTTATGTAAAATTTCAAATGTTGAGAACAATATCGGCTGAGTAATATTTAGAGACCGCAGATATCATTTTTTAAAACTTTGACCCCAATTAGGACCCATTCACATTTATTGCTTTGGACTCAAATCGAATTATTAATAGAGATCCATGTCCAAGGAACCGATATCTAAATTTAAGTGTTTAGACCCAAAATTGGCTGAGGAGTTTGGTAGAGTTCTCAAAGGTCAAATCGCAGAACATTGACCCCTTAACAGCCAAATTTCTGAGCTACAGCCGATTAAAAGATTTTCCCAAATCTCAACACCCTTTATGTCAAATCTCTTGTCTGTAGACCGAAAAATGACAGAGTTATTTCGTAGGAAATGTACACACACATAGATAGATAGACACACACACATACACACATACACACACATAGACAGTTTCACTTTTATTGTTAAAATGATTCTATGTATTGTTACGGATTATGTATTCGTGTTAATCTTACAACATGCTGCCACGGCAGCATCTGTGTTGTTATTCTACAACAATTATGCACTTTCAGTCTAAATACGCAACTACTGATGTGTTTCTGTTACGCACACGCCAATTCCTCTAATGTGACTTGGATATTTGCCACGAAAAGCTTTACTTCGCCCATTCTTTGTTAACTTGCCCAATACAATTTGTTCAGCTTTTCTTTTACGGTTTTGGCAGCTATAACTCGCATTTCGCAATGCCCAGTTTTGAATAACCATTCAAGTTTCAGATATTTCTAAAACAGATTGAAATGGAGAGATTTGATAACAAAATACTAAACAATCAATACAGTTATTTCGGCATAGTTTTATTAATTGAAATCTACTCCCCATAAAAACTTATATTTTAAATGATTTTCAGCTAAGTTAAATTTTAGAATTTAAACATTATTTAGCAACCTACACTGTAGCTTTACATATACTGGCAAATGCTTTAAAACATAATTGACTGTTTTTATTTACTAAACCGCTACAAGTCTCGTGCAACAGCCTAATAGATATATTACTTTTCATAAGTGATATATCCTTTACCTTATATAGCATCAGCTTTGATCGCCTAAGTGATATATACTATGAACCATCAAGTATTTTATTTGTTTGCACAACAAACAACGCATATTGCCACTTGACCGTAAAGGGCTACGATTTTAGATTGCGTTGAACCAGAGATGTTTGTTCACATTACATTTTAACTTCTACAGATCAGTAGAGTATGCGAAGCAGGAAGCATGCGCACGGCTCAAGCGCCTAGTAGTTCGATGGAAGAAACCATTACACATGATATTTTACCGCACCAAGTTGGTTGTTTTTTTTTGTTTTACGGCATATCAAGACTTTTCAGGTTATTTAATGCCGAATCCAGTTATTTTGAAGAAATTTTTTTCAATATATATATATATATATATATATATATATATATATATATATATATATATCAGAGTCAGAGTGGACCCGGGAGCAATGGCAATTAAAGGGTGGCTCCATACTCTCCAACACCCCAACAGTAGGTTTTTGTCTATTTTATAGCTTATCTAGTTTGTTTTTTTTTCAAATAATTTCAGTTCGTCTACATATACTTGTGATTGCTTATTTATATTTGTGTATAGTAAAGTGAAACCGACATTACATCTACCGAATGGTTTGTTGCTTGGTATAGTAACCATGATGAAAAGTATTCCCTGGAAAATGCTTCTCTATATTTTTAAGGTGTTTCTACCCAGTTACCTGATGCAATCTCGGAGTTTTAATTGTTTTCTCTATTAAGTTGCTGACATTTTGTCGACGTATTATGACTGTTTGTTTTTAATACCTCCTTTGACACATTTCGGTCAATGTATAGTACGCGCCTGTCTTATCTTTTTCTTCATCAGTTAGGGCATTGGGTAAAATTCACGATTATAAAGACACTGATAGTTTTTTTTTTTCGCTTATTGTATCGTTAAAATGTTTAATATATTACTTTGGATCAGTGCCATTCAGTTGTCTTAATGTATTAATCCTCTTTTAATCATATGCACATATTTCATGTATATATAATATTTTC
This sequence comes from Euprymna scolopes, assembly GCF_053919585.1. NCBI lineage: Eukaryota > Metazoa > Mollusca > Cephalopoda > Sepiida > Sepiolidae > Euprymna > Euprymna scolopes. The sequence continues at coordinate 41,210,967 of NC_136496.1, read as the reverse complement.
TGTTAGTCGCTCACGTATTGTTCATTTTTAAACAATAATTCTTATATCTTGTTGTTACTTGATGCCTTGCAGCTTGCCATTTCTAGAAATAATCCATCATCGTTTCTATAGTGCAGTTCTTCATTAATTTCGTTGTATGTTCCTTTTCAACTTCTTTAAGTTCATCTTTTATGTTTTCAACATTTCGTTTTGTTGCGGGTTTTGTCGGTTTCAACTTACATAGTTTCTTATCAGAACAGGTTGTTTTGCTTTGGGTTTTTTGGCCGTTTTCGTTTTAGTAAATTGACTTTTTCAAGTCCCACTCCATTTGTCCTATTCAGATGTGCAACTCTATATTCGCAGTCTTCTTTGCTTTGCTAAGCTGCAGCCTCCTCTCCTCCCAGTCAACGTTGGTTCGGCCCACTGGAAATGAGCATTGGGCATTCAGACGGAGTTTATCTGATGAGCAACAGATACTACATCAAAACTGTGCAAGCAAGTTAGGATCCAAGGTGGAAAGTCCTGTACCGAAGGATAAAGCACTGAGGCCTCGACTAGTCATCGTCAAGGCGGACAGACTGCATGATGATGATGATGATGATGATGATGATGATGATGATGATGATGATGATGATGATGATGATGATGATGATGATGATGACGATTTTTGTGTACTCACAAGTTCTTACACGAGTCACCATCAGTGATTGCTCGCTTGCTTTAATTAGTGATGTTCCCGGGAATGTGAGGAAGAGCGAAATATTCCAGATTTCTACCTCTTTAAAAAAACTATTGCAAATAAGCTTTATCGCAACAGTCCTTTATTATTATTTCCGCTGTCAATGACGATAAGTTTTCTTTTGAATTTTGGTGGCACTAGACTTCTCGAAGATTTTAGTACTATCTGTACTCTTTCAATGTGGTCTGATTAGTACTTATTTCCTCGTTTATTATATCTGTCTTGAGAATTTACGTCTAATTTATGTGATAGCAGCTGATAAATAGTGCCATTTTATTGTATGTTTTTAATTGTTTTCATTTTTTGCCGGAAAACAGTTTATGACGTTTATTTGTCTTATTTTCCTTTGATTTATGTGGATTTTTTAATGCTTATTTTGTATTTCTACTCCGCATTCCATGTGATTTGTTTGCGTTCGTACTTTATGTGAGTGGCTTTTCGCATTTGAATATTTTCTTAAGGCTTTAACGGTGTTCACCATTGCTGTCCATTGTTAAGCCTAAGTCATCTTTTAAATTCTCTTTATTTTTCATCCTGCGACGCGCTAAGACGGCGAAATTTACGATTTCGCAGTTTGCTACATCTTTGTTGACCACCCCTTAGATATGACGGAGTTATCTATTATTTAACCAAATGCGAGAAGTTTTGGTGTTTGTTTTACACTGTTGTATTCGGTTCGTGTCTGAACATCTCTTTATACGTTCACAATACAGCATTTTGCATGCTTTTTATTGCATTACCTTGCCATACAGTTGTGTTTGTGAATTTTGGAGGCTAACTGGATGCTTATTCTGTGATTTACTGTTTTGTCTCTTTGTTCATAGAGACTACATTTACTTTATCCTGTGTATTATTTTTTTTTATAATACATTTGCTTTTTCCTGTGTATTATTTTTTTTATAATACATTTACTTTTTTCCTGTATATTATTATTGGCTCACAAGGAGCTTTCACACAGATCTTCAGAGATCTTTGCCTGAAAACAGTCTGTAGAATTCCTGGAAACTGAGTGACAACAAGTATTTACAGGTTTCTAGTACTCTCCACCTCTTTCGATAACATTTGCAAATGAATTTGCATTATCTCAACAGCTGCTTGCCATTGATTTCTCGTTTGCAGCAGCTATTGGTCTATGGTGGAATTTGAGTGGCAATAAGACTCCCCAAGGTATCAGTCTTCTTCGCACTCATTCGGCTGAGGTCTGGTCAGTTCATCGGTCTTTACTTCCTCCTTGACTCTACTTTGTTATTTTGTATCGATCTTTGGGGGGGGCAGTGATGTGGCAATGGAAGTAGGGTTGGGTGAGAAAACTTATAGATATGTGATTTCAGTGTTCTTGGTTCCATGTGGTGTTTCATGTTTTGACTTTGCAGCTTTTGTCTGACCCGCACTTGTTGCTCCTGTGTGTTAATTTCCACTTTCAAGGTTTTTCTTAATATTTCAGCTGTTTTCATTATTATTGTTCGTTATTTTTCCAGTCATTCGTTTGATTCCAATTTCTCCCATTCTTTTTTCAAAGTTTTTGGGAATTGTTTCTAGTGCTCCTACTATTCTAGGTATTATTTTGATTTTGTTCATCTTTCATATCCCTTAAAGGTCTCTGACTATCTCTGTATATTTACTCCATTTCTCCTTTTCTTTGATATTCACGCTATGGTCAGCTGGAACAGCAAAATCTACGATTTGATAGGATTTTTCTTGTTAATTATTACGACATCCGGTCTTCTTGCTTTGATGGGTTTATCAGTTTGTATGTCCATGTCCCATAGGACTTTGTGAATCTCGTTTTCAAGTACTGTTGCCGGCTTATGTTTATACTATTTGTGTGTGCGTTCGAGATGCAGTTGGCTGCATAATTCCCAGTGTGCTACCCTTCCCACTTGGTCGTTTTGTACGTTAATTTTGTGTCTTCGCTGTTATATTTTCGATTGCTACAACTATATGGCTTCTATATTCGATGATATTTCTTAAAGTTCCACATATTATTAGTAGTAATTGTAGTAGTGGTAGCAGTAGTCGTATTTAGGGAAATTACTGTATGATGCAATATGTTTATTATTCTTATCCACAAGAGAAAATGTGCAAATCACATTTATCTTGTGGAAATGATAAGAAAATGCATTACGACCTAACTGAAGAGGTGTTACAAGATGTACATATTAATGCGTAACCCTTAAGTAAATAAGCCAGTCTGAGCCGAAGCAGTAGAAATTGCTTCCAGATAAAGTTGCTTCAAAATTGATTATTCGTGGAACAAGAGATTACAATGAAATATGTTAAAAGACAACATTCAGTTCTATCGAGCTATTATCTACTAAAAAAACACCCCAGGTCAACCCGGACAGATGATTTAGATTTAGCACATGAAATTGCTGAAATAAATATGCTTGGCTAATGTAAAGTGTGCGTATCGAAATGAGTTTTTATATTCGTATATCCAGATTTTTTTTTTTACAAAATAAATTGGAATTTTTATATGTTAAAATGTTTCCCCGATACATTGGACAAGTTTAAATCGTATCTTGTCGATAAAACAGCATATTCACCTCCCCAGGTAAGTCCTGGTATATGGCTACATCGTTGAAGTTGTTATTTCGAAGTATTTTTCCTACTAAAGTAGTGAAACAAGGAAGACATATGGGTTCTGTCTATTCTAGTATACCACACATAGAAAAGCGCATTTGAATCGGGCTCTATTTATTAAGAATAGCTAGAAACATATTTTACAAATATACAGTTATAATAAAACAGGTGTGGATTCACCTTCATTTTTTTAATTATAAAAAGAAACGATATTAAAAATAATTAACAGTCTCCTTTCAACATGACTTTTTTAAATTATAAAATAAAATAATTTAATCCAATTCGAAACCGTAAATAGACTCAAATTTTTATACATTTGGAAAATATCTGGAGTAGGAAATTGTTTTCATGATTTTTTTACCGATAAAAGTGACTCTAAATGAAGGTAATTCGTTTCATATAAATTAATGTTTGCGATGATGATGCTTTTTATGTGACACTGAATGTACGGCAAGTAAACTAATATTTAGATAAAAATGATGATGATGATGATGATGATGATGATGATGATGATGACATGTCATAAATGCATAAATATTTTTGTCGAATACTTGACAAAAATAACAAATTACAGTGCGAGTTCATTCGGAGTACATTTAGCAAAATTTGATTGAACTGTAGACACGTTCCCAGTGCGATAATGACAGAAACGGGGGGCAGTTTTTTTACATGTGTAATTATCTGATGAATACAGTAAATCAGCATTGATAACTTCTTTTCTGAGTTTATTCGCTTTAATCCGAAATGTGTGTACTAATTGGTTACTTTCCTTTCGAGTTCCAATATCACGGCGGATAAATAATTATGCATAAAATATCAGTTATATCGAAATTCTCCAAGCTATGCATCAATTACTATGTAATTTTAAGATCTGTATTATACGTAAAATGAACGCATAAAAACACGCACACACACACACAAATATATATATATATATATATATATATATATATGTATATATAACAGTATGCTTTCCACAAACAAGAACACAAAAAAGAATGGAGAAAAATGAAACAAAAAAGGTAAGATAGTACGTCACACGCAACAACAGTCTCCAAGGATTCCCGTTCAACCGGATCTCGTCACCGATCATTCTCTAAGCCATACATGAATTATTATGTCATTTCAAGATATGTATTATATATAAAATAAATGCATAACACACACACACACACAAACACACACACACAAACATACACACACACACACACACACATATATATATATATATATATATATATATATATATATATATATATATAACAGTATGCTTTTTGCAAATAAGAACAGAAAAAAGGAGGGAAAAAGTTAAACAAAAAAGGTAAGATTGTAAGTCATACGCAACAACAGTCTACAAGGATTCCAGTGCAACCGTATCTCATCACCGAGGTTCCCCGTTGTCCTCGGGGCTTAATTTCATGTAGTCAACCGATGAGATGTTGCTAAGGAGCCGCGATACTTTCCGTATGAGAGATCGCCCATTAAAAAAGATGTAGGCATCCTCATCTTGATTCTTTACTCTCCTCCCCTGACATAGTTCACATACGCGCGCATGAAACGTGGAAATCAAACTTCGGTGGTGCTGTGTAGGTAAATTACAATAGATATTGTTTTATACCGTGTTACTTAGGCTTCTGCATATGAAACACGGTTGAAGAAAATAGATAATTTATACATATACTACCATTCTATATGTATACTTGAATTGACATTTATATATATGGAGAGACGCAGAGAAAGAAATATGGAGATATAAGCAGAGAAAGGATTATATAAGACGTGGCTAGTATACGCAGTGTCAAGCAATTATCGCCGTTATAGGTATAAGGGCAGTTTAGGAACATCAATACCAATGCAAATAATTTTCCATAGAAGAAGACGATTCAATTCAACATGACATAATTGACAAGAAATACATAAGCTGTGTAAGAAAAAAATTGCAAAATAAGGATTACTGATAAAAACGCAGTAACTACCAGCTTGACACACCGATTATGGCATAAAAATTTGACATTATTGATTGGCTACAAAAAGGATATTAAAAGATAACTACTTAATGTAATGTCTTTAATGTATAGAGTATTATACAACAAATCTGTATAAGCTCAGAAGAGCAGAATGACTGAGTCTCTCAAAAATTGACTATCAACGTTGAGCCACTATTTTATTTTAGTCTAATATATCATGAACTCCTAGAACTCAAATGCTATGATGGTACGTGGACATCAGAAATCAACATCGACCAAAAAATTGGTGAAAAATTTGGACAATAGTGTTTTACAAAGAAACAAAAAAATAAAAGCAAAATATAATACAAAAGAATTCTCCAAAAACTCCCCAACATCACACTAACATTTTCTATTGTAAAAAACAGGGCCAACCAACAACGTGTCAAATAATTACTGAATAAACTATATATATATATATATATATATATAGAAGGCTCAAAAGATGACTGCTCTACTGTGATCAGGATATTATACAAGCTGCCAAAGATGAAGTCTTTATTATTAATGATTTTTAAGAATATGAGTGTAGTGGCAGCAAAAATAACTAGTGCAGTTTTTTTTTCCACACAGAAGTTAAGAGTGACCTATTTTACATTCAGTTTTAAGGTTCTATCACGAAACCTCGCATGTACATACTGCGCAATGAAATGTAGTCCATTAAATAATCTGTAAAAAAAATTATAATATTCAGTATCGTTGTAAGCCCTTGGAACACATACAAGAAAGAGCTGTTTGAAATAATTCATGGGATATCCAAAATGGTTAGGCAATTCCTACAGCTACACACCAAGTAATCTGTTAAATCTGACATATGGATTTGAGATTATAGGGTGGAACTGTCAGATTTAGTTGGAATCTGTGTCTATAATGATACTGGATTAACAAATTTGAAAGAGAAAAAATAATGAAATGTTAAGGTTTTATGTAAGAGACTGGAACCTTAGTAACAGTTCCATCATTTCAGTAAAAATAGGAACAAGCAAACTAACGAAAAATAATCCCAATAACTTCCCGGATAATATACCCAGCAAACCAAGCGCACGAATATGCAAACACACACTTAAAGGAACCTTAAAAATATTTAAATTATCACTAAGTGGAAATTTCTGAAATAGCGGAAGCATCTCCTATTGTTATCAAAAACAGAAAGATAAAAAAAACTGAAGAAAATACTGAACTAAGCCCGATATCTTTTTATATAAATCGCTCAAGACAAAGCATGAAGCCACTATATGTAAAGAGATAAAAATAGTGCTTCAAGATCAAAAACTTGCTAACGATTAGTGTAAGATAGAATTGATTTTGATTTAGAAAACCGCAATTCTTCCTTCCATGTCAAAAACACTGCTCCTGGAATGTGAGAACTAAATGACAAAAATAAGGGAAGCAAGAGTGACGTAATTATCGAAAGTAAACGTACTTTTTACGTTCCTTAAACTTTGAGTCTATCAGAGCTAATGTATAATGATGGCTAAAAAGATACAACGGATAACAATGATGAAAACGTTTGAAATATTAAAAACAACGCTTGAAAATAGAGACTAATGCATATGGTCCGGACAAATAGAAACCGATACAGATGTTAAAACACAAGGAATCCTCACACGGAATCATGACAACTGAAACTATATAACTGTAGGTTACGCCCTCCACCGCCAAAAATGTAGTGCTGTCATAAACTGACACCACGAATCAAGAAAGATAGGAAGACTGAGGAGATTAAACACTAACCTGATCTCCACTGGATGAGTGTGAAAAGAACTGGGGCATTCGAAAGGCTTAGTGCCACCCAAATTCCAATGAAGACAACAACTATCTACTACTAACGAGAAATCAATGGTAAACAGCTATTGTTATAACCCAAACGAATTTGTAAAGGGTATCGAAAGAGATGGTGAGTACTGAAAATCTGCTGATACTTGTTATTCCAACTCGATGGAAAGCTAAAAGTTGTTCTCTAAGATAATTCTTTGATCATAGCCTGCGTGAAAATTCTTAGTGAATAATAATAATAATAATAATAATAATAATAATAATAATAATAATAATAATAATAATAATAATAATAATAATAATAATAATTTACTATTATGCTGCAGTTACGTATGTCTGTCACAAATTAGCAAATTACTGTGCAAGTTTCTGCGGAATATATTTGGCGAAGTTTAATTGAAATGAGGACAATTCCCTAACGCGATAATGATAGAAACGAGACGTATTGCACCGATGCAATTCTTATAGTTGTAATTAACTGATGGATCCAGTAACGATTACCTCTTTTGTCAGTTTAGTCGCTTTTATCTAAACAGGACGCACTAATTGATGACTTCTATTACGGGATTCGACATCAGCGCGAATGAATAATTATATGAGTAAAATCAGATAAATCTAACTTCTTCCCAACAGAACATTCTATTAATTAGTGTGTATACTAGAGACATGTAGTTTATGTAATCTATCTATACATCTACAAAATTGAAAATGTATGTGTGTGTCAGTCTGTATGTGTGTCTGTCTGTGTACACTTTTCTACCAAATAACTCTGTCTATTTTCGGTCTACAGACTCGAAATTTTACATAAGGGGCGTTGAAATTTGGAAAAATCTTTTTTAATTGGTTTTCGGCCAGGAATTTGGCTGTTAAGGGGTCAACGTTCAACGATTTAACTTTTAAGAACTCACCCAAACTCTTACCGCCTTTTTGAAAATTGACACTAGGTTATAATAAAGAGTTGCTCTTGGTATTCCCGTGTACATATTATCATGTTTTCTTTTCTAATCTCTTTATTAACGTCCAGTTGATACTTCTATATGAAACAGCAGATGAAATAATAGCTTGAATAAGTCATTTATTCTTCGTAAGAATATTCGAATTTCATTTTACTTTCATCTCGTTTAGTCACTCACAATCCTCGCTGATTCCTACATTTAGTTGAATCGCTGGAAAATTGTGCTTTGCACCATAACTGCCAAGATAAGTTTAATCCTCAACAATTTTTGAAAGAAATACCATTTAGGTAACTGATATTTTATTGTTATGTAGAGTATTTTCACTAATTTGCATGTATTTGCAAAAAGCCAATGCAATTTTCTATTTCAATGTGGTAGATCTTTTCCTTAAACATGTATATATATATATATATATATATATATATATATATATATATATATATATATGTGTATATATATGCACATTTATATACACAACTATATACAAAAATATACAAAAATATATATATACAAAATTATATATATATATATAAATATATATATATATATGGCTACTTCATTTACCCAGATAAATAAATATACGAAAGTAAAAATTTATGTGTATACTTTACGTATTTACTTCAACAGTGCTCAATATTCCGCGTTTCATTCACGCTAGGATCCGTCAGGCGTATTACTATATATATATATATATATATATATATATATATATACTAGCACAAGTACCCGTCGTTGCCTGGGTTCAAAAACAGCCTACAGAAAATGGACTCTGATTTATGAAAGTATGATAGGTTATGAAAAGGTTGTAAATTTGGGTTGAATTTGGGGGTATCCAATGCAAAGCAAAATATGATGAAAGTAAAAATAAAATAGATAAACCCCATAATTTATTATACCATACCTATTCACACTGAAACACTTATCACAATATTCTGTGGATCTATATTAAAAAAACCTTGTTAAACTTTGTGACATATTTCCATTCTATGGAGGTCAGGTGCGAACGAACACCTCATAATTTTATTATACCATATTTCTTCAAACTGAAAAATATTATTTATTTACTAAAGTGTGTACCTATTTCCATTCTATGAAGGCCAGGCGCGAACGCAGACACTACAATTTTATTATACCATCCCTATTTAATTTAAAAAAATAATTATCCAAGTATTCTTATGTACATCTATATCAAAAACACTTGTAAACGTTCTTTTTTTAAATTTTTAAATTGTTTATTTCCATACTTTGTGGACAAGGCGCGAACGCAGACCCCACAATTTTAATGAACCACTGTTGTGCCAGATCAAACATCCCCATTCCTGTGTCTCGATACATTTTCTATCATTATATGTAATCAGTTTTTTTTTAAATAGTCACCCATATAGGAGCATATTCGTGACCAGACACACACACATACACACACACACATACACACACATTCTCTTTTTTTGTATTCAATTTTCACCCGACACAAGGCACAGTGCCACTTTGAAGCAGGGGGCTACTATCAGGGACTTAATTAGCGGGGTCATTATAAAGAGAGATGAGTAAAAAGATGTTTGTTAACATTACACTTGAACTTCTGCATATCAGTGCAGTTGGGAAAGCAGAATACCGGAAGGGAGTTCTAAAGACCTGCAGTTCTGGGGAAGAAACTAATGGAGGAAAAGGCTTTCTTGCACCTATGGATCTCTACTGTAAAGGGATGAGACTTAGTAGCTTGTCGGGTTTGTCGGGGGCAGTTACGTCGGGGAGGTACACGTGTTTGCAGTTCAGCTTTATATTATAGATATATAGTTATGTATGTAATATTAACAATTCCATAAACCAAATTTCGATAAATATATTCAAGCACTTATGTTTTCTTTAAGGCATTGCTTATGTTAACATATATGTGTGTTTTTTTTTTACATAGAACTGAGACTTTGTTAAACATTTTACTATACTATTTAGAAAAGACGCACACGTTTACAGTTTTTATCGATTTTTTTTGTGCGGTAAATTTTCCATAGACACTTATGGTTATCTTCCTGGAACGATCTTATCAGATGCGTTCTTTTTTGTTTTCGTTTTTTGTTTCTTTGTTTTACAGTAAAACGGCGTTAAATTTTGTTTACTACTTTTTTTATTATTTCCATTTAGCCGTGCACGTTTCTTTTCATTCTACACATGCGCAGGTATTTTTCCTTCCGGTCAAATTTAGTATTTCTCTTTTTCTTCCCGATTTGTATCAAAAAAGATTTGTTCTTATAATGCCTTGCAACATAACGAATGTAATAAGCAAGGTAAACAAAATATAATACAGACTATTCGTCACAGAATTTCTGGCCTGAATTACGTTTATGCATATTGTAATATTTTAATAAATAAAAATCGTTCCTTATATATGCATACGGGGTGTTTATTCGCCACGATTTTTCTTGTTAAATGCGTGGTGGCCAATTTTCTATTCTTTTTTTTTATCTTAAATGAAAAACTATTATCATGCGGAAAGATACAAGAAGACTTTCGCTGTGTTTTTTGCAATGTTATTTTTTCGGGAAGATTGGATTAAGGAGAAATATACTAACGCAAGATGATTATTTATTCTTAACTATACTTCCTGTCTTACTAAAATAAGGAGCGCGTATGGAGAGAAACAAAGGTGCAAGTCAGCTTGAATTGTTTGTGCATCATTAGTCGTTGTTCGTTCTCATATATATTTTAGTAAGATAGAAAGTATAGTTAAGAATGATAATAATCTTGCGTTAGTATATTCATCTGATATCATTAGTTTCAGCGCCGCTCGAAAACGTGACTTCATGGTTTATCATTTCTCAGTTTTGTCTACGGCATTTTTACTTCTGTCCTGTGGTTTAACTTTACATCAACCATTTTTCATTTAACTCTTGGAACAGTACTGTTTTACCAATTTAGGTTATCATGCACTCAGTGCGATCTTTGTTAAAATTAGGACTAGATAACTTTAGCGCCATTGACGTTATTTTCGCAAATATATAACGACAACGTTAACATTTTTAGTGCGGGTATTGTTATTGAAATGTTATCTTTTAAATATATCTCAGTCGTAATTTATTCGGTTCCTCAGTTTCCTTAAATAAACTCAACATTTAGAACTAAAAGAAAATTGCTTAAAAAGGAAGACCACATTTATGTAACCTAATGTCATAGGTGCATTTTAGAATTTTCATCACTGTACAAGCAGAAAAGCCCAGCCAATAAAATCTACCGTAGATTGATTTATAAGATAGGGCCAAGTCCGAAACGAATGTTTCTTTTTAAAGTATAATTAAACCATGGTACTTGACTTTTGCATTTTAAACTTAAGTAAAGCAATTATTCACAGATAATTTTGTAAAATCAATAGTAGATTCTCTACAGTGCAATATAGACTACAAAGTATTGTAGCGTAAGCTTTCTCCCAGTTTGCTACGAGGGGGTGGGGTTCTGATTAGAGCAGGTAATCAATAAAATTATGAGAGGGTGGATCATTCGTTGACCTTCATTAATTAAGTCGAGTATAAAGAACAATTGATAACACTTTAAAGCAAGAGAAAAATTATTTGAGTATGAAACCAATGTAGTGAAATATGTGAAATACAAAGTAAACACTTTAGACTACGCTAGTTCGAAGCTAGTTCTTCAGAATGAAGAAATATTATATATAATTCATCAGCAGAAGGGAATAATATTATATATAAAACATATCTAGCACAAAACATTAGCCTAGAAATATGAAACTTACAAGATAAGTATATAGAGGTCAAATAGAAAGTAAAGAATAGAGATATATAGAAGAGATAAGCAAAAGATAAACAAAAATAAATGTGAGAAAACAATCCAAGAAAGAAAGGAAAATAAAACTTTAGAAAACTAAGATAAAATAAAAATGCGTGCAGTTAAGAAAATATATAATTGCAATCCAGACCTAAGATAGTCAGCATAGTAAGGACTAACAGCTATCTGGAAAAGAAATATTGTAATCCAATTTATTCATTAGTTTTCTCTCTCTCTTTCTCTCTCTTTATATATATATATATATATATATATATATATATATATATATATATATATATATATATTACGGCTCCCAAATGCTTTCTTATGATGAGCTGTACTAATGAAAAAAAACGGAAGCAATTCAAGTACAAACTGAATGTCTACCTCAAACATTTCGATTTGTATTCTAACTCATGAGAAAAACTAACACAAGACGGATGTTCCTGGCCTTTCGCAATTCACAAAGAGCTACAATTGCTGAATCCGCAAGCATTGAAGAATACAAAAGGAAACGTTACATTAGAAAATAGCGAACAGTCAACACCTCTTCTGTAGAATCATCCCACAATGTTTGAATCGTCGAATAAGCTATCTCCGAACCCACAGAACAATTGCCTAATGACGGTCATCTTCTCAAGCGATTGATGAACATATATATATATATATATATATATATATATATATATATATATATATTTACCGACTGCATACAAGCAGTAACTATCTTAGTTGTATAGGACGCGTTGCTTGTCACATCGTAGAATGTAGAACTGGATAAAAAATATAAGAATTTAAAAATCGAGGCATAGTCAATAGATTGCGCCGTGGCCCATATAGTTAGGTCGTCAGTATTGCACACTTCATGGGTGCGATGATCTGGGTTCGCGCCTATGTCGGAGCACGTCACTGATGAAATGCAGTACATCGAAACCCACTTTGGGTCTGTCGTTTTCCGTTGTCGATGCAATTGCTCGATTCTATCTAATTCGTGGTTCTAGCTTTATCGTGAAAAGTGGATGTGAACGGGTATTTATATATGTGTATGTGTGCATATACATATGGAAAGGTATATATATATATAATATTATATAAAATAATTTTGGGTGTCTGTGAGTTCGTTCCCTATGAACTCGAAAACAGCAGGGCCGCTTTTTATGAATTTTCCAACTAAGGAACTTTATGTGCCTCGCAGTATTCTTAGAGACGTTTGCTATCGGAATGCCCTTGATAATCGATAATCAAACAAATCCGATGAAAAAAGGAATATGCGATTTCGATCGAAGTAAACACCTTACACAGCCAAACATCACAAGTGCATTTAAGAAGTGTTATTATGACACAAACCGAAAGCTTCAACATATAAACTTATAGTAGTTTCTTGAATATGACTGTGACCCTTTCAAAATAAATGTTTCTGTTTAGCGCACACTTAGAGTAGTATAATCATCTTTTAGTATTATAAACCAAAATATATTAAATATTTTTTATAAGATTAACATTAAGGTCTCTACAATGCAATGTAGACTACAATATATGGTGCAATAAATGATAGAAAGAGACATGTGTGTTTCTCCATAGTGCACCGCGATGTGTTCCCAAATAGAGGAAGCAATCAATCGATTTCATTGAATACTTAGCAAATTCACCGATTTCGATGACAATAAAATTATGGGAGTTATATATATATATATATATATATATATATATATATATATATATATATATGTGTGTGTGTGTGTGTGTGTGTGCGTGCGTGTGTGTGTGTGTATGTGTGGCAACATTGGTTAATTTGAACAACTTAGTACAAGTAAACGGCAGGCGAATCATCATAAATGTATTGCTCTCCTATGTGTCTCGTAGTGTGAATAGACAAGTGTTTTCACGCTGAGGTTGAAAACTGAACACAAACTGTGATCAGCCGTGTCAGACATTTTAACTCTGTGTCACCGTACTTTCTTTTAATATTATCACGAATTATAACACTAAAACATTTGGATTTTTGCATATAAGCTAGCGAGTTTAATTAGATATCTGCCTGTCTTTGTCATCGGCAACAGAGGTGATTCAATTCTCGATATTTATGTCATTATGTATATATATATATATTTATATACATATATATATATATGTATATGTATACTAATACACAAATTGTTAAAATATTAAAATATATTCGTGGTAATTAAGAAGTGAGAGCACAACCTGACAATTCCCTGTGGATAATGAAATGTGGAAGACTTTGTTTAACTCAATTGTCACGAATATATTTTGATATTAGTAATATGTACTAACCTCAAATCACGTATTGAGCAGTGTTGTTATAAATGCTAAAACCCTATACATACTATATTATATCACCTTATATTATACAATGTATATACATGGCATATTCCATTCATTTGCAAGGTTAGAATATAAAACATCGCATATATATATATATATATATATATGTGTGTGTGTGTGTGTGTGTGTGTGTGCGTGTATGAGTGTGTGTGTCTGTCTGACTGTATGTCTATTTTGCTCTTTTTGCTAGGTATGTGTCACTACTAAAACCAGTGTTTTGGTGTACGGTGATGTTTTAATGTTTTTGTTAATATGTCTGTGCAGGCATTAATTAAAAGTGTCTCTCAATGTACTAATTAAAATTGTTTCTCAGTGTAAAAAGCACTTTGTTATTTGAATTTTTATGAGTTCAAAATATAAAATCACGTAAATATTATTCTTTTCAAAAATAATCTTCATTATTTTATTAAAAAACTTCAATCAATAACGCGCAGCCTTCACATCAACTAAAATGAACCTTCTTGACGTTTGGCGACACGAATTTAAACAGACCTTTCTTGGATGCTTAATTCCGGTTCAAAGTATAATATTAATGACGAAATTATGATTCTTAAATGTTAAATGCATTTTTACCCTAGACAAGGTTTGTTTACATTAGACTTCGACATCTGCATGTTTGTGCAAGTTTATTAGTTCAGGGGAAGAAACTATTATAGTAGAACGCTTTCATGCATCTGGATATCTCGACTGTATAGAGGTGGGGTTTTTCTGCTTGTCGGTTCGTCGGAGGTATTTACGTCGAGCAGGGAAAAAGGCATGTAGTTTATCGGAGCCTCTACTATAAAATAATTGTAAAACAGGCAGAAGGATGCAACATTTCGTCGATAGGAGAGAGGCTGAAGCATGACTGATAGTTCAGCACGTATTGGGTTGGCGACTGTCTTTTGAACACTGTTCAAGAGCGAGAGACTCGTAGCAGATGACTCAGCCCACATGTGAAAACATACCTGCGCGAATTTTGTCCTTGTAAAAGTACAGAATACTTTCAGGCGTAGATAACTTTATAGCATCATAGAGAGAGCCCACCTTCTTCGGAGCAGCCGCGGCAATTCCCTCAATGTATCTGGTTTAACTTATGTTTCGCTGTGAACAATAAGCCGGTGGGTTTAAACAAAATACTTTTAAGTAATACACCGTAAGCCATACCCATTGGTGGTTCAGAAGATTTCTTTTAATTATTACAAGAAACAAGCGTAGACTTGGCAGCATTGAATGCCACTATGCCATTTTGACCCCCATTAAGCTACTGACTGGAGGTCTTCCCCTAAGGTTTTCTCCCATTGTCTGATATATGTGGCCATTCGTTTTCTTCACGTGCCTGTTATAGAGCAAAGTGTCATCATAAAATATACTCATCTTAGAAACAATTTTATCGAGATGTTCATTCATGAATATCAGAAATAATAAATGTATAAGGATCGACGCTTGAGGTACACCCGCATTTATATCATATTGTTTTGTACGGCCGACCATCGAGGACAACTGGGATTCTTCAATTATTTTAGAAGTATTTAATTATGTTATTCGTTCCGTAATAACATAGGGTTTAATTGTAATGAGATGACCGTCGTGCGATACCTTGTTAAATGCCTTAGATATATCCAGAGCTACTGCCCTACTTTTTCCTCCTTTATCCAGTGGATGATATATACGTTCAGAGATTGCAGTTGGGATATCTACAGTAGAACAGACTTCCCTAAACGCATATTATTAGTCAGGAGTTTAGCAAATGTTGGGGGGTGAACTAGAGCCTGATTAATTATGGACTCAAAGATTTGGCGAAAAGGGTGAGGAGGCTAATAGGGCGAAAATTTAATAGGTAAGTTCTTTCGCAAGAATTCTTGTAAACTGGTATCACGGAAGAAGTCTTCCAGCAGTAAGGAAAGCAAGATTTGTTAAGGCATTTATTGAAAACTTTCGAGAGAACCGGAGAAACTTCAGTGGAACATTTTTTAATAGTACAGCTGAAATGAGATCGGATCCACACACTTTTGAGGTGTCTAGATTTTATGATTTCATGCACTTGAGAAGACGTACTTTTCAGATCATCTAGTGTGGTGTCTGTCCGCAAATCGAAATCGGGGAGGAACTTGTTTGCTAGATCCAATGTAGAGTTTAAGGCCAACCATTTTACAAGCATGTTAGCGTTCCCAGTTGCCGTGCAAGCGACCTCATGAATGTTGGATAGTGGAGGGATTGTTCATTGCCTACACTGTGTAGATTAGACAGAAATCACGAGTTTCAAATTTCTGCGCTTCAATGAGTTTTCTGGTGGTTTCGGTGTATTTTTTCTCACCATTACTTCTAGCTTCTCTTTACTTCCGTCCTTTTGTACTGGACTTATGTTGGATAAAGCTGCGGTATTTGAGCAACGGTAGCTGCGCAAGCAGACGTAAACCATTGGGAAGGGTGGGGTTAGAATACTAACGAACTCATGAGTGGGAACATATGCTTCAAATGCCGCTTCGAACCATTCAGTAGTCTCATTTTCACACTGTTCTGCAGGAAAAGAAAAGATATTTCCCCATAGAGCATCCCTAATGTGATCCCTGATGGCTTCACAGTCAGCCTTTTTATAGTACTTTGTCGTTTGGAGCAATGTGTATTTAGCTTTGGCTCGAGAGTTTGGGGTGATTTCTACTATTACAGAGAGATCAGAACTCCCGAGTGGGTTGCTATGGGCATTCGTTGCACAATCATCAGAAACTGTGGCCAGAAATAGGTCTGGAAGTGAGACTTGTATATCCTGTCGATCTGAGAGATAGGTCGAAAACATGTCTATGATAGAGAATGAGAAATAGTGAAACTGTGTTATGCTTCCAGCTGCGCATGTGTAAGTAGAGAAACCAAGCCAGTTACTGTGGTTGACATTGAAGTCATCAAATACATACATTTGCGCGCTGGTATCAATGAAGAGTGCTGTATCTATGCTGTCAGTGACTTTGTTGATAAGGGTACAGTTTTTGGTCGAGGAACACATTTAGAAAAAATATAAGTAGCTAACGCTATATTGCAGTCTAAAGCACATGAAAACCTGATCGTCTGATTCTAGTTTTGATTCTCTGGTCAGAAGAAGAGTGTTTAGAATATAGACTCCAATCCGTGCATGGATCTGTCTGAGTCCCTACGGCAAAGCGTGAGATAACCAGGTATATCAAGAGGTTAGAGAGGATGTAGGATGTAGGTTAGTTTCACTTAGTGCCAAGATATCCGGTGGTAGTAGAAATGATTCAATACTATTTAAATATGTTCTAAGCCCGTGCATATTGGTGAATGCAAGCCCCAAGGGAAGAGGCGAAGTATTTCTACTCCTGGTTTAATCGTAATTATTAATCGAACTGACATTTTGTTTTATTTAAGTTTCAATTTAGGGTGATGAGTGTCGTTGTGTATAATACCAAACATACAACACAAGTGGACCATCAGCTGACTCTTCATCTATAAAGTTTTGCTTCGGAATAGCCCACTAGAGCTAGATCCAGGGTCAATTTTCATGCGTGACATTTCACAATAACCATCCCGATATTATATAACTGATGGTGCACTAAAACTATCCGGATATTATACAATTAAGCGTTACCAAACAGTTAGAACTCTTGTACTGTCGGTCAAAATACAGCAGCCAAACAAACAGTTTATACCGGCATCCTCAGAAAAAAATCAACCAAATCTAATTGCATTGACAAATAGCATCGAAGCACTCAAAAATGCGGAGTTTTAGGGGATGGGAATGTAGGGAGAGTGGGGAACAACGTTCATTGCCCTTGTCAAGAAACAAGTTTGGAACATTGGGAGTATGCCGCGTCCTTCTGATCGTATCTCTGCGCATGTATTATAGTCAAATAAGGAGTATGAAAGACGGGCGATGGGCAGAGCCTATCTACTCCTTATGCAATCTAGGTTTACAAATCAGTAATTTGTTCGAGTCACCAGCTCTAGAAAGGTTAGGATTGAGCCTTCCTCCTCTTTGTTTTGTGCTTAGACGTATAAGGTCAGTAGCACAGGTTTAACTTCAGAGTTTTCTATCTATTAGACGGATGACTTGAGACTATTATTCCCGCGCCCGGGTTCTAAACCAGGTATTTCTGTGACCCCCGCATGGATGTTTATGATTAATTCCATTAATACTATTTGTCATAAATCTACTGAAATATTACATTCTTCAAAATAATTAAATGTTATACTCTTCAAAATAATTATAATTAAATGTTACACACGTCAAAATAATAAAATTAAATGTTACATTCCTCAAAATAATAAAATTGTAATGTTACACTCCTCAAAATAATTATAATTAAATGCTACACCCCTTTAAAAAATAAAAAAAAGATTTTAAGATTAGATTGCTGATAGAAAAGAGGGGGGACGCATAAGGTGGAAGTATTTAGATTTGCAATTTAAATGCTAAAGTATTATTAGATGTGGTATTAGAAATTTAGATAAATAACCGGAGCCATGCATCAAAGTTTACGTCGATACGAGTGAAAAATGAAAATAAAATGTATCTATTCAATATAGATTTAAGTAAATGCATAAGTATGATTAAATGTACATTTCAATACAGGTAAAACGAGAAGTAAGGTATAAGCTATGAAAATTCTGTTATGAATACTCTATAATATACATCTCATCCGTCAGTTTTAATGTATGTATGTGCGTATGTATGTCTGCCTAAAATTTTCGGCAGAGACGACGGATTTTAACGAGATTTATATCGTTTTGTAGCTCGACCCTTCGGTCGACAAATATCGAAAACTTGGCTAAAAACATTAATTCCCTCACCTTCAACTGAGCACTTTTCTACAGGGAAGGAACCATCTTTTTCGCCGATAATTTTCAAAGTAATCCCCTCTTTTAGATTGTCTAGCCTTAATTAAAACCTTCGTCACTTTCGCTTTGGCGATGGATGCAACGGCTAAGACGTCACGTTTTTTTCACGTTCTTTTTTCTCCTTCGCGATACGGGTTCGAGACTGCCTATCTACTACAAGGTTTTTTTACGCTTAACACACACCTCCAAACACCCGGGCAACGGCGTGCACCCAGGCTAGTTAGATATGAATAGCAGTATGGTCATATTTACAGCAGATACGAAACTATGGAAATTGTAGATATTATGTATAATGTATATAGCTATTATGTATAATATATAAAATTGTAGATATTATGTATAATATATAAAATTGTAGATATTATGTATAATATATAAATTAAGTTTTTCTGGCTTGTATTATATAAAGATAAACGCTCCTTTCATACATGTTCGGAAGCGTGTTTTTTAACATAACATCAGTAGCGGCTTTTTTGTATTAATTTGAATTGGGGAAATAGTTTCTACTAAAGTTAAGATACAGTGCTAATGTATATTAAAATTTTTAAAGATGGTTTGAATGTATAATTTACGAGTTTAAACGAGTTAAGGTAAGGTCAATAGCGTAGAAAATAGTTGCAGTGATTTGGAGTAAGAAGGATTTCCCATTTTTAAACTGGTAAAGATGTTTCCCGTTTTGGCGGTGACCAAATTCAAAATTTTAGGAATTAAGACAAAAGAAAACGAGAGAAAACAAAGAAGAATTTCTGAAGTTTTTAGACGAACGTTACTTATTCATGTTACTTGGACCCTTGGCGCAGTGGTTAGAGTACTTAAAAAATCAATTGTAAATATGATATTCTTCTGAAGGTTGAAGGTTCAATTCCCAGTGTGGGCAACCGAAAAATATAATTGCGAATTACTTAAGACGTGTATCCAGTCATGGCTGATGGACGAGAGCATGCTACACGCAACAGAAGATGAAAACTGTAGTCCGAAGAATCAAAACAATATTAATAATCACAAAATGTCAAATAAAACTCTAATAGAACATTAGTCAATTCAGTGAATTAAAACACGCCAAGCAAATAAATAAATAAAACAAATCGACAAATATTATTATTAAAATTTCTATTACTGCAATGTATATTTTTCAATCAGACACGTTTTTATACCACAAGGTGCTATTTTATTTATTATGTTTTTTTATCTATGCAATTTGTGTAATAATTTTTTGGCCTCCGACAAAAGGAGTGTCAACCTGTAAATTCCCTCTTTTCCATTCGCCCGTTCGTCTGTCCGGACTTTTCTCAATAACTACGCCTTGGAATTTAAAACAAAATTTTTACTAACATTAAACATGATGTGATTTATAAAATAGCAAAACGGATTTTCGGGTTAAAATGGCTAAAATTGAAACTTTTGATAATTGATGCTTGGATTTTTATAAAACTTTCTGAAAAGTTTTAACTTACTGATTTCTATATAATTTTGTTTTTCTATACTTCGAGATAACTCTTGGGTGTGTCACAGGGCTCTTTTAGGGCAAATAAAACATTCTAATTTTGAGACTATTTTACCACATTTGTCTAATATTTTCTGTATATGTCTATTTAGCAGTTTTACATGGTGCCGAACTCAAATTTCAATATGTTAAACATTGGGGACTTTTGGGATTAAATGGGGGGGGATGATGGACTTAGTCATTTCTTTTTTTGCATGGTGAAGAACTCATATTTACATATGTTAAGGCTAAAAACTGCACTGTTTGTTCATTTTCACCCGGATTTGACGTTCCGTGGGGAAATTTGGGGCTAAATTGGGGAGGGCAATGCTGAACTTAGTCACTGTTTATGCTTTATTCACTGTGCACTCAAGGGGGGCCATGTATGCTTCACTTTTTTTATTTCGTAATCATAATGTTAATACGTGTTCTTAAGCTATTGCGACTACATTCGATTCTTTCACGAACCATATTCAGGCAATGTTGAAAAGCATGAAAGATGCACTGAAAGAAAAACAAACTAATTCCATAAAAGCGTAGTCGAATTTAATAAGTCAACAACAAACCGATGTCAGTATCAATTAACAGTTTACAAGTTTTTGTTCGAGTGAATTAGAGAACTATATGTTTATTTTGCTAATTGTTGAAGATATGGCCAATATTGAGTGACGGCATCCTAAAATAAATTGTTGCATTTTTTATTTTGCAGGTAAGTAAACAAGAATCATTCCAAAGGGAGCTTTCGTACATCAAGAAGTATTTCGTAAGTCATTATTATTTTTTTCTGATTCTGCGTATTTTGATCCTATTGATTATCGTATTAAAGAAGTACGTGTTTAGCGAACTTACCAAAAGTATTCTTCCGTTGTGTTCTCAAAAATATGATAAGAAATAACATATTAATAAACGATGGCATGTCATTGATACGGAGACACACGAACACTTACAGGGATGCTTAAAAAGAGATTTGCTGCGCTGTCAGATTATGCATCTCTCACGCGACATTGTTCATTAATGTTTTATTTTCCTATATCTCTGACTGGCGATATCTATGCTGGAGCCTTTAGTGACACATGATAAAACCTTAGATAAAAAAGCGACTAGTCATTAAAAGAACGTTGCACGCTTGCATGCATAAAAAAGAATAACAATCTGAGTCATGGTATTTCCGTAATGTACTGGCTGTTAAATTAAATTCAAATGAAGCGCAGCTAATGCAATTAATATCACTCAGCCACTTTCTTTAAATATAACTAGAGCGAATATCAAATAGCCAGTTATATTTCAATAAAAAGTTTTTTACACGTTAGACATTGTAGACACTTGAAAATGATGAACTGATTTTCGTTTATCTTCGATTTTTTAAAAAGTCTTTACATATTCCAACACTACTTAGATATTTAAAAAAAATTATTTAGACGAAATTGATAATTTGCATCATTTACACACTAAGAATTATTGCATCCTATTATCACAGCATGTCACCTTGTGTAACATCCAACTTTCTTCAAGTACATTTGCCAACTAAGTAATTATTCATGATGAGTGTCGTCCCAAAAGTAAGTCCTGCTATTTTTGCTTAAAAACTTAAACTTTGAAGAGCTACGAAGGCGGTAATGGTGCAAGTAAAATAAGCGACATTTTGTGCCCCGACATTTATTTTTCTACATAGTCACCATCATTCTCAATGCAATTTTACCAGCGATAAAAACTGCCTCAGTCGTAAAAATCTGAAACCCGCTTTGTCACTAACATCTCTATTGCAATTCTGAAATCGACAAAGTCAACTTCCAACTTAGCTAACCTCAACCGCATTGATTTAGTAAACGTTCAACACAGGCTGGTGAACGTTGATAGGATACTTTTTTTCTGGATTTTCATAGACATGAGTCCAAAAGATGGATCATCTTTTGGACTCATGTCTATGACAGAGTTGGTTTTAAGAGTCTCATTAAGGTAATAATTACAACATAGAGATGAAACATTCAGATCACAAATGCAAGTTGCTAACATCTCCTCATCATTCGAGGAAAATAAAAAGAAATAGGATGCATTGCATTTGGAACGTCGCTCGTATATTCTATGTGTATTTACATAACTTACGTCATGTATTTTCCGGGTTTCTTCTGGTTATGATATATATATATATATATATATATATATATATATATATATATATATATATATATATATATACATATATCAACATCCTATTTTTGTACGTCAATTACAACGTTCTTTCTTAATTGCTTCTATACCCGTGAATGACGTTTCGTATTTTTGTTTCAATTTAACAAACTAATAACAAATAAAGAGCAATGCACATTTATTTACAGATATATTTCGATAAATGTATATGTACCAATAATTAAAATAGGATAATACTCCGACGATATGATAAAAACGGAGGTGGAATGATCTACATGAGAATGTAAAAATGTAATGTGCTCACTGACGAGAAGATTAATTCAGAATATCTATAGTGGGAGGCGGGAGGGGGGCAGCATAATCTATATATTTACATGCATATGTACAATATGTACTTAAAAATAAAAGTGTCTAAATTATTTTTATTGATAATTATTTGACATAAGTGCGAAGATATAGGAAAAAAATCCTTTCATTTGTTTGATTACATTAGAGAAGTGGGAGACGAAGATTGATCCCATCAAAGGACGTGTAGATTTATTATGTATTGTTTTTAGGATTGTTGCATTTTCAACATCAAAATGGTGGTCATGCTCCATAATATGGTAAAAAAATGGGTGTTCTTTGTTTTTAACTCCCGTTTATGTTATTACATTCTCTTGCCGAGACGGCGTTGTGTTCTCCAATGTATATCTGTCCACTGTCACGGCAGGGTATGGAGTATATTCCAGCTTTGATCTTGAAATTAGATTTGGGTTTAAGAGGTGGGGACTCTTCTGAAAAAACATAAACACGCGCACACACATATCTATACTATTTTTGTATATATATATATATATTTATGTTAAAAAGTATTCTTCTATTTACTTAAAAAGAAATTACAACTGACTATGGGCAGTAGAATTTAATTCATCTGCAAAAGATCTAGCTAATTTGCATATTCTTTCAAATATTCAGTTTAATTCCTTATTAGTTTTTTTTTGTTTTCTTAAGGAATGATAATTTTTAGTAAACTATTACGTATAATTATATTCAAGCAGATATTCTACCTGATTTATACTTGCATAATATTTGCGGAGAAAGTTTATAGTAAACGAAAACCTGTTTCTATACATATTTATGGATGTGTATATATATTTGTGTATAACATTTTACTTACCAAACTCCTCAGTCAATTTTTCATGTTTACAAACATGAAACTTAATATATACAATATTCGAACTCATGCTGATCTTGGAGTTTAGTCGGGGAAAATCAATCCAAAAGTGTGAACATTTAAAAAAAATGAAATTTGTCAGGTGACGGCCGAACGGCGACATTACGAATATGGATGTGTTACGTAATACTTATCGTTGCATGTTTTAATTTTAAGCCTTGCAACAAACATATCTTCGTAGCTCAAGTATTAACGTAAAATAAAAAAAGTAAATCGTAAGATAAATGACAAGAATTTAAAAGTTAAATTAAAGATTACAATTATTAGCATTACAAGTAAGGGTTTATATTATTTTTTTATTAATACTATTTAAATTAACTTTTAAATTACAGTTTCCTTCCTATGAAATTAAATTTTAAGCAAAATTGATTATTAGATCGTGAAATGGAAACAAATTTGATACGAAAATATCGTAGATTGAGCTGGATATACTTTCAATATCTACGTAAAAGCAGTTTAGTATTTAGGAAATAAATCAATTAAATAAATAATTCAGGGAAAATAATTACTGAATTAAAAATATACACAGGATTAAATAATATTAAAATAAATAATTTGTTGAACTATCATTTAAATGTAGTAATACGAAAAAGTGGCGATTATTAAATTCGGAAAATAAAAACAAAACAACTATGAGAATTGGATGGAGGTAATTTCAACTGCTTGTTCGCTTATAATAGAGATCATAATATATTCATTTATGTATAAATGTTGTATTTTGCCGTCTGAAGAGGAGCTGTTTTAGAATAATTTTGAACCATATAAAGTGTGCAAATGGTTACAGAATCAATTTAACGTACATGAAAATACACGATATGATGTACTCATTTTATATTTTGTTGTCTTGATTTCCGAAAAGATTATATGCATGCTCGATTATGAAAAATGATAATTATAAAGCTTGTATAAGGGAATCAATTAATTTCGGCTTTGACTTTATTGGTATATGGACATTAACCAACATTTCAATTAAATAACATTTTATTACAATAATTATTTGTAATATTGTATATAGTTATATATACATTTATATATTTATCACAGAAATATTAGCGAGTACAATGTTTATGTAAAAACATCAAAAACTCCCCACCGGTTTCTTTTCCCTAATTTTATGTTATCTTTTATCTTATTTGTATTCTATACTAATTTTAAGATTATTTCTTGTATCCTTATTTTTATATCTCTCTCTACGATTACTTCTGAACAACATACTTGATATTCATTAAACAGCCAGCGTCATTAGTATTATTGCCATGTATTGAGTTAGAGAATTTTCAACTGTCTCGTTAAGTTTTACTACCATTGAGCATAGTGAAAATGAATAAAGACACTCTTTTGTGACAATTTGAATGAGGATTGCCACTTTATAAAATCATCTCTGCTAATTTTGAGGAGCATGACTACGCTAGGTAACTGAGTACACACATAAATATATACAGATGTCAAAACAGGTGAGAAAAAAAACGAGAAGAATTAATACAAATCACCTTGACTACGGCCACGGCTTTGACGAAACTTCTGGTAACGATTGGATGCCAGATTTAGGTTATATTATCTTGTCTGCATCACGTTGAAAGCCAGCAGACTAATACGGTTTATCTTTAAAAAGTGATAAAAAAAACACATTTTTCGTGCATGTTGAAGAAACCTGCGTTGGAAAAAGATAGAAGTGATCGACACAATTTCCAATAATAGTATTAAATCAATGAATAAAGAACATGATCAAATAATACTTTTCGTTGCCTTTAATAACACTTGCATAATAAAACACCTTCTTTTAATATATATATATATATATATATATATTTATATTTATATATATAGGAGAATAGAAAAAATACCATAGGATGATGTATAAACACAGATACCATAGTATGATGTGAAAGAAAAAAATTCTTCCATGAGAAAAATATCAATGTTTCGCCCCCATTTCTCAATCGTATTATTATCTAACAGAATCTCTTTGAAATAAAGAACGAAATGGTGATATTTTCAAATTCTCTCTCTCTCTCTCTCTCTTTCTATATATATATATATATATATATATATATATATATATATATATAACTACTTCATTTACTCACATAAATTAATATACAAAAGTATAAATTTATGCGTAAACTTTAAGTATTCAAAAGTGCTCAATACGTAGGTAGAGCTAGTTAGTAAAAATAGTATAAATTACTAAATTACTATATATATATAAATATATATATATAGTGTATGTATATTATACAAACATTATAGATTACATATGTGCGTACATGATTCAGTGGAATCCTAATTCAATGAGGCCAACTCATCAGACCAAAAAAGGGAGTGATATAGAAAAGATAGTCATGATTACATTCCTTTTTTATAGGATATTTTTGTGTGGTTTCAGCTTTGGTAGAAAGTAGGGGGTATACATTGTGAATGTGAGTAGTAGAAGTTTTGGAGGGAAGTGTGGTGAAAGAAGGGCGTAGGGATTAGATGTTGAGGAAAGAGGGGGAAGTACAATTTCACGTGGGCAACCTATAGCAGCGGGGGTATTGGTAATATTTTATTGGTGGTTGTTTTTTGGCCCAAGTTTTCGCTTTTTAAAAGTAATTGTATGTCCTCATCGCTGTTAACATTCCTATCTTTGGTTTTTATGATTCTTTTTTTCTTTTCTAGTGGCGACTACGTCATTCATCTATTTTATTGTTAGGTTCTATTTATTTATTTATTTATTGTATTCCTGGCTTTTTAAATGTGTATTTACTTATCGTTTTCGAATTACTTATGCATTGTTTATTCATAACATGTATGTTCATCTGATTAAAGTAACCTCCAGTGAATTGATATACAAACCTATTTATATGATGTAAATAAATACTGGGAGATAAATTTTCCATTTATCTGGTGTCTGAAGTAATTACAACAACAAATGTTTTCAAATATATATATATATATATATATATATATATATATAAACTTAATTTTGATGGTTGCCATTCTTTTATTTGGTTTGTTTATACTTTCCGTAATACTAGAGTATAAATATATTTTATAGGTTCATATGCTTCGTTAAAGAAATAGGTTTTCTAGGCTATATACATCTGAACAGGTACAATATAGCATATACAATTGTCTATATTTATAGAGTAATCAGTTCCCAAAGTCCACAAGTTCGAGTACTTAGTTATCGTTTCGGATCAGGGATGTTGTTAGTTTCCTTATGTTACGTGGTTTTACGATAATACTTCTCGTAGGTTTATGACAACATTCCAAGTTCCATCATGCTAGACTCTAATATTATTTTAGTGAATCATTTTCGAGTGTTTATTAAGTATGCAGAGTTTACTCACATTTATCCATTTGGTAAGATATTGTGTTTCTGATCGTTTAGCTTGGTACTAAACGATAGCGCTTGAAGTGGTGTTGAGGGGTAACGAGAGGATCGTTCCTTCTATAATTTAGCTAAGTTGTTTATGCTAACCGATTCTTCGAAGCCTTTCGGTGGGTATAGTTAATTATTGTGTGCCAGTTTTTAGTAAGTACAGTTATTAATTTGCGGTGTATAAGGACTACTTTGTATCTTTTCAACTGGTCAATTCGTTCATTTATCAATGCATTAAGATATTGGGAGTAAGGGATCATGATTCTTCGTATCACTTGTATGAGGGGATCGCTATTCGTTTTCTAATCTTATTTATAGCGTAGCCTTAAAAGTGTTTGCAGCTTATAGCTGATTCTACTTTTACATTTTTAAAATATTACGGTCCTTAAAACTAATAATTTCATGTTTTTCCGCTAAACATAGGTAACAGGGTGAATTTAATGAACTACATGTTTTGTTTTCCTAAGTATTTCCTATGCGACTAAATCTGTTTTGTTCACCTACATTAACTTCCAGTAGTGTCCCAAGAGTTAAGTGTCCGTAGTATATGCTTATTATTCATTGAAAGTGTATGACTATAAAATTTGTTTTTAAACTCATTGAGGTGTTTCTATTTCTAAATTTTCTAGAGTGTATATTTTAGCCTGGTATACCACCGGGAATGTAAGGAAAGTATTGCTTAGTGGACACTCGGTTGATCTTTGGTAATTGCATGTATTTCTGTTATTAGTGTCCGTAGTAGGATTAGTTCTCGTTAATATTCTATTATTTTGCTTTGTTGTTATTCTTTCTAGGTTTTAAGTACAGCTGAAGCAAAGTTTTAAGGTGTTTTTGTTAAAGGTTTTAAGTAGTGTACTACCTGCTGGAAAGTGTTTATCTATAAGATATAAGGACTAATGCAGAAGATTTGTTTTTACAATTAGGTTTAAGCGGGGTGAACCAGACTATTTTTCTACTACGATTATTAGATCTAGTTTTATTCATATTGCTTCTTTACTATTTAATGTCGGCATTTTTATATCCTCTATTTTTAGTGCATTTTCATAAATATATGTTTATCTAATGACTATTTACTTATGGGAGGAGATATCATTTATTCTACGTTCAGTATATTTAGGTATGTGCTTAATACAAGAGGTTGGGTGGGTGGGTGGAGCGTGGATGAGTATATGTCGGGTTTGCGTGTTCTTTAATGTATGGTTTGCAGGAATTGTTAGCTAAATCAAAGGTGCTGTCCGGTCCTGGATATGACCTAAAACTATATTCGATGGTGAGGCCCCACCTTGCAGGCCTTGGGGAGTGTGGATCCACCCTTTAATTGCCATTGCTCCCAGGTCCACTCTGACCCGGAGTGGTAGTACCTGTGAGGGTCCCAACTATGGGTTAAATAGAATCTGACTCAAAAAAAATATACTCCTTTAAAAATCGTTCCTCAAAATAACTAGATTCGGCATTAAATAACCTGAGAAAGGTTGATATGCCGTAAAACAAAAACAACCAACCAACCAACCAACCAACCAACCAAAGATGCTGTCCAGTATGTTGACTTGTTTTATATTGCTGGTGATTTCCACTTTAAGCTCCATATTTTTCATTACCTTACGTATTTTGCTTTTAAGTCTGTCACATTTTATTCTTGTTGCGTTCTTAACTATCATCAGGCCGTCGTCCTTGTATAAACCTATATCCTCGAGTTTTTTGTCGCTATTTAGGGTAATGTTATGTAATAATCCAACTAATTCCTTGGCTTCCGCTGTTCAGGGAGCCAATGGATAAATCAAACAGCTATTGCGTGGATTTTTTTGTTCATCGTTATTAATACGTACCGTTGTACGGCTCTTCATTACTATATTGATATCACTTTTCGGGACACAAGTGGAGTTTTATTTGCACACTCACTTGCTTTTATGAATATTTCCTTCGTGATCGACGGGTAGTAATCTATCATCTTAGATTGTATGAAGGTGCATAATTTCTTGTCAGCAGAATTGGGTTCAAGTTGTTCATTGGTTGAAGTTGTATTTCGCCTTAATTTTGAGGTTGATTTTTTCTAGAATTTTCTTGCTCATTTTCCGAATTTCCTGATTAGTGGGGTTAATAATCTTGTTGGCTTTTTTAGAGTCGAGTTTGTTATCTTTGTGTAGGATATATGCTTAATGTTCCGTTAGTTTACTAACTTTGCTGTTGATCTTTAGATCCGCCATAATTCACCCGCTTTCATTGTTGATGCTTTCCACTAGTTTTATATTTAAGCCGATTTTAGGAGTTATGTAAAGTGTTTCATTATTAGGTCTCTGTATTGTTGTTAGTTGAAGTTCTAGAAATTATGAGTTTTATCAGTCTTTACTAGAAGGTTATATGATTTCTTGGTATCTTTAACGAGTTATTTGATTTCTTGGTATCTTTATCGAGTTTATTCTGAAAGAAGTGTTTGCTCCTGTGGAAATCAATGTTTCTTGACAGGTCGTTAAGATCCTCTTCAAAGACTGTTAATTAGCGGACAATAGGTGGGTTTTAAACTTTTAAATTTATATATACATATAAGTTAAAAAGGCATGATAAAACAAATGTTTTCTTATAGACGTAAAAATGAAAGCACGAGATATAATTTGAAATTGATAATTTTGCAAAATAAAATTCTATAAACTTTATATTATAAGGTATTAAAAATAATGTAAATTTAGCATGAAAGTTGCAATGGATTCATTTTATGTTGCATTTAAAAACAAAATCTATCTATTATTCAGCTATTATTCTACATATCTATAATTTTTAACTGAACACTTTTAAACAGCACAACAGAATATACGTAACAAAAAATAAATATAATCATATGGTAAAAGTCTGTACACATAGCTAATCTCTTATTGAAATATGAAACAATTCGATGATTTTTTGTGATATTTTCCAGTGTGACCTCTTCTCTCTGTCATAAGTAATATTTTGTTTGTTTGTTATGAAGATAGAATTCTGTACAAGTACTATATCAGGAATATATATATCAAACAAAACAAAAAATATATATGAAACAAAACAAAATATATATATGAAACAAAACAAAATATATATATGAAACAAAACAAAATATATATATGAAACAAAACAAAATATATATATGAAACAAAACAAAAAATAT
The DNA here is from genome assembly GCF_053919585.1 of Euprymna scolopes. Taxonomy (NCBI): domain Eukaryota; kingdom Metazoa; phylum Mollusca; class Cephalopoda; order Sepiida; family Sepiolidae; genus Euprymna; species Euprymna scolopes. Next base: position 41,180,628 of record NC_136496.1, on the reverse strand, counting down.
ATATGAAACAAAACAAAATATATATATGAAACAAAACAAAATATATATATGAAACAAAACAAAATATATATATGAAACAAAATAAATATAAGGAATATATATATGAAACAAAACAAAATATATATATAAAACAAAACAAAATATATATATGAAACAAAACAAAATATATATATGAAACAAAACAAAATATATATATGAAACAAAACAAAATATATATATGAAAAAAAAACAAAATATATATATGAAACAAAACAAAATATATATATGAAACAAAACAAAATATATATATGAAACAAAACAAAATATATATATGAAACAAAATAAATATAAGGAATATATATATATGAAACAAAACAAAATATATATATGAAACAAAACAAAATATATATATGAAACAAAACAAAATATATATATGAAACAAAACAAAATATATATATGAAACAAAATAAATATCAGGAATATATATATGAAACAAAACAAAATATATATATGAAACAAAACAAAATATATATAAGAAACAAAACAAAATATATATATGAAACAAAACAAAATATATATATGAAACAAAATAAATATAAGGAATATATATATGAAACAAAACAAAATATATATATGAAACAAAACAAAATATATATATGAAACAAAACAAAATATATATATATATGAAACAAAATTTTACTTGTGACAGAAAAAATATGTCACAAATAAAATTTTGTTTGCTTGCTTCATATACAAACACTTACCTCTAAATACCTTATTTAAAAAAAAATAACTCCATGATTTTCTGTGCTTTTTTAGTTGAATTAACTTTTTTATACTAAATAAAATTTTAAATAATAAGAAATTAACATATATACAATACACCCGCATTATGACACTCTAGTCAGATTTAGCATTTAAAAGAATACTGAGAGTAAAGTTTTTTTTTAAACATTGAGAGTGTCCATTTTCTTTTGAGACAGTATTGATATTTCGCTTATTCTAATATATACATTTTTTACTTAAATTTATCCCACAAATATGTGAAAATGTCACATTAAATTCAATGCTATGTATTTCTCTACTAAAACACGTTAATACTATTGTACTTTTGTTTTTAATTTTTGGAAT
>NC_136496.1:41014518-41174518 GCF_053919585.1 Euprymna scolopes | reverse complement strand
AGAGTTTTATTTAATAAATATTATATTTATGCTACAAGATCGTAAAAAAAAAAACTTTGTTGGCTTCTTCGTTACTTTTTTCATTGTTTTCCCTCTCTGTCCTGCTCTAAGCAAGTCTGACGACCTAGTCAACAAACTTCAAAATTCCATCATGACAAGTTTCAATAAAAAATACACGATTAAACACGGATCTGAAACTTCCAACGTAGACCCCACTGCCATGTCTCCTTCTCCAACATCAGGGGTCTACGTTCTAACCTTCCAGAGGTTGAAGCCCAATCACAGGAGGCTAAACAAGACCTTTTATTTTTAAGCGAAACTGGAATTGGGCACACTATTTCCATAAATGAGTTCGTAATTAAAGGATACTCTAACCTAACTTCCAAATCTGACACCCAAAGATCGCCGTGGGCATGGCACATGTGCCTATATAAATGATGGCTTTCCATGTGGTAGGGACATCTCCGGAGAAGATCCTAACTTACCCTATATGTGCTTCCGAGTAGCACTAGCTCACACTACAGCATTTATATTTACTCTCTATCGCCCCCATAACAGCGGAGTTACTATCTTTAAAAGCATATCTGAGAAAAATGACCAAGTTCTATCAGCATATCCTTCAGCTAACATTCACGTATGTGGAGATTTAAATGTTCACAATGTGGAATGGTTGACCCACTCAAACAAGACCGATGATGAAGGGGAGATTCTGTCATGATTTCTCCATTGCTTATGACCTCACTCAGATTGTTCACGAACCCACCCGTGTGCCCGACAATGACGGCCAGTATGCAAGTCTCCTAGACCTTTTCCTCACAACTTGCCCTGAACTATGTTCAGTTTCCGTTCTGTCTCCTCTTGGATCTTCCGACCACTCAGTTGTATCATTTAAGATAAAAATGAAATATAATAAGTCCTCAGACGTACCTCTCCATCGTACAGAATATCAATACACTATGGCTGACAGGGATAGTTTCCGTACATTTATATCAGATCTTCCTCTGCGTTCTATGTTTAAAAAGGATGTGTCGTCTATAGTATCAGACATGACAGAATGGTTAATTGTAGGTATAGACAATTTCATATCCTCGAAAAAGTTCCAGCAAAAACCTAACAGCCAGCCATGGTTCTCTCCAGAATGTGCTGCTACTATTGCGCACAGAAATCACTTTTTCCACTGCTTCCAACGTAATAGATGTATGGAAACTAAAGCAGCTTTCAGGACTGCCAGCAACCATTGTAAGAAAGTAATAAAGAACGCAAGAGAGTTGTATGCTCAATCCGTCAAGTCCAAAGTAGCTGAGCAGCGGATTGGTTCCCACCAGTTTTGGCAAATTGCAAACAGAATCCTGAACAGAAGCGTGTGCTCTATCCCAACTATCATCAATGGACCTGAGTTAATCTCGTCAGCATCAGACAAAGCCAAACTCTTTGCGAAGAACTTTGCAGCCAATTCTACCCTTTGCAACCAAGGCCGCCAACCCCCAATATTTCCTCCTGTATCAGAAACACACTATTTGATATACAAATATCTGTATGTGATGTTGCCAAGCTAATCAAAAACCTTGATTCCAGTAAAGCAACCGGCCCTGACGGTATTCTAATTATAGTACTAAAAAAATTTCAACCAGAACTAGCACCCATACTTACAAAACTGTTTAAACGTTGTCTTAAGGAGAATTGCTTCCCACCACCCTCGAAAATCTCATCAGTATTCTCATGTATTTAAGAATTCAGGTGATCGTTCATCTCCCTCTCAGTACAGGCCAATAAGTCTCCTGAGCGCCATGAGTAAGTTGCTGGAATCTGTTAAATAGAGAAGTAATCAACCATTTCAGCAAAAAATAACCTTCTTGGTGACACACAATATGGTTTCCGTTCTGCTAGATCTACAGCAGATGTGCTTACAGACATATCTCATAAGATTAGCGAATCTCCCGACAGAGGCAACCTTTCTAGGGCAATTGCTCTTGACATATCAAAGGCCTTTGATAGGGTATGGCATAAAGGTTTACTTCACAAGATCTCCAGCTATGGTATAGCAGGAAATGTCTTCTCAATTATTAAATCATTTCTCTCTGATAGGTTCATAAAAGTAGTAGTTGATTGGCAAAATCAGAAGCTCACAGTATAAATGCTGGAGTCCCTCAGAGGTCCATCCTGGGACCAACTCTTTTCCTGATCAGCATTAATGATCTTCCAAATTACATCCTTACATCATTCGTAGACATTTTTGCTGACGACACTACCATCTATGGTAGCACATCTAAGACAGTAAACGACCATGTTCTCTTTGATTCTCTCTCCTCTGACCTTGATCAACTTGTACAATGGGGAAAGGAGTGGCTGGTTACTTTTAATGCATCTAAAACCAAGCTTCTATCTTTACATCATCAACGTTCTGATCCCCATCTGGCATCAATTAAAATGAATGGCTCTCGTCTTGGGGAGGCCTCATGTTTTGACAGGCTTCTGGGCTTGACCTTTACTCCTGATCTTAAATGGAATAGGTACATCAAATCTGTTGCCAAGACCGCTGGAAAAATGGTCAGATCCTTCTATCGATCCAGTAAATATCTCACTGCTGATTCAATTCTGTATCTATATAAGAGCCAGATACGTCCAAGGATGCAATACTGTTGCCACATATGGGCAGGAGCTGCTAGAAAAGACTAGTCCTGCCTTGATATGGTTCAAAATCGACTTCGTGGCCTGGTGGGAGATGTCCTTTTATCTTCGCTGCAACCTCTATCTCACAGAAGAGATGTTGCGAGTTTGTCTCTGCTTTATCGTTATTTTCATGGAAAGTATTCGACTGAGCTTCAATCTATGGTCCCCCCTCGCCAAACTTTCACAAGAAACACTAGACTAGCTTAAAACATTACCAATAATTTCCCCCACTCTTTATCTGTGCCTAAACCTAAACATAGATTCCATGATCAAAGCTTCTTTCTTAGAACTGCACGCCTGTGGAATTGTATTCTGTTTTCCTGCTTTCCAGCTGTCTATAATATGGTTGTCTTCAAGTCCAACGTGAACAAGTTTATGATGAGCCGTTCCACTTAAGTTAACAAATTTACCGAACTTCCATTACTATCGATTACTATATTGTCCTTTTGACTACTCTACACTCTTTAACCCTTATCCTTGAGTGGCCTATCGGCCTTGATAAGTCGTGACGCCTATGTAAAAACAAATAAAATTAGATAGCTATATATTAAAAACGCTGTATTATTTCCCCTTATACATAAATGTGTGTTTATACAAGTTGCCATAGAAACAAATGTATTACTAATTAATAAGATAACAAAAATACTTCAGATTTGCACGTGGAAATGAAACAATGCAAATGTCGTTTTCAAATACAATAAAGCGACCTACCGCAGACAGCGGGGAATATAAAGACTCAAATGGCGAAACCAAAAGAAATATGAAAGTACATAAAGAATATAAGATCAATACAATAAATTGAGCGTAGCAAATAAATGGAATCATAAAATTGACTCTATGATTTCAGAAGACCCCGCTTCCAGAGGAGAATCAATATTATACAATAAAAAACAGTCTAAGGATTGTATGAGCATCCGACTGAGAATGTAAACTTTTTTATGAATGAATGGCCAACGCCCGACATCAACCACTCTTCTCTCATGAATTAATACGTTGAGAAACAAAGTCACAATTTGTTCATCTCTCATGAACACATACACACTGCTGATTAGAATTTGTAAACAAATATAGTATTAGAAAAAATAATGTACTCTAATATATGTTGATATGAGTATGTGTTTCTATATAATAATTATATTCGTACCAATATCACAGAGCCACTGACGCTGGCAGCAGCCGCATATAGATTTGCAAATGACCAAGCCGTAGTTATCTATCGTTAAATTTTTATACATGCTCTACTTACTTCCTGACCGATACGTTAATGCTTACACGTGTAACCAAAAACAAAACCATACGAAAATGCAATCAGGTCAACTACAAAGATTTTTAAAATGCAATTGTCCATAATTTCACAATAATCATAAACTTATTTACTTGTATGAAAACCCTTTTAAAAAGCAAAAAAGGTAAGTGTCATAGTATTATTATAGAGTCAGTAAATTGATGAATAAATAAATTAATCGATGTTAGAAGAGAAGGGGTTAGAAACACAATCGAATAGAGACGCCAGAAAAAAGAAAAAATCAGTAAGTAAACTCGGAAAAGATAGTTTGAAAACAAAGGCACGTAACAGCTGACCTGCCTTATCAACTCATAAAATAAAGCGAAGAAAATAAAATAGAAGAGGATCAAGTCATGATAACAGATAATTGGGTGGAAAAGCAAATTACGAAGAAAAGAAATAAGACATTAAAAATAGAAGCTGTGAGTTAACGATCTTTTTTTTAATCTACACTAGAAAGAAAAAAAAGGTACTTATGCAGTTTTGTTGCCGCGTTTTTTTCTGAACCTTCAGGAGCGTTTTCGGGTACATATCGAGAAGGACTGGGATATATGAGCTGTTTAGCCAATCGATTCAAGTTAGTTGACGGTATATAAATTCAATGATTTTTATTAAATTATTTTTTGTAAAAGTTCACACTTTAATAAATTGATTTTTTAGCCAAAGTTTCCAAATAATGAATCTATAAACTTTGTTCAATCTACTACACATGCAGCAACGTACTACGTTGAGAAAATATGGAGGGAAACAAAGCAAAACAAAAAATATCGAATTTGGGACCAACAGGTAACTATAATAAAGCTAACTGATGGAATTCATGCAGAAACAGAAATTTAAAAATACTTTCGTCTGCTTACTGAACCAGGTAGATCAATATTTCCCTCAGCTTCCTTCAACTTTTTCTATGCTCTCTTCTCTACCTTCGCGGTTATCGTCTCTTCTTGCAGCAAAAGAAAATGTGCCCGCTACCCTACCCTCTACATTAAAAAAAGCATAAGAAATAAAAACAACAAAGAAAAATGAAGATGACATCTAACCATCAGAAAAAAATGAATAGCTAACAAGAAAAAAATCATGACAATTAACCCCGCCGAAGAATGTCCTCCAAACAACAATAAATAAATAAATAAAAAGAATAAAAGAATCTATATAAAGACATCTGCTATTTTTTCACATCTTTTTATAATTCTATTGTTTTCTTGTTAAAATAAAAGTGTAACATTACCAGTAGTTTTTAAATTATTTTTCCCTTAAGATATATTCGCAACTAATTTGCGTTCTTTAGGATTTTAGTCCTCATCGCGTTTCTGCATCCGCATATCCCGATTCTTCCTCGATATCTGTTTGGAAACGCTCGTGAAATTCGGAAAAATTGCGGTAACAAAAGTGCACACGTACAAAAAAACTTTTATGCTATTTTTACAGTTTTGAAATAGACATGCACAAAAGAAAAAGAAATGTTCGTTTCTTCCAATTTTCATTCGGGTTTGTAGTTTATGTAGAATAATCAAAAGAACTGTGTTAGTCAATAACGCACAACAACAACAACAACAATAATAATAATAATAATAGCAGCAACACTTACCAAAGAGTTTGGCTTATGCACAAGACAGACATCAGATTGAGCTGGACTGAGGGCTTGTATTTATGTACAAGCATATTCAATCAGGTGATTCAGCCAATCACAATCCAAGGAATAGACTGGCCCATGTGTGCACAATGGAATCTCCCATTGTGCCATAAATAGTTCTCCTCTTTAATGAGAAGTAACTTTAGTCTTTGTCAAGTTATCCACAACTTGTACGCTGACCGAAAGTCCACTACACAATCCAACATGGTGCTACGAACAGGATTCGAGGCAGAAGATTGGGAAGACTATTTCCTCAAAGCAGGCATTGCTGCCGATTCCGCCAAGAGCTACGCTGCAACTTTTGTGAAGGAAAAACTGAGGAAAGAAAACCTTCAAGTAATGGTTCGAGCCATGCTAAGAGAATTGGGAATCACAACAATGGGAGAAGCTCTGTCTATCCTTCGACAAGCCAAGGAGCCCGCTACCCAGACCACCTATGCTAAGGCACCAGCTGCCAGGCCTCCCCAACTTCATCTCGAAATGGCCCCTCAACAATTCAGAAAATTTCGGATTGACTGGGAAGTATTTACCAGAATAACGGACATGCCAATTTCTCAGGCCAATACCCAGTTATACAGTTGCGCTGATGAATCCGTTCAAAACGCAATCATAAATACGTACCCTAAGTTCTTCACCACCAACCAAGACAAGCTGCTAGAGATGACGGAAGCATTGGTAACTCAAAAATCAAATCCCATGGTCCATCGGATGACATTTGCTGCTATATCACAGCATGAAGATGAACCCATCCAACAATACCTTGTTCGTCTTAGGTCCACGGCTATAGACTGTAATTTCTCATGCCCCAACTGCGATCACGACCTGTCCGACATTTACATCAAGGACCAATTTATCAAAGGAATATCGAATGATACGCTTCAGACCGATCTACTGGCAAAAGCCGGGTTGCTAAAAACTCTCAACCAAAATATTTGTCATGCTGAGGCATTTGAGTCTGCACTACGGGACCAAACCGCAATGACTGATACCTCAGAGATAGCTACAGTCCGGATGTCAATGTATCGCAAAAAAAAAACACACAGTGCTGTACGGACTAGCAGAGGCAATATTCGCACTAGCTCTACTGCTACTCACAACGATAACATTGCTGATAAAGAACCCCGTCAAACCTGCATAGGTTGCGGTAGTCACCAACACGGTACTCCAAGGACAAGTGCCCGCCATTTAACATGTCCGGCATGGAATCAAATGTGCAACACTTGTGGGAAACTTAACCATTTCTCGGCAGTGTGCCGGACTAAGAAATATCGCCCGGCAGTGATAAAGAGTTTTGAAGACCAAGAAGCTCCCATGAATACACTCATGGCCCATATCACATTCGATCAAATGAGGGGCACTATTATGACTACAGAAGGTGATCTGTTAACTGAAATAAATGCATCATAATCCCATTCTCACCAAAACCAGATCCCAGACGAGCTGTCAATATCCCTAGGAGTTGTAGTACAACGCTAAAGGTTTTTCCCGACAGTGGTGCCGCCATTTGTCTTGGGGAACCAAAGCATTTAATCAAAATGGGCCTCACAGAGATTAGTCTTATCCAATCAAGAAAGATCATACGAACAGTTGGAGGTTTCACACTCATGTGTCAGGGTTGGCTACCAGTTGAGTTTGTGGGCAGAGGGAAAACAACTAAACAAGCCCTCTACATATGCAAGGGCATACAACGGCTTTATCTCAGCAGAGCAGCCTGCATCGATGTGGGAATATTGCACACACATTTTCCAAACCCTTTAGCAGACGTACATGAAGAGGTAGACACCGAGTCTTAAAAGTGTGTAGATCAATTGCCAAATCGACCCAAAAACCTCCCTTTTCCGCAACAGAAGATAACATAGGCAAACTGTAGAGCTGGCTCCTAGAAAAGTTTGCCAAAACGACATTCAACAAAGATGGGATATTTCCAGCCATGTCCGGCCCAGCTGCCCACATTCACCTCAAAGAGGGAGCAATCCATAAAGCCAGGCATAACCCAATTCCTGTACCCTTCCACTTCAAGGAACCAGTAAGACAAGCCCTTTGGAAGGATGTAGAAAAAGGTATCATAGCTCCAGTACCCGTGGGTATGCCTACTGATTGGTGCAGTACTATGGTAATAACTGCCAAAAAGAATGGTAATCCAAGGAGAACAATAAATTACCAACACCTTAACTCTCAATGCAAGCGAGAAACCCACCATACTGGGTCGCCATTCCAGTTGGCACTGCAAGTGCCACCTAGAACAAAGAAAACAGTCCTAGACGCTGTTGATGGATACCACTCAATTCTCTTAGAGAAAGAATCTCAACCATTAACCACCTTCATAACTGAGTGGGGAAGATACATGTATCTTAGGATGCCTCAAGGATATGTTGCATCTGGGGATGCTTACACTCGCAGATACGATGAGATAATAAAAGATATCCCACACAAGGTGAAGATAGTAGACGATACCCTGCTATATGACTCTAGCATTGAGGAAGCCTTTTATCATACCTTCGCTTTTCTGCTCCAATGTGCTAAGAATGGAATTGTGCTCAACACCGACAAATTCCAATTCTGTCAGGATGTCGTACAATTTGGAGGCCTCCAGATAACTTCTTCAGGAGTGACCCCTTCTGAGTCCATGATACAAGCGATACAGGATTTTCCAGTCCCAAGGACAATTACTGATGCCAGATCATGGTTTGGGCTTGTCAACCAAGTATCCTGGGCATATTCACTGGGTCCAGTTATGGTGCCTTTTCGGGACCTCGTCAAACAAAACTCCAAATTTGCTTGGAATCAAAACCTTGAAGACGCATTCAAAGATTCCGGGCGAGTTATAATTCACCTAGTCCAGAAGGGGGTAGCAACATTTGACAAAGACAGAGCAACTTGCCTTGCTCCAGATTGGAGCAAAGAAGGAATGGGATTCCTACTCCTACAAAAACATTGCCAATGTACCATGGAAAAAGCCCCAATCTGCTGTTCCGAAGGTTGGCATCTGATATATGCCGGCAGCAGATTTTGCACGGATGCCGAGCGCAGATACGCACCAATAGAGGGTGAGGCAGCAGCAATAGCATGGGCATTGGAGAAATGCCGTATGTTCGTCATGAGTTCTCCAAACATCATAGTGGTCACAGACCATGAACCTCTGAAGGGGATATTTGGCGATCGTGATCTGAGCAAGATCCAAAACCCCCGGCTCTTTAGACTAAAGGAAAAGACCATGAGATACAGATTTACCATACAGCATTGCCCCGGGAAGTGGCACAGAGGCCCTGATGCAGTTTCCCGCCACCCAGTGGCGATGGTGCAAGCCCTCCTCGATGTATTTCCAACAAAACCCTCTCAAATGGATATACTGCAGTCGAACAACATAAGCAACATAACAGAGTCAACAGCCTTAATAGCAACATTTGCAGACAGCAGTAATATAGCCATGCTATCACCAGACCTAATTCGTTCAGCAGGTCGTGGCGATCAACAATATAACAAATTAATAGACACAATACAGCAAGGCTTCCCAAAAACACGTAATCTCACTGCGCCCGAAATCCGTGAGCATTGGGAGGTGAGGCACCGCCTTAGCACTGACCATGGTCTAGTATTGTTGGATCGAAGGATCGTCATTCCCAAAACACAACGAAAAAAGGTCCTACACTGCCTGCATTCTGCACACCAACGAGTAGTCGGCATGAAAGCATGTGCCAACGAATCGGTGTACTGGCCAGGGATGGATGCATCAATCCGCAGTATTAGGGCGAATTGCATGGTATGCTCAACCATCGCACCTAGTCAACCAAGGGAGCCTATCATTCTAACACGATCCCCAGAGTGGCCATTCCAACAAATCGTCATGGATATTTTTTATATTGGAGATCACCCATACCTTGCCTGCGCAGATAGGCTAACTGGTTGGCTAATTTTATACCGCCTAGAATCAGGTCACACTACTACAACCAAATTGATGTCCATATGCCGACAACTGTTCCAAACATATGGTGCCCCAGAAGAACTCAGCACCGATGGCGGCCCACCTTTCACTTCCAGCACGTTCCAAGAATTTCTGAAAACATGGTGTGTTAGGCACAGATTATCTTCTGTTGCGTATCCCCAATCCAATGGCAGGGCAGAGCTCGCAGTAAAAACTGCAAAGAGGATTGTGAAAGGAAACACAGGCCCCCACGGTTCCTTGGACAATGACAGTGTTGCCCGGGCCATCTTGCAGTATCGGAATACCCCAATCCAAAGCATTGGCCTATCACCGGCCCAATTATTACTTCACCGTCGACTACGTGACTCCATCCCATCACAGCCAATCCTCTACAAGCCTCATCCTGAATGGGTGTCAGCGGCACAACACCGCGAGGAAATGCTCCACCACCGCAATGCAAAAATAGTAGAAAGATACGATAAATATACCCACAACCTTCCACCATTACAAGCTGGTGACACTGTAGCCATCCAAAATCCAGTCAATCGCAGATGGAACACAACGGGCAAAATCATCAGTTCCCTACCAGATCGACAATACCGAATCAGGGTTAACGGATCCGGAAGGATCACACTTAGGAACCGCCGTTTCCTCAGAAAATGCGAACAAGCCTGGACCAACCCCAATACCAAGTGCAGCACTAGGACCAACAATTCCCTCAAGCGATACTACATTCTTTCATCTCCCACTATCTCCCTGTAATAGCACATACACAGCAACCAACCCCCAACAACAAACCACACATATATCCCCACGCTTTCGATCAAGGATTCCCCGAGCTCTTTCTAGGTTACTACCACACAACAAACTAGGCCTAAAAGAGAGAGACACCTCTCACACAACCCAGCCTACTCGTGGGGGGGGAAGAGGGGAGATGTAGAATAATCAAAAGAACTGTGTTAGTCAATAACACACAACAACAACAACAATAATAATAATAGCAGCAACACTTACCAAGGGTCCAGCTTATGCACAAGACAGACATCAGATTGAGCTGGACTGAGGGCTTGTATTTATGTACAAGCATATCCAATCAGGTGATTCAGCCAATCACAATCCAAGGAATAGACTGGCCCATGTGTGCACAATGGAATCTCCCATTGTGCCATAAATAGTTCTCCTCTTTCATGAGAAGTAACTTTAGTCTTTGTCAAGTTATCCACAACTTGTACGCTGACCGAAAGTCCACTACACAATCCAACATTTATTTATAAAAGAAAGAAATAGGATAAAGTGCTACAAACGGGGACAAAACAAATCCCAATAAATCTTTTTTATTAAATACATTACATAAAACGCTACACTTCACTGTACTTTGATCTTTTAAAGCATATGTTCATTTTCACATTGAGAACACTTAAATGCAAAATACAGCTATTCACAAAAGAATGCACCTTCGATATTATTGCCAGGGAATGATTTTTTTTTGTTTTCCTTGTAGAAAACTGGTGAATGACATTCTCAGAATGTATTTGTCCTGTAAGTTCGTTTTCAATCGACAGAATAGCCAGATATGACAGTCTCGACTGGCTCATCGTAATTCTTTATAAGTTTCATTTTGAACAAACTTCTTTCGAACGATGGCACAGAAACATATATTGTCCGAATGGAATTTAAGAGCCAGTGTAAGATACGGCAACGATTCAACAATATCCCACCTGATGATAAATTGTAGAATTGCAGTAGAGCCCAGTGCTTGGTTTTCTCCAATTTTATTTCGGCTGCTTTTAGGTGTCGCCTTTAACGTGGAATTTCCACACAAATGTCTTCTCTTGATAGCGCATCATAGACAGCTGTGAACTTGGCAACAGACAAATATATTTCTTTCCGCCGGCACAAATATGATCTGGCTGAACGGCAGAAAAAGTCAAGAAAATGACATTCACTGACTGTACTCTGGAAGCCAACTCGATATGGAATCGGTCCAGACAATCTAACATTGTTTTATAAGTCTTCTGCTGCAATGACAACCCAGCATCTTTTGCCTCCTTTCCTGGCATTCTGTTCTTTCTTCTGATTCTCCCTTCTGTATAGATATGAATTCTTCACATTTTGCAAGTGCTTGCTCGGCAGCATTATCAACAACCTTCTGGCGCTCATATAAAAAGGGCTTGAGATCTCTTAGTTTGGTAGCAACCATGCCCAGGGTAATACTTGGGGTTTGCATGTACTTCTGAGCCACGTACACTTCTTGTAAACCGTCACTTCAGAATAATAAGAAAGCAACGAAAGAAAAGTAACATATAGCTAGCAAGAGATTCTGCGCAGCGCCTCTTGTCTCATCGCTTTCTTCAACATCACACAAAGAAAGTTGTGAACAATCTCTTTACTGTAAGACCTGTGTACTTTACTACGACATCGCAGCGATGGGGCGACATAATAAAATGCGTGCAGCGCCTCAGGATTTCTAAAAATTGTTGCAGAAAAGGGATTGCTAGAAAAGGAATGTTTCCCAGACAGGTGCAAAGAATGATTAGATGTAATCTTCCAGAATAGGAAACAAAGCAGTTTCAGTGTCTTTTTCAGTTAAGAATAAAAGTAGTGTGAAAAATTGCTAGGCTGTACAGTCGACTCGCTAATTTTGTTTCACTAAACTTTGCGTATATATATATATATATATATATATATATATATATATATATATATATATATATTACCTGAACGAACATCACTCAGGGATAAAGTACAGTTTTATATAGTTTGCGAATCAAAAATCAGTCGCTGTGGGACGTGCACAGGGGCATATCCAGTCATCCACACATATAGATGTGAGGGCGACTCAATATGAATTTATTTACATTAGACATAAAACAACCCGATTATCATAAATGGTAGTGTGTATTACAGGCAGACAGATCTAGGGAAGAAACTGACAGTTTGCGCATTTTTCAGTATAGCCAAGCAAACAATAATTTGGTCTAAAAACAAATATATAACAAAAAGGTGTCGGTCTAATGTAGGGGCTCTAGATTTTAACCAAATTTTCGCATTGCGAAAGACTCGCACTGCTAGAAAACAGCGGCCGTTATTTTATTTTGTTTTAGGAAAAAAACCGTTACACTCGAGTTTTTTTATCCTTGATAAGTTGCGATTTTGAAAAAAACATTTTTACGAGTGAACAAAGTGTGCCTTTTTTGGATAAGTTTAAGTTATTTTTTTTTATTTGTAATTTTCAGAAAAAAACGAGAAGCGAAGTGAATTTCACTTTTTCAAACTTGTATGAATTGTAAAAAGTAAACATTATTAGTTTTTAATTATAATTCATGACGAACCCGAAATTGTGACATCGGCCGCAATTTTCTAGCAGAGCTAGTTTTTGGCAATGCAAAAATGCCGCTAAAATTTCAGACCCCCAAATTAAAGCGGCACCAACAAAAAATGTGACCAAAGGCAAGATAAGTTACTCTTTTAATTAGTAAAAGAATATATTTAATTTTACAAAGAAAACAATTCGAACTTTCGCATTATATTAAAATAAAAGTTTAAACACAAAACAAAAATGGCAATGTTAATAAAGTTGTACGCAAGATGGCGGCTGCGAACGGGTGTAAATAAATGGCTCGACACGATTAAAATACAATTAAGCATTTTATAGTGGTAAACTCTCTAAAATCTTATTCAGAAAGGTTGAAGAGTGACTTATTTTGCCTTTTATAACATTTATTTATATATTTGTTTTTGACCCCCCTTTTCGTATCCATGTGTATTTTAAAACAAATCCATAATTAATTTTCAATTCATGAAACACATCTTAGCTTTCTTTAAAATAGTTTTAAAAATATACAATTACATTTTAATCTTGGCAAATTCACCCTGTCGTTTGTGTGTCATATCAGTAGCTGAGAAACGTGGAAACTAAATTTTCAAACGATATCAAAGATAACACTTAGCAAAAATAATTTTTATTAGTAGTCTTGGATTTTATTGCTTTATATTTTCTCGTACAGGCACATGACGGGAAATCTAAGAAGAAATGTCGCCAAAAAGTGTTTTTGCGTAGGGATGTGAAAAGTTTTGAATTCACTAATTCACTTATTGCCAACTTTATTTGACGCCAACATTTTAGTGGTAGGTTGGTTGTTTTCATTTTACGGCATTATTTATTTTCGGGTTATTTAATGCCGAATCCAAAGATTTTGAAGAAACATTTTTTAATAGAATATATTTGTTGTTTTCAAGTCGGTTTCTATTTAACCCATAGTTGGAACCCTAACAGGTACTACCACTCCGAGTCAGAGTGGACCTGGGAGCAATGGTAATTAAAGAGTGGCTCCACACTCCCCAAAGCCCGCAAGTTGGGTCTCACCACTGGATAAAGTTTAAGGTCATATCCAGGAACATCCAACACTTTGAAATCGTAGGAAGTTTTTTTTCACACTTATATATAACCCCGTTTGCCAATGTGTTTCTTTCTAATTTTTCAGTAAAAAAATATTAAATGAATGTCATCAAATGATTTCATTCAAGATTCTTCGATTACTAATTGATATTTTTAAGAGTGTGTATTTTTTTTAGAAAAGATTTCTTAAATATTAAAAAAATTATAAATTGCATAATATATAATAAATACATTTTATTTCCGACTATTTTCACACCTGGCTGAGAAATTTTGTTGGGGGGAAATTTTGTCACCCCTCTTTGGCTGTCACCCAGAGCGGACCATCCCCATTTAGCTACACAAATGCGAATACTATCTTATACCGCCATTCCATTTCTATAGCAAATCTTTCTTAAACTATTCGGGCTTCTAGATTATTATGACTTAACTCATATAGCTTTAAAATCTCCGGACCCCTCCTATGTCTGCTCAACCTTATATAAACTCCCAAATATTCCACTAATCATATAATTAGGAATATAACTTAACTACATCTGACTACTCTTGCCTAATTATTTCATAATCTTTACTCATATACTTTATTTATTTCACCGTTTACCTATTTTATTTATATAATAACTTATATTTTATATTCACATACATTACTTCCCATCATTTGTCCACTTTTATTTATTTATTTATCTCGTTAATTATAGACTTAATTAATTAGTTAATTATAAATTGATGCATTGAATTATTTATTTATCCACATATATGTGGAATTATTTGCTTTAATTAATTTGAACTTTTTACAGTTTATTAATCTTTATTTATCCTATTATTTTCTTATTTGTTCTGTTTTTTAGTTATTTATCCCTAACTTTTCACCTTTTAGCATAAATGATCCCAATTTAGACGTATCTCGACTTCTTAAAAGCGGACGTATATTTATCATAACGTTAAATCTCTGCAAATACTGCCCTCTTCAAACCGTATGCTAACTAACGTGTCAATCTCACCATGACATGCATTTAACAGTCACCCAATCTCTGTCCCCTATATCTCTCACTCCATAACAGCCTAAATATAATTCAACACCGCTCTCTAATTAACTGCTTGCCCTTACTTTTCTGTTTTATTTCTTTCTTACTTCTTCTATTTCTACCTCTACTCTTTACCAATCTCACGTGTTTCTTTCAGTCTTTTCCGTCTCTCTTCCTCTCTTTCTCTAATTTTATCCGTGTCTGATTTGGTATTTTATCCCCCCTCGCCGTTATCACTTCTCAATGACTTTACAATTGAATGTTGTTGCTGCTGTTTTTATTCGAATTTGTACATTTTCTAATTTCTCACTATATCTCTCTATAAGAACTATTTATTTCTGTGAAGTCTGATGAAATTATTAGATCGGTAACACGACTCAGTAATCGAAACATGTGTAACCAAGCAGATTAAAAGCGGTAATATAATATATTTTGCTTTGCAGCAGTATTTAGCACATTGTTCAGTTTTGTTTACCATTTACTACTTACTCCTTTAATATATATATATATATATATAAATATATACATAAATATATACATAAATATATATAAATTATTTAAATCACAGATTTGATAATCAAATGAATAATCTTATGAATAATTATCGTGAGATAATATTTTCAAGACGATCCCAACTAAAAACAAATTATCAATTAATTCTGTTGATTAAAACTATATACTAATATTTAAGTGAAGAATTTAATATTTGAACCAAAGGATATATAGGAAAGAAGTATATTTATTTCCTTAATCCATAGATTTTACATAATGGCACATATCATCAGAGTAAAATATAGTTAGGAAAATGGTTATGTGAAGCTACGAGAAGGTCTGTTCCAAAGGCAAAAGACATGGTTAATAATTCTGGCGAGGTTAAAATCCGTTGGTGCTGAAAATTAGGAATATTTCGACATATTTACGACTGTTAAGCCATTGTGACAAATTGGAGATTAATAGTTAATCGCATTATATATCCACCGATTAGACACACACACACACACACACGCGCGCGTATACAAATATAATAGCCTCACATATTTTGAATGTTATTTTTGGTTTGGACTTTTCCAATTGTTATGGATTACTCCATTGTTTCAGGTCGTTTATCCTTAGATATTATTCGTCTGTCATGACAGGAATATCCGAAAATTATTGAACTTAATTCAACGTATGATTGCATGGGACATGTTATTCATGTATGCTTTTTTAAATAAATTTAAGGACATTTACAATTAAAAGCAAAATATATGTTTATTCTTAATTGACCATTTTGCTATTTTCTTCCGATGATATATGGCATAATTGAAAATCAATGAATAAGGAAATAAATATAACCCTTTTCCATGTATCTCTTGTTTCAAACAATAAAATTTTAGCTTGAATAGGTATGTATATATATTTATTTATATATATATATATATATATATATATATATATATTATCCACGGAAATTAACTATACTTCTTACATTTATATTTGCTCTTTCTTATATACTAAGCTCTCTCTTTTTTGTCTGGGATCGTCTTAAAAATATTATCTCACTATAATATTTAATAAGACAATAATTCATTTGATTATCAAATGTCATTTAACTATTTTATTCTGAAGCTCGTTTCTGAGGCGAACATCTTCCCTCTCAAATATGTTTGACGCTAAAATATCTCTCTTCATTCTAAGCAATCCATTATTCACAAACTTGTACAAGCAATGGAAAACGAGAATCACAAAATCCTATGGGACATGGACATACAAACAGATAAACCCAACCAAGCAAGAAGACCAGATGTCGTAATAATTAACAAGAAATAAAGTCCTTCCAAATCGTAGACTTTCCTGTCTCAGTTGACCACATGATAAATATCAAAGAAAAGAAGAAAAAGCAAATATACAGATTTAGCCAGAGAGCTGAAAGGGGTATGGATAATGTAAAAAATAAAGATAGTACCTATAATAGTAGGAGCACCAGGAACAATTCCGAAAAACCTTGAGAAGAGAATGGGAGAAATTGAAATCAGAGGAATGTCTGGAAAGATACTATATACATGCGCGGGCAAGACAGGCTACTGCAGAGACAAAACATGAAACCTTACATAAAACCAAGAACATTGAAGCTGCATATGTATATATATATATATATATATATATATACATACATATATATATATAAGTTCTTCAGCTCCATTTCCATTACCTAATTACCGCCACCCCCAAAATAATCATGCTAAATAATCGAGAAGGCTCAAGGAAAATGGAAGGACCGAGGAGAGAGCGCTGACCAGACTTCCGCTTGAAAAATGCCAAGAAAACTGATACCTAGGGGAGGCTTATTACCACTCAAACTCCAGTGGAGACCAATAGCCGCTGCTTGCGAGAAATCAATGATTAAGCGGCTGTTGCGATAATGTAAATTCATTTACAAATGTTATCGGAAGATGTGGAGAGTACTGGAAATCTGGAGAGATTTTTTGTCACTTAGCTTCCAGGGAACACCAGAGGTTGTTCTCAAGGAGAAATCCTTTATGACTCTTGTGAAAACGACTAGTGGGCCAATAATAATAATAATAATAATAATAATAATAATAATAATAATAATAATAATAATAATAAATTAAGGCGAAAAGTCTATCTGGTTCAACCCATAATATAGCTCTAACGTTAAAACTAAAGAACCTAGGGAATTCTTTAAAATAGTTGAAAATTCGTTTAAATACCCACATAGATACAACACAATATTAAATAAAAACTCGATAAAATTATCTTATTCTACCATTTCGAACTTAGTACAAACAATAATTATCTAAAATAATTGTAAAACATAAATGCTGAACACCCTACTCGCCTCTACCACCTATAAAAAAACTGTAATTGCAAAAACAAACAACTTTGCACATTAAGAACTATTGCATTCATAAAAATGTAACTTATCCCTGTACAGTAGCTGAACTCCCAATCAAACACCAAATGTAATCCCCAACATCTCCAATCAAAATATTCAAATCACAAAAACCACTACATTAGAAAAATTAAATAACCACCACGACAGCGTTCCAACAAATAGCTCACAACCTTACACCCAAGTTATACATGAAACTACTTTTGGAAATCATGCAGATCAGAATATCCCTCCCCTTCTACAAACATCATCCAAACCAGAACAGAGATTACAATTATGGAACTATTATATATACCACTCATAAAAACCTTACGTGTATTTGCTCCACAGCAATTTTAATGAAGTTTACAATCTCAACCCATATAAATTCTTTTAAAAATGAAAATATATATAAAGGCACTTCCTAAACAATTTTAATTAAAAACATTTCACTTAAGAAAATTCCATATACGTTGAAATGGAATATATTGGAAAATCCAACTCTTATATCCCAAGATCTAAATCTTGTAATCTATGCTTTTCAGAAGCTTTTAAAATAATTACTTTTTTTAAGGTTGCAATAAACGCAAAAAAAAAAAACTAATTTCAATATGCAAACATCGCAATAAATTAAAATACAGCCAATCCGAATTTACTTATATCATTTAAAATCAGGATAATAATATATATCTATATGTTTACATATCTGTATAAATATTGTACATATGTGCGTACACACACATACACACATACACACATACATATATATTGTGTTAACATACTCAAATTAAATGAGTTCCTACGAATCATGCCCTTTCCTCTTCCCTGCTACCTCTCTCCCACAAGAGAGATGCTGTGAGCCTGTCTTTGTTTTATCGTTACTTCCATGGCAAATGCTCGTCTGAGCTCCAATTCCTGGTCCCCCCATCCCCAATCTTTCCCGAAAAACATCCGTCTAGCTGAAACTACTGTCAAAAATTTTCCCCGCTCTTTATCTGTTCCAAAACCAAAACGGAGATTCCATGAACAAAGCTTAATACAGTGCGCGCCTGTGGGACTCTGTTCCATTTCTTGTTTCCTACCTGACTACAACTTGGATGTCTTCAAGTCCAACATAAACAAATTCCTGATGGACCACCCCCTTCAGTAAGACACTTTATCAAATCTCAACACTAACGTACTGGACACGCAATAACCCTTATCCTCGAGTGGGTTCTGAGCCTTGATAAGTAGTGACCACCTTGTAAAAAAATTATACACTATTCTATATATATATAACATTTACCCTTTTAGACCTATTTATCTTTAACCCTGTAATATTGAATTCTTCCTATTTTAGGCTGAGTTCGTCAAGTCTGGATATAAAATAATTAGTTTTATACTTACATTGATGTAACAATTATTATGACCCATTCATTCACGAATTATTTATCAATTAATATGTATTTATTTGTGATTAATTTCAACTGGATTAAACGTTCCTGGGCAATATTATCAACATAGTTTATCTCAGTATATTGGATTACTTTAATAGGTTTCCATATAAATCAAATCATCACTAAAGCTAAGACAACAGAATATTCTGTTTATTATTTTGACTCTCGAATATATATCCGACACATTTAGACAAAGTTAATCATACGAGAACCACACAACTTTATATAAAAAAAACATATAAGATAAACTCGATATATACAGGAGAGTGAAAATAATGAAAAGAATATGCTGTTGTCCGAGTCGTCATGCTGAAACACTAAACAACCTCTTTTATTGATATCAAATTTAAACTTAAATTCATTCAGATTATATTATATTTGTTTATTCAATTTATATTCTTGTTTATTCATTTCATAATGGTTTTTATCTAGATAATGTATATTTAAATTTATACAATAAAAATGTTGACATAATCAATAATTTAGCTTCAGCATTTGAATTAACTTGTTTATTTTGTCAATTCTAACCTATGTCTATCGATTGGATAATGCCCCTTTCTCTCACAAACAATTATAATTGTTTATATATATATTTTTATATTTATGAGGTTAAGTATTTATATATATATATATATATATATATATATATATATAATGATGATGATTGCAACGTCTTGTCAGACGAGTGCCACTCTCACAGACACGTGCCAAAAATGACTTCCATCGCCACAGGACCATTTTAATAGACAAATGCGTGAGAGAGTATCTATACACAGATGATGTTACAGAGTCTTAGCTTTGTACGACAGCTAAGTCTCTCTCTCTCTCTGTTTAAAATGTTGAGATCCAGCAACAACCAAGAGCAAGATAGCCAGCAACAAGTTAAACTACAGACCAGCTTAATACGGGTACTGGTCTCCCACTTAATGTTTTTTTTTAAATTAGATATTTGCTTCTCCTATAAAGGTTGCGTTCACCACGGCTTACGGGAGCCCTCTCAACCCAAACGCACACATACACACACACAAACACACACGGTGCTAGTTGGCTGTTGACCCCCAAAGAGGGCTCATTCGCCCTTTGGAAGGTCTTGTTTTTAATCCTTCAGGGAGACTAGCCACCCTCCTCACCAAACAAGTCTGGTGGAGGAACCAGTTTAGTCGCCGGTGACCCGACCATGAGGCAGATAGTACTGGGTTACACACACACACACACACACACACACACACACACACATATATATATATATATATATATATATGTGTGTGTGTGTGTGTGTGTGTGTTTATGAGTTATTTTTAAGATAAACTTAATATATTTAAATTTCTGTATTATCTATTTAATTCTATTATTAGGAATCTCTTAATACATTCATTTTTCTATTATTATTTATATTTATATTAGAATTTCTAATTAATTATATTTGATTTTATTTATATCATATTTTATCTGAGTGAATCTAATATATGTTTTTAATTTTGAAATTAAAGTTTTCACCCCACGCATATATATTTAAAACAAAAACTTAGTTTATACTTTCTACTTGAATTGTGACATGTAAAAAGTGTTTTATGACACGATTATTTCAACCTTAAACTTTAAATATCGGCGGTCCTTAAGTAAACATACACCTCTCCTCCTAACATTGATTTCTGTTATCAACATTTTCCGTGTAAGTCTTCTAAGCCTTTTTCTTTTTTCTTTTCTTTTTTGCTTCTATTCCTTAAATTAGTTTTTGCCTTCCCCTTCATCATATTAGATTAACTTCTAAAACCCGGCAGATCGGTCCTTTATTTATGAACGCATATCTGTAAGAGTCATAAAAAAGTAGGAAATAAAATTGTTTGTATGTTTACCAAATTGACGTGTATTCAGCTCGAAGATTTTTGTGATTGACATTTATACGTATATTTCGACGTATGTACTGTACGTCTAGTTTATTTCCTTTATATATATTCATTTGTATGTGTGTATATATATATATATATATATATATATATATATATATATATATGTCTATGCATATAAGTTATCTTTCATATGGGCATATTTTCCGACGACATCCCATTCTATAGTAGGCACAGGGGAAAAACTAATGAGCACATATCTAAGGTAATGGCTGAACCCCTACAGGAAGACATTCAATCTATAGTGGAATGGGGTCAAAAATTGATGGTAATGTTCAACGCTGCCAAGACAAAGCTCGTTTCCTTTAATAATTACATGAAACCTTACCAACCACCAATAGCTATGGCTAGAGATACATTACCTGAAAGTACTTTGTTCAAATTTCTCCGCTTTACATTTACAGGTAAGTTGAGTTGAAATAGATACATCGAGATAATTGTCAAGACTGCTGCGAAGAAGGTGGACTCCCTCTACAGTGCTAGAAAGTTACTTACGCCTCAAAGTACCATGTAGCTCTACAAAGCCACCATTCGCCCATGTATGGGTAACTGCTGTCACATTTGGGCTGGTGCATCTGCGACTAGTCTCTCACTCCTAGACAGGGTTTCAAAGAGAGTTGCCAACCTGATAGGTCCTTAAATGTCATTTAAGCTTCAGCCCGTGTCCCATCGATGAAATGTTGCATCCCTCTGCCTGTTTTACAAGTATTTTAATGGTGGATGCCCTGACGAATTACAAGCCCTGGTACCCTCTCGATGAAAATACCCCTGACAAACCCGACAAGCAGCGAAGTCCTACCCCTACACAGTAGAGATCCCTAGATGTAAGTAAGCCTTCTACTCTAAAAGCTTCTTTACCAGAACTGCTAGACTTTGGGAGTCTCTGTCGAATTCTTGCTTCTCCAACGGTACTGACATGCAGAAGTTCGTGTAATGTGAAGACATCTTTCTGCTTAACTCCCTACATAGTACTTCTGCAACTCAGGTCTCTAATAGTAGCCCCCTACAACAAAGTGGCAATGTGCCTAATTTAGGATGAAAGTGTAATAAATAAAAGTTTCATATGTGTATATTTGTATGCGTGTAGGTGTTGGCAGTGGATATTTAATGCAATGACTATTGATCTCTAATCCGTCACAATATCTTTGCATTATCAATGATTCTGGAACTTTCCTAATTTAGAATATCGAAACATTTTTACCTTGCCGGAATTATTTATCATTTCTTCTGCCTTGGAACAAACCTTCTCGGAACTTCATATACTTTATTTGCTACATCCGGTTGGACTTTTTCAAATGTTATAGATTACTCCATTACTTCAACTCTTTTATTCTCAGATTCGTCTGATTTGGTAGGAATATCCGCAAATAATTGAACTTAATTCAACGTCCGATTGCCAAGGCCGTAGGTTATCTTTTCTCTATGCATTTAATATATAATAACATTTTAAACATGTACTAATGAGACATATATATGTTTCTTAGTAATTAATCATGCTAAAGATATTTGCCTCTGATGACATGAGGTATTATTGAAAATGGATAAACTAAGGAAATAAGTATAATTCTATTCCATATATCTTTCCTTTCAAACAATAAACTCTTGACTATAATATATATATGTATATATATATATGTATGCATGTATGTATATGTATATATATATATGTATGTATAATCGACAGAAAATACTATCCTATTAATGCCACTTTGAGTGTGTGAGTTCTTTCCTTATATGTTCCGAAACAGCTAAGACTATTTTTAGCAAAATTTACACGAAAGTGATTTTTATGCCTGGCAGGGTTCTTAGATATTTTTTTTTTTAGAGACATTCATCTGATAAGTATCGAAAATTGAACGAAATTAGATTCTAAAAAGAGTCATTATTTCTAATAGATAAAAAAGAATTTTACAGAAGAATATTTAAGATTGCATCAACAAGGGATATAATAAAATATCAACAAATGTTTTCTTCCTAGTAAAAACAGATTATAATCATATGGAAATATAGCTCAGTTGTAGCGTATCAAATTGTAGATCGAATCATCTCGTGTTCAATCCCTGCTGTACATTTCCATTTTTAATTTTTCTTATTAATGTGATGAAATAAAAGGTACCATTTAAAATCGATGCAAATTATTTCTTTTAAAACTTAGCATTAATCAGAAGTGACTTTTTCGTCAAACTCAAATTTAAGTTGACATGATCTAGGAAACAAACACAGGCGGAATTTTATCAACTATATTATCATTAATATTTATATTTATTTTCTTATGAATTCGTCTACCGGGCAAATTATTCATCGTAATATAGAATGTTCGTTGTAGAATATATATATATATATATATATATATATATATATATATATATATAGAGAGAGAGAGAGAGAGAGACAGACAGACAGACAGACAGACAGAGACAGAGAGAGACAGGCAGACAGGCAGACAGACAGACAGAGAGACAGACAGATACAGAGGGAGAAGTAGTTAACCACCTCAGCAAAAAAATCTCCTTAATGAATGCAATATTGCTTCCGTTCTGCTAGATCTACAGCTGATGTGTCAACAGTTATATCTCACAGGGTTAGCGAATCTCTTTATAGAGGCTTCGTTTCTAATGCAACTGCCTTTGACATATAAAAGGTTTTTGATAGGGTGTGACATAAAGGCCTATTCCACAAAACCTATTTTCAATTATTAAATCATTTCTCTCTGATAGGTTCATAAGAGTAGTGGTTGATGGACAGAAATCAAAAGCTCTCAATATTAATGCTGGAGTCCCTCAGGAGTCTATCCTGGGCCCAACCTTCTTTCTGATCTACATCGCTGACCCCCAAATCACATTATAAGATCATTATGCTGACGGCACCACCATCTATGGCAACACTTCACAGGCCATAAACGATCAAATTCTCTCTAATTCTCTCTCCGCTGATTTTGATCACGTGGTGCAATAAGGAAAGACGTAGCTGGTTAATCTTAATTCATGTAAGACCAAAATTACATCTTTCCAGTACGAACGCTCTGATCCCCGTCTGCCATCAATTGAAATGAATTGCTTTCATCTTGAGGAGGCTTCATGTTTTGATAAACTTCTGGGCTTGACCTTTACTCCTGATCTGAGATTGAATACGTACATAAAATCCGTTGCCAGGGTTGGTGAGAAAACGTTGGGATGTTCCAGTAGATATCTCGCTGCTGGTGCCATTGTCTACATGTATAAGAGCGAAGGATGGAGTACTGTTGCCACATCTGGGCAGGAGCTGCTAAAATCAGCTTATCCTACCTTGATAGAGTTCAAAGTAGACTTTATTGTAGCCTAGGGGGGATGCCCTGAAACATTTTTCGCACAAAAGAGACATTGTGAGGCTTTATTATTATCTTGATGGTCCCCCCTGGCCTGATTTTCACGAAAAACACTCATCTATCTGAAATCACTATCAATAATTTCCCCCACTCTTTATCTGTGCCTAAACCCAAACGTAGATTCCATGAACAAAGCTTCTTTCTAAGAACTCCACGCTTGTGGAACTCTGTTCCGTTTTCCTGCTTTCGAACTGACTACAATATGGTTGTCTTCAAGTCTAATGTAAAAAAATTCTTTGATGAGCCATCCCCTTAAGTAATCACATTTAACTAATTCTTACTACTAACGATGGCTGATATATTCCCCTTGACCACTGTATATATATATTTAATCAGATAGACATATGCATATATATATATATATATGATTTTGAAGAATGTGATAAATTCCACAGCCAAACGACGCCGCATCCAACAAGAGTCATAACAGTCAACGAACCGGAAGTCCAAGACGCGAGTTTTGTCCTCATTTGGACTCATCCGTTAGACACAACCGCACTCAGGATTCGAAACCCGAGCCTTTTGCATGCTGGACAAGCACTCTATAAACTTGGCAAACGCCCAGCACACAAGAAATTCTATTAACTAATACAGATCAAGCAAACTGCAAAATTGGCGTAGGTCCATTTTCATAATCCGGGTGTGAAAATGGAGCTACGTCGTCTCAGTTAATAGAGTGCTTGACTCGCATGCAAAAGGCTCGGGTTTGGAATCCTGATTTCGAATGTGTCTAACTAATGAGCCCAAATGAGGGCGAAACTAGAATCTTGGGCTTCCGGTTCGTTGACTGTCATGGCTCTTGTTTGGCTGTGGAATTTATATATATATATATATATATATATATATATATATATGTGTGTGTGTGTGTGTGTGTATGTGTGTGTGTGTACAAATATGGATGCATATTTATATTTATGAATAATGACTGTCGAGATAACATGACGATTGGAAAATAAATAAAAGTTCGTAAATCGGTTTTGTTTTCTTTATTGTCATCAGATCAACAATAAATCATTGATTTTGCTGATCGAACTATCGCATTCTTTTAAATTTGCTGAAAGCTGATTATGTACATACGAGCATGAAATTATTCATTATTATTATATGGATTTTACGCTACACAAAATGCTTAGAGCAATAATTAAATATAATTTTTTGGAGATGGAGAATTTCAAATATCTGCGCTAGTTTTTTTTTTTTTGTTTTGTTTTTTATAAGGAATGACATCTTGACATATTAGATTTGCGAGGAGGAGATTTATCTCGTTTCCACTTATAAGTTTTTGCTTGTCCTTTAAATACCTGGATCATATATAAAGCATTAGAGTCTCAACGCCATATTTCAACCACGAATGCTGCTAAAATACTCATGATGGATTTATTTCAATGGTGTTTACCCTTCATCCACGATGGGGAAAATATTTTGTTCTAAAATTATCACGTCTAAAAAGCATTCCATCAGTGAATGACTTCAGCACGGTACAAGGGTAGTAAATAAAGTATAGCTTACTATATTTCAACTCACAAAGTTGTAGAGCTACGAAGACAGGAAATATAACATTAAAATGTGCGACATTTTGTGCTAAAGAATTTACTTATTTACATAGTTACCATAATTTTCAATACCCTTTGCAAAGAATTCATATCTGCCTATGGCAGAGGCCAATGACAGTAGTTGCATTTTTTTTTTTTGTATTTTGCTATCAGTACATGCAAAAGCGATGAAACTTTCAGGCCACGCATGCATAAGTTCAGTCATCATTGTTACGTTATTGTGACGACTAGAGACATCCACTGTTACATATTTATTATAAATAAAAAAATAAAAAGAAAAAGAGAATGGAGTAAAAGGGAAAATAAATTTATTGTGAACAAAAGTAAATATAACAACATCTTTTTCTGTAAACAGAAAGGTCTAAGAGAGATAATAAAGGTTTTTGTTCTAGCAAATCACCATAATTAAAAGTACTTAAATTACGTTCAAAGATGTATTTTCTTTAGTCAATATCAATATTTAAAAAAAACTATATTTACCGAGATGTTTTCCGTAGTGGTTTGTTTAAAGCATGGTTTAGTAAGCTTGATGTTCAGTGTGTTTATTTACGACCAGGTTTCGTTCATTTCTCGTTATTTGGCCTGAGTTAGATTCTAGCTAGAAGGTCGCACCAACTTCGCGTCCCTTTTCATTTGGTGTATGAATAAATAACTGGTTTAACTTACGCATACTCTTCTAGTTATAGTCATCGCTGGAAAATGTTCCAGAATCCAATAATTTAGAACACTAAGTTTTTGGAACCTTCTGGATTCAACGAAAAAAAAATAATGTTTTTTCAGTTATATTTTAAACGTCTCCAGAAACGCTTAAAATGATATCTTGATTTCCTAATATTAAAGTAACATTTTTATCTTATCTTATATATTATTTTAATTTATATTATTTTTATTTATTTTTGTTTTGTATTTTATATTTAATTTTATTATATAAGATTTAAAGTATTTTTATATTATTATATTTTGTTGTGTCAATAAATATATTCATTATATATTATTTATTAATTAATTTTGTTTAATTATGTTCTCTTCTGTAATAATTGTAATTTCTTAATATGGTGTCCTTATACGACAATTATAACAATGCAATTTGCAGTCCCAATCTGATTCATTCGAGCGGAAAAGAATAGGAGGCATTACTGTTGGAATGCCCCTCGTACAATAGCATTTCAAGAATTGTAGATACTCTTAAACGCCTTCGAGTTATTATGTATTATTAGCAATCGAAAAGAGAAACCGTTGTCTGTTCAAAATCAAAACAGCATATCCGTAAGATGACTCTATTCTATCTGTAAATTTATGACGAAAAAATAAACGTGACAGTCCAACAATAATTCTATTCTATGATTTTAATTTCTCTTATTTTATTTAACTTGGAATGAGGAATCATATACAATGCAAGACATTCACCCACTGAATTATTCACACCGATAGATCATTGAGGGATTTAAACCGCCACTTTAACTGCAATTGTTTTAATTTGTCTTGCACTTGGTTCACCGCCTATATTAGCAATCTAGTTTTTAGCTTAATATGTTTTAAAACATTAATGTGACGGAGCAACAAACATAGAATTTCACTCCTAAATGCAACGGATAATTGGCGCATCTACAACTACAATTAGACTACAATTGCTATGCGAGTTCGGTATTTCGGTATAATAATGTAAATGCAACCTAATACATATGAAATTGCCCAACATACACTTTATCAACTCATTTGTTTTTAGTTCTACCGTCTAAAGAATAGAAGTAACCAAGATCAATAGATTTTGTCTTTGATATATAGAGATATAAACTGTTTGGTTCCTAAATAAATGGCTATTTATGAGACATTGATATGTATAAAAGAAAGATCCATTTACCGCTTATGTGTTTGTTTAGCCATCAAATCATGTGTCCGATATGATTTAAGAAAATACAGGAAACATTTACAATGATGACATCATAGAATTTCATGTGAACCCAAGCCAATTATAATCAAAAGGGCGATTTCCTAATTATTGACAGATGGAGTTATATTCATTTTAAAATTGTCAGAATTTTGAACTCAAGAAACAGAAAAAAGAAATGGAATTTCCGTTTTAATAATATGTATACACATTAAAACTATTCTGTTTTCCTCAACCAAACTCGGATGAATTAATGATATATATATATATATATATATATATATATATATATATATATATATATATATATATGTGTGTGTGTGTGTGTGTGTGTGTGTGTGTGTATGTATATCTATATATATATATATATCTGTGTGTGTGTTATTATATTACAGTAGAGAATTCTTAATATCAGTAATATTTTCATGTAGATATAGATATATTGACATAAAGTATCCTGCTGGACATAAATAAAAAATGACGAAGCTAAAGAAAAAGGTAATCCCGTTTAGGATTGTATTAGTAGCAGACCGACCCTCATCTACCCTTACAAATAAGATGATATAATATCAGTATCGTTTAATGGCATATATTACTATAAATCAAAAACATATGATTACTCCACCGATATATATGTACATATGTATATATATGTATATATATGCATACATATATATATATACATATATACGTGTGTATATATATGTATACATATATATACATACATACATATATATATATATATATATATATATATATATATATATATATATATCCCGTACTTTTTAAAATAAAATCGATTGCTATTATTCTGCTTCGACCGTGCTACCCTTAACAATTGGGTAAAACAAGTTGGAACAATTATTTTATCTGCTGCTTTTTCTCCGTTTCACTATTATTTCTCTTCCATCAAAACTGATTTTAAGTAAGGACTAACCTAGACGAAACATATATGAATACGAGTCCTTTTTTTTATTAGAAAGTTAGACACAACGTCGGTTTGCGATAAGAGTAACAATCATTTCCTAATAATCAGCTGATTTTTTTTAGAATTAATACATTCGTATGAAAAATAATCATATCAAACCTTTTTGTTGGGCACATTTTAAGGTTATTTTCACAATCTTGCAACTCGGGATTATGAGTAGTTTTAATATAATGTTTTAAAACTCTCTTAAACAAATGTTTACAAATTATGAATTTAAAAACACTCCAAAATCTAAACAGTAACATACTGGTTCGATTTTATAAACACCGCTTGTCAATTACCAATTACAAAACTGTTGACTTTTTGTCTTTTTGGCCATTCATTATAGTCATCACAACACGACATTCACTATAGGTGAAACATTACTAAAATAAAACTAAAGAGTCACTAGAAAAACACTTTGATCTGTTCCACCATGTTGGCCCCAATTCATATTTTACTCTGCGACTAGCTTTCTTGACAAGAGCCGTGATAAAATAACAACGTTCTTATTAAGTAAACCATTAGAGTGAGTATTTTGTTTTTAACTATTCTGTATTTTCACCAAAATATTTAAACAAAAACAACAGTAAAATATTGAATTTAACTTGAAAATGATGTCTTAAAAATAAACACGGTCCGTAATCTCCACACATCCAGTTTTTTATAATACTGATATACACCTAGATTCTTCTTCACCAGCATCTAAGCTACATAACAGATATGCCAAGACTTTTGTTTTGCTGATATGTTTAATACCAGTAGATATTATGGAGAATATATACTGTTGACGCGCTTTTTGACTAAATACTTTCCTTTAATCTCGTTTTTCGCATATCTCTTTTCTCTTTCAATTATCTTTTCTTGTCCATTTGAAATCATTTCCCTGACATAATCAAATCTTTTGAATTTATTTTGTATCAGCATATATATATATATATATATATATATATATATATATATATATATATATATATATACAAAATTCATATAAAATACCTGATGTTAGCTGAAAGCAGAATTAAACCACATGTATGAATACACATTTTGTCAAAGATGACGCGAAAAAATATGCTTCGCTAGTGTTTTCATTACTAATAATATTTACAGAAAAGCCTATCAATCGGTGCAAGTAAAACAAAAAACAACAGTTAAAAGTTAAAGAAATGAATAAAAAAGTCATCGATCAGGAAGCAAAGATAAAAGAAATAAATTACATTATGAAAGTAGTGAGAATTTATTTTCAATTTTATTTTAGTCTTAAAGCAGGTTTTCGGAGAAGCTATTTATTTTATTCATTTCTCTAAAAAATGATTTTGCCCGGCAGTCCTTCTTTCGGTAACGTTTTGTATTACGTTTGGTTTGGTTTGGTTTGGTTTGGTTTTACGATATATCAAGCTATTTTGGTTAAAGGAATCTAAAAGATATTGAAAAACTGTTATATCGTCGAGGCAGTAAGAATACACAAATTTAAGATATAGAACCTTATTATTCAGTAAGGTACAATATTGAATTGCGTATCAGTTAGAATCGAGTGTTAAGTCTGTTCAAAATTAAAAGGCGAAATATTTGTCTTTTGACATTCACCGTCAACTGACTCCAGCCAGTTCCGCTATCGTTAAATACTCGTGAAACGCAGGGATGTGTTCGAACCAAATTTAAATAAAAAATAGTGGGATACATAACATTTAGTTGATGATCGTAACTCTTTTGGGTATCCTATGTATAAGACATAAAAACACGCTAGTCTATAGAATTCAACACAAAGACAGTTTTCATGTACTCTATTATACGACCAAATAAAATAAAATTTCAGTTAGAAATTTTATTTTATTCATATCATCAATTGTAGAATTTTTCAAGCCATCATGTGCACACACAAAGACCACTTATTGAAACTATCTTTATATTTTTATAAACATCAATATTCTGTCTCGCAGCTGCTGAACCTTGTTAAAATAGCAAAGATGAGGCAGCTTTCTCAAGAAGGCCGTAATGTAATGAGTTACTATCTCAAGTGTTGAATAATACGAGAGGCGTACAATAAGTAATGCCCCTGACCCACTTCCACTTGTCTGATCTAGCGGAAATTTTGCGTGTGCAATGATTTATATCTCTACGGGTTATGTGGCAAATGACAGCGCTGAACTATTTGTGGTGTCTGTCTTACAGGGCGTTGAACTGAGTCAGGTGTGAAATTGAGCCTGTTGAATGTCGAGCAGTGATCCGGTTTTTGTATTTTAAAGGACGCACACCACAGGAGACTTTTGATGAAATGAAAAAAAACTTATGGTGATAATGCCCCATCATATGACCTTGTAAAACGCTGGCATCGTGAATTTAAACATGGCCGGAAGTCTGTGGAAACAGCTCCCAGACCTGGTCAGCCCCCTTCTGCCATTGATGAAGCATCTGTCCGTCAAGTTGAGGCTGCCATTTTGGAAGATCGGCGCATTACTATTCGCTAAATAGCCCTAGATGTCAAGATTAGTACAGGGTCTGTGGAAACTATCATTCATGACCATTTGCATATGCATAAGGTGTCTGCCAGATGGATTCCCAGGTTGCTCACACCATTCCAGAAGCGAGAACACATCGCGTGCTCGAGGATGAATTTGAAGATGTGCCAAGAAGATAGGTCAAAGTTTTTCAAAAGACTGATTACACAGGATGAAACCTAGGTCCATCGGTATGATCCAGAGACCAAAGCCCAGTCAATGCAGCGGAAGCACTAGGACTCACCATCTCCAAAGAAGGCAAGGGTGCAGCCTTCCGCTGGCAAGGTCATGCTCACAGTTTTCTGCGACCAGGACGGAGTAGTGATGACAGATTTCCTGGCAAAGGGTACCACAATTACTGGAGCCTATTATGCTTCACTTTTGATGAAATTAAGGGAAGCTATCCAAATAAAGAGGCGGGCCAAGATCAGCAAAGTTACCCTCCTCCTGCAGGACAACGCTCCGGTCCACAACTCGCATGTCGCCAGATCAGAAGCACGGGCATGTGGTTATGAAATCATTCCCCATCCTCCCTACTATCCTGACCTTGCATCCTCTGACTTTCATCTCTACCCAGCCATGAAGTTGTTTTTCATAGGAAAGCATTTCCCAGATGATGCAGCCTTGATTTCTGAACTCACGTCCTGGTTGGAGGACCAACCTGGGGTGTTCTACAAAAACTGTCTCCAGAGCTGCATCAAACGATGTGAGAAATACATAACTGAGTGATTCTTGTGTAGAGATAGACTTATAACTGTGCCAAGTTTCGTTGCTCTACTCCTATGGGAAGTGGGTCAGGGGCATTACTTATTACACGTCCCTCGTATATGGAATGATGTTCAATGAATTCAAGTTACTTTTAATACGATCGTAGCTATTATTCACGATGGAAAGAAACAGTTGTCTCTTAACTGTAATCTTGTTGCGGTAAAATAAACCCATAAGAAAGATATTAGTATGGTTATACCACAATTTTAAAGTATGCATACTTCTCTTCTAGGAATAAGCATTTCGCATAGGAGCAAAATATAAGAGCAGTAGATGATGCATTCATTTGCGAAACAAATGACTATTGAATTCAGTAGTAAGTAAATGCTCAAGGTTTCTAGTTGAACTCAATTGCATGAACTGACATAGACACACAGAAATCTTATCTACAACATTAACTCAGCTGCTGGCTCATGAATAGATAATCTATTATAAAGCTCTTATGCCGATAATTGTTAATTAAATTCGATAATTACAGCCATGAATGGAGAATGGAAGTCAAAGCGCAATGAACCATTAAAGCCAATTTATACTTGTTTTACATCCGTAATATCGTCATGTGAAGAATCTCACAAATACAAAACGCAATGTCGATCAGATTTTCAGGAAAATTTGAAAAAAAAAATGGAATTAATTAAGAATAAAATTATTTCAAATTACTTTCAATGTTGTTATTGTCAACAAAACAGACATTCTCTCGTGTGTGCAGTAATACATAATGTAATGAATAACAATTCTTCGCATTTTCAAATCGATGTTACTTTATAATCTACTTAACCAGAGTATAAGAATTTCATATCAATATGTGTCTAAATTTTCGTTGCACATCGAACTTATACTTATTTCTGACTAAAGTGGCATTTAATCTGTCATATGTCACTTTGATTCGGACGAGTAAAATTTCATTTTGTATTGCTATGCAGTATTATTTAATATTGCACTTCGCACTACAATTTATTAAATATAAAAAATTTACATGATGCAATCCTGTTTAAACAACTAGTAAAATTAAAATATTCATAAATTACTACACCTCCCTAACCCATTTGGTAAGTGTATGTTATATCTACCCATGGAATAGTTAGTATACGGAGTAAATGTATATAGGTGATTCTCATGAAAATATTTTTAAAATGACATAGATTGATCCAGTGCTTTTTTTCTAAAGAAAAACATTTTTGCGAAAGTATATAAAATGAGAAACAATATAGATTGGTAGATTACTCAGAGTCGTTTTCAACATTAAACTTCATTATAGTCGAAGCATATATGTGTGTGATCGGCTTTACTCGCTTTCAGCTTTGTATATATGAAAGTAATTTTAACGTTATTAAACTATAATTACATAATGTATGAAATACTTCCGAATAGTTATAATCGTAAACATATTTGTGTTGTTTTATTTTTTAAAAGGATTCCAATTAGCAATAAAAAATACAAATAAAACACTTGTTTTAAACGTTTAAAATGTAGAATATTTGTTATCCATTTAAAAATTTCTATCGAGCATTCGTTTTAATTATGCACTTGGATTAAAAAATAAAATATGTGAAGTGTTATGTTTTATTTTTTTACATTAGAAAACATTCATTTTGTTTTTTGTTTGAAAACGATTGCAACTTGCAATGAAAATAATCCAATCAAAATTTTTTTAAACAATCTGAGACACTAAAAATGGACACTCTTTTTATCATCTTCGGTTTTATAGCGGTTAGTTTATATAAGAATTGTTTTTAAAAAGTAATATACAGAAATGTAAGGAAAAATGAAATTAGCAAAAGAACGATTCCTAAAATGACAAAGTAAAAAAAGGCATTTATAGTTTTGTTTTTATTTGCATATTTAAAAGGCGAGAAATAAAAACTTAACACACCTTTAATCATGTAATCCGACTATTACCCTTTGTCCCTATTTACAATGCCTCCCCACGGGACAGAGTTAGACACAAGGGTAGTTTTTAAACGTGGAGAGAAGGTACAAAAATAAAAAAAATTGTCTCAGTCCTCAAAGACTGCTCCTTCACCGAAAGAGAACAAGAAATCAAAGTGAAGCATCTGAAGAACAGATACAACACTTTAATCTTGACCAAGGAAAAAATACAAGTGAAACACTTAAACAGAACGATGTTTTCATATTTGCAATGCAAACCAATTTTTAAATATATATATATATATGTATATATATATATATTTAGTTTGATTTATTTATATATATATATATATATATATATATATATATATATTCTTTATGTAAGGAATGTAGGAAAATAAAGTATACACATCTATTTAAAAATAAATGAATTAAGAAAGAAGACGATCTGTAAATGGCTGAAGTAAAAAAGGCTTTTATGGCTTTGTTTTTATTTACGCATGCGCAGATTTTTTTTAAACTGGAACACGCAAACTGGAACCGGATGGATGGTCTCAGGCACAAGAAGGCCATTTGATTTTTATATTATAATAAATGACCGAAAAATAAAATTATCAAGGATAACGCGTATTTTTTAAATTATTTTTGTTTTTGAGAACAAGATTTGTATCCTTTTAAATTGAATTTTTATTGATATGTATAGATAGAATATGCTGACAAATCCAAACTTCAGCAGAGGATAGACACACATAATTATTTCTAACGTTTTTCGCACACTCATTATTCAAATATCGCGCAGTGTTAGATGTGTACAAAACCTTACGTGCCATGTTTCGTTTCAATAATTTTGTAACTAAATAGTAGTTAATTTAAATCCTTAATTTAAATTTAAAGTAGTTAATTTGTATGTCTGACAGACACGTCGGAACGCGACGAAGCCGATATTGTCTTAAACTTCAAACTTTCGGACGGCAAATATCGAAAAATTAATCAAAAACATTAATTCTTCGCTATCAACGGAACACTTTTCTACGGGGAGGGTTCGCTTTTTTCTCAGTTATTATCGTAAGTCATCGCCTCTTTTCGATTGACTAGTTGTAATTTTGACGTCCGTCACTTCCGGTTTTTCGATGTACGCAACAGCAAACACGTCACTTTCTTTTCACTATATTTTCCTCCTTTGCGGTACGGGTTCGGGCCTGCCTGCTAATTACTATTTTCTTTTTGTTTTTTGCTCAACACACATCTTCAAACACCTGGGCAACGCCTGGAACCCATGCTTGTATGAAATAAAAACATGATATATTAAGTTCATTTAATGAGGATTTTTCATTATCATTATTATTTGCTACGGAGTGTTCACTTCATCAATGTTAATATTTAGTACTACGTCCCTGTCTGTCTTCCCACTGGTTGTGCATTATTACTGCATTTACGTGATGTATTGTATTTATTCGGGTTATTTACTTGTGCATGTTGCTGAATTATGCGTCTTGTAAAGTAATGTCCTGTTGATTTTGGCGCTTATCTCGCATGTCACGCTTCGGGTGAGTGCTTATATAACGCCACGAATGCATGTTTATAGTTGGACAAATGGATGCCATCATGATGTGATTATCTTATTTACATGCGATACAAATATCGCCGCAAGTGAAGAATTATTTTTGTCATGACAACAAACCGCCTGTATTTCTATACATGCTTTATTTTTTATTTGATTACATAGTTAACCCCATTTTCTGTATGGTAGTAACTGTTGTAGTTTAATTTACAGATTAAATAGAAACTGAAGATGTATTGTAATATTATCCGAATGCAATTATTAATGCCAGCGGCTAACATACAAATATAAAACGCATCATTTTTATAAGTAGACAGTACAATAGACAGTTGCAAGTTCTAGGGACTGGAAGAATCAATGCGGCGTCTAGCTTAAAACGATGCTCAGAACGGTTACGCAAGATACTGAACTGATTCTGGGTCCAAACATCTACAGTGTTTTTGTTAGAAGCGTTACTAGCTGTCGATAGTGTCAGTGTTGGCGATGGATAGCTTTTCTTAGCTTTCATGCAAGATGCAGTGAATTCATTGTAAGAAGCCGGCTTAACCTATATGATGTGAATGCTAACTCAAAACAAGACAAGAATTATCGAGTTGAGTAACTGGTATTTTATTCGTATGGATTATTTACTGCCGCGTTATTTAAATTTTGTTTTCATCTTGTGCACAAAATACTTTGACTGCGTAAAAATGTATAAATTAAAATTTAAGAAAAGGAGCCATTCCGTTTCACTAATCGATTGCTAAATGCTTACCAAAGATAAGAAACTACCTTGTCTGATATATCAATTCAAGTTGAAGACATGAATTGCAAAATTGTATTTCACATGAAGCTCGGTATATTTTATACGGCATCTTCGTTTTCAACATCGAATAAGATGAGAGAAACCGTGTATAACCGTCATAAGTGTATTAACTTCCTCTACTTCTCATACAAATTTAATTTCC
Source organism: Euprymna scolopes (assembly GCF_053919585.1). Lineage (NCBI taxonomy): Eukaryota > Metazoa > Mollusca > Cephalopoda > Sepiida > Sepiolidae > Euprymna > Euprymna scolopes. The sequence continues at coordinate 41,137,960 of NC_136496.1, read as the reverse complement.
GAAAGGAACTGAAGTTCTTAAACCATGAATTAATCAGTATTTTTATGTTGTGAAAAAACAGCAGATATTTTCAGAAAAAAAACCCTATAAAATAAATACATCCGAAGGGGTCGACAAAGGGGTATCTATAGTATTATAAAACAGTAGATATATTGTATTGCTCAATCCTCCTCTCATACTCTCTTTTTAATATATATATATATATATATATATATATATATATATATATATGTATATATATAGTAAAATTGGTAATTAGTAAAAACCTGAAGAGAGTGCTCAATACTATTTCAGAGCGAATATATATATATATATATATATATATATATATATATACATGATGTTAGAGAATGGATAGAGAGAGAGGGGGAGATGTGTGAGTTATAGTGTAGACACATTGACCGGAAGTCAAGATCAGCTGATTTGATTGCGTGTGAGTCATGTGATCAGGTTAGCTGAATCGAGGAGATTTGGTTGGGACTTGGAAGGGAGCGGACGGCGACGCTGTTGTTTCCTCCCTTTCGCTGGGGGAGGGGGAAGAACGCTGACGTGGTAGAAATAAGACCTAGAGTAAGAAACCACACAGGCCAAATTCACTTTCCAATCTTCTGCGAACAAACTGGAAGGTGACTAAAAAAACTATAGAACCTATTTCTTGTCTTGGAGTGAAATAAATCATCGTCCCCAAAAACAGGTATCAAGTCTCCCTCCCAGACGAAAATGTCCATATGGACCAACGAAATGGCAAAAGGTATGTTGAAAATACATGACATGTCACACACATATTCACACTTAACAGCATGTGAACATATGTAATAGAAAGACCAATAGACGATCACACACACAACGACATTAACTTTGGTAAGATAATTAAACACTCAATTCTTTATAAATAGACAATACAACAATAATATATATATGTATATATAAGGAATTTTTGTATGTGTGTTTGTGTATATAAGCTAGTTACCAAGGGGTTCTTAAACGGCTAGGCCGATTTTTTTAAAATTTGAATGTAATTTATGTGTTTGGAAAAGTTCTCAGATAGGTTTTGTATCGGGATGCGTTCTATAAGTATCAATAATCGAAAAATCCCGATGAATAAAAGGACATCAGATTTTGTCTTACATTAACGACTTATATATCCTAACATTACACGTCAATTTAATAAACTTTCTTATCACACAAGCAGAATTACTCCGCATATAAAATCAAGAGTACTTTGTCATGATAGTTACACGTTTATAATAATTGTAACACGTTTATAATAATTAGGACACTGTTTAACCATGGTGCTTTACTTTTGTATATTGAACCTTAATTGAAGCCATTATATAAAATATACTTTCATAAAATCAGCAGCATATTCTGTACAGTGTGACGTAAGCTACAATGAAAACGATGTATTGTGGGCGAAGTCATTTCGGGGAGGCATGTGAAGCTTTCTCCCGGTGCATTACGAGGCGTCTTCAACTAGAACCGGCAATTCAAAGATATGATGAAAAATGAGTGATTTCCCCGAATTCGATGACAATAAAATATGGGAGGAAGAAACATTTGTTGTCTTCATATAATGCTGATCAACGTCGGGCCTCCCGGCTAGTACATATGTATCATAATTTATGATAAGTTTAGTGTCCGGAATTGAAGAATAGGACATAAAACAGTGATAAATTAAATGATGCGAAGAAGTCTCAGTTTGTTTGCGCAGAATATTTCGCTGGAAAATCAGAACATCGGACTAGGTTGGTGGTTAATTACATTCACTAATTTACATACATCTTCTTGAATATCAGATGGAGATTAAAGCTATGAATTAAGTTTGAAGTCATCGGGAGTGTTGTCGTAGAACAAAACAAATCACAAAATGAATCACTGAAGATACACACACGCGCACACACGCATATATACATAATATGTAACATAATATAATATATATATATGTGTACATATATATTCTTATAAATTTGTTTTGTTTTGTGTATTGATCTTCGTATTAAAAACCATTTTTTCTATTTATTTTAAAAGAAAATACCACTTTCTTATATATGTGTCGTGGAATTTCATCTACTGGCAAAATATCTATCTAATTTGCATATTCTTTTAAACATTCATTTTAATTAATTCCCTTTTAGTTTTTTCAGTTTTCTTATGAGCAACTTATGTAACTTATTACGTGTAATTATGTTCATGCAGATATTCTGCATTACTTTCGTAATGTATATATTACTTGCGTAATATTTGCGTTAAAAGTTGATAGTAAATACACAACTCTTTCTCAATATATATATGTATACGTATATATTTTTGTTTAAAAAATTGCTTACCAAACTCCTCGTAGAGTTTTTGGTCTACAGTTGAAGGAATGCAAAAATTATATTTGGGTTTTAGCACGGGAAAATCGGTACAAAAGTGTGAAAATTAAAAAAAAACATGAAATTTGCCAGGTGAAGGTTGAACGACGGCATTACGAGTATGCATGCATAACATAGTAGCTAGTAGCACAAAGAATCTAAACATCTAATAACAAAAAATTAAATCAGCCCCAAAAATCCCTTTCCCAATTGAACCCAAAAATAACTAATTGTAACAACAAGAAATTTGCCCACTCAATAATGACTGTATCTATACAGATGATATATATTCATGCACGATTACAGAGCTCCCATATAACTCTTTCATAGCGGGTAATAATATTATGTCATTAAGTTCTCTCCCTTCCCACCAATCATTTGATAGAATTACTGATTCAATAAATGCATCAAGCAGCCCTTCTATTAACAATCCTTCAACAACAAAAACAACAACAACAACAACAATAACAACAACAATAATAATAATAATATTTATAATACTAATACTACTACTAATACTAATGTTATTTTCCCAATAGTCATCCAAATATTAATAAGACTCATGATCCCCCTCTAATAGGAATTCCGACAATCATTGCCTCCCCATATTAACTCCCAGTACAAATCAATATATTAACATAAGACCTCGCGCAATTAATAAAGCATATACATATATCGGCGCTACCTCAACTTTAATAAAGAAAAAATATCAAACCACACATTTTACCAACCAAAATTTAAAAAAAATTAAGTATAATAATACTCCCTTCTGAATTTAATGGACTATCCTATAAAAAAGTGTAGTCTTATCTCCAGGCTCTAAGTTATGTCACCTCTGCACAGCCGAAGCAATAGCAATAATTACTTTCCTTCGAAGAAGCAATATAATAAACTCGAAAAACGAACTAAGTTTCTATTCCAAACATAAGACCAAATTTAAATATGGCAAATTTTAAATTACATAGCTCTCATATTGACCCTTCAGATGCATAATTCCATAATATTATAGATCTTTTTTACATATTTCTTAGAACTTTATAACTAGGCGCTAAATTCTGTAAGCTTTGCATCTCCGAGGCTGTTAGGATAATTACATACCTTTAGGGAGAAGATATAATTAATTAAAAAAATTAACTGATTTTACGCTGCAAACATGAAGAAATTTAAATACAACCAATTTGAAATTACCTAATCAAGTCTACTTTGTATACTTTGACTATCCATACAATGTATAATTATATCAGTCTTTTTTTTTCATCTACAATTAAATACTATTTCTACATTCGAACTCCATAGGGGTTAAAATTTTGCATTTAAATCGCATGTCAAGCCTTATCCCATCTCTTCTATTTGAAATACCTACATGCTTCACATGTGATTTTAATTTTCGAAGTGTTATCTTTCACCAACTCCCACATACTCTAACATTTGATCCGTTTTAAACTCATTACTACAATACTAATAACATCCTATTAGACCTCAAAACTCATCAGATATGCCTTTATCCTTTTTTAGAAAAACCTTTGCAGAATCTCACCTTTAACGCACTAATTAACGTTATATAGAACTAGCCTCAACAAAAAAACGTGACGCCTTTGCCGTTGCATCCATCGCCGGGACCGGCGAAGGTTTAAATTAATGCTAGTAAATCGAAGAGATCGGAAGACTTTCGAAAATGTCGGCGAAAGAAGCGACCCCTTCTTGTAGAAAAGTGCCAAATTGAGGGTAGAAAATTAAAGTTATTAGCTATTTCTTATATTTGTCGTCCAAAGTGTCGAGCTTCAAAACAATACCCATCATATGAAAATCCGTCGCCTCTATCGAAAGTTTTAGGCAGACATACATACATACATACATACATTTAAACAGACAGCTTAGATTTATATTATAGACTAGCCTGGGTGCCTGGCGTTTCCCGGGGTTTTGGAGGTGTGTGTTGAGCAAAAAATGTGGTGTTAGGCAGGCCAGCTAGAACCTGTACCGCGAAGGAGGAAAAGAACATAAAAACGTGACCTATTTGCCGTTGCGGCCATTTTCAAACCGGAAGTGGCGAAGGATTAAATTAAAGCTAGTCAGTCGGAAAGAGGAAATGACTTTCGAAAACATCGTCGAAAACAAGCGACCTCTTCTTATAGAAAAGTGCCCAATATAGGGTACAGGAATTAATGTTTTTGCCAATTTTTCGATAGTTTTCGGCCGAAGGGCGGAGCTTCAAAACGATACGGATTTCGTGAAAATCCGTCGCCTCTGTCGAAAGTTTTATGCATACATACATACATGCATATATACATTCATATATACACACATTTAAATAGATACGTGAGATTTATTATTACAAGTAACTTATAGATCATAATCTTTGTAAACTGTGCGTCCTATTAATTGCTCTCAATCATATGCGTTCCAATTCAAGAGCATCCACAACATAAAACATTTCATTATTATCATCATTATTATTGTTTCGTTATTATATTCATTATTATTGTAATAGCTTGTCTGTAAGTACACCTCCCTCCGTTTGCTTACCTTAAAAATAAATGACTTAATCTTGGATAGTTATAAAAGCCCACATTTATAATATTTCAAACTACTCACGTTAGAAATTATTCAATTTATCCTCCTTCCCTCTCACACCAATCCTGAAATATTATCATAAAATATGACTCATCTATAAACCTAGGTTAGATAAATAACTGTCAATTTTACTTTAAATCATAAAGTTCAATATGAAATAAGATAATTATAACTAATATTACTATTTTACTATAAGCGTTGGCCAGTTAAACAAGTGATCCTAAAATTATTGAACACTTCATAGGTAAAATAATTTAAAAAATGCGAACATATCCAAGGAACAAATTTCCACACATCTGCTTACAAAGTGCGGTACATGTAAGCGTCATTACTATCATAGACACGCAGACAGCACACGCACCCTTTTTAGCTTTCCCTAACGACTTTTTACGTACCCCTACCTCCATCCGTCTGGTCTGTATACTTTTTTAATTATAGCAAGTACTAATTCCCTTCCCTGGCTTTAAAAACCTACATCAGACAGATTTTTACCTTTCCCATCTATCTTTTTCTTAAACCCACATTTCCCCATTCTCTTTCTTTTAAAACTTAAACTTCACTTAATACGGTCAAGCTGGTTCATGCCGTAAATATGACTTAAAGAAGATTACATTTCATTTATTATAAAATGCCGATGAAAGCATTTGGGAATCTTGAACACGCTTATTTTATCCAGTTTTATAATATAATTCATCTTAAAAGCTTCAACATAGGAAATATATATCAATTTAATTTAAATTTACTACATAAGAAATTTATTGGCTACAAATAAACAAAATACTGATTTCCATTTAATTTACCCGAACATTTGCCTCACAGATATCGGATTATTTGAAAGACTATCAAATGATTCTGCCAATTTGAAACGAAAGATTATCAACTATACATGACTTGAATTTTACCTCTCAGCCTGGAATACGCTATAAAAACACTCAATCCATTTTGAAATATATCAGTATTAATTGAATTACCAAAGGTTCGGGTTTATTACCATTTTGGGTATCCTTTTCCACTATCACCTAAGTTTTAATTTCGCAATCTATGTGCTCATTAGCAAAGTTTGTAATTACCCATATCTGTTTTGCTGACACCATTTTCTTCTGATGAGTAAGGAAATGATTTTAATAAGTATTTGTACTTTGTTAAACAATACATTCTGACGACTCTTTATGAAGTGAAATAAACGAAAATATCACGTTTTGTTTCAATGTTTGAGGCGTCCAAAAAATTCACACCTCTATAGATAAAGAATTTTAAATTTAGAGTTAAAAGTTAATTTATCAGCGTGGCAAAGTCACGTGATGAATCGTGATACAGAAAAACTTTAAGACATGCATTGCAAAGAGTCAAACTCACAAGATCAACAATGATTGCGTTTTTTACACACAAAACATAGTAATCTAAAAGGAAAAAACAATAAAAACTGTAAAATTTAATTCACAATAATTTATTGTTCGATAGGATAATTAAAAAATATGATTTTCCTAATGCGCGGAATTTAAAAGAATGTGTTCTTTTTATAAGAGGATATATACATATATATATATATATGTATATATATGTATATATATACATATATATATACATATATATATATGTATATATATGTATGTATATATATATGTATATATATATATATATATATATATATACAAAGCGTTGCAATCATACATATATATATATATATATATATATATATACCAGTTATAAAGCAGTGTTGGAATATATTGTTTTTATACTAGTCTTTAATAATACTGCAGATATTACATCATCTTACTAAGCGAGATTCAGTTCTATAAAGTAATGGTGAATTAAATAAGAGGAAAATCAAAGTATTAAATTAGTATAAATTCATTAACATTTACAAATAAATAGGGACAACGCAACCAAAGATGGTGTAAACGGTATCATGGTCGTTTTAATATAATCTCCTCCTTAGCACAATACGACGGAGAAGGTTCAGATTGACACCTAATTAACTGATGGAAATTAGATTAAACATTAAATTTATGGGTAAATTTTTATCATTGTCTTCGTGATTCAGGGTGACCCCACCTCCCAAAAAAACAAAAACTAAAACAAAAGCTAAATGGAGGTCATCTAGAACATATGCTCTAGTGTTTTGATGTGATGTTTTGAATATAATAAACTAGTTATGACCAAAGTTTCATTTCATTCATAAAAACACTAAGAAACGGGGCCTAATTAGAGTTGGGGCCCGTTTTTGTGTCACTTCTATAATCAAAATGTTGAAGAATATTATTCAGATATTTCTACAACAGACTATTTTAAGTTGATAAACACTATTCACATACATACATACATACATACATACATACATACATACATACACACACATATATATATATATATATATATATATATATATATATATGATACACGTATATATATACATACATATATATGCAGGCATATATATACATACATATATATGCAGGCATATATATATGTATATATATATATGTATATATATATATATATATGTATATATATATATATATATATATATATATATACATATACAGTTGTGCGCAAAAGTATTCGACCCCTACCAAAATTGTCTTGTTTCTTTGAATGGATACTTCAATAATCTTTAAAACCTTATTTAAGTTAGAATAAACCGTATAGTTTTCAACAAAGAATAATAAAAAGTAATTAGTGCTTGATAATATAAATAAATTTATTTACAAAAATAAAAATATGGATGTTGCAAAAGTATTCGACCCCTTTTCATTAATACTTGGTTGAAGCTCCTTTGACCTTGATTACTGCAAGTAAACGTTTCCTATAACATCTAACGAGACTTCTACATCTGTCCACTGGACTTTTAAGCCACCCTTCTTGACAGTACTGTTTTAATTCAATCAAATTAGATGGTTTTCTTTTATGTACCGCAATTTTTAAATCATGCCATAAGTGCTCAATCGGATTTAGGTCTGGAGACTGGGAAGGCCATTCTAGAACTTTCACCTTATTATTCTTTAACCATGCCTTAGTGCTCTTTGGAGTGTGTTTAGGATCGTTGTCCTGTTGAAAGGTATACCTCCTTCCATGCCCCAGCTGGTTCGCAGACGGAACAAGATTTTCTTTCAGTATGGACTGATATTTTACTGAATCCATTCTTCCATCGATTATGGTTAATCTTTCAGTTCCATTTATACTGAAACAGCCCCACACCATGATTGATCCACCTCCATTCTTAACGGTTGGAACGGTATTCTTCACATTATAAGCAGTATTTTCTTTTCGCCAAACATAGCGTTCCTGGTTGCGTCCAAATAGTTCCACTTTCGTTTCGTCTGACCAAATTATATTATTCCAGTAATCAATACGCATTTCTAGGAACTTTTTTGCAAAATTTAATCGAGCCTTTTGATGAGCTTTGGAAAGTAAGGGGTTCCTTCTGGCAATACGTCCATGCAATCCGGCACGATTTAATGCCCTAAGAATAGTTGGCAAGTGTAAATCTGAGCCAGCATTCTTCAAATCGTTCCGCACGTCCTTTAGATTAGATTTAGAGTCTATTGAAACTTGTCTAACAATTTTCCTAGCCCCACGTGTCGTAATGTTTCTTTGACAACCTGATCTTGGAAGACTTGATACAATCCCTTTTACTTTCCATTTTTTGATAATGGACATAATAATCGACCGTGGTATAGAAAAACGTTTGGAAATTTTTTTATAATCTTCTCCAGACTGGTAGGCATCGATTACTTTCTTTTTAATGTCTTCAGAGTACTCTTTGTTCTTTGTCATAGTTGCAGATTTGTTGACGTTGAAAAATATTTTTTTTTTACTTGAAACAATTATTTAATCATTCAATATGGCATTGAAGTTCAATTTGAACTGATTTTAGATTCAGTAGAGTCATAAATATTATTTATAGGAAATAAATACAAGGTCAGACTAAAATAATAAACTTAATGACGCTTTTATTTAAACTTTAAATTAAAGGGGTCGAATATTTTTGCAACATCCATATTTATATTTTTTGTAAATAAATTGATATATATTTATTATCTCGAATTACTTTTCCTCATTTATTGTTGAAAAATATACAATTTATTCATAATTAGCCGTTAAAAGGCGTTATGAAGATTTTTGAAGTATAGATTCAACGAAATAAGAAAATTTAGACAGGGGTCGAATATTTTTGCGCACAACTGTATATGCTCTTCTCTCTTCTCTTCAGTAGTCCGTCGCTGACGACGATGACGTTGCACCATGCCTAACAGTCCCAGATAGATCACGCCTGATGGACTCGCTGTGGAGTCCAATTCGTGAATTGCATACAGGGCCGCAGGCAGCACAGGGGAAAATGCCGTCTGCCCGCTGCGCCGCGTGCCTTTGGTGTCTTCTTCGCTCTGCTCGGTCGTTATAGGTGGAGGTGAAAGTTTCCAAGTCCTTTTGGCAGATATTTCGCCATTCTCTCCGATCAGCAGCAGCATGTTCGATGGCGTTGGATTCTATGCCACATTTTTTCAATGATGTTTTTAGTTGGTCCTTGAAACGTTTACGTGGACCCCCAGGGTTGCGTCTGCCCTCTGCAAGTTCCCCGTAGAGGACCTTGCGTGGGAGCCTTTCTGCTGGCATCCGGATGGTGTGACCAAACCACCTAAGTTGTCTATGAGTTAGAATTATTTCAAGTGGGTCCATTTGAGTGCGCCTGCGTATCTCATTGTGTGGCACCCTGTGCCACCATTTTAATATGCATATATCTATACACATACACATATATACATATATTTGTACATATATACATGCGCATATATATATAAATATATATATATATATATATACATATATATAAGGAGAGAATAATCATGACGACACACGCAGTTCCGCCTGATCAACGAAGTTAAGCAACATTGAGCATAACTAGTACCGGATGGGTGACCATTTAGGAATTATTTGCACTGTATGTGCTCTTCGGTTATCTTGGCTTTGTTTTCAATCGTCCTGATCCTCCACTTACCACTGGTATTTTACAACGCCGACACAAGAGAGGTGTGGTTGAGAATTTTGCAACTGTGTCCACAAAAATCTCTCGCGCAGACACTCTTAAAGTGGGTATCTATTCTTTCTTAAGATTGAAGGAAGCTACCATTATGAGGAAGTGAGAAAATATCAGTCAACTACCAACCTGCTCCTAGAAGTATACTTAACGATATTTGTAACTTTTTACACACTTACACATATGTTAATATATAGGGACCTTACAGGAAGCACTGTCACAAGGAGAAAACACACAAGGAAAAAAACCCCGACTTTTTTTCAGTTAAACAATAGATCTTATTTACTATGTTTACCACGCGTCATTCATGTCCTCTTTCTTACGTTATCAGCACACTTCTTATTTTAATGACATTTTTTTGCCGTAACATTATCTCACACATCGTTCGACCATTTGCATACAACTGCTATACGCGTTTTCACGTTCTGTTACACGTTTAATTCATTTAATAATTGATTAATTGGTATTTGACATGATCTTTTTTTTGTCATCTGCCATGTTCTTTTTTCTTTCTCGGCTTCCAATCGGATAAACGCTTCAGGGTTTTTTTTTGGCTACTTTGGTTTCTTTGATTCAAATTCCGTAGAAGTACCTTATATGTTTATATACTGTGTCGAAAGTGAAATCTGTACCGAGCTGAATTACAACATTAATTCTTTCAGACATAATAAAATTTCATAAATATATCAAATGATCTATGAATACTGATGTTATTCATGTACACTGTTGCTTGCCGTCTCTTAAGTTATCTTTTAAACACTTTATCTGTGATGCTATCGTTTTTGAGTCTATGAATTTATTACCTCTCTTTTTGGACTGTAGTATGTGATGGATTCAGTTCGCAGTCATCCCAAGTAATCGTTTGATATCGATTGTGGTTGACAAGATAATGTTAGCGCTTTCCGTTCATAATGGATAGTCGAAGCCAAAAGGTCAGAACATCATAGTCAGAGAATAGATTTTCCAGGACTGAAACACGAGCCTTAGCATACAGATTGATCTATAGAGATTACTTCCGTTGAATTAGTATTATTTTTTATTATGCCGGGTGGCACTACTCAAACAGCAAAGCTTGGCCGCTCGGCGTGACAAAATGTATTCCTAACGTACGTGTGCCAGGTGAGTACTAATTACTTGAGAGATGGCATGTTATAAATCACGTGTCAGATCCATTTTTGTAAAACAACAAATATGATGTGAAGTAGGGATGAACAGAAAGAAAACGAAATTAAAACAAAAATGAAATAAGTAAGGATAAAACGAAAAGATGAAATAATAAGCTTGGAAAACGGAAACGATATACGGAAACAAGAAATTATGAAACAAAACTAAAAATATAAATATAAATAAAACAGATAAATTAAAAGTGGCAATATAGTAAAGAGCACAAGGTATTTTTTCTAATATCAGTGTTGCATTTCTACTGTGCATAAAGAAAGACGACACACTAATATATGGCTATATCTTTATTGTCCGTGACGATGATGGGTACTTACATGTTAGGAGGGAAATGCACGCACAGGAATTTAGTGGGTTGATTCTACTCAGACCCAAATTGTAAACCACCTGCGATAATCGTTTTGGGTTATAATTATAAAACTATTTGTTTAACCACAAAGCAACTTTGAGCGGGAATTCGCAGTGTAACTTTATCCTAAACGATGGCCGTTTCAATGAGCTGAACTTACGTTGGTTCGACATGATTACACATGTGTGTACCTTTTTCCGGTAATGATCTTCAAACACCCAACATTTAACCTATCTTTTTGACAATCGATCGTGCTTGTTATTTCTATCAGGTTCATTAATATTATTCACATGATGTTTTAATACATCCGATAAGTATTTATTTATATTAGTTGTATCGTGTCGAGAAATGCACCTATTCTTGTCGAAATTCGGGCTTGATACATACGACCTGTGTATTTAACATGTTAACAGGTTTATAATTTATTCCAATGATGTTTGGGTGAATTTGATAATTATTTTATTTTTCTTGTATATCGTCACCAGTTGCACCTATTTTTTTCTTCGTTCGCATGGCCATGCTATTTAAATATAGAAATTAACCTAAATACAACACTATTTTTTATTTTGATAGTGATTTTTTCTATTAAAAAATGTACTGTATTTATACCAAAATGTCATTATTTATCTTGATTAAGGGACTACTTGAGAATAACGGCTAAGGAAATTATCAATTGGATGAAAGATCGCCATGAAAAAATTGGAAATGTATAAATTGATAAATTAGTTTTCTAATAGAACGTTTCAACAAGTATTTGGTAACATCGAACTTTATGACGAACATTATCTAGTAAGTCGATAAGCATTTCAGTGGTAGTTTCACAAAAGATGATAGAAATAAATTTTGTCCGTGGTAGCTTCCTCTGATTGAGAATACAGAAAGAGAGAGAGAGAGAGAGGGGGAGAGAGAGAATGAAGAGAGAGATAAAAAGAAAGTCGTTTGCTTTATGAAAAAGAAAAGTTCTTGATAGATGAGTTATTGCATTAACTATAGTGCGTGCGCGAGGGAGATTTCTCTGTCCTTATTCATAACTCTTCCTTCTCCCGTTTTAGCTCTCACCCTCTTTCTTTCTCTTTCTCTCTTTCGTTTGGTACTTCTGGTCCCGATGTTTGTAACTAAACCATGAAATGTCATTAAAAACATGGCTTTAAACATCATCAGGGCAACCAATCCTTCGTCCTAATATCACAGCCCGTGTCCACATCGTATATCACTTTTCTCCAACCGGAACTCTCGTTGGACGTGTCACTTACGGGGCACTTTTTCAGACAGAGATAGTGATTATATTTCTGGATTTGAAGACGAAACACATGGAACACTATATCACCTTATTATTATTATTATTATTATTATTATTATTATTATTATTATTATTTTTATTATTATTATTAGTAGTAGTAGTAGTAGTAGTAGTAGTAGTAGTATCTAGCAGTCTAAACTTTTTTTTATTGGAATCATATTTTTAACACAAGGTCAATTCCTTTGATTTAAACATTTAAGCTCTACCTTAACACGTTCGCCGTTTACATTAAGGCAAGGATGCTGCACAATTGAAAAAAAGATTCGTCATTTATGGTGTTTTTCGTTATTGTCCGAAACGTTTCCATTACAATGCGAATTAGTTTGCTTTCCTTGGATTTCCATAGTTTTATAATTTACATTTAAGATCTCGGTATTTATTTTTGTTATGTCTTTTGCACTTTGCTATCTAAAGGGAAGGTTACATCATTGACTATCTTGATTTGTTTAGAAAAATTAAGTTTCGAACGTTCATATGTCACAACAAAAGTTAAACATTGTGGTTTTCCTGTACGACTTCTAGTTTATGTTCATGCTACTTTTGATAGTGGCCCAGTTGTTAGAGTTTGCATACTTTCCAATGTAGGATTTCAGCGACTTTGTCGTGTTTCTATTTTATATATTGATATTGGACTAACATATGGCATTCTGAACATAATATGCTTAAAATTTTCTTCTCTTTCATTAATAAAATCCGCACATATAGGATTATGCAGTTTCGTCGATATAGTGTTAGGTTGAGCTAGTGCGAGTTGTTCGGTCCTGAGCTGCAATTAAATTGCTCTCAGTAGTTTTGTAGCATCAACACATTTTAGTGTCTCATTTTTCATTTCAGTGTTCTTGATCTTTTCAACTTCCCATATTCCTAAGATGTGTGACCTTTATTGCTGTCAAAACATTTTGTTAGGTCTTTTATTAGAGGTTTAGGTCTTTTTGTAAAACGTCAACCAACGGTACACAAAGTCATATATATATATATATATATATATATATATATATATATATGCATATATATACATATGCATATATATACATATATATATATATATGTATATATATATATATATATATAGAGAGAGAGAGAGAGAGAGAGAGAGGAGAAAGTAAATTAAAATAATAAGTTGAACTTTACAATCAAAATTTATTGTTCGACTAAATACTCCAAAAAACAATTTACAAATTTTCATTGTAAAGTTCAACTTACAGTTTTAATGTTCTTTCTCTTATAATAAGCTCTACTCTCTATTGCGTATTAAGCTTTTTTGATCGGTTGGGATTATATTTTCTATATATAAATACTGTTATTTATATTAGTTTGAAGTTTACCATTGCGTATATCAGGCAAACACTACATTCCTTTGATTTCATTATATATATATATATATATATATATATATATATATATATATATATATATACGTGTGTGTGTGTGTGTGCTTATTTATTACCTTTTTAATCTGCTTAGTTACATCTGCTTTCACTGCAAGAATCGAATTAACGAGCAATCGATATTCTAAACATGAAATTACCTTATCATCGAAGACAAAATTCAAGCAATGAGTTCGTTTAATAGAGTTTTATGATTATTCTAGCAGGCAATCAAACAGACGCACACATATGCACACACACACAGACACACACACACACACACACACACATATATATATATATATATATATATATATATATATATATAAGTGAAATTGTCTGTGTCTGTGTATGTAAATTTACCTAAAAAACAACTCCATAAATTTTCAGTCGACAGTCTCGAGGTTTAACATAAGGGGTATTGAGATTTGGGAAAATCTTTTTAATCGGTTTTCAGCCAGATATTTAGCTTTCAAGTCGTCAAAGTTCAACGATTTTACCTTTGAAATATCAATCAAAGTGCTCCGACAATGTTGGGTCTAAACACTTGAAATATTCACTCTAGATTACTTAGACATGGATCAATCGTTTTAATTTCATTTGAGCAAAAAACAATAAAGCTTAAGTGGTCAAAATTGGGGTCCAATTTCAAGAACAAATTGACCTCAGTAGTATACCAAATTAGTCGGCCAATTATTAGTCTAAACATTTGAAATTTTATGTAAAATATATTCATACATAGGGCAAGCGTTTTAATCGGGTTTAAGCTGAGAATTAGGCTGCTTGAGGGCTCAAGTTCAAAAGATTTTACCTCTACGGTATATTACAGAATATTCAGCCATATTTTGCTCTAAACCTTTGAAACTTTACATAAAAGGGTATTCAGATATGCAGCAAGCTTTTCAGACAGTTTTTGGACGAGAATCTGGCTGCCAAGAGGTCAAAGGAGAAAGAGAGGTGTCCTTGGCCTGACGAAGCGATTCCCTTACTGGGTTTTCGCTGAAACATGTATGCTTATGTGTAGCCATTTGTTTGATAACTAAATTCACTTATTTTCGCTCCGTTTAAACATTGGGCACTCTTTTGGTAGACACATTTATATATTTTGTTTTGAACAAACAAATAATTACTACCAATACAATATATATATATATGTATATATATATATATATATATATATATATATATATAAATTCGTTTTCTGTGTGTATTGATATTCATATAAAGAACCCATTTTTTCTATTTATTGTATTTATTTGCTTCGGCACCAATGCAAATTAGGCACAAGGTCGTGTTTAATGTCGGGTAAAAACCAGCTCCCCTAAAAGTAGGCAAAAGGGGGCACTCTGGTTACCAAAATAATTGCCCCAGTATAGAGGGGTTCACCTCCATTGACTGGTACAAATTATCTTAAGTGCAGCATCTGCAGAAAGATACTACACTTTGATCCCGGCCTAAAAGCAAGCCTATTTTCTATTTATTTAAAAAGAAAATACAACTTTCTGATATATGGCTTGTGGAATTGCATTCACTAGCAAAAAATCTCATCTATTTTCATATTCTTTTAAACATTCATTTTAATTAATTCCCTATTTGTTTATTCCGTTTTCTTATGAGATGATCATCTTTAGTTACCTATTACGTGTAATTATATTAATGCAAATTTTCTACATTATACTTGCATAATATCTGCGTAAAAAGTTTATAGTAAACACAAAACTGTTTCTATATATATTTATGTATACGTATATATTTTTGCCTACCAAGCTCCTCCTAGAGTTTTTGGTCTACAGACAGAAAACTTTTTATATAAGGTATTTGAGTCCATGCGAAACTATATTTCGGTTTTACTCGGGAAAAATCGGTGCAAAAGTTTGAAAATTAAAAAAAAAAAAAACAGAAATTTGCCAGGTGAAGGTCGAACACCGGCATTACGGATGCATAATGTAGTAGCTCTTGGTTCATGTTTTAATTTTTAGCCTTGCATTGTAAACGTCTTCATAGCCTAGTCATTGATGACAGAAGCAAAAATAAATCGTGGGTTGAACGTTTTGGTTTCGATTCTCGGTGGTGGCGCACGAGTCTTTTTTTTTTGTTTTTACTTTTTCAATCATTACTACGTATTGCGTCCAGTCAATCCATCTATCTATCTATATATCTATATATCTATAAAATGAACGTGTCTGTCTGTGTGTGTGTGTCAAAGTTAAAAAAAAAATTGATCCCTCTCTTTTGCTCAACATACACCTCCAAACACCCGGACAACGCCGGTAGTCAAATACTGACATGATTGTTTACCATATCTGCCTGCCGATTTCGCATTTATAGGCACTTAATTTTCTTCAATTAAATGATGTTAGCTATGAGGGGATAGGGTGATTTAGTGATTGGGTTCGAATTATCCGATCAGCTGTATGTATCTCTTCCTATAATAATTTTTGCGTATGAATGCAACACTGCAGATATATGTATCTTCAGATATAAAATAATTATTAATATTTTTTAGAAAATATTATAGTCATAAAGACCATGACAGAAATTAAAGTTTAGCCCTTTTATGCGAATTAAGAAACCTTGTCCACTTTATCTGTCGTTCCTTAAATACTACCATACTTGCAATTATAGACATATGCCCTCAATTCTTGTAATAATTACCGGTAGCCTAGAGGTTAAATACTAGCTTACAAAGTCTAGTTATTGGGTTAGAATCTCATGACTAGCGGTAATTATGACAGATCATTGCATAAACATAACACGCTAGTGTCTGCAGGTATAACAATTATTATTTATATGTATCTCTATACATTAAAAACATGCGCAATTTAACCTTATGTAAAAAGTGTTGTAGGGTTTCAACCACAGACGCCACCTATAAATTCAATATCGCAAGCCACTATCTGTTGTCGTTTTTGAGCAACATATCGTTCACTTTCATTTTGTATCGAACGATACGATATTAATTTCTAAGAGCGTTACATTCCAAATTCGCTCCGTTTAACGTTAGGAGTAAAATATTCACCAACTAAATGTTTTCTTCCTGAACTACCCTTTACGTAACTCTGTACTGGGATCGGCTTCTGATACGACGTTTTCCATGTTGAGTTTTTTTTTCTCGCGCATTCTACATGACTGCTATCCACAAGAGGCCTTGAAATAACGACCTCTTTTTAGCCAAGTTTATAGTTACTTCTGATTGCCTGTTAACATACGATTACTCGGAATAAACGAATATTACAATACGCAATTTCCGAACAGACCGACATCATCATCATCATCATCGGCGGTCACTCGTGTCCGAGTAAGACTGTCCTCCGTTGTGGCTTCTGTGGGTCCTCAGGTGAGCATAGAGCCCAATCCTAGACCCAATTTGTCTTGTGCAATTTGGGCAGATAAAGGTAGTGGTGGTGGGGTAGGGTTGGGTGTGTCTGGTTAATAATCTGTCCTTTCTGTGCTTGCGCCTATCCTCAGCAGCTTGATTTAGGTCACTACTATAAAGCGCAGCACCTTTGTGGACAGCGCTCCTCCATTCCAACCTGTTCCCAGCCACGTCCTCCCATGTCTCAAGGTCCATGTGAAACCGCTTTAGATTTGCTTTGATGTTGTCCTTATACCTCATCTTTTGGCCACCCTGGGCACGCTTTCCCTCAACAAGCTGAGAGTAGAAAATCTGTTTTGGGAGGCGGAGATCCGGCATTCGGACAACATGACCAGTCCATCTGAGCTGGCGTTGAGCAACAGTAGCGGTGATAGTGGGAATGTCAGCCTCACTCAGGACGCTGGTGTTGGTGCGTCGGTCCTTCCAACTAATTCTGAGGATTTTTCGGAGGCATCTTTGGTGGTACGTCTCCAGGGTTTTTACGTGCCTCCTGTATGTGGTCCAGGTCTCCGATCCATAGAGAAGAGTGGGCAGCAAGACAGCTTTATATACCATGATTTTGGTCTTTGCCAGAAGGTCACGGTTCTCAAATACTCTCTTCCTTAGCCTTGAGAAAGCCCCACTGGCACAGCTGAGACGGTGTTGTATTTCATCATCTATGTTGGCTTTTGATGATAGGATGCTGCCTAGGTATGGGAAGTGGTCCACATTTTCCAGTCTTGCGTTGTCAATGGAGATGTTTGGGGGTGAGACTGGAGTACTGTTTGGTGGTGATTGATGGAGGATTTGGGTTTTTTTTATATTAATTGTTAGTCCTAGCTGTTTGTACGCCCGCGTGAAGGCAACCAGTGTACACTGTAGGTCCTCTTCTGAGAGGGCTACAAGGGCGTTATCGTCTGCATACTGTAGCTCCATAATGGATATGGTGTTCGTTCGACCTTTGGCCCTAAATCTGTTGATGTTAAAAAGTCGGCCGTCGGTTCTGTACATAATCCGAACTCCATGGGGAAGATGTTTGTCCGTAAGATGGAGGATAGCAGTAATGAAGATGGAGAACAGGGTTGGGGCAATGACACATCCCTGTTTCACTCCCGTGTCAACCCTGAAGGGCTCTGTTTCATCTCCACTACTACTGAGGACTGTAGCTGACATATTGTCATGCAGCAGTCTCAGTACCCGAATGTACCTCTCTGGGCATCCAAACCTTGCAAGAACCAGCCAAAGGGCTTGACGGTTCACAGAGTCAAAGGCTTTAGTAAGGTCTATAAAAGCCATGTATAATGGTAAATTTTGCTCCCTGCACTTTTCTTGGAGTTGACGAGCAGTGAAGATCATGTCCATCGTGCCTCTATTTGGTCGAAAGCCACTTTGGGACTCGGGAAGGATGGTTTCTGCAAGGGGTGTAAGCCTGTTGGCCAAAACCCGAGCTAGGGCTTTCCCTGTGGTAGAGAGGAGAGAAATGCCCCGGTAGTTCCCACAGTTTGCCTTGTCTCCCTTCTTAAAGATGGAGACAACTAGGGCATCTCTAAGTTGTGCAGGGATTTTCTCTTGTTCCCATATTTTGAGCAGCAGGGCATGGATGTGTCTGAGAAGATCAGGCCCGCCTTTCTTCAGGATTTCTGCTGGGATGCCGTCAGAACCAGCCGCCTTATTGTTTTTCATCTTCCTAATTGCATCCCGCACCTCTTCCAGACTGGGTGGTTCTCCCATGCTCTCAATTATGGGCTGTTGGGGGAGTTTTTCAAGGGCCTCCATCTCTGGAGTGGTGTCCCTGTTCAGAAGATCCTTGTAATGCTCTTTCCATCTATTTGTTATTTCTCCCTTTCCTTTCAGCAGCGTGAGCCCATCCTTAGACCGAAGGGGGGTCAGAGAACGGTAGCTGGGGCCGTATACCACTTTTGTGGCTTCAAAGAATCTTCTGGTGTCCCCAGAGTCAGCAAACTGCTGGATCTCCTGAGCCTTCTTCATCCACCAGATGTTCTTCAGCTTCCTAACGGTCGATTGGACAGCCGCTTTAGCCTTGGCATGGGCAGCTCTTTTAACCTTGCAATTGATGTTATTCTGCCAGGTGATAAAAGTTTGCCTCTTGGTGTCTATAAACTGTTGGATTTCGGTATCGTTTTCATCGTACCAATCCTGATGTTTCCGCTTTTTCTGCCCTAGGATGCTTATACTGGAGTCCATGATGGCAGAAGACAGCTTGTCCCAGTGCTCTTCAGCGTCATGCGGATACTGCTTGGGCAGGTCCGCACTAAGAGCCGCCTGGAGGTGTTGTTGGTAGGTGATATCGCCCAGCTGCTCGATGTTGAGCTTTGGTCGGCTCTGTCTTTTTTGCATCCTTTGCTTCCGCATTAAATGGATAGACATGATGGAGCGAATAAGACGGTGGTCGGTCCAACAATTGTCTGTACTGGTCATTGCCCTGGTGTTCAGCACATCACAGCGGTCTTTGGCACGGACAATGACATAGTCAATGAGGTGCCTGATTTTACTTCGAGGGTGCATCCATGATGTTTTGAATGCGTTTTTTTGTCGGAAAAGTGTGTTCGTGATGATCAGGTTATGTTCTGAGCACTTTGTCAGTAGGAGTGTACCATTTGAGTTAATGTTCCCAACTCCTTCTCTTCCAAGCGTTCCTCTCCAGTGCTGATGGTCTCGTCCCACTCTAGCATTGAAATCCCCAAGTAGGATAATCTTGTCCCCCTTGGGGGCCCCGGATAAAATGGTGTCAAGGTCAGCATAAAAGGTCTCCTTTATTTCATCATGTGCATCAAGTGTTGGACCATACGCACTAATCACAGTGGCCATTTGGTTGCCCGCAAGCATCAGGCGCATGGTCATTAGCCGTTCGTTGATGTCAACAGGGGGCTCATTGAGGTGGCGGATGAGGCTGTTCTTTATAGCAAAGCCCACGCCATGGATACGCGGCTCTTCTGCAGGCCTTCCTTTCATAAAGAAGGTGTACCCGCCTTTCTCCTCCCTCAGCTGCCCGTCGTCAGCCAGTCGGGTTTCAGAGAGCGCAGCTATGTCAATCTGGAACCTCCTTAGCTCTCTTGAGATAATGGCAGTTCTTCTTTCGGGTCGATCACTTGTTTTGTTGTCCATGAGGGTCCTCACATTCCAGGTTCCAAAATATAGGCATAAATTTTGTTTCTTTTTCCGACCGCGTGGTGGTGATCCCTCTGGATGCGGTAGTCCAGACGGGTTTTTTTGAGGCAGGCTATTTTTAGGGGTACCTTTTCTAACCCCCCTCCCCTACTGGGGTGAGCAGAGTGGATCCTAAACAGGGCTGCTCAGTCATGGATGCAGCTGCCGAAAAACTCTTTCTGCCTCGGTCCGTGAGGTTAGCGACTGAATCTGGCACCCACCGCCTATGTGCCAGGTTGCAGCTAGGAGCTGCCAGACTACACTGTCCTGCTCCCGTCACCACTTCCTGGTCGCCACAGGACTTTTTCTATCCGGGAATTAAGGGAGAGCTCTCTCTACCTCAGTCCGGGAGCTTAATGACTAAGACTGTCACAAGACTTTTCCATCCATGATGTAGAGTAGGATGTGTTCCCTTTCGGGAGAACGCCTGCGCGTTATGTCTTTTAACGTGGGGAGACTGATGCGCCTGCAGCCACCACACGGCCCCTTGGCAGAGGAGGGCCTGATACCAATGGCATGGAGAACCACGACGACTGGAGACTCTCTTCTGTTGCAGCCTTCATCCGCCTTCAGTGCCGTTGTGTCATTATTGTCATCATCCGCCGCATCAGCCGTTGAGGTCTTTTGGATCACTCTTTGTCTGGAACCTCCCCTTCAACCTTACCGCCATGGGTGGCCCTACCAGGAGCCTAGGCTCCGGACGGCATCGCTCTCAGGTTCATCGGAACACACAAGGTTCTCCACCACGACAAGGTGGCGATCCAGGGAGAACAACAGACCGACAACAGTTCCAAGAACAATGCGACGCTATTTCGTTTGCTGTCACAAGAAACATTCGACTACTCCTAAGAACATAGGATTACTAACAAAATACATTGTGAACTGCGTCTACATTTTTATAATTATTCAAAAACTAATTTTAAAACTGTCTTATGGTTTATTTTACTTGCACCCCTTTGTTTTCCTTGTTTGCACGTTTTAATAGTGTGTTTCAGAGTTAATGTTATTTCAATTTTTCTTTCTCACTTTTTCGTCAGCATTCAATTGATAATTTTTCATATGACTATTCATAATTAAAAAAAAACACTGAAAATGTGTTGCCTTAAAAGCCTCCCCACGAGAGAACAGCTACGCACAATCTCATTATTTGTACTAGCAAATCCAGATCTAAACACAAAATTAAGTGCACTATTTATTGGGGAAAAATGCCTTAGATTAGAATGGTTTATCCATCTCTGACTGATAGTTTTTAATGGTATCGGTGCAAATGTAATAGAAGCCTAGACTTTAAATAAGACCTGTTTCATACAGCTGTTTATAAGTCCTCCAACCTAATAACAATCAGCGCGCTTTAATTTATGGAAAAGGGGTAGCTTTAAAAGCCTCCGATATGATGACACAATTACACATAATCTCATTTTTAGCATGAGCAAAATTTAGCGCCCAACCCCAAGTGAAATGCAAATTTGATACCTCAGTCTAGAATTATTTATCCATCACAGACGTACAGTTTTTATGCTATCGGTTCAAATTCTGTAAAAGCAATATACTTTAATAAATATGTTTATATAGTTATTTTAAGCATTTTAACGTAATATAAATTAGCAATGTTTCACATACGGAAATATATATCGTTGAAAGCTTTTACATTAAGGCAGAATTAGGCACAATCTCATTATTTGCATGAGCAAAATCTAGCACCCTCAAAATAACTAAATAACTTGTAATATTAATTGTAAAAAGTGCGTCAGTTTAGAATCAATAATCGATAGTTTTTTCATGCTATCGATTCAAATTCTGTCGAAACACAAACTTAAAATAATACATGTTTCATTCAGCTATTTATTAGTCTTCTAACGTGATATCGATATGCACTGCTTATGATACGGAAAAAGTGTAACTTTGAAAGCCAGAGTTAGGCAAAATCTCATTTTTGTATGAGAAAAATCTAGCCGTTAATGCTAAATAAAGTTTACTATTGATTGGGAAAATTTGCCTCAGTCTAGAATGATACTGTATTTATGCTATCGGTTTAAATTCTGGAGAAGCATAAGACTTAAATGGTACATATTAATAATAACTATTTGTAAGTATTTTGACGCAATATGCGTTTGCAATGCTTAATATACGGAAAAAAGTTGGTCGCTCTAAAGTCATCCCATAGGGCACATTAGGTAGACTCTTATTGTTACTATAGGATAAATCCAGCCCTACATTAAAAATAAAGTGCACTCTTGATTGGGAAAAAATTAAAATTGACTCAGTCAAAAACATTTCTCCATGACTAACCAAAGTTCAAACAGACAGAACGGTTTTTATGCCAAAATATACAATAATTAAATACTATTGATTAGAATAAAAGTTAAACCTGCGAAGTTTAGAAGGATTTCCCTATCACTAACGGAGGACCGGACAGATGCAACAAGTATTTTAAAATAATCGATCCAAATCAGTACTATTCGCAATTAACCACAAGTTTGTTTCGTTTTAAGCGGAGGGGGAGACTTTACCGTATCTGTTCTGGCTTTGTGTCATACTGCCAATACACACACACACACACACACACACACACACACACACACACACACACATATATATATATATATATATATATATATAAGTGAAATTGTCCGTGCGTTGTGTCTGTGGGCGTACATTTTCCTACCAATTAACTCTGTTATTTTTCAGACTAAAGACTCGAGATTTGACATAAGGGGTACTAACATCAGGGAATATCCTTTTAATCGGGTTTCGGTCAGAAATCTGGCTGACAAGAGGTCACAGTTCAATGATTTGACCTTTGAAAACTCTACCAAACTTCTCCGCCAATTTTGGGTCTAAACATTTAAAATTTTAGATGTAACTCCTTGGACATGGATCACATTTTAACTTTATATGAGCCCAAGCCACTAAGTTAGGGGTCAAAATTGGGGTAAAGGCTCTCCAATTTTTGGTCTAAACATTTAAAATTTTACATAAAGTTATTAATAAATAGAGTTAGCTTTTTAATCGGTTCTTGACAAAAGTTTTAGCTTCTAAGGAGTCAAAGTTCAATTGATTTGACCTTTGTAGTCTCTAGCAAACTATTCAGCTAATTTTTGGTCTAAACATTTTATATTTTACATAAAGGGTATTCACACAGGAATCAAGCTTTTGCAATGAGTTTCTGGGCAGAGATTTGGCTAACAAAAGGCACCAGTTGAAGGTTTGCAGACTCTACCAAATCCCTCCACCAATTTGGGGTCTAAACACTTGAAATTTTAGATGTAGTTTACCTGGACATGAGTCAAACAAACATAAAGTTATAAACAGTACATAGGGATCGAGCTAAGCTGGGCTGAACTGCTAGTCTCTGTCTGTCTGTCTGTCTGTCTGTCTCTCTCTCTCTCTCTCTCTATATATATATATATATATATATATATAATTTTAGAAAGCTAGTAGTACGGAAGGTTTTTAAAATACATTTTTAATAAGCAAATTTTCGTTTTTTTTTTTTTTGTTTACTCATTATTTATTGCCGCATGTAGTTATCAAATATTAAAATTTAAAATTTAAACACTTCTTACATTTAAAGAACAAATCTCTCTCTCTAATATATATATATATATATATATATATATATATATATATATATATATATATATATATATATATATACATTACGTAGTTTTAATTTTATTCGCATGTGTAGGTTGCTTATAGTTGCTGAATTCGACGGAGAAATTAATAATACATTCGTTTTCGTGACGTAAACTTGTCGCCATTTTATGCATTGACATTTTCGGTATTTAAAGAATAGTGTCTGCATGTGTGGTCAACGATGACAGAAGAACGAAGACACGCGATATTCCCTCCTTGCATTATCAGCGCAATGTTTCTAGCAGCACATCGACGACATTGTCTTTTTTTCTTTGAAAAGGAGAAATGACTGACATCTTTTCTGAGTGTGAACAGAGACACGCGCCAATTCGAATATCAGTTACATAAAATTGAAAATGAAATAAGCGAACACACTCCAATGGTGATGAGTTCAGATATGACAATAAAAGCTGGTTGAGTCCCATGGGAATTTATTGCAACGACGCATAATCAGTTGTACTTATATCTCATGAAATAACCGGACATCTAGTGTAGCATAAGAATATCATTACCATTCGACTAATTTTGGTTCTTGTTTTTTTTTCTTTCTTGATTTGCTCAACAGTTTCTTTCTTTACTCGTTTTGTATGGAAGCGGATATCTCTTTATAATTGAACTTTTTTTGCTGTGAACTTTGTGCTTTTGGTGCGAGTTTCAAACAAACGCAATAAAAGAGCATTAGTTCGGCAACTGGTAGGTACAAAAATATAATGTTAGGATTTTATCTTTGAGTTCATTATCATTTCGACATTTTAAATGGTATATAAAAGTAAAGCACGTGCATGCGCCTGCATCTTTTTCTTATATATATATATATATATATATATATATATATATATATATATATATATATATATATATATAAATGTATATATATACATATACTAATAATAAGTATAATATATATATATACTATTTGATCTATGCATATGTATATTTGTGTATACATATATCTAAATGTGTATATATATATAGATATATATTCATGTGTATATGCATGTATATATGTATATATATATATAAACATGCATAGATCAAATAGTATATAAAAGTAAAAACCCTTCTATGCGCACCTGTATCTTATAATATATATATATATGTATATATATATATATATATATAATTTAAACACCGTAGTTTTTTACTATATGATTAAGTGACAATTTTCGTCATTTTAAACTTCACTGCTCACCTATTTTTTGACCAAGTTTCAAACAATTATTACAGTTCATAGATCAACTTCACAGCAATATTTTGAAAGAAAATTCAATTTTCGTTCAGTGAAACAAAAGTTATTATGAATTTTCTGGTGTTAAAAATTGTTAAATATGTAAGGAGGGTAGGCGACGTTTTTATGACTGTTTCTAGCAAGCACGTCGCTTCAGCGACTACTGTTGGTAATAATTGACTACTGTCGCGAAACGGAGAATGAAAAGCATGAAAGACAGATATCTGGAGGGTTTTTTATTTAAAGCAGACGCGTGCCGTACATTGTTATTACATATGTGTTTAGACATAAGACTGAAATTAAACAAAGAACAAGTGAATTTATTGGAAGACTGGAAAAAACATGGATTACAATAGAAGAATATGAGCATGAAAAGTAATATGGTTAAGCTTAAACATGGAAATGTAAAGGACTAGTTGGTAAAACTAGAAAAGAAAAGGAAAGGACAAGATATTCTAGTAAGAAATATAATACATTTTTCACTTAACGTATGGTAGCATTAAGAATTTAAAAAAAATCTAATTTATAACATTATATAATCAAATTTTAATGCTGCAATATTTTAAGTTATAAATATATTATACTTTTTACTAGAATATCTTGTAATTTTCTTTTCCAGTTTTAACAACTAATTCTTTAATTTTTGATGTTTCAGCTTAATAATATTACTTTTCATGCTCGCATTTTTCTATTGTATTATATATATACATATATATATATATATATATATATATATATATATATATATATATATATATATATATATATATATACCCACATATAATACACACATTAATACATAATACATGCATTAATGTACATATATATATATGCAGAGAGAGAGAGAGAGAGAGAGAGAGAGAGAGAGAGTGTGTGTCTGTGAATATATATATATATATATATATATATACATTTTTATTTTCCTTTTAGTGTCGTTTAATAACTCTTTTTTTTAAGTGATAATCTGTACATTTCAGTTGACCTATATTATTTTGCCCTATATATGTTTTCGCGCCTTTAACATTTCCTGTCTGGGTCGTTTTGACTTTTGTTTCCCTTTATTTTATATTTAACTTTATCATTTTTTCTCTTTCTTTTTTCTTCCTAGATCTCTTTTATTTATAGTTATGTCTCGGAAGTAGAGTGAAAAGCACATCTTATTTTTCTTATATTATTTTTTTTCCTTGTACACATGTTTGTGAATTATTCCATGGATTTCTGCCTTTGGATTATTATGGACCATCTTCTTCCAATTACGGGATGTCTTTGGATTTTACTTGTACAAATGGAAATTCTTTTAACTTTCTTGAAGTTTTACATTTGGATTTTACTGTCATTGGATGTTTTTATCTTCCACCAGACTATCCATTCATGTGTAATTACCTTTTTCTTTACCATATTCCCTCTGCCTAACTTATTTTGTTTTCAAGTAAGATATTTGACTTACTTGTTGTTTCATCAAATACTTCTGCATGCAAAATCCGATCCCGCATTTTGCTAATTCCTGAGAAGGAGAGTATTTCTTCGAAACTCCGCGGATTAAGGACTATCCATTTATCTAGTGTTTCCTTTTCAGATTAAATATGTTTTTAACTCATTTCAAAGTGTTTTAACAGATTTTATTAACTGTTTGCTCATATATATATATATATATATATATATATATATATATATATGCATATATAAATATATAGACACACAAATTAAAAGTAAATTGAAGTTTGGTAAGTACAGCATTATAATGAATTATGATTAGAAATACCGTTGCTCCACATATTCTCAATTCTCTTAAGATTCTCGTCATAGTTAATGCATCAAGATTTATTAGTAAATATTTTATCCAATAAGGGAAACAATTATTAAAATTGATAATTATCGAAATAACCCTGACACAAACTGAACTTCTCATCACTTACGACTTCTATAATATAAGTGTCACCTGTCTGTTATAATGTATGTATGTACGTATGTATGTATGTTTGTATGTCTGCCTTAAACTTTCGACAGGAGCGAAGGATTTTCACGAGATTGGTATTATTTTGAAGACCAAATATTTTGTAAGACAAGTATCAAAACGTTGGCTAAAAACATTATTCCTTCACCCTCAACTGGGCATTTTTTGACAGGGAGGATTCGCTTTTTTCGAAAGCCATCGATATTTTCAAAAGTCATCCCCTCTTTTCGATTGACTACCCTTAATTTAAACCTTCGTTACTTCCGGTTTGGCGATGGACGCAACGGCAATAACGTCATATTTTTTCACGTTTTTCCTCTTTCACGGTACGGGTTCGAGCCTACCTACTAACATTTTTATTTTGCTCAACACACACTTCCAAACCCCCGGCCAACGCAGAGCATCCAGACTAGTATCAAATAAAAATGTATCGTAAAATCTTATTAATAAAAGAATTGTCGAAAAATTCGTTAGTGATATAGATCACAACTTCTTCAATACATACACTTCACTCTATTTGCTTTTCTACTATTATAGAATGAAGTGCATTTTTATTTACATTGTATTTCCTTAGACTATTCTCTTATTGACGTCAATATTTCTGTTTATATATTTTTCCACGATAAGCTCACCATTCCACTCCAGTTTATTTATATGATTACCTTCTATTACTTAAGTAGTTGTTTAATTAACTATTGAAATCCGATGCAGTTATTAGGTTGACGTTTATTTGATTGAATGTTTACTAATGAGTCACATCTAATCAATACTAAAATCTGCAAGACTATGAATGTTAATGTTTTTTTTAATGATATAAATGTTGACAGATTTTTCGGGTTTCACATCGGCGTTCATGATAAAACAAGAGTGAGACTTACAAAATAACATGTCAATAGGTTGTTCAAGTGAACGTACAGCTCCACGGGCGACCTGAAGATTGAATAGAGTTTTTTTTTCTCAATCATAAGGTATCCTTCGTCAAAAAATAAAACTTTAATGTCTAATATTTAAACGTTGTAGCCGACAGCAGCAAAATAATAATAATAATAATAAGAAGAAGAAGAAGAAGAAGAAACACAGACACGTCTACACACACACACACACGCATAATATGTATATATATATATTGTTTGTGCGTATATATATATATATATATATATTGTGTGTGCATATAATTTTAATAAATTGAAATACTTATTCATAGTGATTGTTTTAAATAGTGGTTCATTATGAAATGTGTATCTCAGTATAGAACAAACAGCATATCAATTTTACATTACTTTACTATGTATATAGAGTTTAAGAAATATATTTAACTTATTTTATATATTGGCGTTGATGAGTCCATAGGTAGAAACTTAGACATGTCGGTGTAAAATTATATATGTTTTTATTAGCATAACTATATATATATATATATATATATATATATATATATATATATATATATATATATATATATATATAGCTATGCTAATATAAAAATATTAAATTTTACACCAATGAACTCATCAAAAACAACTTATAAAGTAAGTCACACACACACACACACATATATATATATATTATGTCATGCCATGGCATATGCTACTCGTACCATGTAACCCAGTACTACCTGCCTCATGGTCGGGTCACCAGCACTATACTGGTTCCCCTACCAGACTTGTTTGGTGAGGAGTGTTACTCGTCTCCCTGAAGGATTAAAAAAAAGACCTTCTAAAGGGCGAATGGACCCTTTTTCGGGGTCAACGGCCAACGAGCACCGTGTGTGTTTGTGTGTATGTATGTGTGTGTTGGGGTGGAGAGAGCTCCCGTAAGACTTGGCGAAGGCAACCTTTCCAGGAGAAGCAAATCTCTGATTTAAAAAAAAAACATAAAGTGGGGGGCAAGTACCCGCATTAAGCTGGTCTGCGGTTTAACTTGTTGCTGGCTGTCTTGCAAGAGCAAGTCTCAACATTTTTAACCAAGAAAGAGACTTAGCTGTCGTACAAAGCTAAGACTCTGTATCATCATCTGTGTATAGATACTACCTCAGGCATTTGTCTATTAAAATGGTCTTGTTGCGATGGAAGTCATTTTTGGGCTCATGAACTTTAAGTGTCTGAGGGAGTGGCACTCGTCTGACAAGACGTTGCAATCATCATATATATATATATATATATATATATATATATAGATATAGATATTGTTTATTCACCAAATCGCAATATGTTGCCTTTTGTCATGTTTTTTACTAATCAAAATATGTGATGGAAAAATAAACACATAAATATAAACAATAAAAGATTTCTGCAACTTATAATTTATTATAGCAGAATGGCAACACTGAACAACTTTAGCCTATTTTTTTGTCATTTATGAAATCCCAATATTTCTTTCCGTTTAATAAACTAGTTCTGAAAATTATTTTTACATCTAAAATAATGTTTATTCAAATATTAAGAAGTCTATGTAGGAAGTTTGGGACTCACAAATGAATAAAAGAGACTAAGACCTTATAGTTGATTATATCTCCTCTTTTAGATGAGAAAACTTGACATAAAATACGAAAAACCTATTTAACGGTTCAAGTTTAAATTTGTTTGTCCTTTTGAATGTAATTTGTTGTAACTTCAGATTTGTCAGATTTTTAATGTGAATTTACGATCGTTTTCTATTTAAACCATTAGTCATGATTTAAAAGATGGAACTAATTCAACAATAACTTTCAAAGACACATAATGTCTTCCTGTGCAGCTCTAAACAGGGCGTTTCTATCCCCCCCACAGAGTAAATTTATTTTATCTATATGCTGATTACGTTTAGTCGACTGAATTCCATATACTTATATCCTTTTTTTGTTTAATTTTACTTCAGTCGAAGTTCTCAAATATCAAGAGGCACTTACTTGGGATCGTGCTCTTTATCTCTATATGAGATACATAGATATTAGAAAATGTCATTAAAATTATGCTGTACATCACAAACATAAAGTTAGCAATGAAGTTGAGAACATAATATTTTCTCCCTTATTGTCTATTTAATTATGCCATAGTATAACTTTCTTGTGATGTCTTGGTAATTAACGGCTTCTAAAACAAAATTCACCTAATCTGGTTGAGTATCCAGCTTAGTGTTTTTACGTGAGGTAACATCACTTGGAGAAGGTCCACCATTGCTCGTGGGTTATCAATACTGTGGAGATCTTATTTGGCCCGCGAATACTATGTTCGTTTTAATATTAAATTGTATGGAAACTTATTTTCATACCAGGTTGACTTGAAAAAAAAATGCCTGTACAGAGATCGTTTGATACTCGAAGCCAGTGTCTTGAAGGCATTCAAGTTCTCTCCAAATACATTCATAAATGAGCAGTTGTGTTTCTAGTTCCATCAATTGATCTTTCCCATTCAGCATATTTGTCTACATGCATATCGATTAGTTTCTATTCCGATTTATATATCTATATTTTATTTTAC
The DNA here is from genome assembly GCF_053919585.1 of Euprymna scolopes. Classification (NCBI taxonomy): domain Eukaryota; kingdom Metazoa; phylum Mollusca; class Cephalopoda; order Sepiida; family Sepiolidae; genus Euprymna; species Euprymna scolopes. Next base: position 41,107,000 of record NC_136496.1, on the reverse strand, counting down.
TGTTTACATTTTATCTACAAAGCTTATGGCATTATGAGATTATCTAAATTTTTAGTTTTCTGTCGGCTTATGTTAAAGGAAATTATTTCTTTTAAGACATTTGTCCTATTTAATGCAGAGAATTATTACTATGTCACCTTGTCTTTTTTCTTTCGACATAATCAGGATTTTCTATCCCTGTTTGATAACGAATAGATTTGGCGTTGTCTGAAAGATTCAATGAATTATTTATAGTATTTTATTTAGGTATTTTTTTTTATATATTTCGAATGATTATGTGTTGTCAGTCTTTCGTTGGTTGAATGGGCACGATCAGTGGTCGCCAACCAGTGGTCAATGGACAAAAAATTGTGCAAAACATTTTACTGTCCTTAGAAACGTCACACTAAAAATCTATATAATATTCTGCTTGTATGTTAATAGCTAATTCTAACTATATGCTTTGAAGAAAGGCTAAATACAATTTTTGAATTCCAAACTGCTTCGAAAAAAGCGAAATTTGCAAAATTTTGCTTTAGAAAGAATGATTTGGCAACCTTAGACAAGAACATGAGAGTTACCCCCCCCCCTTTATGTAACGTAACATTACGTAAAAATGAGAACATTTGCAAAAATTGTCTGACAAAAGATACTGGACTGAGTGGGTAAATTACAGATTCTCTTACAGTGTTATTTTATTATTTGTATTTCAAATAAGTTTCTATCTATGAAACACTTTAACACTTGGGTGTTTTCTTCTATGTTACAGTATGACCGTTTTCAAATTTAATAGGCGTGTAATAAATCACCTTATAAGTATTATCTTTTTTTAATTTCATTAATTTTTTCAGATATCTCATTATATCATTAAAACAATTCAGGATATCTATCGGAAACTTTATCAGACTAGTTTACATTTTGAGGTGTGATTAAAAATTACGAATATCTTTTACAAAGTTTCTATCAATGTGCTACTTATTAAATCGTCAATTAAATTCACAATCATTCTGTAATTGAACTATATTTAGTATAAAAACAAAAATTCCGCTTTTATCTGACATTTCCAATAAGATTTAGTCGTGTGTTTATTGCTGTTCTGTGTAATCTATACTCCTGTAACGTGTTGTTTTGTTTGTATTGATATTCAAATAAAACACCTTTTTGTTCTATTTATTTAAAAAGAAAATACTTTCTCATATACATAGGTCGTGGTTTCACTAGCAACAAATCTAGCTAATTAGCAGTTTTTTTTAAACATTCATTTAAATTAATTCCCTCTTAGTTTTTTGGGGATGATTTCTGATGGGATAACCATCTTGTGTTTAGTATTACGTGTAATTATATTAATGCAGCTATTTTACATAATTTATACTTGCGTAATATTTCGTAAAAGAATTACAATAAACACGAACCTCGTTCTCCTTATATGTATATATGCGTATATATTTTTGTTAAAAAAATTGCTTACCAAACTCACCCTAGAGCTTTTGGTCTGAAGACATTATACTTCACACAAAAGGTATTTGAACCCATGTGAAACTTTATATTTGGGTTTTAAACAGGGAAATCGGTATATAAACATGGACTTTACTAGATGAAGGGCGAACGTGGCATTACGAATATGCATGCATAACGTAGTAACTATTAGTTCATTTCTTAATTTTTAGCCTTGCAGCAAGCATCTGTTCATAGCTCGGTCATTAACGACAGAGGAAAAATAAATCGTAAACTAAATGTTTTAGTTTCGATTCTCGATGGGGCGCAGGAATCATTTTTTAAAACTTTTTAAATCGTTACTATATATTGGGTTCAAGATAATATATTAATAAATACGAATTCTGCATCAAATAAAACATCATATTTAAACGTAGTTTACGACAGGGTAATGGCAGGTGCTCTGCTAGTGTGCACATAGATGGGTGGAAATTCTTTATAATACTGGCACGCTACTTCCTTGCATATACTTATTTTTTATTTGTGATAACTTTCTTAAGTTTAGCAATAGTTTGGGAATTTCAATAAATATTATTTTTGAGATAGCCACACAGATAAAACCAATAACGCGATTTTACAAAAAAAACAAAAAAACTAACACGAATCTTACCTGATGAGACGAGTGGAGTTTCCTCATTCATCCTAGACAAGACTGATTTATTTTGTTCATTATCGCTTATCGCTATTCTTACGTTACTAACTTCATGGGGGGTATTGTTTTGACTTTACATTGGATTTTAAAATTATATTACGTACACACACACACATATATATATATATATTTACAAAGGAATTGCCACGTATCAAGGCCAAGAACCTCTCGAGAATAAGAGTTAAAGAGTGTACAGTGGTCAAAAGGACCATACCATAGTCATCGTAAGAAGTGTAAATTTGGGAAATTGGATTACTTAAGGGGAACGGCTCATCGAGAACTTGTTTACATTGGACTTGGAGACAGTCATGTTGCATGTTGTAGTCAGACAAAGAGAGTTTCAAACTGTTTTAACATGTTTTATTAACTATTTGCTATTATATATATATATATATATATATATATATATATATATATATATATATATATCAAACTTGAGCTCCCCTAGCTATAATTGAAACCGAAACCAAAACTTGTGAATGATTTTTGATAACATGATTTATAAAATAAATATTACTTGAGAGCGATCGGGTATACTCGCAACCGAAACCAAACATTTGAAGACTTCTTAGTAAAATTATTTATTACAAGAATTGGAAGTCTATATCAATTCAACAACACTCAGTTGGATGTAGGCGTGACGCACAGAATAAATAACATACACGCTATCTTATTAATACAGCGATAAATGTGTCTCTTTACTTATTTCATTCTTTCTATAAATGTCTATGTACACAGAGCGATAGATATAAATATAAGTTGATACATAAATCGGTAGAATATACGTGTGTGTTAATGATCGGGTCACAAAATTCTTTTGTGCATTCAGGAAGATCGACACCTAATGATGAGTTTATTAGATAGAGACGAAAGAAAAGGAAAAACTACATGAGTACATCGTCACTTAGTTAGCGCCATCTTTTGATTACAGTGCGTTTCCGGCAGAATCATTTTACTTAGATGATAACATTAGCAGCCTTATAATTGTATTCAGCGAGAACCAATAAATGCACTGTCCTAAGATTTCATATGATGGATAATACACCCGCAAAAAAATAAGAAAGTAACATTTAATTCTTTCTATATTATAGAGATTGGAATCGTTTCCTGTACATTCCATAATAATACGGATAATTGTTTCCACAATTAGTAATTTCCCACACATGATAATCATTGCGGCACTGAGAAAAAATGTATGGTTTATCTGATATGAGTAAACTATAAGAGAAAGAGAATCGAGTGTATTTTAACAATGAAATCATACTATTCAACAACGGTGTTCATTTAACATATCAAGCACCATTGGCAATCTTTTGTTTGTCTGTTTTATTGTGAAGTTCCACCTACTATTCGTATATTATTCATTGCTATAATAAGATGTATACACAGCATTACATCCACGCGGTATGACTATACGAATTGCATACTCTTTACGGAAAGTTGCGCCACGTGGTTGAGGACTGAATTTCCACGTGTTTTGTTTTATTTACACATTTGTGTTTTTCTTTTCAGATTAAGCTACACTCATTTATAACAGCATATTCATTCTATAGTTTTATTGATATATGTCACCGTCCATTCAAGTGCATGGCTTCTTATACCTAAATGGTCATACGTCTGATATTGGCCCGCTTTAACTTCGGCTAACTTCCGTGATTTAGCCCGAACGTGCATCAATGTGATGCTGATATGTTCGTTCGCCAAATAACAACTATACGTATAGACAAATCGCAGAACTAATGGTAAATAAAATATCTTACTGTATATAAAACATTTTTTAATTATAATACTAATGAGTTCCAACCTATGAAGACCCAAGGAAAACTTGAGGATAATGTTTACGCGTTTGTCTGATTACAGACGGGAATTAAGTAGCATTATTTAACATAAAAATATTAAACTTGATAACTTCGTTAGCAAGGTATTAGCCCTGTTATATTGTTTCAATGACTTGTAAATTGGAATAGAAAATTTTGCTTATTGAAGAATCTATTTAGTTTACGGTACAGGTGGAGGAAGGGAGAGAAAGAAAGAATTACATACAGTTAATGTACATTTTTGTGTTAATGACTTAGAAAGTGCAACCAAACGATTTATAATTAATGCTGAAAAACTATGCTTTGTATATGATTATTTTTAAAAGTTTATTTTATTCATTAATGGAAATATATCATATGTTCGTACGTTTCCCCATCTATTTTTAAACATAATTAGACACAATAAATCTGATATATACTGACAGAGGCTAGTCTATAGTATATAACAATAACCAAAAGGTGATAAAGACGAAAGTGTCACGTTATATTCGATCAATTCGTGTGTTCATATCATTACCCAAGTGCCGGATCATCATGTAAAATGTGGGGGGTTTGTGTGTGTCGATCGAAAATTTGACGAGCCACCGCCTTAATATCCTTTGCTTTTTTTGCGACCATCTTTTTCCACGTAGTTGTTAATATTTTAACAATGAAAATGTCTTATATAGTAGATTTCGATATCAGAAAAATAATAGTCCGAGGTGGAATAATTTTACGAACAATGATTCAAAGTACACAATAAGGCTTATTCTACAAATAGTACAAAACAAGAATAGAGTCTAATGGTGTATATATATATATATATATATATATATATATATATATATATATATATATATATATATATATATACTTAGTGATATTTTTAAGTGGTTTATTATGAGGAAAATTTCCGAAAATAAGAGTGTATTATTTATATTTTTATTTACAGAAAATTTAGATGGTACCGTCTGTTTCGAACCTGATGATAGAGGACCGTTTTAGATATCTAAAACGATTCTCTATTTTCATGTTACCGTTGACTTATCTCATCTAAACTTTCTGTAAATATGTATATATATATATATATATATATATATATATATATATATATATATATATATATATATATATATTGCAAGATGACGGCACTCACATTTCACGCTTTTTCTGGCGATTTGCCTAATATGAAAGATTATAGTTGTTTTTCCTCTGCAAAATATGTCCAATGTATGTGTTCAGTAAGAGGAGAATTCTTTTCGCCTAAATAATTATTATCTTTACTTTTTCATGTGAGCTGGGTTAATATCCATCAGACTAATCCAACATTGCATCACATCTCACGTCCCCCGGATTGATAGTCAATCGGGATAGGCAAAGGACAACGCGATTTCAAATTTAATCATCTCTGACAGAGCATGAACAATTCAAGAACTCAATTTGCACGTTAAGCGATAAAAAAATTCCATTTTAACCTTAAACGACTGACAAACAGACTCTCTCATGAATGCAAGAACACAGCTTAAAAATTAAAATGAATACAAATAGAAGAAAATGAAACGAGGGAATCAAAATTAAATAATAGGTGGCGATTGGAGCAAAAATCGAGTGAATGAATGAAACAAGAAAAAAAACGAAACGAAGGAAAGGAAAACCAAATAAATATGAAGTGTCAAGAAGGAAGAAATAAACAAAGCAACAATGAACCTAAATAGAAAAACTAAGGAAAAGGATAAAAATCAGCAAAATAAAACGTGTATGTTTAAAATGAAACGAAGAAATGTGTTACACTAATGAAAACACATACTAAGTAGAGAAAACAACACAAAATAAAGTCTATATTTAAATGATATAAAAATATATGGATAAAATCGAAATAGTTCATTAGTAGAACAAAATGAGTAAAATAATAAATTATCAACTATATTAAAGTATCTCCCATTTTTTATAAAATTCGTTTCACATTCGGTTGTTCTTCAATCATGTTTCACTACAAACGGGCGCGGTAGCATTCATTGTTTTGGCATATTTATTGTTTACAGTGTTTTCTGTTTTTAGTTGATTTTATTGTAAACAAGTGATTATGACTACATCAGTTACAGCGTTACACATCTAATATGTATTGTTGAAACACTGAAATATACACCATCCTTCCATTCATTTTATTTCAGCTCTCCATAACCTATATAAGAAACATATTTCAAGTTTGATTAATTAGATTTCAATTTGAATTATTTTGCATTTAAATATTAATTGAATTTGTCCCTCTGACAGTCGAAATTGTAACGTATTTTAAAAGATTTAAAGATGAAAAACAAAGTGTATTTCTAGTTATTAAGATAAGGATACAAATTCATATTATTTGGATGATTCGGGCTACTATTCGAATATCTTCATGCTTAATGAAGTTACCTATGCGAAATGTTAAAATGACCTTTGATTTAATTGCTGAAGGAAGATGAGCTCGTTTTATCATCAATGATCGGGTAAAGTTGATATTTCTAATATAGAGTTTATTTACATTTTTGTCGATATGTTTGACTGAACAATTGACTTTCTTTCGCTTACCAGAAAAAAATTCTTTAATGCAATTACTAGTTAAAGGTCTAAAGACATTTACATACCTCTTTACTTAATTTCTGATATTCAAAGAATATTTTAAGGCGAAATTTCCCTTTTGAAATGTCATTTTGTTGTGTAGCGGAGAACATATTGAAACAACATACCAGAGAGTATATCGAGAACACATAATACAGAAGATGACACGATATTTATATACTCTATACATCACGTCGACGACTGTGACGATTCTTGGACACTTCATATTATTAATACGGAGCTGAGAGATATGATGCAACACTGAGTGTTCTTTTTACATCAGAGGAGAGAGTCATTACTTAATGATGATGGAAACAGTTCTTTTAAGGTGATTGGTAAAGTTCTTTTGGTGGATTGACGGCAGACGATGATTTTTTATTCACACCACCTGGTAATAATGATGGTCAGGGACACAAGCCTTTACGACTACATGGTCTCCTCTCCCCCTCTCTTCGTCTCCAAGGGCATCAGCTCTCACTAAGGCGCTCTCCGACTCTCGTCTCCAACTGATTCGAACCCATCTCAATATATTGGGAATCTCCTTTCTTGATGACGTCAGAGCCGTGGCCAAACAATATGACTCTATCACGTTTTAAATTACACTGCGCTTTGCACATGCATCTACCCGCCTCTGGTAAACAAAGATACTCCTAAATTGAATTGTATCGTTTTTAACCTATTTTGTTAATCTTTATTTCTAAACTCGTATTGTCCATACTTTTAACTAACATATTTAATATCCAATTATTTCTAAAAGAATGAACAATCGATTGCATTCCTGAATTAAATATATATTATCTTTTAACACTTGCCTGTTGCGTTCGATTCTAACCTTTTCCAAATATCATTTTCAAACTTATCTAGTTTGCTCTTTTGCTTACTGGGGGCTGTCACTTTTTACATAACAGTTTTATTCAAACCTTCTGGAAAGTCTGTAACTGGAGTTCCACAACGCATATAATGGGAAGTATTTCATGATTGTAATCGATGGTAAAGTAATTTTGTCAGGTAGAAAGGTATATAATTTCAATTTGTTATCAAAAAAGTGTTCATTAATAAATATTGAGACTTTAATTAAAATAAAATAACTTTCTAAATTTCAAAAAAGTGAAACATAATTACATCTTTTTAGCCTGCAGTAGCAGTGTAAAAATCTACAAAAATCTGCTTAGATTTTGTTTATAATATATATATTTATATATATATATATATATATATATATATATATATATATATATTGTATATATAGATTGTGTATATATATTTGGTATATAGTATATATATATTATATATATATATATTTTGTATATATATTGTGTATATATATATATTTTGTTTATATATATACGATAGTTTATATATACGATTGTTTCAGCAATAAATAAATGCACATGAACTAAGTAAAAAACTCGTATTACCAATATTCTCTGGATGATCTTTTTTAAGTTTCAACATTTAATTTTTATAAGACAGTAATTATGAAGTTAAACAACTCGTTCAAATTATAAAAAAAACCCACAAAACCGTGTACTTTTTTATAGATCTATGATATATTTTTTCGTTTTCATAACTGAGAAACTGGATCTATAACGGCTAGTCTAACTAATTTATGTACAAATAGAAATTTGGTTAAGTTTAATCTTGTATGCTGTTAAAGCAATCTATTAAATATCTTAGGATTACCATCTTGCATTGAATGATTTTTATATGAAAAACTTATTAATATGCGATCATAATACACTATTCTATTCTGGAGGAACGCAACTAAATGAAAATTTAAGAATAACAAAGCAAGTAAATATGAATGGAAAGGCGAAATGTCGTTACTCTGTTATTCTGGGTGCTTCTTTCATTTTTACAAATGCAATACCTGATAAAAAAAAAAAAAACTTTAACGCCGATGTTTTAACAAACGATAACCAGCTGTGACGGTGCGGTAGCATTCATTCGTTTTTATTTTGCTTTGAATCTGCATGTCACCTAATTGTTCTGGGGCTAAAACATGTTTAGATCTTATCAGAAATTCGATAAGACATTTTACGTGAATAAAAACGCGAATGAGAAATGTTTAATCGACTTTTATCATTCAAATTTCTATATCAATTTACCTTTCTCCAATAAGTGCAGATCTCTTTGTATACATATAAGCTTAAGAGATAAACAATATTTAATCGTAAGAACATACAATTTTGAAACATTTAACTAACTAAACAAAGAACAATGAAAGCACAGTTATCTCAATGTAAAATCAACCACAACCACAGACTTCAATACCAACAGGTGTCTGCGTACGGTCGTTTATGAGACTTCAATACCAACAGTTGTCTGCGTACGGTCGTTTATGAGACTTAAATACCAACAGGTGTCTGCGTACGGTCGTTTATGAGACTTAAATACCAACAGGTGTCTGCGTACGGTCGTTTATGAGACTTCAATACCAACAGGTGTCTGCGTACGGTCGTTTATGAGACTTAAATACCAACAGGTGTCTGCGTACGGTCGTTTATGAGACTTCAATACCAACAGGTGTCTGCGTACGGTCGTTTATGAGACTTAAATACCAACAGGTGTCTGCGTACGGTCGATTATGAGACTTCAATACCAACAGGTGTCTGCGTACGGTCGTTTATGAGACTTCAATACCAACAGGTGTCTGCGTACGGTCGTTTATGAGACTTCAATACCAACAGGTGTCTGCGTACGGTCGTTTATGAGACTTAAATACCAACAGGTGTCTGCGTACGGTCGATTATGAGACTTCAATACCAACAGGTGTCTGCGTACGGTCGTTTATGAGACTTCAATACCAACAGGTGTCTGCGTACGGTCGTTTATGAGACAAATGTGTATGATTCATACGTCTTATTAATAGCACATAACCTGGCTACAATCAGCTAGAATCGTAACTAAAAAAATTAACAACCCAAGCTTAGTCGTTACAATTTGAGTTATCGCCAAATGGATAAGAATGATAAAATCTAACCAAGTTAAACGTAAACATGTATATTTGCGCATACCTACAAAAGCACATTAAGTCGAGTTACGCTTACAAAGTTCCAACTTTATTTCCATTTTGGCACTTTAGCAGATATTTTTACTGGCTAAAGACCAAATCGAATTTGTTCCATAGGTATTAATCCTCTAATATACCAGGTTTAACGTTTGTAGACTAAAAATTGATAGAGACCGTTTCTCAGAATAACATATAAAAAGACAAAGTCACTTTTATATATTTATATATTGTGTATATATTATACCAAAACAGAGTTAATCAACATTTCCCTATGGCCCTCTCTCTCGCCATATATATATATATATATATATATATATATATATATATATATATATATATATATATATATACAGGGTGACCCCCCCCAAAAAAAAGCTAAATGGAGGCCATCTAGAACATATGCTGTAGAAGGGAGAAAAAAAGGCCCAAACCCTAGTTTTTTGATGTGATGTTTTGAATATAATAAACTAGTTATGATCAAAGTTTCACTTCATTCAGACAAAACACTAAAAAATGGGGCCTAATTAGAGTTGGGAACCGTCTTTTTTTGGGGGGGAGGGTCACCGTGTATATATATATATATATATATATATATATATATATATATATAATTATTTTTTAATATAATAATTAAATACCTACAGACACTAGTGTTTCATCCTTTCGGGATTCTTCAGTGCAGGGTCTCACGATTAACACCAGCCGAACGATTCGACCCCCGCAACACGAGACATCTCTGGTTCGATTAGCGGAGACCGTATCCATTCGGCTACCATTAACCGCGTGAAATAGCGTTGAATTTTAAACATTTTTAATTTTAAATGTTCATTACGTCAATCAGAGAGTGATCTAATCGTTATACGATCATCTATGCATAAGAGCTAAATTGACCGACTTTAATTCAACTGAAAGTGCTCAACGATAAGAAATGAATTTCTTAAAGGGGCTGTCATAATTATTTTTTAATATAATAATTAAATACCTACAGACACTAGTGTTTCATCCTTTCGGGATTCTTCAGTGCAGGGTGTCACGATTATATATATATATATATATATATATATATATATAGTTGTATAGTTTGGTTTCCTAGATATAGATCGGCTGTGACCTATGTGTTCATTAAACAGTGCTTAATAAAGGGCAGAGCAGACATATAGTATGCTATTTTATAAACATGATTTGTATACATATGTGCATACATGATTCAGTGGAATCTAAATTTAGAAAGACCCCTTCATCTGACAAAAAAAAGGAGCAACACTGAGACCAAATCTTAATTCAATCACTTTGTATATAAAATAATATTTGGGTTTGATTTAATCCGTGGAAAAGGGAATAGTTTAGTTCGTGAGGATTGGTAGGTTGGGGTAGGGATTAAGGTGCGGCGAAGGAGAATCAGGTAGGGTGTAAGTGGGAGGGAGAAAGGGAAATGCGATTAAGCCTGGTCAAGATATCCTAGCGGTAGGGTATGCCTATACTCTAGTTTTAGGCTTTAAGTGTCTATACTTTGATCTGCAGTGGTTCTAGGGTAGTGTTTTTTATTCTTATTGGAGCTGTTTATCCATTGCATACTATATAATATATAAATATAAAGAATGCAGCCCCCACGATAACATTAATATTTACATCATATTTGAATAATTGTACGTGTGTTACACGTTGTTGATTTGATCATATAGGTCTATGTTTTAAAAGAATAAATTAAGTTTATCATTACAATAAAAAGAAACAAAATGCGTCAAAAATATATTAACACATCAAATAGAAAGAAAGAATACAATCAGGAAAAAGCCTCAATGAGAATTTAAAAAAAAATACCCTAGAGGCACTTCAAATGAAAGTATAGACACAGAATTCCTAAAACTGGAGTATAGGAATAGCTCCTTTCCGCTCGGATTCCTCGACCATGTTGGATCGTATTTCCCTCGCTCCTCCCTCTCACTCCCTATTCATTTCTTTGCCGCAGAGTTACCCCCCTTACCTTAAGAATTCCTCCTTAAAAACTAAACACGTTTAATTCATACTCAGGTATATTTTATATACACAATGAATGAACATTGGTTTTTGTCTAAGTATCGCTTTTTTAAGTCTTATGAGGTGGGTCTCTCTAAATTGTAATTCCACTGAAGCATGCATTCACATAAATAATCAAAAATAAGTGTCTAATTAACACCCCCCACATATGTATATATATATATATATATATATATATATATATATATATGCAATACCCGCTCCAGATTTAAAACATCAGACCCTTGAAAAATACTATTAACATGCACCAAACAAGTTCCTTTCATTGACCTTAATCGGAAAACATACATTAAAATATATGGCGTCTCTATGGGATCACCTCTAGTCCAACATTAGCAGAATATTATAGGACCCACATCGAAAATAAAATCTTCTCAAATAAAAAAATAAACTCACTATCAATGCCAGATATGTCGACGGCATATTCATTGCATCCGATTCAGTTAAAAAACTCAAACTAAACCAAAAACACACTTCGTCCTCAAATCCACTCAATGAAAAAACTTAAATAACAAAATACCATTTCTCGATGTATTATTAGATTCAAGCAACCCCATTAAATACATAACTTCAACATACAAAAAACTTACCAACAATAACGCAATACTGCTAAAGGGAATGCGCAGAAAAATATAAAACTGCCCTTATAAAAAATGTAATTCGTCGCTCATACAATATAGCATCAACCCGACAAATATTGTCCAAAGAACTAACAAACATAAAACAAACCCTAATAAACAATTACTTCCCCAATAAAGTCGTCGATAAACACATTTAAACTCACTCCACAATAAAAACATAAACCCTAACAAAAATGACACCATCAAAGTATACTATAAAACCAATCACACACTAACTACAAAACAAATGAAAAAATAATACAAAAAAAAGATACACCAGACACACATGCCAAAACAAAAATATATAACTAAAAACAATAACAATACTAGCACCACACAAAACCGAATTAATTTATGTGTATGAATGTATTTGCCCCTTCGAAGAATCTCTCCGAAACCATTCTAAAACTTATACAACGCACACATAGGCCAAACAACAACAACAACACTCTCCCGATGACTAATCTATCATTTAGCTCACAATAGTGCCATTAAACAACACCTAACATCCACAATAAAAACCTACAGTCGTTCGACATTAGAAATATCTTCACTAAAAATACTAAAATTCGATACTTTAACAATTGCACACGACGACTAAAATTACTAGAAGTCCTACTTATCAAAAACCTGCAGCCTTTTTTAAACCGAATCTCATTTAATACCGGGACAAATATACTAACAGTATTTAATAACTAAAAAGAAACTAAAGAAAATAAACTATGAAATTGAATAATTGTAATTAAAAAAAATAAAATAAAAATTAATTCGCCCCAACCCTCCTTCACCCACCTTTATAGCCAAGAAACATTTATAAATACACTAAACCTCAAAGGAAAAGAAAAAGGAAAAGACAAAAGAAAACAACAATCGCTTCTGATGATAATCGGATGCACCGATAGAAAGCGCTTGATAAGAATATGACTGAACAACAACTTTTGGCTGCCATTTTACACAACATGCCTACTGAAATTAAAAAAGACCGCTCGGCAAATGGAAAAGCTATTCAGAAATCGCAAAAAAGAATGACTGTTGTGTTCAATCAGACGTGCTTGAATATTGACTTGCTGCCAATATATATATATATATATATATATATATATATTATTCAAATAAAATATATTATGAAATAGCTCTAAACTTTGTGATAATCTTACGTTAAAAAGAAATTTAAAGTATTGAAACAAGTAAAAGTACAATAGAAAAATAACGAAATCAAGTATATTACGGTTTGGTTATTTTTAGTATTACAAGACGGTCATGGATAGTAACAAATTACCTAGGAAAAGGGTCTGGATTGGAGGTATACGTAATCGTAGTGGCTGGGCTTCAGGCAACCAAATAATTGTACCTACAGAAATGAAGATGTAATTGCCGGAAAAACTGTCTCCTTCAGAGATATAAATAGAACAGACAGTTAATGTTCATACTAGACGAAATGACTGATAGAACAGTACATATGCGTCAAACAAATGTCTCAGTAAGCATTATATTTTTTATAGCATTGTGTCTTTCTATCTAATATAAAATTGCAGGATGATCTAATATAAATTATTTATTTGAATTTATATTTACATACACATAGAGTCTTTTACATATATTTTCGTATAATTTAATAACCAGTCTATATATATATATATATATATATATATATATATATATATATATATATATATATATATATATATATATTAACGTTCTAGTGTATATATATGTATGGGTGTGTGCGTGTGTGTGTGACAGCTGCATGTGTACAATATATATCTTATATATATATATATATCTTATATATATATATATCTTATATATATATAATTAATATATATATATATATAAAGATATTGTATAATTCTTATTTTATATATATGTGTATGCATAAATATATATATATATATATACCTCGTTTAAAGTCGGGTAAATTAGTTTGCACCGCTTGTTTGTTACCACATAACTGTCATGTACGATGATTAAAATCAATACAGAAAATATACTAAACCTTACGTCTTGGACGTTTATCGTATTTTTCATTCAAATAAATCATTTTTGCTTCTAAGAAATGTTGCAAATTTTAGATGGAAGCTTGAAGTTTTTTACAAAATAGAAGTTCAGTGAATCTTGAGGAATCCATGGCTAAGAACGTTAAATCACATCTATGATATGACTCTCAAACATTGATTTCTGTCTGTGTGTGTGTATGTATGTATGTATGTTTGTATGTCTATTAAAATATTTTGTCGGCCGCATTTGACCCGGTCGAATTATAATATCCGATTCCTCGGCCGCCTAATATGTGAAACTTAGAACAATTTGTCAATTTTTTCGTATAGAAATAAAGTTTTATACGAAGGAAGGGTCAGTACAACTGTTTCTTTCTAAACGACTTAAAAGAAACTGCGCATGCGTCAGCATTATATTTTGAATTGTTTAAATAAAACAATTTCCAACGTTATTTCGCAATCAGCATTGTGATCCAGTGGATAAGGAGGTTACCTCATAAGCCTTTATTTTGGCGTATCCGTACACATAACGGTGTTTTTGTTTTGTTTTTCATTTAAACAGGGTTGTTTTCTAATTTCAGCAAATCTTTATATTCAAACAAAAAACATATATATTCAAACAAAAAACAATTTCCTTGTTTCGATTTTTTCTCAAATGATTAAGTAAACTGAAGGTTAAGTTTTTATTTAAAAGAAATAAAAATCCCAATACAAAAAACAAAGAAACTTTCTATCATTTACATTTTTTCCGTTTTTTTCTTTTACTGTCAAAACATTTTTCATATTTGTATTATTTGTTTGGTATTTTTTTCAAGTGTTAATTAAATTAAAACAAAACCGTTTTTTATGTTGAGGGTTACGAAAATACCATTTTTTGACATCGTTACTAGTATTTTTCTTTTAATAACACATTAAGTCATAACTAGTCATTTTTTGATTAAAACAAATTCTACTTTGTTATTCTTAAAACTGAATTATTTTCAGAATGTTTTCGTTGCAACAGACTGTAACAAGACATCTTTCTAGACTGAGGCAGCATTGAAGAATTCGCTTAAGTTGTTATATATTCATCAAACCGTGCTATTTATCCAGAGAATAGCTTCTTATCTTCGTGCCCCTTTTGCTGAAATATCTGCTGGTCAGGTTTTCACGTACTTCTTTTTTTTTACTTATTCTTTTTTTACTTATTCTTTTCGTGTTTTATTCGTTCTTCTATTTTAGAAATTGTTGTGAGGCAATGATGGAGTTAGCAGCTGTGTCCACACCAGTGTGCCTGTCCACTTGAGAAACGGCGACCATCCATGCTAGTTAAATATAAATAAGAATTACTTGAATATCTGTATGAGAAAATGTGCCAATAGGATGCAATTTAAATACCTTCGAAATACTCTGACTCCATGAGAAATACGTATTAATAATTTTATTACCTAATGATAAAAGATCACAAAATAGCAGAGGTATATGTGTTGTACGAATGGTTTTACTCCCTTTTCCTTCCTTTGCATGCAACTAAATTAAACTATAAATATCCCATATTCAGTCTACGTATACCTTGCAGCTATGTTTTCAAATTTATAATCCGTGTCTTAGTTTTAACTGTAACCTCTAATGAAATACATAAAATATGACCATATATATGTTAATATAGATGGATAGATATTTATTACGTATGTGTTGAGGAGGGACACAAAACTTCATTTCCTGTTTTTTTTTTGTCGCTATTAGTAGCAAATATTTATCTATTACAAAAACGCTCGTCCAATGACAGAGCAATGGAGCTGCTCGGGCTAACTATAAATATACTAAAAGCTTTTTTAACAGAAGCAAATCTTGGGGGAAAAAAAACTTATTTATCCTTTATATATACTGTCAAAAAAATGACGGTTTTGATTTCTAAATCAAATGAAACAAAATAACATTAGAAAGGACGTTATACCTTGGGGAAAATATTTGATAACTATGAGTAGATAATTCGTTTATTTATCTAAAGCTTTGGTTCGTGTAATACTGCTTAGAATAGACATGGTATATTGATAACACGATTGTTGCGCATGTTGCGTACGGAATCATCTCTTGATATATATTGCTGCACCATTTCCTGTTTTTTTTTGTCGCTATTAGTAGCAAATATTTATCTATTACAAAAAGGCTCGTCGAATGACAGAGCAATGGAGCTGCTCGGCCTAACTAATAAATAAATAAATAAAAAGTAACACTAAATCCATAGTAATTACTAGTTATCCTATAATTAAAAATCAGTCAAATAGTGATAATTGTACATTAAAACTTGTACTTGTACACTCAAAAACATAAAACTACTTTCAGATCAACACTAATAAATATAATAAATGATAAATATAATGCGGATTAAAAACATAAAATGCAACCAAAATGTATAAGTGCATATTCGAATATATCAAGATTATAATATTTGTATAGTGCTTATTATTTGTCGCCTCGACCTTAAGTAAGAACGTAAACACGATAGTACCTGCTGTTTCTCTAATGTACATTGCACCCACCAGTTTTTTGACCGAATGCAATAAAGTGTTATTTTTAATATTATTACCATTATTATTATTATTATTATTATTATTATTAGTAATAGTAGTAGTAGTGGTAGTAGTAGTAGTAGTAGTAGTAGTAGTAGTAGTAGTAGTAGTAGTAGTAGTGGTAGTAGTAGTAGTAGTAGCAGGAGTAGTAGTGTTGTTATACCAACCTTCCTTGAACAGAGGAATTTACACCGATTAGCACTATAAATAGTGCTAGTAATTCCAACACCGGTGAGCGAGATGCGACAGCACTTCAATTGCTTGCTGAGTGACCAGTAGATATACACGCTTTCCTATCTTTGTACATTATTGATAATACACTTGTTCCTTAACCGAACCTCGACTTGATTGTTCTTATTTTCACTGTTGTTCCACGACAGAACAACAATTATTATTATTATTATTATTATTATTATTATTATTATTATTATTGTTGTTGTTGTTGTTGTTATCATGATTATTATTATGGATTACCTGTGCCTACACAATTGTTGAGGGACAATAATGGCATTGTCATAAAATTCGCCAAAAGGAAAATTTGCTCGCGATCGAGAGTTGATATTTTCTTTCTCCTCACCGCTAGAAGATGTAACACAAGTTAAGTGGGCATGGTATGGGGAGATCAAAGCCAGCCCCTTTAAAGAAAAGCCAATAAGGCATTTAGAAATTGACCGAGCAGATGCGTCGCTATTCTCAAGTAAAGGCTCCTCAGACAGTAAGCAATACACTTTCTCCACCTGAAAGACGGCATGCAAATATCTGCGAGGCTTGGCCATCTAGAATTTACCAAAACACTTCAGTCCGACAGATGCAAGATTATTCTCTGCTCAAATGACAAAACTTTTGTTGGACTTTGTTGAGGATGTATTCTTAGCTGGTGTGAATATAACAGACATGCTGCGCCAGGAAATCGACAATGATGGGATGGGACTATGCTTTTCATAATGATGTCTGAAACAATAACCTTCATTTGAATCAAGTCTGTGATAGTTTTAAGTGTAGACAAAAATCCATTATTGTGCAGCATGTGATAACTCAGGAACCTCACCAATGAAGAGAAAGTGCCTATATCTACATGTGTCAGTCAAAAATGATTTTAGTATTACTTTGATTTGCTTATTGTTTACTCTATCTTTTGTCCTTATTGTAATATAAATCTTTCAATTGAATATATAATTCAATATTTGAAAAGTTATAAATATTAGATCGAAGGTTACAAGTTCAGGACAAAACTTTTTAATCAAAAGTAGAAAACATATATTCGATACATCGAATGTTTTGCTGGTTCGGTCGGCTGACATCAGCCAAAATGCGTTCTCACAAAAAATAATTTGAGAGATACTAGACAACTGAAGTTAATTCAAGATAGTCACTAATAAAATACATAAACATATGACCATATATATTACATATATTTATATAGATAGATAGATATTAAGTATGTGTTGAGGAGGAACACGAAACTCTAAAAGCCAAGAATAAATATGCATATATATATATATATATATATATATATATATATATATCCATACATAAAAATAGATACGTACATACGTCTAATACACCTATCTATCGATCTATCTATCTATCTATCTATCTATATCTCTATCTATCTATCTATCTCCCTCTCTCTGTCTCTCACTATATATATACATACATATATATATATATATATATATATATATATATATATATATATATATACTAGCATTTCAACCTGGCGGTTCCCGGGTGTTTGGTCGTTTATGTTTAGCAATAAACATAATTGGAAGTCGGAAGGCAAGCACGAAACCGTACCGTGATTTTTTTTTTAATTTGACCCCGATTATGACCTATTAATAGGTATTTTTTGGATCAAATCAAATTATTAAGAAAGATCCATATCCAAGGAACCTATATCTAAAAGTTCAAGTGTTTATACCCAAAATTGGCGGAGGAGGTAAAGATCTCATAGGTCTAATCGGTGAGGTTTGATCTCTTAACAGCCACATTCTAGCCGAAAACGGGTTACAAATATTTCCTCAAATGCCAGTACCCTGCATATCAAATTTCGAGTCTGTAGACTTAAAATTGACAAAGCTGTTGCGTAGGGAAATGTACACAACCACACAGACAGACACGTTCATCTTTATAGATATGTAGATATAAGTATATATATATATATATATATATATATATATATATATATATATTTAAACACATATATGTATATATATATATATATATATATAATTATAATTATAACTTAGAAATAATTATCTATTATACCGACAGACACAACGGCTTCTTGCTTTCGCAATCATCAGTGTAGAAATGACGGTTGTCACCGGTCGAAGTATCTGAATCCTGTCAAGAAGCAATTTTTTTTACTCCATTAGCTTGGAATAGCAATCAAGAGTAATTAAATATTTATAAAGCTAACAACTGGCATGACGTTATTATGAAGATCTATAATGATCGAGCGACCGGAATCTTAGCCGATCGCTTTTAATTTCCCAGACAGTGCTCAATATTTAATAGCTTACTTTTTAAAGGGGCGAAATAATTATTTTATATCTACAGTGTGCTATGCTTTCGCAATCATCAGTACAGTAAGTGAGGATTGCCGCTAGTCGAACATTTAGCACCTCGTCACAGAGCTATTTTTGACTCAATTAGACTCAATTAGTAAGAAATTATATATACATATAAACACTCATATGTTATTGGTAAGCCGAATTCAAAAAGATATACGACTGAATGGGCGATAATACAGTTACAGATATCCCAATATACCTGTATATCTATCTATGTATGTATCTATCACCTCCCCCTCTCTCTCTCTCTTTATATATATATATATATATATATATATATATATATATATATATATATATATATATATATATATATATATATATACACTTGTGCCCGATATTATTCATACCCCTCGGATCTTTGAGATTTCTATAAGAATATTGCTCAAACCAGAAGGTAGACAATATTAAAGGGATTTCAAACAATAAATCAAGCATAAGCATTTAATTTAAACTCAACAAATAAATAAATTATGCAAGTTTGAAACATTATACAAAGAAAAACAATAATGGCACTAGTTCAAAATTATTCATACATCTCTTACTAATAGTCAATAGCATGCCCTTTATTCTTAATAACTGCCTGTAACCGTTTTGGATATTTATCAACAAGGTTTTTACAAGCATCAACACTGATTTTTGACCATTCATCAATGCAGTAGTTCTCCAAATCCCTCAAATTTCTAGATTTCCGCTTTTTAACCTCAGTTTTCAATATGTGCCAGAGGTTTTCGATAGGGTTCAGGTCGAGACTCTGGCTAGGCCATTCCAAAACATTAATTTGATTATCCTCAAACCATTTCTTGACTATTTTGGCAGTATGTTTTGGATCATTATCCTGTTGAAGGACCCAGTTTGGTCCTAAATGGAGCTTCTCCGCATCCTGTCTAATGTTTTTCTGGAGTATCTCCAAATATTGCTCCTTCTTCATGGTTCCATCTATCTTGACCAAACTACCTGGACCACTAGCCAAAAAGGAGCCCCAAAACATTAGGCTACCACCACCATCTTTCACCGTGGGTATGGTATTCTTTGGGTTGTAAGCTTCTCCTTTCTTCCTCTAAACGTTAGAAGCATCCATATGGCCAAACAATTCAATTTTTGTTTCGTCAGTCCACAAAATACTTGAGAAAACGGACTCTGGAGAATTCACATGGGTCCTAGCAAACTTTAGACGTGCTGCAAGGTGTTTTCCGGTGTGCAATGGAGTCCTTCTTGGTCTTCTTCCTTTCAGACCATTTTCATGCAGAGTACTTTGCAATGTTTGCCTTGATATTTTTACGCCAGAAGACTCCAGATTTTCTAAAATGTCCTTAGTAGTGGTGGTTGGATTTGCATTAACACTTCTTACAATATTCCTGGTGGCTCTAGCAGACAGCTTCCTTTTCCTTCCTCTACCAATCAAGTTGTTTGTTGTGTGGTGGCTCTGGAATTTTTTGATGATGCTCTGTACTGTTGCTGTAGGGACCTCAAATTTCTTGGAAATTGACTTGTAACCTAAACCATCCTTATGTGAATTCACAATTTTAGTCCTAAGATCATTACTAAGCTCTTTTTTCTTCCCCATTCTAATAATTTTTATTCTTTTATTGGTTTTCAGTTGATATCATTTTAATTTCTGAAACATGCAAAAAACGAAATGAAATTAATCAAAGATTGTATAAAAGCATTCAAAATAAGAATCAAACAGGAAACAAACAGTCAGAAACTCGATTAATACTGAAAAAATAAGGGGGTATGATTATTTTTTAACATTGTAGATTTTATAAATAGCTGTATATTTCTTTTATTACAAGTATCCCGAGATTTTAAAATGACGAAAATGATCAGAAGAGGTTTATTAAGAATATGTATCAATATGGACGTAAACAATAAATTCTTACAAAGTTACACCTAATAAACTCAATTTTCAAGGGGGGGTATGAATAATATCGGGCACAAGTGTATATACTAGCATTTCAGCACATCGTTGTCCGGGTGTTTGGAGTTGTATGTTGAGCAAAAAACAAAAAAAGTCAATTTTTTTAACTTTGACCCATTAACATTTATTGTTTTGGGCTCAAATCAAGTGATTAAGTTAGATCCATGTCCAAGGAACCTATATCTAAAATTTTAAGTGTTTATACCCAAAATTAGCGGATGAGTTTGGTAGTGTTCTCAAAAGTCAAATCTTTGAAGTTTGACCCCGTAACAGCCAAATTCTGGCCGAAAACCGATCACGAAGATTTTCCCAAAACCCAGTACCCTGTATATCAAATTTCACGTATGTAGACTTAAAATTGAGAGTTATTGCGAAGGGAAATGTATACAGACAGACAGACACACACAGAAACACACACACGTTCACTTTTATAGATATATAGATATATATATTTATTTCTAGTATGACAAATTTTATTAAATTTATATAATTGATAATTCGGTAACTGTTCATATACCAATAAACTTTAAGTTAGAATGAGATGACTTTAATTGTAAGCTTCAAAATTACCATCTTTTGTAATTGAGCATTCATATATTGTTTTAACAAAATCAAGACATCAAAGAATGGATCGAGAGCAACAAATAGTGTATTTCATCGTTCGTTACAATTGTTTAAAGATCATTCGGACAAATTCAAACATTATATCGTTCGAAAATTTTCACAAGAACGCCCTCTCATCAGACGTTCTGAGAAAACACTTTTACAATGAAGAATATGGAATCCATTTCCCTTTTAAGGAAAAGTGTGAGAAATTTTTTTATATACATCTCTTCCTTCAAAGGTTTTTTAATGGTTTACTAAATTGTTATTTAATAAAGTATTTGTTTCTTTGTAAGGAAACGGCTATTTTTTACGGCAAAATCATCAGCGGGCACGTGACAGCTTTTCTTTTCATACCTTTTCTCCTTTACTTTGTTAGTTGTCTACACATTGTCTTGAAATTTTATTTCTGGGTCAGATTCCACGGGAAAACAGTAAACTTTTATGAAAATAACAAAAATGTTTTGTTTGTTGTGTAAACATATTTGCCAGGTTGGTATCCCTACTATGACCCTTTCCACGATATTAATTTTGGATACTAACACAAAATCTACTCTACGGGTTATGATATTGTGAACAAAAATTACTTTCGTTAACTGTTAATTTTTCCCTTCACGGCCAAATTTAAACTTCACTATTACAAAAAAGCGGACCATGAAGATTGTCATTCTTATTAATTATTCGAAGAATTTCAGGGAAATAAAAAAGCAACTACTTATTGTTTCATACAATGCTTCTGTTTCAACTATTTTATTTAATGTAATACTGTTTATAATATTAAAAACAAATATGTAGGTTTTAACATTACGAACAGAAAAGAACAGGAACGTAGGTTATCGGATTCCGCCAGGATCGGAGCTAGGTGAAAACCTAGAATTGATATAACAATGTTCCACTTTCGAAACTGAACTTCCTATTTTAATTTTGAATAAATAAGCAAATTGTTTACAGTTAATAGTTTACAAAAATATGTTATACTTCATTATATTTAGCATAAATGTTTTTACAATGGTTTGATTAAATTTTAGATTGATAACATATTTTATAGAATATCTGTTGATTTCTTTATATTTTTAGAAAGAATAAAATGTTTTGGCAGCGCAGATTTAAAACATCACTTCGGCATTACTTTACTAAACTAAGTTATACCTGCGTGGACTACATAAATACAATTCTTGCCTTTCACATGTTGCGTGTTCTAGAGTAGACAAACCAAATAATATTTATAACTACTCAGAAAATAGAACAACCCAAACTATTGTGTATCCAAAAATTTTGTGAAATGACGCATATAAGAAACATGCACTTTCTCATTTTTTTGTTTAACCACATTGAGCTTCAGCAACGCGTGACCGGTACAGCAAATATAAACACACACCCACACACACACACACATATATATATATATATATATATATATATATATATATATATATATATATATATATATACATATATTTAAATAAGGGAGTAGTCACCAACAATGTGTATTTTTTACCATTATTTTATTATTCCGTGTCTTGGTTTTTCATTGAGAATTATGTTTGGATCATTGTAATAATGTTTTTAAGTCACTGAAATCGTTTTTACGCGGTTTTCAGACGTTCTGTGATACGTCCTCGTCAGAAATTATTTTCAAATGTGTTGGAGATGTGAAAATGATTTTCGTAGTTAATTTGAAGTTGTTCCAAGGGGTGGAGGCTTGTAAGTGTTTATTATTCATTGGCATGCTCAATATATATATATATATATATATATATATATATATATATATATATATATATATATATATATATATATATATACAGAGAGAGAGAGAGAGAGAGAGAGAGAGAGAGAGAGAGGGAGAGAGATAATAGAGAGGAAAACAAGGTGTGGCCGATAAGACTAGTATTAGGTTGGTTAAAAAATAATGACATTTTTCACGTTTAACTTCATGTACAAAAAACGACATTATTTTTGCACCAATATGATATGTTTTCCTCTCCCTTTTCCTCCATCTCTCTCTTTCTCTTTCTCTCTCTCTTTCTCTTTCTCTCTCTCTTCCCCATATCACCCCTCTCTCTCTCTCTCTCTCTATATATATATATATATATATATATATAGAGAGAGAGAGAGAGATAGGGAGAGATAGTAAGAGAAAAAGAAAAAGAGAAAAGGAGAGTGATTTAGGAAAAGGAGAGAGGAAAACAACGTGGATATATATGTAATATTGTATACTCTTTTATATGTATATAAAACAACGTATATATGATTACATCAGTGCATATTTAATAAGCTATGCACGCCCCAAACCTTGCGGTTTTCATTTGGCCTCGCATTGACACAACGCTTGCGTGAAAAGATAAATTATATCTCTCTTCATGTTTACAAACTGTAAAAAACCTCTAGGGAAAATCTCGAGCAAACTCGACTTACCGGAAAATTTCCGATAATGGATCCCTGAAAAATACACTAAAAGCTTTTTTAACAGAAGCAAATCTTGGGGAAAAAACTTATTTATCCATTATATATACTGTCAAAAAAATGACGGTTTTGATTTCTAAATCAAATGAAACAAAATAAAATTAGAAAAGAAGTTATACCTTGGGGAAAATATTTGATAACTATGAGTAGATAATTCGTTTATTTATCTAAAGCTTGGGTTCGTGTAATACTGCTTAGAATAGGCATAGTATGTTGATGACACGATTGTTGCTCATGCTGCGTACGGAATCATCTCTTGATATATATTGCTGCACCATTTCCTGTAATTATTTTCGCTATTAGTAGCAAATATTTATCTATTACAAAAAGGGTTGTCTAATGACAGAGCAATGGAGCTGCTCGGCCTAACGAATAAATAAAAAGTAACACTAAATCCATAGTAATTACTAGTTATCCTATAATTAAAAATCAGTCAAATAGTGATAATTGTACATTAAAACTTGTACTTGTACACTCAAAAACATCAAACTACTTTCAGATCAACACTAATAAATATAATAAATAATAAATATAATGCGGATTAAAAACATAAAATGCAACCTAAATGTATAGGAGTGTATATTTGAATATATCAAGATTATAATATTTGTATAGTGCATATTTTTTGTCACCTCGACCTTACGTAAGAACGTTAAAACGATAGTACCTGCTGTTGCTCTAATGTACATTGAACCCAGTAGTTTTTTTAACCGACTGCAATAAAGTGTTATTTTTTTAATATTATTACCATTGTTGTTGTTGTTATTATTATTATTATTATTATTATTATTATTATTATTATTATTATTATTATTATTATTATTATTATTATTATTATGTATTACCTGTGCCTACACAATTGTTGAGGGACAATAATGGCATTGTCATAAAATTCGCCAAAAGGAAAATTTGCTCGCGATCGAGAGTTGATATTTTCTTTTTCCTCACCGCAGGAAGCTGTAACACAAGTAACATGGGCATGGTATGGGGAGATCAAAGCCAGCCCCTTTAAAGAAGAGCCACTAAGGCATTTAGAAATTGACCGAGCAGATGCGTCGCTATGCTCAAGTAAAGGCTCCTCAGACAGTAAGCAATACACTTTCTCCACCTGAAAGACGGCAGGCAAATATCTGCGAGGCTTGGCCATCTAGAATTTACCAAAACACTTCAGTCCGACAGATGCAAGATTATTCTCTGCTTAAATGACAAAAATTGTGTTGGACATTGTTGAGGATGTATTCTTAGCTGGTGTGAATATAACAGACATGCTGCGCCAGGAAATCGACAATGATGGGATGGGACTATGCTTTTCATAATGATGTCTGAAACAATAACCTTCATTTGAATCAAGTCTGTGATAGTTTTAAGTGTAGACAAAAATCCATTATTGTGCAGCATATGATAACTCAGGAACCTCACCAATGAAGAGAAAGTGCCTATATCTACATGTGTCAGTCAAAAATGATTTTAGTATTACTTTGATTTGCTCATTGTTTACTCTATCTTTTGTCCTTATTGTAATATAAATCTTTCAATTGAATATATAATTCAATATTTGAAAAGTTATAAATATTAGATCGAAGGTTACAAGTTCAGGACAAAACTTTTTAATCAAAAGTAGAAAACATATATTCGATACATCGAATGTTTTGCTGGTTCGGTCGGCTGACATCAGCCAAAATGCGTTCTCACAAAAAATGCGTTCTCACAACAATGCGTTCTCACAACATTGCGTTCTCACAAAAATGCGTTCTCACAAAAATGCGTTCTCACAACAGCGCGTTCTCACAACAATGTGTTCTCACAACAGTGCGTTCTCACAACAATGTGTTCTCACAACAATGCGTACTCACAACAATGCGTTCTCACAACAATGCGTTCTCACAACAATGTGTTCTCACAAAAATGCGTGCTCACAACAATGCGTTCTCACAACAATGCGTGCTAACAACAATTCGTTCTCACAACAAATGCGATTAAGAGATACAAGTCAACTGAAGTTAATTCAAGATAGTTTTTAATGTTTCCCGGCAATACTTTTTAATAAATATTTTAGAAGAAAAGATATAAATCAAAGAAAACATATATGTTTAAAAAGATGAGTTTTGTAAAATGTATATCAAACATCATTTAATTCCATAAATAAATTCGATTATTTTTACAATGGTGATATTGTATTTTGTTTTTTGTTTTTATATGTTTTTAAATGCTACGTTTTATCAATAACGTAAGGTTTGGGCATAAATTTAGTAATTGTGCTAAATATTTCTTAAACCAAAGATGAACTATTTGCTCTTGCTGATTCAGGCAGAATCAAAGGAAATGAGAAATGTATAAAAGGAGATCACTGGCTATTTGCCATCAATTTAATTGATAGGAGATAGGCTAAAATTACGAAACCGGCATGCATTTCGATGAATTTCGTAGTTCAATCTTTTTAAGCAAAGTGTTATTAAATTCCTTCCATGTCAAACTTCCTACTTCTGCCATTATAAAGCTGAGATCTTAAACTTTTTATAGTAAAAAACCCAGTTCTTCACTTTATAAAAAAACGCTTATTAACATTAAAATATGGCGTCACTAAGAGACATATTATTTCGCCCGGCGCTATGTTCACTTAATTCATATGTCATTTCAGTCATGTAAGATCGAAATTACAAGTGAAAGAAAAGCATTAAACGAACGTAAAATAACCCGTTTACTCGCTTTATTCTACAAAGTTTAAAACGCACTATCCACTATAAGAATCTCCTTTGTCGTCGTCGACGTTGTCATCGTTGACGTATTCATCAAAACAACAAACAATTACATAGCCCTTGCGATCGCTTTATTTTACCATTAAACACACTACGTATAGATTGCTGATATTTAAGGCCGACTCATTTAATGTATATTTAAACATTTGATATTTTGGCTCCCAAATATTTGCGAATTTTATAGTAAGATTTGTCGTAATAAAATTAGCAAAACACACGGAAGTTTATTTGTTAATTATTTTATCTTTTCAATGCAATTTGACGACATTTATGCGTTTTCCAGTATTATTATAATGCATATCGTATGTAAAATTGTCGCCGACAAATAGTTTTCATATAATAACGTTATGCTCTCCGACAGCCAGTCAGAAACGTACGTGCGCGCGTTGTTTGGCTTATAACAAAACTATTTGTCTGCGACAATTTTACATGTGTTTTTCTTTTACAGATTACACGAAAATTAAAAAATGTCGTCAAATTAAGGTGAATGTGAAAGGCGGTGAGACACAATCAATTCATGTTTTTTGAACCATGATCATTACCTATATTAATGCTATATAAAAAAATATGGCTATATTGAAGATGCGAACTCTGGACTAAATTGAAAAGATTAGCTTCCTAATATTTGCGTTTTTTATTAATATGCCGAAAAAACAGGATGTTTATTGAACGAAATAACACAAACTTATTTTTGCCAACAATTTTCTTCCACAACATATATCTTTTAATAAAATTCCATAATTTTTTTCGGAACAAATCGTAAGAAAACAGATACGATTATTCGGAAGCTACACTCTTCAAAATATAACTATATATTAAATGCTGTTTAAAATATCACCAATCTACACAAGCACACAAAACATTGCAAAAATGACGTGTAAAATATATAAATGTTTCTATATTTATGCACACGCTCTTTGTTTGTTTTTCTCAATTTGGCCCATTTTTGTTTGTGAAAATCTGGCTATAGTTATCAATTTGGCTTTTAAAAACCTTTTTTGGAAAGATTTAGCTTCAAATAATTAGTAAAGTCTGGCAACCAAATTAGGGCTAAGTATTAACCACGTTTACCTTTTTAAGAGCTTTAAAACACATAACTTTCAGATTGCAAAATAATTGTTAAAAAAACAAAACAAAAGAATTCATAGACTTTTTTTATTTATTTTTTTTATTCATAATTTTTTCAGTCGATTATCAGCGCATATAAATTTGAGAATTATAGCATTCTACTATATTCAACACTCATTCCTGTCCACTCCCGTTTAGCATTCCGATTTTTCTCTTTCATTTTTTTCCAAATTTCTACGGCGCTTATCACATTACCAGAATATCCTGGAAAAAATTGTATACACTTTACCAACAAAAAAGGGAAATATTTAACGGTTGGGGGGGGGGCAGCATTAACAACTGACGTGGCAAAAAATGTGCGTATTCCCTTTATTAGAACGTTGCTATTACAAATTGATCCCCGATTATTGATATGGCAAAAAATACTACCTTAAAATTATTTTTAATATGCAAATCAAGCATGCACTCGATGATAATCGCTGGAAAAAAATTACGACAAAGTTAAAAGAAAAAATTGAAAGGCTATGGTAATAATTGGTCAGGTCAGCCACAGTGTTTTTTGCTGTTTCTATTCCTCGTAACGCAATGTTCGATCCGGAATAAATGCACTGGTCAATATTTAGTTCATTATTTTATTTTCATTATACATTACAGGGGGAGTGGTAGCAACTGCTATCTAATAAGCCACACTACCGTACTTTTTTGACACGTTAGGTGAGAGCACAAAACAATCACAGAACATAAATCCCCATGTAAAGAATGGGTTTATAGATATAAACGCTGTTACTTTAGCATCGTGCATTGATTTTGACCACAGGCGACAGTGCCCTCTATTTTACTGGACCGGCAATGGTTACCTACAACAACCGTAGTTTAGTTGGTTTTTTTTTTCAAAGTAGGGTTTGGACATACTTCCGACGGGTTCCGCCGGTACACGTGTCCTGCTATATATATATATATATATATATATATATATATATATATATATATATATATATATATATATATATATATATATATATATAACTACTTCATTTATTCACATAAATTTAATATACGAAAGTATAGATTCATGCGTAAACTTTAAGTATTTACTTCAAAAATGCTCAATACGTAGGTAGAGCTAGTTAGTAATTTATAAAATATATATGGCGATTAAGCTACACTGAATATTCTGCGTTTCATCCAACTATAGGATTTGTCAGGCTTATGCGCCTGACGAATCCTATAGTTGGATGAAACGCAGAATATTCAGTGTAGCTTAATCGCCATATATATTTTATAAATTACTATATATATATATATATATAATATTATATATGTATATATAATGTATTATATAGTACGATATAACCACGTTGATTCCGTTAGATTAGTGACGTCAAACAACGTTGAGCCTGGTCAATACTAAATTGAAATTCCAGGTGCTATATATGCTCTCCACGTCTCTCGGTATTGTTTCCAGTTGTACTGAACCCATGCAATGCTCATTGAGGAGAGATCTTGTTGGAGATTGTGCAGCTCATGCTTCACATATTTACGTGCAGCTACATTTTCTTTTGCGACTGAACTGATGCTTATATATATATATATATATATATATATATATATATATATATATATATATATATATATATATATATATATATATATAGGTATGGCACTAATAAAGGCCGGGCACCAATAGCTAATAAAATTAAAACTTGTAAAATAAAATTTATTCATCGGAATTTTTGCAGTATTCTCAAGAAGAAGAATTATAAAAAAAAATCGCATATTTATTTACTCTCCGTAAAATTGGTCAAAATAAAACTTCCCCAAAACGGGAAAAAATTAACCCCGTGTTTCATATTTTGAGCTAAACAATGAGAACAATTCGATTTTAAAATTTTCTTCAAAAATCAAATAATTGTTCCTTTTCGTTAACTTTTTTAAAGCTTTTTTTAAAGCTGATCTGATTTTTAAAACTGAAATACAATAATGTACAAAAAAATTATTTCCCCCCCTCAACGCGATCTTACAAATATTTCAGTTTTTCGAACAGAAAGTTAAAAAATGTATTAAAGTTACTTTTGTTTTCCAAAAACACATTTTACTATGTACCATTTATATTTTAGAATTTTCTAACTCCGTGAAAAGCATGTAAAAGACTGACTTTTAAACCCTATAGATAAACAAACAATGATACTGTTAATAATTAAAAAATAATCGATATACATGAATGTTTCGTCTATTTCGTCTTTGTTCATCTTATGATCTTTCTAATATAAAGTGTCGCGTAACCTATATTACTTGTTTCTTCATTGTGAAAACAAAAATATAATTTTTAAACCAAATAACTGAAACAATTATGAGTTCAGAGTTAATCAAATTTCTTTGTACGCGACTGATTTTACAATCTGTTAATATTAAATAAAAAAGTGACTTTTACTTTATAATATGATAAAATTTGGAATTAAAAATGAGTTTCCAATAAAGTTAATTTAAGGATTTATTTAAAATTTAAATAATCCTTAGTCTTGGGAGTAAAAATGAATATTTCTTAGAATTAAGGAGAAATTTCATACAAATCATTTAAATATTAATTTCTTCGGGCTACAATTACGATATTGAGCATTAATAAATAATTATCAAGAGGGGCACTTTGTCACTTATCACCATCCATATGACATGGAAGTTAATTGTTTTAGGTTTTGCTCTGCTAAAATTTCATGTGTTTTTTCTGGATATACTAAGTAAACGATGTTATTTTTGTCATATTTTTAAAGACTTTTGCTCTTTTGTTTTATTGATTACCGCTTGAACCAAAACTTACACAATGTATTATTTTTACTATAATATTAATGTTTTTGTTGCTGTCTTATCTTATATTTACGCGAAAATTATCGCCATGTTGATTTTTTCGTAATTTTGAGATGTTTAAATCAAATTTCGCCGGTTTTTTAAAAGGTAAAATCAATAAGGTTAGATGTTAAGACTAATATTTACTTTTTTTTAATAAAACGAATTGGAATTAGGTTTTCGTGTGAATAAAGGAAACGGGTTCGCATATAAAGTGGACCCATTGTTCGGCTGCGTTGATTCATTACTAATTGTTTGCCATTGTTTAAGAAACAATTAAGCTAGCTCTAAGGGTATTTTTAAGTTTTAGATGAACGAAACAGTTTCTTATGAATTTTAATACATTGGCAACGTGATTAAAATCCGATTGGATTATTTCGACTTTCGATGAAGGCAGTAATTAGAATTAAGTTATTGTGGCGGGTAAAAAAAGGATCAGTAAGAATTGAATCGAAAAAAATTTAAAAAAATGAAGATAAAAAGAGGTTGTGCTGGAACATATGGCGAGAAGATCTTGTAGGAATTGTGAAAGATAAATGTTCAGTCGAGATTTGACGAAATCATATATATATATATATATATATATATATATATATATGTGTGTGTGTGTGTGTGTGTGTGTGTGTGTGTGTTTGTGTGTGGGTGTGTCAATTTAAAAAAGAGAAATGATCGAATACACATAGTGTTGAACGACTTTAAATTCTTTTTTTTTTATTAATGTTTTTATATTTTCGGTTCTAATGTCTACAACTATATTATTTTATTTAACTTTAATCTGCCTTTATTGTCCATATTAATTGTTTTTTTCATACAATACAACACATATTGCCACTCGGAAGTGAGAGATTACTATTTGAAATCGTGTCTAATAAGGGACTATAGGAAGTTGAACAGTCAGATGTCTGAATAATAGACCTGACTAGAGAAAGAGAAATTATCTACCTTTATCAGAAACATCGCGTATGGAATATGAAGAATAAAGAGCAAAATAGGGGAATCACACGTCTGGTGTCAAGAGATCCATCTGAGTTCACCACGCTACCTACGTACGTGAAACATTTGTCATATATCAAATTTTTCCCATGTACCGTGATACAATAATCAGGAAAAGAATGTACATTAATAAATTGTTTTGTTTTACACCATTCGCTTGTATTTGAAGAGGAGGCTGTTGAACTACTTCAGTTTTCTTATACTTAGCTGAGCCAAAATGAGTTGCTGGCTTCAGAAAACCTATTGACAAGTTCTTGTGCTTCAATATAAGATGTAACGACCAATGCAGCACCATCAGCAAATAACATGTCATATAACAATTGGGTTCTCAGCAATGTTCTTGTTTTAAAGCGCTTGTGGTTAAACAATCCACCGCTGGTACGAAATTGAAAGTTCACACTACCATGGAATCACTGTATGCATGCCATAGCATCACCGAAAATACAGCGCAAATACAACTGAAGCACAAATCCTTACTTTGTACGAAAGGGCTTCGAAGCAGATCCCTCCGAGATCACGGTATCTTTCATAGCGTCAGGGAATGATATAATAATATTAAGCTTTGCATCTGGTATAGCAAGCTTTTACCGTACTTTCCAAATGGCTCTCTGTTCACTGTGTCGAACGCTTCATTAAGGTCAACAAAGACCAAGTAAAATTCACTGTTTTCTGACGTGCTTTGCGGCAACGTGTCTAAGAGAAACAATCATATCCACAGTACCCGATCAGACCTGAATCGGCACTGTGACTCAGGATAGATGTAATCCACTAGACCCCGTATGATTTTATTGAGAATTATACGCGCCAGGATTTTACCTGCGATTCAAAGAAAATAAATTTCACGAGAATTGTCGCAACAATGCCGATTACATTTGTTCTTATAAACGTGTTTTATATCCGCATCCTTAAAATCTCATGGAACCTGTTCATAAAGCTAAATGAGTTTTAAAAGTTGATACAGCTTTTTGACTAGTATTTGGCCTCAATACTTATACATTTCCAGTGGTAAACCATCTTTCTAAGGGGTCTTACCTTAATATAACCATTTGACGCTGTCGATGACTTCTTCCAAGGAAGGTTCAACAGCAAGCTGTGGTAGTTCTGGGCGTTGATGGGTTGATACAAGTGCTTCCTTGTCAACGTTAGACGTTGACTTTATCGCTGTCTGGAAATGGTCTTTTCAATCGCAGCAATATTTCACTCTTTTCAGTTAAAAGTGTTGTACCATCAGAAGCAAATACTGGTGACGTACCACTTTCTCTGGGACAATACACTTTCTTCAGCCAATCATAAAATGCTTTACAATAAATCCTATCTGCAGCTTCCTACAATTCTGATGCTTTGGCATCTAACCAGGCATTTTCATCTGCCTTAATGTGGCCTGAACTTTAGCTTTACGTTTTTTGTAAATGTGTTACTTTGCAGTTAGTTGTTTGTTAATAATCCCTGCTTTATGTTTATATTTAGTTTTTGTTTTACCGCGGTGTCCAAATACTTAAGCTGAACTTGTTTACATAAAGAGCATCGCTTAATATGATTATGGTAATGTGTATATCACTTCCAATATGCTCAACCCGAGATGGAAAGCCTTAAAGGCATCCATATAGAGTACTGTTTCGCTGTCTCACAGCTCATCAGTGCGGCTAGACAGGCAACTACCTCAAGCCAGGATCGAAACCTATATATATATATATATATATATATATATATATATATATATATATATATATATATAACTACTTAATTAACTCACATAAAATTAATATACGAAAGTATAGATTTATGCGTAAACTTTAAGTATTTAATTCAAAAGTGCTCAATATATAGGTAGAGCTAGTTAGTAATTTATAAAATATAAGTCCTAGAGTGGATGAAACGCCGAATATTCAGTGTAGCTTAATCGCCATATATATTTTATAAATTACTATATATATATATATATATATATATATATATATATATATATATAGCCAAATAGCGCAATGGTTAGAAGCTCCGACTGTCGTTTCAGCGGTTGGGTTTGAGGTAGTTGCTTGTCTAGCCGCACTAATGGGCGGTTAAACAGCAAAACAGTACTGTATATGGATGACTATAATGCTCCCTATCTTGGGTTGAGCATATATATATATATATATACACACACACACACACATATATATATATATATATATATATATATATATATATACATATATATGAATTCAAATATACGTGATTTAAAAAATAAAATTCCGTTGTACTAATCTGTCGTTGCCATGAAATATGATATATGCAATTATAAGGTAATAATAATTCTCATTATCAAATAACAATGTATTTTTAATCCCATTTTTCTATTTGTACTATTCGGATTATTTTGCTAATGTTGAAAGGCATTCTAACATTTTTATTATTATTCATCGGACTACTGTTCTCATCTTGAGTTTGATTTTCACAACGTTTCGGTCGATACAAACTCCGATCTTTTTTAGGTGTATCTTGTCGAACTCGGGAATTTGGACGGAATTTCGTGCGGAAGCCTTTATTTACTTCACGGCGGTAGCATGCTCTTGTTCTGTCACACTCAAGATCACACGCAAGATAGGAATAGTAATCCGATGACTAATAATGCAAATAACCAATCTTCATCTCAAAAAAATCAGAAACCTCATATTCTAACATTGTTCGGCCGCTGTGGCCTCCAAATTTATCTGGCGCTACTTGTTCAACCCAGGAATCTTTCTTTTGGACTGAAAATTCTCAGTGAGTTTCGAACAGAATCCTTTACTTAATTCACAAAGGTAACATACTCTCGCTAGCATAGCTTAGAATGTTTAAGTAGTCTTAATTGCATTTTCAGCATTGTCTAAACTGAAAATTGAACCTTCAACGACTATTACAGTTCATATATATGTGTGTGTTAATACATATACATAGAGATACATATAAATGCATCTATATGTAGATATGTACACACACATACACACACACACACATATATATATATATATCTGCGCACTTATATGCACCCTTATATACTAACACGCACATATACACATGGAAAGACACCTCTTCATCTCTCTTCACATGTACATATAAAAGAGCAGGAAAGAGAGGGAGAGAGAGAGAGATTTATACATCAAGCATACTAGCGGAGGTAATGTTTTTTTTCCACATTCCTACAAGACATCTTTCCTTCAATTCTCTACATTTCATTGAAACATCTAAACCATAAATTCTTATGCATTTACATCTACTTAAGTATGTATTCATCTGTCTTCGTTATACCCATATTCATACATTTTCTTCTTTTAAACCCCGTGGGGCCGCCCTCAGCGCTATCACTCAACCTAGATCGGGTCGGCTTCAGAAAAGGTTTTACTTCATTATTGACAGTTTTTATTGTGCTAACTACTTAGAAACTCAGTTGTTCGAGAATGCCGAAAGGCATTTAGGTTTGTCCGATATTTCAAGGTGGAAATTCGCATATCCCTTCAGGAAAGATCTGATCATTTTTAAAGAAAGTTCGTGATTTATGGTTTTTTACTTTTTTTTCAGGATGACACAATGTTCACTGTCTCTTACTTCTTGCCTTATTTCTTCAATAATTTCTACGTCCGACTAGTCTTTTCTCCTTTGTTTACTTTTATTAACATTTTATTTAGTGCTTCATGGTTTCAGCTAAAAGTCTATACTTGTAATTTAGCACGTTTATTATAATTAGTCAATTTCCCGGACGAATAATCTCAATCAAACCCTACACCTCTATCACGCTGAAGAGATGTTGCTGGCTTCTCTTGCAATGTTTTAAATAACAACAAAAAAAAGTTATTTACGTGCGCGATGTGTTTATACAATATCTTTTATTATTTTACTAATTACTTACTCGGCATTAAATAATCCGAAAAGGGTTGATATGCCGCAAAAGAAAAACAACCAACCAACCAACTTATTACTTACATTACAATTATTACTTACATTATAATTATTACTTATATTACAAGTATTACTTACATTACAATTAATACTTACATCGTTGCTATTTGTCTTCGCCGCATTTCATGAGGTTTCGCCCATCGTCTCAACTGTTTAACTAAATCTAATAGAACTTTGTTACAGGAAAAACAAAAGGAGAACGTTCGCTGAATTTTCATAAAGTTATTTGAAAAAATACTTAGGAGCGAGACCAATATAAGCTTAATATGACAGACATCCAAGTAACATTCAATGTATTTACAGTTGTTTACATCATGGGTCGTGTCTCGTTCGCATGGCCTTCACGAATAAACTTATCTGAAAACAGCTTTCCGTTGCTCGACAGAACGTGCCATTCGATATTGGTTCTCGGTCGACTTTTGTTTTGTCTCCGGCTTATATAATTGTCTCGGATTTACATCACTTGTTTGGGGGAACAATTCTGTTTGCAGCGTAAGCCTACCTCGACTTGCAGTAAATGTGACGCTTGTCAGAATTTACACGAGCTAACTTAACCTCTACTTACGTAGGGTCCTTGATAAGTAACATTCTATCGTTATCTTTATAGCACATGCTCGATCGAGATACATTTCCTGAAAAACATTTAAGAATAAAACCCACCTAGCTAAAGCCACGAGAAAGAATTTTCCCATTTCTCTTTCTGTATAAAAAGCAAACGAAACTTCAATTAATCAAATCTGTTACCTAACTGCTTAAATTTGTTGAACAAAATATACCGAGTCTGCTCCCATCTGTATATAATTTAATCGTTTCAGGTCTACCGTAAAGAGCAACCCATTATGATAATCAATCCCGATTAACTAATATTCAGTTTTATCGATATATAATTTCCGACCGTTTCCTGGTGGCAGCCATCACTTAATTGACAATCTCATTAATCCTCATCCTCGTAGTTTGATAAGCTGTTACCCATTAGTATGAAAGTGTCATTAGTTGATTTTATTTTTGTGTGTTATTATTTGTTTATTACTTACAACTGTCTTATATAGTTATTAGGGTAAGCAGTTTGTACTTTACTCGTGCATGTACAAAAAATTAAAATAAAACAACAATTAAGCTTATGAATATAAAGTCACAGTGAAATTTAGAAATAAAAAAGGGGAACTTGTTTAAAAGTGAAATTAATTTCTGATGTCATAGTCAGAGACGAATGCATGGAAATTAGAAAAAGGTCTACTTTATCATGAACATATGTTTCTATTATCGTTATCCATACTTCTCTCTTTATATGTAATTGGAAAATATTATAACGGACGAATCATCCGTGCCCTATGATCAAATAAAAGAAAAACAACGACCTAGCACCTCGGACGAATTTCACATAGGCGATTTTGTCAATTTATTCCTCTTTAATCACTAAAATCCTGGTACTGTTGAGCAACTAATCCAAATGTCTAACTAGGTATGCCGGGCGTGTCGGGCGTGCCGGACTTGCCGGGCATACCGGCCGCATGGACTAGGCAGTCTCTACCAATTTGATGTCTTTCCACTCAACACGACTACCATAGAACGGGATGAAACTTAAAGGCTAAGTCCGGAAAAATGATATATTTTTATTTACAAGGGTTTCTTTCTAATCCTTCCGACTAATCTATTTAATGCTACATAAAATATTTATACAAGTAAGTAGTTGTTTTTTTTTAGCTACACTATTTATCTAAATCTTCCGTCAGCAGACACACAAATCTGTCCTGTTCTGAGAATTAATATTACCGTATATACTTGTGTGTAAGTCGACTCTTTTTTCACCTTTTATTTCTGTTTTTTCTTTTGTTTTTTGTTTTTGTTTTTTGTTTTCATCTTGGTAAGAAAAATCAGAGTGAGTAAAAAAGTAAGGAAAAAGAAAAAAAAAAGAAAAAAACAGAAATAAAATGTGAAAAAACGACATACATTAGTATAGACGGTACGCCCATTTATACTAGCATTTCTCTCTCTCTCTCTCTCTCTCTCTCTCTCTCTATAAATATATATATATATATATATATATATATATATATATGTTGCATAGAGGGGATATTTATATTGATTAGAGACGGCGGACATGTAACGGGTACAAGTAATACAAGATATGCGACGACGAGAGAGAGGGCGGACATTTATACGTATTACAGTTCTATTTCACAGAGGGGGAGAGAGGGTTGAGATAGGGGTGCACATTCTTGTGAGCGTTACAAAATAAGGATGAGGGAGACAAAGTTTATATAAGATGCTTACACATTACCTTTGTTGTAGAAGACGACACGACACAGTTTTACAAAAACATGATGATCACTTCTTTATTATCACATCGACCAGTCGAAGGATGATGACGTCAAGGAGGTCAAAGTCGTTTTTACATGTTTAAAGCATTCTCCCTTCGCTGCTAAAGGTGCCTTACTCTGATTATGCCAGCTCTGTCGTGCTGACTGTGCTGACTTCGATACAGACTCGACTGCCTCCGATCTTCATCTCCATAGCTCTGCTCATTCGAGCTTCTATTATTGAGACTTCATTTTTGCTATGACGTCAGATGTGTGGTTTACAAAAAATGTGAACTCACGTGGCCTAAACATAAGTGGTTCGGCACATGTTTCCAACTCCCGTCTGCAGACAAAATATCTCACTAACCTATTTTTCGACCTAATTTATTTTTTAATATGTTTTTAAATTGCTATCGTTCGTTCTTCTCTATCTGACCTTATTATAATTCAGTTTTCATAAAAAAGAATTGAACAACTAAATTCCTTTTACAACAACATATCTAAACTATTTCATGTGAAACTGAACAATGCGAAATTTCATTTCTGAACCTTGCTTACAAAGTTCGAATCTCGGTCTATCCTAATCTCATTTTCACTTGTCTAATGTTTTTCTTACTTACAAGAAAAGGGGGCTCTTTTCTTGTAACGTGTATATGTATATATATATATATATATAATTAGTCTAACTTAATTTATTA
Organism: Euprymna scolopes; assembly: GCF_053919585.1. Classification (NCBI taxonomy): domain Eukaryota; kingdom Metazoa; phylum Mollusca; class Cephalopoda; order Sepiida; family Sepiolidae; genus Euprymna; species Euprymna scolopes. Next base: position 41,068,125 of record NC_136496.1, on the reverse strand, counting down.
AAAAAAAAAGATTGTAATCTATTTTTACTAATAAGTAATTTCTCATGATTTATGGTGGTTTATATTTATTAAATTTAAACCAACGTTTAAATTTAATAAATATAAACCACCTTAAATCATGATAAATTACTTATTAGTAAAAATAGATTACAATCTTTTTTTTTTTAATAAATTAAGTTAGACTAATTATCCACCTTGCGCCCTTAATAAAAGAAAATATGACTAATTATCCCCCCTTACATTATGAAATTATATAAACAACATTAGAATATAAACCGTGGCGTCTTTAACTCAAAAGTACGCTAACGGAAATAACTTACTACACGGACGTCCCCCCTTTTAAAATTCATCATTCAAAGAGGTGAAAAACTATAGCAAACATACATATGAGTATTTTAACCATAGTTCCTGATTTCAAAAGGCGAAAAATTAAAAGATACATCTGCCTTACTTTTAATGCTAAGTTATTTATGGTGTCTTTTAAATTTGATAAAAATCCTTCAAAATTTGCTGACGAGGAGACCTTGCTTATTAAAAAAATTATGTAATTATTGTTCGTAACTGGATGTTTACCACAATAAAAAGCATTGTTTTCCGAAACGATCGTACAGATAATTGATTTTGTTGCTGTTCCTTCTTATGAAACGGATTTTTAATTTAGTTGAAAATTGATTTTCCAAATTTTAAATTATCAATCACATTACTTAATATTGAATCAGCTCTAGGATATCTACCTATCGAGCTTATTATATATCTAAATTACAACGAGCACTTTTTCTTTTTCTCTTTCCCGTATTTCAATTAAACTAGTAATTTCACTGTTACATTGAAATACACTCAGCTCTTTAGACTATTGCTCTAATCTCCTTTAAATTATATATGTATATATTAATATAAGTTCATTATGGATATACTTATTTTATAATATTTATGAATATATGTTTCTATATGCAACATATATAGGAAAATACATATACATATATATGAGATAGATATTATACATACAATTATTATGTAAAAATATATTTATGTAAATATATATTTATTATAAATTAATGTATATATATGTATGTGTGTACGTGTGTGTGTGTGTTTATATATATTCTTGCGTTTATGTATATATAGATGGACACATTAGTTTTGCAGATTTGCATTTATAGGAAGTAAATAAAAATGTACAAAAAGTCAAGAATAGAAACTGAACATTTCCTTGCGACATGGACAATGACGTATCAGTTTTCCGTGATAGGTTACCTCCCTCATTTATATGGCAATAATGCATCGCTTTAATCGACAACAAATAAAAACGAGCATAGTTTTGTAATGAGTCACGTCACGGGACTAACAAACTAAAACAGTGTTTGTCACGATATTTTCTCAGCCTGGGGAACTCCCCCAGTTTGTTATGTTAACAATTAGTGACTCGTTGATTATCATGCAAATGTCAATTAGTAAACAGTCGTATAGGAATATGAGAACAAGTACGTTGTGTTCCTATTACGATGAAATCAATAAAAACAAGAAAACACCTTAAAAGTTATCTTAATTATTATTTATATTCCTGCTGCAAAACTACACAATAGACATAGAGATTTTAGGCTACCCTGCTAAGTCCAATGCCAGTCTGTTCTAGTCGGTTTCTAGAGGTTATTCCCCGAATAAATTATTTATTCTTTTGTTAATAAATTGCCAATTGTCTGACGCACAATCACCGGAGTATGCAGCTGGGACTAATCATTGCAAAATAGCCTTCATATCAGAATCACACTTTCTAAGGGAATTTTCTCAAAACCCTATATATCATTATAATTCAGTGCGAGGAAAATAAACAATTATATAATTACTGCTTACTTTAGGCAGGAAACATATTTCAGAATATAGCTTGCCATCACCTCACATGGATGGGCATGCTATTTACTATGACATTGTTTGTTAAACTTCACACAAATTGCACGAAACATGTGTGTAAATATGAGCCAAAACAACTTCTTGATGAACAACAAAGGATATATGAATTCATTGGTGATTCAACGTTATTTCACGCGGTTAATGGTAGCCGAATGGATTAAGTCTTCGCTAATCGAGTCAGAGATGTCTCGTGTTGCGGGGTTCAAATCGTTCGACTGGTATTAATCGTGACACCCTGCACTGAAGATTCCCGAAAGGATGAAACACTAGTGTCTGTAGGTATTTAATTATTATAGTAAAAAATAATTATTTTTATATATATATATATATATATATATATATATATATATATATATATATATATATATATATATATATATACATATATGCACATAAAGTTATGAACACTGCAAAGGACCGGAGCAAAGCCAGGCTTAACTGCTAGTGTAACTATATTTAATAGAAATTTACTATGTCTAACCTGTTCAATTTATAACCCCAAATGCTTAACATTCTTTGTTGTTCGTTAGTCAATGATGAGAATACTGGTATACGATGTGTAAATTGTTAATAACTCGTATGCACTTCATCTTTGTTACTGCCCGTTTTTACCTGTGATAACATCTAGTTCCAGAATAGTATTAAGATAGTTTTGGTAAACACAACCCACAAAATACCCCGAAGATGAGACTCTAAATATTTATATGGTGAGTGTGAACCGGCTTCTGGATGAGACACTGAATATTAAAGTTTTATATTCAGATAATCTCTATTATAATGTAAAAGAAAATGTGTCTGTGTGCGTGTGTAAGCCCGTTCCCTATGAACTACAAACGGCTGGGACGATTTTTATGAAATTTCATAGGAAGGTACTTTATGTGTCTGGCAGTGTTCTAAGATAAGATGTATCGGAAAATCTTCGGCACGTATTTATAACCCGATGAAAATAATCCGATGACAGCAGGAACATGAAATGTTAATATCTTACACAGCCTAACATCACACGTGTATTTGAGAAGTTTTATTACCACACAGGCCGAGAGGCCCCTAACATATAAAGTGAACAGTAGGTTCTCTGATATGACAGAGGTTCGATCATATTGACTTTTCTGCTTAAAGCACAATTGCACCATGATAATTTACTATTTTGTTTTAAATTTAAATTTAAGCACTTATCAACCACAACCAGTAAGACCAGGCATCTAAAATAAACAATACGTTCTTTGAAATGACAGGGTCGCGTTCTAAATGATTTTTTTTTCTGTTGAGAGCACAAATAAAGCATAATACTTGACTTTTTTATACTTGAATCCAAGCAATTATATATAAAATAATTTATTAAATCAATAGTAAGTTCTCTAAAGTGCAATGTAGACACACATTTATTGTGGAATAATCAATGCGGAGAGACATGTGAAGCTTCCTCTCTGTGTACTTCGAAGGGCCCCCAACTAGGGCAAGTAACCAATCGATTTGATTGAAAAATGGGCGATTTAACCGACTTCGTCGACAATAAACTATGGAATTCTGAATCAATCATTTATCAGTATTTAATCTTGGGCAACGTGTGGGCTTCTTGCTTATACTATATATTACTATGATCATTTTCAAAACTTTTTGTCCGCCAGCGGAAGTTCAACAAAAACAACAGACATTGAAAGCATCTACCTAAAATCACTCTAGACATTTGGTAATAGAATAAAAAAAGTGTAATGGAAGTCTTTGACGCAATTATGATCGTTTACATCGGAGACTATGATTCTCAAACCGAAATTTAAATGTTTCAATATGTCATAAAAAATGAATCACCATCGAATTGCAAAACATTGTTTTTTGATGTTTGATTGTCAGCATTCGGTATTTTTTGTCCAAGATATTCTTAGATGTAAGTCAACCTCTCTTAATTGCCGTTTTAAAGTGTGCACAGTTGCTCGTTCTCTGATATGTGATCCACAGCTGCTATTGGTACACATCTGTATCACATTCTGTCTGCTGGTAAAAGATGTCGACTGGTATCCAATAACGCGTGTTGTGTCATCATAAAGTCTCACGCCTCCCACCTCTATATGCAACAACACTAACATCCAGAAATACATCTTGTTAAGCGCTTTCTATAATTTTAATTTTTTTAATCATCTACTACATACATTAAAAGCTTATGACCTACACACACTTTATCTACTCTAACCCACTTCTAAATAGAAACTTAAACTGCATAAGTTTTCCAGCTTGGAGAGTTTGGAGTCTTTTTTTTTTTGTAGTTTTCATTATTACATGGTTACTTCTGAGATAGGGCGTTAGTTGATATTAAAGTTATAAATGTGGCTTAAATATAATGTATGCATATTATTTATTTATAAAATATACACCTAACACAGTTTTACTTGAATATTTGAGAACATAAATAACCTTAAGGATAACAATCGTTATTAATATTGGAAATAAAAATGGGGGAAAATGTTGATATGACGTAAATAGATATATACAAAAATTGTGTTCCTTCATAGTTAAAATTGGCACGAGTTATGTGAACAAAATTTAAAAAAATGGAAAATCCGTTTCAGTAGAGAAAAAAATGTCAAAATAGTATGCAGTTTGCTGCGGGGTGTTTCAGGATTAGAAACGTGATAGGCCGGAAAAATGGACATTGGATTGAGTGGTACTCGGTCCACTCACGAAGCTCCGGAAAAGCCCGGTGTAGCTGGACGAAGCGTGCGTGCTTTGACATTGCTAAAGGTGATTAGTGTCATGATGGCTGCCGGATTGCTATCACTGAACGACAATTGGGTACTGACCGCTTGGTGATCGTGACAAAGGACAGCACAGATAATTGAAAAAGATGGGGAGAAAAATAATGTAAAGAGAAACATGGCCATTCTATCTTATACAAAATCAGTGTAGACCCTTTATGCATAGTTTCTCGTGAAAAATATATCGCTCAAGGCAGCTGATGATGCTTATATACTACGGTGTCTAATACCTGAGTGAATTCCATAGTTTGTAAGAAGGTAGGCTGCTCTAAAAAAACGTCAAGATTTTAATCTAAAATGCATTCGTATGTTTAGTCACTCTGTATATAGGCCACTGACATTTAATTACTTAAATATATCTGTGTGTCCGTATGTGTAACTCACCTTAGGTGAGACAACATAACGTGTTCAATGATAAATGGCAATAATAATAATAATAATAATAATAATAATAATAATAATAATAATAAACCAATATTTATAATTAATTTACATACACTATATTGTTGTTTCACTTTTACATAACCAGAGCACATCAGTCTGTGTTAGCTTTTACATGTATCGCTTAAAGCAGAAGTCTGATGTCAATTATGGACATTTTTTGTATTTCGTTTGAAAGAAAATTGCTTTCTATCATTTTTTTGTTTTTGTTTTCAGGGAAACACTTCTATTTCGACTTTCTTTTCATTTTTTTTATTGTATTTCTTACCTGTCCATCAAATTACTTATTGTAATTCATAAGCAGGAAAGAAAAATATAGTGTAACCCTAAAATAATAATGATACTGCAAGAAGGCATATAAGGTTCATCTATAAAGTCTCATTGTAGACTTCAACAGCTAAACAGTTCAAATATGATGTGACAAATCTATAAAATGTAATTAATTACATTCATTAGACAGAGACATATAGAACGTAAAACTTAAAAGCAGATAAAGATGTTAATAAAACTTATTGATATATTCATTCACAAAATCGTAGTTTCTATTTAATCCTTAGTTTGTATATTTTTTCAATATATCATGATAAAATGTAAATGTTGATATCGTAACTGAGGCATTGGTTATTACGACAATAGAAGATAATTTCCCATGCAAAAAGCGTGAGTGAACTTCGCGTTTGTAAAAAACGTTACACATGTTTGGTTATGTATAATGATTCCGCCAAACATAACATATACTCTAATTTGAAAAGCATGCCAGATTTTGCTGTATTAACTGAAATTGTTTTAATGTTATATTTTAGATATTTTTTAGTTCATAAATGTCGAGATAAAGAATTATACTGATGATGTTAAAAATACTGCCTGATCAATTTAGGCGGAAAAATATGAGAAACGACATTTGGATTGTCTATCCTTTATATGTATATATATATATATTACATATGTGTATGCATATATTTACATGTCTGTATATATGTGTATACATGTGTGTATGTATATATGTGTATTTGTAAATTTGTATGTGCATTTTTATTATGTTTCCATTCATATATAGCTGCATATAATTAATTAAAAGATTGTGCTCTTGCAGAATTTGAGCCGAATCCTCGGGATTTTCTGTCCATTGAGCCGAGCGGTGTTCACATGTGAAATAGACATTTTTTTAGCATAAAAATCTAAAGAAAAAAACTTAATTATTTCTTAAATGATGGGGGTATTTTTTCTATTTTCTTTTTTAACTTCTGTTGACAAAAAATAATTTGTACATTCTCTTGAAAATAATTTTTTACATGCAACTAAGAATTTACAGTTTTCATAAAAACATTTGTTTTCTTATAAAAATATTCTGTTCGCAGAAACAAAACATTTACTGACAATTTTCTTTAAAAAAAAAGGTTAAAAATATAAGTATTCTTGAAAAACTTTCGCCTAACAAATTACGGTAAAAAAATCCTTCTATTTTTTTTCTTTGAAAAAATACAAATTTTGTTGATAAAAATATAACAAAAATCATTAAAAGTAAATAAACAATATAAAATGCCACTATTCCCAAGGAAAATAGTCATATATATATATATATATATATATATATATATATATATATATATATATATATGGTTATATTCAGTTAATTTACAGTAGGTTTCTGTTATTGTTTTATTTATTGTATTTCTATTTTTACGGTTTGTTCGTTTGTTTTGAAATTCATCTGGGTCTGATACTTTGCTCGGCTTAATCCGGTGGCTGCCGGTCGAGCCCCAACAATAATTGACGAAAAAATACCGAAAATCCTGGTCGAATTCTCTTTCCTTCCCCCTGTAGAATTATCATCGGTCTCCCACTTATTTTGTTGGTTTATTCTTTACAGTTTTATTTTCAATGTTTCTATCAGTTTATTATTGATAAAGTGTAGCCGATTTTTTGTATGAGTGTTTTCATACAAAAAGAAAATCGGCTATTTTTTACAGTCCAAATACATGTCTATAGTAAAATTAAACCCTCATGTTTTCCTCTCTGACCTCAAAAGAACGTCCAGTGAACGTGCATTGAACGATTTTGACTGATATACGATTTTAATTTAAGATATTGCACTTCACAATTCGCTTGGTGTTTGCAATAAACATTAACAAAGATCAGGGACCATTTTTACATTTGTGTGACATATCTATACTCTCGTTGCTTTTAACATGGGTAAGTATATGTTGCGTGTCTTACAGTCGAAAAATCAGACAATCTCTACACATAAAACGGGACACCTCAAAATACCGTGTGTCCACAATTATTGAGAAAATAAACATAATAAACATATATTTTTGTCCCCCGACAAACGGAAGGTTGACCTGTAAATTTACCCTCGTCCGTTCGTCTGTCCGCACTTTTTTCAATAATTATGTCTTGTAATTTTTTGGAAATTTTGCACAAACATTAAACATGATATGAGCAAAAAAGTGATTGAACGGATTTTCCGGGAAAACTCCGGTTGCCCCTCCCTAGGGGTATCTTTCGGGTTAAAATGGCTAAAATTGACACATTTGTGCTTAAAAAAAATTGATGCCTTGGATTTTCATAAAAATTTCTGCAAAGTTGTAACTAACTGATTTCTATATAATTTTATTTTTATATACTTTGCGATAACTCTTGGGTATGCCCCATGGGCTCTTTTAAGGCTAATAAAAACACTCCATTTTTTTAGGCTATTGTACAATATTTGTCCAAAATATTTCTGTATATGTCTATCTAGCAGTTTCGAATGGTGCTGAACTCAAATTTGAATATAAGGCCTTGGGTAGTCTTGGGGCTTAATAGCGTGGGCAAATGATGGACTTAGTCATTTTTTTTTTTTTTGCATTTAGCAGAACTCAATTTTACATATATAAGGGCCTAAGACTGCACTGCTTGTTCATTTTCACCAGGATTTGACGTCCCTTGTGGACTTTTGAAGGGAACGGGGATGTGAACGTAGTCATCTCTTTATGCCTTGTTCACTGTCCACTCACGGGGGGGGTATGCATACTTCATTTCTTATTTTTTCTGTTACATTTACATAAACTGAGCCACAGGAACGCATGGCTGGGTACAGCTAGTGTATATGTATATTGGCATGCATGTATATGTACGGCAATTATTATTTGATCTTAAGTTTGAAACAAAGACGTTCTGTGCAAGATTTCGTAGTGTATATCATATTTAGTTTATATTACTTTTATTCCAAGATGAAACTAGGTTTAATCCTATGTGATAATTCTGTTCGAGTTAATATTTATATCAACATTTTTACAATGAGTAAAACTGTAATTTCTAAATACTTCTTAAATAACATTTGTTTTGACTATTTTAACGGGTTTTGAAAATTCGTGTTTTAAAATTTGCATTGATTTTGATACATTCTCATAATACAGTAATTGAATAGGAGTCCTTATATTTTAATTTCTTTCGACTATTAAGAGTATTTTAGAATCGTATCAACATTAATGATTATACTTAAACGGTTTTATAGCATTTTATGCTGAGTAAAATCGACCTAAGTTGACATAAAGCTGATGCGATGCTGTTTTATTAGCGTTAGATATATAAGTGTGATTGTTAAGATGGATGAATTCGACGATATGAAAAATAGATTGGAGGTGGAAGGACCTTAACGCTCAAAGTTTCGCCCGATTTATGCGGGCTTTTTCAAGAGGGATGGTCATAGACGAGAGGGTCGGAAGATTTGGGGCTATATATAATGATGGGTGAGAGAGCAGCACGTTTCTTATGTAAATTAGATGCCTATATACATATATACCTTTTATGATTAGAGAAAACAATCATAATAAATTAGCGTAAACGACCGTAGTGATTTGAAAGATTGCGTCTAAAAATAAAAAGAAGTAATAAAATAAATAAATAAAATGAGATGAGAAAATTAATTGGGCTAAAATATCGTAGAGATTAAAATATACGTATATAGGCATCTAATTTCAATAAAGAAAACATGCTGTTCCCCTAATCATTATATATAGTTCCAAATCTTCCGACCCTCTCAACAATGACGATCCCTCTTGAAAAAGCCCCCCATAAATTGGGCGAAATGTTAAGCGTTCAAGCCCTTCCACCTCCAATCTATTTTTCATATATATTGTCTATGTAAGCGAGTATGTACGAGTCTATTTATTCTGAATATACCATGAATATTAGAAGTGATTTTATCCTACTACTTATGTTTTTAAATGTTTAAGGGCAAGTTCTCACAGATCTCGGCTCAAACTTATATATATATATATATATATATATATATATATATATATATATATATATATATATATATATATCAACGTCTGCATGTATAATTATTGTCTAATGAAGAATAAATCGACGCAAAAGGAACGATTTAGTGCAATTCTAAACCATTCATTGATTGACTATAATGAAACCGTTTTATTTAATTGACGTCATTATAAACTAGAACATCTAACAATAAACAAAGAGGAACAATATACAAAGACGCAAAAACATGTTATGACACGATTCAATTTAAAAAAAATAACAGCATTTCGCTTGACATTTAAAACTTTGAAGCAGCATGATTATTTTAATTATGAGTGATATTATCCAAGCAGTGATATATTGTCGAGTGGATCGCTCAGAAATAATATCCAAAATATGCAGATTTTTCTCCATGTTAGTTTTTTTCTAATTTTATTTTTAATTTAAAAAAATATTATATTAACTGACAATAGCAAAATTAATATATTTTACAAAGTCACTTATATGCGAGACACACACCCATGCACATGGAGTCTTGTTTGGTAGTTTTATTACTATGTGGATTTCAGATTCCTGTAACATTTATGATAACGCTGAAATAATTGAAGACATCGGAATATTTATATTAGACTAGCGGAGGAGGGGGCGCTCGGTCTTGCCAGGTTATAAACTACGATTAAATATATTTTAATTAATGCGGATATCGTATTTAGCCCTACAGAGTAAATTTCCCATAGAATATTATATTGTAACTAACATATAGCAGTGATTTCAATTTCGGTATGCGTAGAAAGAAGTAAAAAAATATGTCGGCAAGTTGAAATGAGCATATTGTATTTAAACTTGTCTGTACGCAAAGATTCTATTCGTTATGAAACAGCCTTGTTATATGATTACTATTTCCTATTCATTTCAGTGTTATGTAATCAGTGGTTAAAGAGTTTATCGGTACAATATTTGCACATAGACACACAGACAGATACGCACATGCCTCTATTATTTTATGTATATAGATATATCCCTATACTAATGTAACCAAAATACCGTAGGATTACAACAGCAGATGCCACATATACATTTATTAATTCTACACTATTAGACAATAACGACATTTTAGACGAATTAATCCGTTATAATAAAACCCTAGATGTAATCCTAGCAGTGGCATCATCACTATCGCAAAGATCTATAATGGAAGTATCTTTTATTTTTTCCTCTAAAAAGTACTACTTCTTCTCCCAGTGGTGACCGGGTAAAAATATACACAGTACAACTATATTGTCTTGACTCCCTTATTACCTGCCCCATACACCGATAGACCTACTAATACATTTGCAATTCCCTATTCGAAAATAATGATTTCTCCCTAATTACATTCCGGGTATTCTCATTGGATTAAAACTTAAAAATGTATTCTTCCGGATTACACATACTGATACTAAAAATGAACACTTCAAATCTCCACCTGTATGGCTTATACATCTACGCGAATCTATATCATTCTGAATGTTAAAGCAAATAAAAAAAGTATTCTAGAACTCTCATAGTCATAACTATACGAAGTTATACCCCCTCATTTAGCTACACACACATTATCGCCGCACATTTATTTATTTCGCACAAAAAATACCTTCCTATCGTCACATTTTCACATGAGTAAAGGCGGTTGCTTATATTACCTTTCTGAAACTTTTAAGTTTTCTTTTCCCCCCCCCCAAAATATTCGTCTTACTGAATGTTAAAGCAAACAAAAAATATTCTAGAAATCTCATTATCATAACTTTGCGAAGTTACTTCCCCACGTTTTACTACACACACATTATTACCACACATTGTTTGCAAGTAAAATACTTTCTTATCCTCCCATTTTCGCGATGTTAAAGCCGGTTGTTTGTGTTACATTTCTGTAAGATTTTACGTTTCCTTTCCCAAAACAGTATTCGTAATAAAACTTCGGAAATAAGTTGCCCGATATTCTTTCTTAAATATTCACATCTCTTTTTTTATTGGTGTTATTGAAACTCTTAACACTCACAGGATGGGGTGTCTATTCCGACAGCCGGCCATAATATGAGGAGGTTGCGGGTGACCAAAGGAAGTTGAAGGCGTCCATTCTGAAAGCCGGTCTTACCATGAGGAGCTTAGAGGATAGGCTATGATGATTAAGAAAATCTGAGTGACATTTGGCGGATGCAAGTAGGTTTTGACATATAAAACCTGTATTATGCACTAATATATATATATATGTATATATATATATATATATATATATATATATATATATATATATATATATATATATATATATATATATAACTGGCCGCCAGATAAGTACGCGAGAATCAAATGTAATTATATCCCACCGACACTACCTAACTTCTTGGTTCTTAGTATTTGCGCTTGGGGACACTGACACCGACTATCAAAGTTAAATTTGTGGCAAATATTTTGGCAGTCACCCCAATACCAAAAAAGGGTGTCTATTCCGAAAGTCGTTCTTAACATGGGAATGGTGCCGGTGGCCATTCCGAAAGCCGTTTTAACATGAGGAGATGTAGGATGCCTATTCCAACAGCCTTTCTTAACATGAGGAGGTTGGGCATTCAGCAACTGTTATATAGTCAGGGATTAATCGTGTCATATGTTATATATTGGGTGGGGTATTATTTTGTTCTTATAACGGGATTCGATATAAACTTATAAATCGTGCGTATCTCTGTTTAGCCAGGAGGATATGATATCGACGTATAAACTGAGTCATGTTGTATCAGAGAGTAATCACACGGGTATATATTACAGTTCATATATAAGAAGAATAATATAAGCTTCATACCGTTCTTTCTCCAAGAGTTATTCTTCAGTGCCGAGCTCCGTGATGAAAAATGAAACGACCACACCATAACTAATTGAGACCTCTGTTCTTTCTTCTTTTGTGAAAACGACAGAAAAACACTTTATATTTTTAGAATATAAATTTATTTCAGTTGTCTCAAATGGTCTTCACAAAGAGTCTGCTTTTCTTGTCTACATGTTTGTTCTAACCACCTACACTTCCCGGCCGTCTGTTCACTCTCGTGACTTACTCTCGACTCTCTTCAACTGACTTAACTTCCCGATCTCTTGACCTCAGTTCCGCTACATCATCATTCAAAAAGCACACGTATCCCTTACGTGGGACTTTTCCACGTCAGCTTGCCCAAGGATATTTTGTTTATGTTTAACCTAGCTAATTTACGTAAACATCTTCCTAAAACCCATTTCATTCTATAAACAATAAATAACTCAATATAAACTATTTAAAAAAATATCATCGAATAGAGAGATAAATAGATAGATGGACAGATAGATCGATAATAACTAATTAAATTTAAACAACAACAACAACAACAAGAACCGTACTTAAAATTTTTCTACAAGTCGAGAGGGGCATGCTTCGACCGGGCAACACCCTATAGCGGCTCCCACTAGTACTAATACTACGGATCTGTAAAATATGTCGTTACTTTCTAATTTTACACTAGTCAACAAAAATAAAGTTTAATAAAATGGCTGATTTTTTATAATTGATTTATTGTATTTTTGCCATTTAATTAATCCGTTTTCTTTTCGAATGTTAAAGTTTGTTTTACAAATTAAAAATGTAAAATTATCGGGTTTATTCATATTTATATTTTTAAGTACTAGTTTAAATGTTTATTAAGCATTTTCAGTTGTAAAATGTCAGTTTTTATGATAAAATCAAGTTACTTATTACATCGACTCATGTTCTCTGTACATGTAATTAAAAATTCAACACGAATGTTTGTATCCGTATGGTCTTCATATTTTTGATTGTCGAGAATGTTTTATTGGTTTTCGTGCTTATGCATCTAATATTAAATTTCAACAGTAGTCCGCCACTATTATTATGCCCTGTAGGATATTTAAATTCTTCTCGCGTCTTGAAGAGAGTGCCTTTTCATGCTCGTCGCTTAAAGAACTAAGATTTATGGAAAAGTGGTCAATGTACGAATACAGGTAATGCATTTAGATACTCATATTGAAGCTAACCTTTTTAAAGGTCACTAACATGTTTACTATGAGATCTTAATAGTTCTCCACTTTTGTGCTACTTAAGAAATTACACGCTTTTGTGCTACTTAAGAAATTACACGCCGTGAACAAAACAGTTCCACGGTTCTTTCTCAACATCATTCATGGCCTCCTCAAATGCGAGGGAGTTTTGTATTAGCATTTAAAGTATTGAGGGCTATCAGATATACCAGCCTTTAATTTTCAGTTGACTAAATAGAGAAATATGTCGCACATAAACTGTAAACACCGTTCATCTTTACCCAATGCTTTCATGAATTGCGTTAGAAAACTAAGCTTTTAGTGCAGTCGAAAAAAAAAAAGAATATGTTTCCTATCGACTATGCTCGTTTATTGTATTTATTGCTCTACAAAGTGAAATCTCTTCTTTTTTCACATAACGATGAGGCAAGTCCATACCATCCTAGATGCATAAAAGCATGGCTATTTCGTAAATACAAACAACAGAATGATAATTTTTAAATCAACGCAAATCAATCATTTATGTTGGTCATAACAAATTATTCTTTTCGTACCCAATTTCTTCACGTTGTTCTTTTGGTGTTTTCGAATGTGCTAATGATCCATTTCCATTCTATAACCACACATATTTCTAAGACTATTTACTGCTGTAAATAAAACGTGGTATATATATATATATATATATATATATATATATATATATATATATATATATATATAATCAAAGTGAATGAAGTGTTTTCCTGAAACAAGCAAAGGTAACCTTCAATCTAATATAAATACCAGTATCTATATATTTATATATTAATCCCAACGAAATAAAAAAGCTCAATACAAACACGATAGAGAGTAGAACTTGTTATAACACAAAAGAAATTAAAACTGTAATTTCCACACTTTCTTTTAAAATGACGATTTACATAGGTTTTCCACTATGCTGATTAAGTAAATTTCATTTAAATTAGTCGGATACGAGTAGTTTTCACGATATAAAGCCAGGTATTACGCACTTAATATTACTTGTTGCAAGACTAGCACGCACAGGTAAAAAAACAGACCTAATTTTATTCGAGTGACACTGCCACCACAAAATTTCTTTGTCGGTTCATAGTATTTTCGCGTGTGGATCCTAACAGCGGTTATTAAAATTAGTTAAATTTGTGGCAAAATGGGGCGTCTATTCCGAAAGCCGTTCTTAACATGGGGATGATGCGGGTGACTATTCTGAAAGCCGTTCTTAACACGAGGAGGTTGGGAGTTTCTATTCTGAAAGCCTACCTTTATATGAGAAGGTTGTGGGTTGACAACGACAACAACAACAAAAACAACAACAACAACAACAACAACAACAGTCCTTTAATGTTTTTACAAAAGGGGGTAGAGCGTACTTCCACCGGGCAACACCGTTTAACAGGTCCTGCTGGTATATATATATATATATATATATATATATATATATATATATATATATACTAGCAAAAGTACCCGTCGTTGACTGGGTTCAAAAACAGCCTACAGAAAATGAACTCTGGTTTATGAAAGTATGATAGGTTATGAAAAGGAAGGGTTGTAAAGAGATAGCTTCGCATTTGGGGGTATCAAAACCAAAGCAAAATATGATGAAAGTAAAAATAAAATAGATAAACCCCATAATTTATTATACCATACCTGTTCACATTGAAACACTTATCACAATATTCTGTGGATCTATATTAAAAAAAAAAAAAAAAAACTTGTTAAACTTTGTGACATATTACCATTCTATGGAGGTCAGGAGCGAACGAACACCCCATAATTTTATTATACCATATTTCTTCAAACCGAAACATAATTATCAAATTATACTTACGCAGATAGATATGAAAAGTATTTATTGAAGTGTTTGCCTATTTCCATTCTATGGAGGCCAGGTGCGAACGCAGACCCCGCAATTTTATTATACCATCCCTATTAAAGTTAAAACATACCTATCAAAGTATTCTTATGTACATCTATATCAAAAACACTTGTAAACGTTTTTTTTTAATTTTTAAATTTTCTTATTTCCATACTTTGTGGGCCAGGCGCGAGTGCATACCCCACAATTTTAATGAACCACTGTTCTACCAGATCAAACATGCCCATTCCTGTGTCTCTATACATCTTCTATCATTATATGTAATCAGTTTTTTAAAATAGTCAACCATATAGGAACCTATTCGTGACCAGACACACACACAGACATTCAGCTTTATATTATATATATATATATTGAAACTGAAACTGAAAAATACGGGAGTCGATATTTGTCAATAACATTGATATTTCAACGTAGCTCCGTAAAAGGTTAAAAGCACATAATTTAATAATAGCTTTCAATATAAAAGAAAAACTGTTGTGAAAACCTTTTTTTTTCTAATCAGTGAATGTCAGATTAGCTTATATTAGGCTAATATCTGATAAAGTTGTTTTCTACTTTTTAAAATAGAAAAAGAGAAACACGCATAAATATAAGACATAATGTGATTTATACACGGACATATTATTTCAGCGTGGATTCTCAAATGCAATAAAACAAATAAGACGATTATGAAAATATAAAACATAAGTACGCAATTATTATTTGTATTCAAAATAATGAGAGAGCATCCTACTCGAATTTTCGTACGTGGATTCTTCCGACTACTATTCTCATTTTAAGCGTTATTTTCACAATGTTTAGCTCGATGTAACATGTAAACGTCTTCAGGTGTATCGTTTCGAACTCGTAATATCTCTATCGAATTCAGCAAAGTTTCTATCGAACTCAGAATCTGTACGGAATTTTTCATAGAACCCTTTATTTAATCGAAGGGGGCTATTTTTCAGTCAACTGTCTATCTAGAACGCTAAAGTAATTCGTAATTGATTTTTGTGTCGTCTGCACTGAAGTTGTAAGTTTCACTCTTTAGGAGTTTTAACTTCAATCCTCAGGGCCGGCGACACTCAAAAACAATTGTCATTTACTTAGACCTTCTCCTGGATGAAGGAACTAAAGCATGCTATACTGGATGATTAAATAAAGGGGTCTGTTTTCAGATTTCCTGTTCGACAATATGCAAATGAAGAACGTCGATGTTAGAGCGAAGCGATGTAAAAATAATAGTCAGAATAATCTACAGAAAAAAAACATAAGACAAATATTTTATCTTCATCCAAAACATTCAGAAACATCATGCTCGAATTTTCTCAAAAATGC
This sequence comes from Euprymna scolopes, assembly GCF_053919585.1. Classification (NCBI taxonomy): domain Eukaryota; kingdom Metazoa; phylum Mollusca; class Cephalopoda; order Sepiida; family Sepiolidae; genus Euprymna; species Euprymna scolopes. The sequence goes on along the minus strand of NC_136496.1, from coordinate 41,051,508 downwards.
TATTACGAATGTATGAATTTATAAAGCATATTGTACAAAGTTCTGATTCAAATAAGAATCTCTTTTTAAATACGAAACATAATTTTAGAAAAAAAAAGTACCGGCAGTCAATAATACTATATATAAACAACTATTTTAAAAGGTTTAGTAGAAATGCAGTACATTTCCTATCGTACTGTAAATTATAATCACTTAATTGGCACTATAACCTGTTTATTGGTTATTTAACAGACCCAGTCATGCAGTGTGTCGATTGCTTTTATTTAATTTAGTTTTCTTCGTCCAGCTTGTTTATTCGTTCTTAATGTCGCCTAAAGCGAAAATACTCGCTATAACTTTGGCAATTTAATTTGTCTTCGTTTTTACAAAACAAGAGATTATTGGACAAACTGAAAAGGAAAATAGGGTACAGCCAAGCAGGATAATTATACTGCATTCAACAGTAATTGGCTGGATAAGAGAATACTACTTTAGTACATTTATGTGCGTGTATCTATACATTGATGACAAAACAGCTATATTGCGAATTCCAAGACTTTATTTATCTTACCATATATTTCTTGCAACATCTCAACGTTTCCAAATTTTTACAGAATCTGTTTTGTAACCCATAAACACTCGATTATTATATCAACACTGATTCATATTAGTTGACTCATCAGCAAAATTAAAATGGTATCACTAGGACTATGACAAGAGCATATTCTTTTCATTATTTTGAATCTCGAGTATATATCAGTTTATATCTTATGTTATCTTTTTAGATGAAGTGATGTGGTTTTCGATTGCTTAACTGTGTTTAACTGTGTCGAATATATACTTGAAAGTCAAAACAATGCTAAGAATGTTCTCATGTCATAGCTCTAGTTATTGCTTATGAAAAAAAAAATAAAGACTTGCGTATGATCCTAGATAGCCACATTTAATAGCATATGCATTTCTATTTTGCATCTTTTGTTTGAAATTAAGTTTTAATCGTTTTTATTACGAAAAAGCTTTCATTTCCAAATAAAAAATAATCAACGTGTTACAGGGATTCAAAATCATATTCATCTTTTTTTTATTATTTTAATCCAAAAGAAAAATATAATCTTACAAAATTATATACAAGTTAGAAAATTATTTTCTGCAAGGCATGAATATGGTTTTACAAAATGCTTTTATAAGCTTAAAAAGTTAATGTAGAAGATTTAACTGACACTTTATCAATTATCAAGGTAGTCTTTTATAAGATTTACAAAGTAAAGCACAAAGATTTAATTTAAATCTAATCTTGAAATCAATTAAATTAAAAATGGCTTGTTGAATATTATATATCTATAACATTAATTACTAAATATTAGATATTTTTTTAGTTTTAAGTGCAACAAAATGTACACGCATCACATTCCAAGTAATTTCTGGATTCAAGTTACATTAAATATATGTTTTTTTTTGTTTTTTTTTTACATAGGTGTCACCACTTATCAAGGCCGATAGGCCAATCAAAGATAAGGGTTAAAGAGTGTAGAGTAGTCAAAAGGACAATATAGTAATCGATAGTAATGGAAGTTCGGTAAATTTGTTAACTTAAGTGGAACGGCTCATCAGAAACTTGTTCACATTGGACTTGAAGACAACCATATTATAGACAGCTGGAAAGCAGGAAAACGGAAGGCAATTCCACAGGCGTGCAGTTCTAAGAAATAAGCTTTGATCATGGAATCTATGTTTAGGTTTAGGCACAGATAAAGAGTGGGGGAAATTATTGATAATGTTTTCAGCTAGTCTAGTGTTTCTTGTGAAAGTTTGGCGAGGAGGGACCATAGATTGAAGCTCAGTCGAATACTTTCCATGAAAATAACGATAAAGCAGAGACAAACTCGCAACATCTCTTCTGTGAGATAGAGGTTGCAGCGAAGAGAAAAGGACATCTCCCACCAGGCCATGAAGTCTATTTTGAACCCTATCAAGGCAGGGCAAGTCTTTTCTAGCAGCTCCTGCCCATATGTGGCAACAGTATTCCATCCTTGGACGTATCTGGCTCTTATATAGATAGAGGATTGCATCAGCAGTGAGATATTTACTGGATCGATAGAAGGATCCGACCATTTTTCCAGCGGCCTTGGCAACAGATTTGATGTACGCATTCCATTTAAGATCAGGAGTAAAGGTCAAGCCCAGAAGCCTTTCAAAACTTGAGGTCTCCCCAAGACGAGAGCCATTCATTTTAATTTATTTTATTTGATGTCCTTTACTTTGTAAGTTTATAAAACTTCACTTTTAAAATTGATAAATTTTAAACAAAATCTTTTATCTTAATTTTAGCAAGTTTATAAAAATTCATTTTGTTTAACCAATTTTATATCACCATCAAGTGAAAGAGTAATGTTTTACTTACTTGTATATACGATGTACATAGTTTATTTTTATAAATATAGATATATCAATTGACTACCTGATATTGATTGTGAAATCAACGCCTACAGTATCTTTCCGAATCGAACAGAAACTACCATGAGAATATCTCCCGCTGTGTTTTCTATAATAAATCTTCTTCATTTTGTATGAGATGATTCAAAATAGACAATGTATTGGCAAAATCTTGTTTTTCCTAACTTCATTCTTATAGTTACATACAGCCAATGGAACTGAATATTTCATGGTTTATGGTCACTGAATAATCAGGATACACATACATCGTCTGGACGTGCCTCTTATTATTAATATTTTATAGATGCTTTATATGAAGTGGCGTGATGCTAAAAAGGAAATACTTCCAGCATCATTATCGAACAAAGGATATAAAAGATTCTTCACACGAACTATCACAAAACCCTATTGGATTTCATGTTACGCATATAGACGAAAACGGGAGGCCGTTTTGAGATTCAATTTTTACTGTAGGTTGCCTTATAAATACTATTAACCTGGGGACCAGAGATATTTTAGGCCATCATATAAAGTGATAAAAGAATTCGGTCATTTAATTGGAAATATCAATAATCTGATTATTTTTTTGCGTAATTCCTAACAAATTTATCGTCAAATCATTGTATGTATATATATATATATATATATATATATATATATATATATATATATATATATATATATATATATAATGCAGTGTATATTATAATATATGCACTAATGTATGCATATATTAATGCATATACAAATAAAGCAATATATATATTAATATACTATACTTATATTAATATATAAATACGAATACTCAAGCAAATATTGTTAAATATAACAGAAACATGTTTCTTATGATTTCTCTGGATTAAAATCCAAAATAATCTTAGTTCCGTATATACTACGAACTCTGTCAATGTAGAATAAGGTCTTACTAGCAGCTCTAGCTCAGATGTGGCAAAAATATACCATCTTTGGACTACCTGGCTCTTATATAGGTAGATAATTGCACCAGCAGTGAGTTATCTACTGGATTGATAGAAGGATCACACCATTTTTCCGGCGACCATGAACATCGATTTGATGTCCGTGTTCCAATTCAGATAAGAAATATAAGTCAAGCCCGAAAGCTTGTCAAAAGATGGAGCCTCCCCAAGACGAGATCCATTTATTTCAATTGATACCAGATGGGGATCAGAGCATTGATGATGTAAAGATAGAAGCTTGGGTTTGGATGCATTAAAAGTAACCAGTCACTTCTTCCCCTATTTTACCACGTGCTCAAGATCAGAGGAGAGGGCATAAAACAGAACTTGGTCGTTTATGGCCTTTGATGTGCTGCCATTGATGGTTGTGTCGTCAGCATAAATATCTACGAATGATCTAAGGATGTTATTTGGGAGATCATAGATGTATATCATGAACAGAGTTGAACCACTGAGGGACTCCACCATTAAGACTCTGAGATTCTGATTTCTGCCCATCAAATACTACTCTTATAAACCTATTAGAGAGAAATGATTTAATAATCGAGAAAGTATTTCCAGCTATACCGTAGCTGAAGGTCTTGTGAAGTAGACCTTTATGCCATACCCCATAATAGGCGTTTGATATGTCAAGAGAAGTTGCCATAGAAAGGAAGCCTCCGTAAAGAAATTCGCTTATTTTATGAGATATAACGATATGCCCATCTGCTGTAGGACGGAAACCATATTGTATGTCATTAAGATGGTTATTTTTGCGGAGGTGGTTGATTACTTCTCTATTTAACACATATTCTAGTAATGTACTCATGGCGCACAGGAGACTTATTGGTCTGTACTGACAGGGGGATTACCGATCCTCTGAATTCTTAAATACAGTGTAGACTGATGAGATTTTCCAGGGTACTGAGAAGCAACACTTAAACAGCTTTGTAAGTATGGGCGCTATTTTTTGTTGAAGCTTTTTGAGCACTAAAATTAGAATGCTGCCAGAGCCAGTTGCTTTACTGAAATCAAGATTTTTGATAAGCTTGTCAAAATTATGCGCACATATTTGTGTGTCGCATAGTGTGTTTTTTGAGACAGAAGGAAATCCGGGTGGTCGCGGCCTTGGTCGCATCGGGTAGAATTAGCTGCAAAGCTCTTGGCAAAGAGGTTGGCTTTGGCTGATGCTGACGAGATTACCTCAGGTCCATCGATGATAGTTGGTATAGTACACACTTCTGTTAAGGTTTCTGTGACTGCTATTTGCAAGACTGGTGGGAACCAAGCCGCTGCTCAGCTACTTTAGACTTGACGGACTGAGCATACAACTCTCTCGCGTTCTTCATTAATGTCTTACAGTGGTTGCTTTCAGTCCTGAAAGAGGCTTTAATCTCAGTACATCTGTTACGTTGAAAGCAATGGAAAAAGTGATTTCTGTGCGCAATGGCAGCAGCACAACTTGGAAGAACCACAGCTAGCTGTTAGATTTTTGCTAGGATTTGGGGGGTATAACACGGTCTATACATACAATTTACAGTTCCGTCAGGCCTGATATTAAAGATGACCTATCCTTTTTAAACATGGAACACGGATGTAAATCTGATATAAATGAATGGAAGCTATCCTAGTGCGCCATAGAGTATCGATATACTGTACGATGGAGAGGTGAGTCTGAGGACTTATTACATGTCGGTTCCATCTTAACTGATAAAATAGAGTGGTCGAAAGATTCCAGTGGAAACAGAATGGAAGATGAACATAGCTCAAAGCAAGTTGTAAGGAAAGGGTCTAGGAGACTTGCATACTGACCGTCAGGTCGGGGACACGGGTGGGTTGTGAACAATCTGAGTGAGGTCATATACAATGGAAAAATCATGACAGACCCCCCCCTCATCATCTGTCGTGTTTGAGTAGGTAAACTATTCCACATTTTGAACATTGAAGTTTCCACAGACGTGAATGTTAGCCGAAGGATGAGCAGACAGGATGTGGTCAATTTTCTCAGAAATGTTCTTAAACATAGTAACTCCGCTGTGGTTGGGGCAATAGTGGGAAATATAAACGTTGTCGTGTGAGCAAGTGTAACCCGGAACCACATATAGGGCAATGTAGGATCTTATATATGGATTTTTCTACCACATAGAAAGCCATCTTTAATATAGGCACATATCCCATGCCCATGACGAGCTTGGGGGTCAGATTTGGATGATAAGTTAGAGTATCCATTAATTACAAACTCATCTAGGAAAATAGTCGTTCCAATGCCAGTTTCGCTCAGTAAAAGGTCTGGTTTAGTCTCTTGCAATTAGTTGTCAACCTCTGGAAGGTTGGAATGTAGACCTCTGCTGTTTGCGAAGAAGTCATGGTAGTGGGGGTCTACGTTGAAAGTTAGAGATCTGGGTGTAATCGTGTAATTTTACTAGAAACATTTAATCATGGCGCTTTGGGATTTGTGAAATAGTTCGACAGACTTGCCTAGCACACTGCAGATAGGGAAAGTAAGAGATACGCGTGACCAAACGCACCGGTCCAAGATTTAAAAAAAAACTACCGTAAAAACAACAAACTTCTACTTGCTTATTCTCTGCACCAACAAAAACATGGCACAAAAGAGAAAGAACGGCATACTGAAGATGAAGGTTTCCTTCGAAATATATTCATGAATATCAATATAAATTTCAAACAAAATAAATGTCTGTTTATTTTGTAATAATGCGTTGTTTTTGGCTTCAAACGTATATAATACGTATTTTATTGAAGCAATATATATTTTTGTAAGTCATTAGAAGGTAAAGTTGTAACAACCTTATCTATTAAATTATTACGCTTGTCGCTACGACTGTTATCATCTTGGCCTCCCCTTAGATTAAAAATGAAATATTCCAAATGGCTAATAAATATTTAAGTTAAAAATAAATAAATAAATAAGAAAAAAACTAGCTACATCCTGATTGGCTAAAAGAAATATTGCTTACCAATAGGAACAAAAAGCAAAATGGCTGATGGTTTAAATACTTAAATGTACGTATATTAACGTTTATTCATAAAACTTTTAGAAGAAAATATAGAAATAAAACTTAAAATTTGGATTCTATTGTGTAAATTTTAAATAAACGTCATATGTTTATTTTAAGATTACGAATTGTGCTATTTTTTGGATCGGATTTTCAAGTTAAATTTAATTTTTACAGCATCTTTTACTTGTTAAATTATTCGGTGAATATACAGATTTTTTTTTAGTTATATTGATTTCGTTAACACGGATTTTAAAAGGCTTATTTTTCGTAATGTTACTGAAATATGTAACTATTAAAGAGACTGAGTTTGTTGTGCTGATGCGTCTCTCTTAGAGCGCTATTTTAAATTAGTATTTTATAGTTAAACTCAATTTTTTGATATTTGTGTTTATTAAATTCTAAAGTGAAAATACAGAATAAAATTACAAAACATCCTATCCTTAATGTTAAGAATGACTTTTTACACAATAACCTTATTAAGCGCAGTTGTACCAAAATTTGTCATTGTTAACATATACGATGCTTCTTTTTAATAATAAAAACAAGAATGAATTCATGCGTTCTTTTTTATTTTGTCCAGATCTTTTTGTTTAAATGAAATAATTCTAAGATAATTAATAAATACTGACTATTTCTTTAAAATTGGTTGAATTCCTGACTTTAATGAATTTTTAAGTAACATCTTTCTATAAGGATTCCATTGCTTGGTACTTGTCCAGTTTAATCAAGACATTAAAAAATGAAAATATCGAAAAAAGGTTATATTCTACCTCTTCGTTTGGAACTGAAGATCTCCGAAACAAATTTCACTTAATTTGATGGAGTAGATTTTTTTTACAGTGGAAAAACACATTTTTATGACAGTACGTTGAAGGCAGACATCTTGGATTGAAAAAAATTATTTGGACTTTAGAAACGCCACGGGGAGATAACTCCATGTAAAGCACCGACACTCCTTCCCCATCTTTAATACTAGCTTTTTTTCATAAAAATCGGACCTTTTGTTCGGTATCATTACAAACTGTTTTTTCGCTGTAGAACTAAAACTACTTGATAAAATTAAGTGAATCTTTTTTTTCGAAGAACTTCATCCCATAACGGATACGTACAATTTAAACTTTTTCGATATTTTCATTTTTTAATGTCTTGATTAAACTGTGCAAGTACCGATTGCTTAAATTTTGAAGTAACGTAATATATTTTTGATCGGATTTTCAAGTTAAATTCAATTTTTACGACATGTTTTGTTTATTAAATTGTTAGGTCAAAATATAGATTTATTTTGGAGTTATATTGATTTCATTAATACTGACTTTAAAAAATTTTGATCATGTTACTGACACATTTTTTACTTGGGAACTTTTGCCACCGTCCTAAAATAATAATCTCAGTTCAAAAGCTATTCTGAACATGAGGAGGAAAGAGTGTTTTGTAACTTCTGTGCTTCCGCCTAAAAAAATAATAATAAAAGATATCGTGGGCCTTGAATTTAATGTGAATAAACTATTTAAAAATTGCGCGGTGGCAAAAGTGTACAAGCACCAAATATTTAACTATTAAAAAAAGACATAATTTCTGGTGTTTCTTTTTTTTTACACAGTGATCACCACTTATCAAGGCCCGGAAGCCACTCAGGGATAAGGGTTATTGCAAGTACATTACGTTAGTGTAGAGATTTGATGAAGTGTTTACTTAAGGGGGGGTTCATAAGGAATTTGTTAACATTGGACTTGAAGACATCCAAGTTGTAGTCCGGTGGGAAGCAGGCAGACGGAACAGAGTTCCACAGGCGTGCAGTTCTAAGAAAGAAGCTTTGTTCATGGAATCCGCGTTTTGATTTAGGCACAGATATAGAGTGGGGGACATTTTTGACATTGGATTCAGCTAGACGGGTGTTTTTCGTGAAAGATTGGCGAGGGGGACCAGAGATTGGAGTTCAGACGAGCACCTGCCATGGAAATAACGATAAAACAAGGATAGGCTCGCAACGTCTCTTCTGTGGGAGAGAGGTTGCAGGGTAGAAAAAAGGGCATCCCCCACTAAGCCACGAAGTGTATTTTGTACTATGTCAAGGCAGGATAGGCTGTTTTTAGCAGCTCCTGCCCAGATATGGCAACAGTATTCCATCCTTGGACGTACTTGGCTTTTATATAGATAGCGAATTGCATCAGTTGTGAGATATCTTCTGCATCTATCTTACAGCATTATTTTAAAAAATAGTATTTTCAAGTAAAACTCAATTTTTATGATATTTTTATTTATTACATTGTAAGGTGAAAGTACAGAAACTAATTATGAAACACACTCCCTCCAATGTTAAGGATGGCTTTCTAATTAATAACATTATTATTTTAGTGCGGTACCTTCTCTGTATAAGTACCAAAATTTGTTATTGTTAATATATACGATGCTTTTTTTTTGTAATAAAAAAAGCAAAAATTAAGTCATGCGTTTTTTTTTCTAAGTACTTAAATCTCGGTATTTTTTGGTTAAATAAAATAATAATTTTAACTAGGATTTAAAAAAATAATTGATCCATTATTTCAGCACGGTCCGTGTTCTGCATAAACATTTTTTTTAATTATTTAATATTATTGAAAATAAAAATGCAATACCACTAAAACGAACTTTAAAAAAGTCCTATTAAGAAAATCCAAAATTCAGAATAAATTTCAGTTTCTTCGTAAACAAGTCAGGTGGACTTTTGGCTGGGAGCAAAATGTAGTATCTGTTCTGATCTTATATTTTATTTTTGTTTTGTATTCGGAGAGAAATCCTCTAGACTGAGGCGATTTTTATTTTCGTTCCTATCAAGAGTGTCCCGTTTTGAGAAATTAGATTTTCCCCACATTAAAACCGACATTGCATTTAACTTTGCCCTTGAGTGGAGGTTAGTAAATAGGGAAAAGTCAAATATTTTAATATTTTTTAATAGTTCCAAAGTTATTGCTTTTATTAATTTTAAACATTCACAACATTTAGTTTCATAGGAATTATGTTAAATAAATAAGTTAATGACTAGTTAACGATGCTGCAACAAGTAAACTGTATTGAACATAAGGCTAATTTTTGAAATCGGCACTGTAATTTAAGTTGCCCCCTTTTCTACATCAGATTTCGTGACGGCCGACGAAAACACTACGATTCGCTTAGTAGTAAAATACTTGATCGATTTACGTGATTTTTGGAATATGACATCTTCATTCTGGACCAATTATGTACATCATGCAGACATTTTTGTATTTTCTTTTAGTTTTTATTGCCACCATAAGCTCCAATTTGAATAAGCACCCAAAATTCATTTCAATTCTATTTCTTCGTAAACAAGTCAGACATTTTAATATTTTCCTAATAGTTAAAAATATATTTGAGAAATATTACCTTCATAGCACTCAATTTTTATAACAATTTAGTTCAGTTACGATACCGTAATTAATAAGTTAATTTGACGGACGTTTAAGAAATTGCCACACCTAAATTCCACAATTTACATTTTTTTTTCAATCTTTTACCCGTTAATCCCCTCAATTACGATTTTTTAAATTAAAACAAAAAATGACAAACTATCTATATTATGACTTTTATCGGCCGGGATCAGTTTTCAATCATAATTGTACATTGAACAGCTACTTTATAACCATTTCTCTTTCGTGATTGGCGAATATTGCCGTCTAAAACAAGGGTTAGGGAGGAAAATTTCTAAGTCTTCCATCTGAACCCTCCCTTATCTATTAAAAAAAATCCCAACTCTGAAATATAAGAAATTGTAAAAAAAACAAAAAAAAACAAACTTATTTTGTTAAAGAATTTGGTAACAAATTGAAATAAAAACACTCCAAGAATGGATCTTTTGCAAAATTTTACGGAACATATTTTGTTATATTATCCACGAATCAAATTCCTTGTGGACATGCCATGACTATAGTGACGTATTCAGCTTTCAAAATGGCATATTAGTAATAATCCCTCGTCCCCCTCGCCAATCTTTCACGAGAAACACCCGTCTGGCTGAAACTACTGTCAATAATTTTCCCCACTCTTTATCTGTGCCTAAATCCAAACGTAGATTCCATGAGCAAAGCTTCTTTCTTAGAACTGCAGGCCAGTGGAACTCTCTGCCGCTTGCGTGTTTCCCACCTGACTACAAGTTGGACGTCTTCAAGTCTAATGTAAACAAACTCCTGACAAACCGGCCCCTTAAGTAAGACACTCTACCAAAACCCCTAATACTAATGATTACTACAATACTATCTCATTGATTACTGTACACGCAATAACCCTTATCCCTGAGTGGCCTTCAGGCCTTGATAAGAGGTGACCCCGATGTAAAAAAAAAACCTTGTCTAGGAGCGAGAGACTAGCAGCAGATGCACCAGCCCAAATGTGACAGCAGTACTCCATACATGGGCGAATGGTGGCCTTATAGAGGTAAAGGATACTTTCAGGTGTCAGTAGTTTTCTGGCACGGTAGAGAGAACCTACCTTCTTCGCAGCGGCCCTGGCAATGTTTTCAATATAATTGTTCCAACTCATATATCCTGTGAACGTTAAGCCAAGCAGTTTGAAAGATGTCCTCTCAGACAGGGAGTCACTAGCCATTGCTATTGGCGGCAGAGAAGGTTTCTTGTAATTATTAAAGGAAACCAGTTTAGTCTTGGCAGCATTGAATGTGACCATTCATTTTTGTCCCCATTCCACTACAGATTGGAGGTCTTCCTCTAGTGTTTTTTTGCCATTTCTTTAGTTATGTGTTCATTTGTTTTCCTGTCATGGCTGTTATAGAGTGTGGTGTCATCAGCATATATACCCATCTCAGAGGCAGTTTTCTCGGGGAGATCATTAATAAACATTAGGAACAATAGAGGTCCAAGGATAAACCCCTGAGGCACTCCCGCATTTATATCATATTGTTTATATGCACAACCGTCGAGGACAACCTTATCTAAGAAGCATTTAATTATGTTAACTATTCAACCAGTGACACCGTATGATCTAGTCTTCCTGAGGAGACCCTCATGCCATACCCTGTCAAAAGCCTTAGATATATCTAGAGCTACCGCTCTGCCCCCCCCCCCGCTTTGTCCAGTGAATGGTATATACGTTCAGAGATTACAGTGAGGGTGTCTGCTGTCTAAATACATATTGTTTGTCAGTCAGAAGTTTAGCATCTGTAAGGTGACGGACTAGAGCATGGTTAATTATGGTCTCGAATATTTTGGCGAAAAGTGGGAGGAGGCTAATGGGGCGATAATTTGCTGGGTCAGTTCTTTCGACAGAATTCTTGAATACTGGTACCACAAATGCAGTTTTCCAACAGCCGGGAAAGCATGATTCATTAAGGCATTTGCTGTAGAGTTTGGAGAGAACTGGAGTTACGTCAGCTGAGCACTTTTTTAATAGCACAGCTGGGATGAGATCAGGTCCACAAGCTTTTGAAGTGTCAAGGTTTTTTTTATAATAGCATGCACCTGAGCAGGGGTGATTTTTAAATCGTCTAGCGTGACGTCTGTCCGCAAAGGAAAGTCAGGCAGGGGGTGGTTGGAAGGGTCCAGTGTGGAGTTTGAGGCAAACCGGCTGGCAAGCATATTAGCCTTGTCGTAGACTCTTGTAAAATTCACACCTTAAACATTTGAGAATTGGCAGGCATAAGTTCTATTTGACATAATTTCATTTAATTACAAACTTATAACCTTTTCATGAATCCAGTAAATGTGAGAGTGCAACTTAATTTTGTAAGACATACATTTCAATATTTAAGTAGAAGGTATGAAACCGGATTTAGAGGGTAGATGTCTCTGACTACAACTTGGATGTCTTCAAGTCCAACGTAAACAAATTCCTGATAAACCGCCCCCTTAAGTAGACACTTTAAATATCCACACTAACGTACTGTACTTACAATAACCCTTATTCCTGAGTGGCTTCCGGGCCTTGATAAGTGGTGACCACCTTGTAAGAAAAAAAATTCTATTTTAGCGTATGAAAAAATGTATGATAAATATAATTTGTACCATATGCTACTTAGACCGTTGAATTGTCGGATGTTTTTACTCATAATCCAAAATATCGTGTTTTTTATACAATTATACAAATTAAACTTTATATGTCATTTTTTAAATTTTTGAATTGAATATTCTTGAAACTTTTTTCCGAGACTAAAATAGGATGTTACTGTAATATTCATTTTTAGCATACTCGAACACTTGTAATAGTCGTTTTCAAGTTGGAAAGAAAGTAAAAATTTTGCCTGACCTATTTTTTAGACGGGAATATTCACTGGTCTCGTGAGAGAGATGGCTACAACGTAACTGTTCACTTTACTTGAACGTTATAATTGAAAACTGATCCCGGACGATGAAAGTTATAAAAGAAAAAGTTTCGGTACCCCTGGGCTGGTGAATTCCAAATACGACAAACATATTCATTCCATAGTCGCTCTCTTAAACACAAACCCCAAAACAACACATATCAATGCTTACTTCATTACATAGATATTTACACACACGAAAAATTATTTATTGATTGAATTTTACTACTTTTTAAATAAAAAAACTGGTTTATCCGCGCATATAAATGGGTATGTGTGTACCTTTGTAACTGTGCTGAAATAAAAACGTTATTTTGATAGCCATTCTTAACATGGAGAGAGAGGTTGTTTTGTAATTATTCTGTATTTTCTTTCACCTACAGCTTTAATTTAAAAAAAATATCGTAAAACTTAAATTTAACTTAAAAATACTATTAAAAAAAACACAATAACATAAGTGCATAAGCACCGAAATTATCAAAGTGAATAAATACATTAAAAATGTTATCCGAGCACGCGTTAGCCTTTGTAGGGGAGCTGCTATTAAATAAATTTGCTTGCCACCAAGAAATTCAACGCCCCACAAGTATCAGTTTCAAATTTTTTGTTTTAATCTGAAAAAAAAGTTTGTTGCAGGTTGAATTTTCATTGTAAAAATTTCTAAATGTGGCGGACGTCTAGGAAACTGGATCCCCCCTCTAAATTCCACAGTTAACTTTTGTTCTTTTTTCACGTTAATCTTATCGATTACAAAATTTCAGATTTAAACAAAATTGAAAAACAATATTTTTTAAGACTTCTATCGTCGAAGATCAGTTTTTAATTATAATGTTCTACTAAAATTTTCTAAACTTCATCCTATTTTTTTTAATCAATCCTTTTTAGCCTTAAAAGGCATAAAATAAGTTGCTAACAAATCGTTTTAAATTCGTAATTTGTTTTATTTCATTTTTTTTGTTCTTTTTATTTATGTGTTTTAAATATTTTAAGCTAGCGTGGAAATTCTACGGGTTCTGCTAGTTACCCACTGATATGGGATTGAAGAGGTCCCACCAGAAGTTACTGCGTGGTTTAAAATCTATTCACCAAATGCCAACACAGCAGCCCCAATCCTTTCCACATGCTGATGGGATAGCCTCCTTAATAGTTAATTAAATCGTTCGGATCCCTGGCTATCAGGCGGATAACGTCAGCCCTGTAAAAACGTTTACATCCAGCACCCTTATTAATAACATGGCTACCAGGATAGACATAGAAACAGAAAATTCCCGACATCTCTGATGACTGTTCACGCAAAATACTGCCAACCTTGAATACAGCTTTTTTCTCCATTTTTCAGAAAAAAATCACCCATTAAAAATGAGGACTAAGGGACAAATTAGGAGAAGCGAGAGTAACGCATCCACAATCCATTGTCTACTCTCCATAATATATTTCGAAATTCTTTTTTTCTGTAGCTCTAAGTCTTAATTTTGCATTAAAAGGAAAATATTTTGGAGAAAACCAAGTAACGGAAATATTTTTACGGTCTTCAAGCTGGAATCAAAGTGTAATATATATGATTTCCCCAAGAGATTTCGTAAAGTAGTGAAGGCTCGAGGGAAACATTTTGAATGATATTTATGTCATATTGTTATTTCAGCATTTGCTAATCATTTTCTGTAATTTGGTTTTGTAATAACTTATTTTGCTATGCTAAATCTGAATTTTATTTTGTAACAGTGTTTATATCCCACCCTGTATTTTTAAGGAGATTACGCATGAATTCCCCCCCAAAACCCTACGAATAGAAAATATAAATATAAAGGTAATTTAAAATTATTACAAAACCGAAAAGTCACCTTTTGTAATGGGATCGCTCTCATCTTCGTAGCTTTTAAATTGTTCGAGTAAAAAATACTTTACTTTTGGAACGAATCTTGTATATCTCTTGACTGAGATAAAACAAGACGCAAGTATGAAATCCAAAAGCAAGTTACTGAAGTATGAGTGACTCTCTAGTAGATGTTTCCTATGAAGGTCGCTATTTAACTGTTAAATACATAAGGAAACTAATGAATGAGATTAAGCATATTTAAAAGAAATTGAAGTTGCATGCGTTAAAATAGCATGGCACAGAAGAGTAAAGTCATGTTGGTTATTAATACTCAAAGTTTTTTTTGTTTGTTTTTTTGTCAACATAAATGCTATTTATGTGTAAATTTACAACTCTGGTTCAAATGATATTATATTATTATGTATGAGAAATTTTTAAGCATAAATTAAATTTCACGCAAATTGGAATATATAATATATGAATTAATAGTAAAAAATGGAAGAAGCAAGCTTAAATTAGACTGGTACATGTATAGAAATACCAATACTTCGTTTTTTTTGTTTTGATCTAAAGCATGGTTGAAAATGGCTTTATTTATATTAATAGATATTATAAGTGGTATATAATTGGGAAGATCTCGACGATTTTATAAAAGGAAAGTTTTTTCTGTGTGTTCGTGTTTGTTTCTATGGATGCTAAAACGATTGGACCGATATTTATAAAATTCAATAAAAGGAGAGAACAGACGACTTTGATTAAAGTAAACACTTTACAGAGTTAACATCACAAGTAAATTTGAGAAGTTGCATTACCATACGAGGAGAAAGGTACGGTATAGAAAATCAACAGTAGATTCTTTGATATGACAGGGGTGCGTGCATAATGAAGGCTTTGTGCGCAATGGAATTGTGATTACTTGGCTTTTTCATTTTAAAAATAAATTCAAGATATTATAACCGCACGAGCAGAAACGCAAGCCAGAGAAAATCAACAGTAAGTGGTTTGATATAACAGTGCAAAATTGAACGATGACACTCGGCTTTTGCATTTTATCTTTAATTCAAGCAATTATATTTAAAAATAATTTTACAAAATCAATAATGCAATGTAGACTTAAATGTATTGTAGACTATTTGAATTGCGAAAAAGCACGTGGAGCGAACTCCAACGAACAGCGATAGGTCCCTACGTAGAACATGCAATTAACCAATTAAATTTGATTAAAAATGGGCGGTTTAACCGTTTTGATGACTATGAAATTCTTAGAATGCGAATCATTCGTTAATCATTATTCTATACGATGCAACGTAAATCTAACTGCTGGTAATTTGATAAACTAATATTATATATAAATACATATATATTATATATAATATGTATTATATATATTATATATGTTATATATTATGTATATATATTATATATAATATATATAATATATATTACAAATATTATATGCATATGTTATATATATTATATACATATGTTATATATATTATATACATATGTTATATTTATTATATACATATGTTATATATATTATATATATAACATATTATATATATTATATACCTATGTAATATATATTATATATAATATATTATATATATTATATATAATATATTATATATATTATATACATATGTCATATATATTATATACATATGTTATACATATTATATACATATGTTATATATATTATATACATATGTTATATATATTATATACCTATGTTATATATATAATATATTATATATATATTATGTATCTATGTTATATATATAATATATTATATATATTATATACCTATGTTAAATATATAATATAGTATATATATTCTATACCTGTGTCATATATATTATATATAATATATTATATATATATTATATACATATGTTATATATACATTATATATATTATACATATGTTATATATTATTATATATTATTATATATTATATATAATATATTTTATATATTATATATATTTTATATATTATTATATATTATATATAATATATTGTATATATTATATATGTTATATATTATTATATATTATATATAATATATTGTATATAATATATATATATATATATGTTATATATTATATATAATATATTGTATATATTGTATATATGTAATATATTATATATTATATATAATATATTGCATGTATTATATATATGTTATATATTATAATATATTTTATATTATATATTGTATATATTATATATATTATATATTATTATATATTATATATAATATATTGTATATATTATATATATGCTTTATATTATTATATATTATATAGAATATATTATATATATTATATATAATATATTGTATATATTATATATATATGTTATATATTATTATATATAATATATAATATATTGTGTATATTATATATAATATATTGTATATATTATATATATGTTATATATTATTATATATAATATATAATATATTGTGTATATTATATATAATATATTGTATATATTATATATATGTTATATATTATTATATATTATATATAATATATTGTATATATTATATATGTTATATATGATTATATATTCTATATAATTGTATATATTATATATATGTTATATATTATTATATATCATATATGATATATCGTATATATAATATATATGTTATATATTATTATATATTATATATAATATATTGTATATATTATATGTATGTTATATATTATATATAATATATTGTATATATTATATATATGTTATATATTATTATATGTTATATGTAATATATTATTATATATTATATATGATATATTATTATATATTAGAAATTATATATTATTATATATTATATATAATATATTATATATAATATATTATTTTATATTATATATATTACATATATGTTATATAATATATTATATATAATATATTATTTTATATTATATATATTACATATATGTTATATAATATATATATATTAGATATAATATATATATATATAATTAATAATATATATTATATATATATAATATTTAGTATATATTTTATATATATTATCTATATAGATTATATATATTATATATATTATGTATTATATATAGTATATAGTGTGCCAGGTCATGTCATAAGCTACTGGTACCATGCAACCCATTACTTACTGCCTCATGGTCGGGTCACCGGCGACTAAACTTGTACCATCACAAGACTTGTTTGGTAAGGAGGGTGGCTAGTCTCCCTGAAGTATTAAAGATAAGACCTTCGAAAGGGCGAATGAAACCCATTTCGGGGTCAACGGCCAACTAGCACCGTGTGTGTTTTTGTGTGAGTTAGGCTGAAGAGAGCTCCCGTAAGCCTCGATTAAGACAACCTTTTCAGGAGGAAAAACATCTCTGATATACAAAAACCATAAGGTGGGAGACCAGTACCCGCATTAAGCTGGTCTGCAGTTTAATTTGTTGTTGGGTATCTTGCTCTTGCTTGTTGCTGGATCTCAACATTTTGAACCGAGAGAGAGAGTCTTAGCTGTCGTACAAAGTTAGGACTGTGTAACATCATCTGTGTATAGATACTCTCTCGGGCATTTTTCTATAAAAATGGTTCTGTGACGATGGAAAAGTTGGGACGTCTTGAGGCTTGCATGCTTGAAGCATGTAAGAATTGATATCAATGATCGTCTTCAGTGTCTGCTTAAGCGTGTGAATTCACCGGTAAGACAAAAAATAATTGGGGGCTCATGGAATTTAAGTGTCTGAGGGAGTGGTACTCGTCTGACAAGACGTTGCAATCATCATATATTATATATATTGTATATATAGTATATATATAATATATACTATATATTGTATATATATATTGTATATATATATTGGTTATATAATATATATTGTATATATATATTGTATATATATATTGTATATATAATATATATTATATATTGTATATATATTGTATATATAATATATATTATATATTGTATATACATATTGTATATATAATATATATTATATATTGTATATATATTGTATATATAATATATATTATATATTGTATATATATTGTATATATAATATATATTATATATTGTATATATATTGTACACATTATATATATTATATATTGTATATATATGGTATATATAATATATATTATATAGTGTATATATATTGTATATATATATTATATATAATATATATATTATATAGTGTATATATATTGTATATATTATATATTGTATATATATTGTATATATATTATATATTGTATATATATTATATATATAATATATATTATATATTGTATATATATTGTATATATATTATATATATAATATATATTATATATTGTATATATATATATTATATATAATATATATTATATATTGTATATATATTGTATAAAAATATATATATTATATATATAATATATATTATATATTGTATATATATTTTATATATGTAATATATATTATATATTGTATATATATTGTATATATATATTGTATATATATTTTATGTATATTATATATCTAATATATATTATATATTGTATATATTTTGTAATTATATATTGTATATATAATATATATTATATATTGTATATATATTGTATATATATTGTATATATATATAATATACATACATATATTGTATATATATTGTATATATATATATTGTATATACATTGTATATATATATTGTATATATATATATATATATATATATATATATATCTATATTGTATAAATATCATACATATATATAATTTAGTAAAGGAATATATGTATTTATGAGTAAAAAAATATATGTATTTATAAAGGCTCGTCTTGAAAAAAATTAAATGTTATAAGTAGTGGCGATAACATTTTAATCTTAAATTAATAAACAGTAAATAAATAAGTGTAAAATTGTGTGCTTGTTCATTGTTATAAACTGTTGCGTCAACTCTGAAATTCGCCAACTTTAATTGTTCTTGATAATTGTCTAGCTTTTATAAATTGCATATCAATTAATTGATTTTTATTACAGAAATCAGGTTTATCGTTGCACTGAATCCAATATTTCCTAAAATAATCGTGTGACTAGAAACACCTATTCTTACACTATTTTTATCGGCTTATAGTGCATATTTATTCTACATATTCCGGTTTAATATGTTTCACGGTAAACTCTGTTAATGAATCTTTTTTTTTTACATAGGCATCACCAGTTATCAAGGCCTTGAGGTAACTCGACGATAAGGTTTAAGTGTGTACAGTAGAAATTGGACATTTTAGTAATCGTTAGTAATGGAAATTTGGTAAATTTGTTAACTTGTATAGAACGGCTCATTAAAAACTTTTTTTACGTTAGACTTGAAACAATCACATTGAAATCAGCTGGAAAGCGGGAAAACGGAAGACAATTCCATAGGTGTGCATTTCTAATAAAGAAGTTTTACTCATGGAATCTACGTTTAGGTTTCGATACAGATAAAGAGTGGTGGAAATTATTGATAGTGATTTGTGCTAGAAGAGTGTTTCTTGTGAAAGTTTGGCGAGGGGGGAACCATAGATTGGAGCTCAGCCGAGCACTTGCCATGAAAATAACGATAAGGCAGAGACAAACTCGCAACATCTCTTCTGTGAGAAAGAGGTTGCAGGAAAGAGAAAAGGACATCGCCTACAAGGCTACGAAGTCTATTTTGAACTATTAAGGCAGGATAAGTCCTTTCTAGCAGCTCCTGCCCAGATGCGGCAACAGTACTCCATCCTTGGACGTACCTGGCTCTTATATATATATAAAGAATTGCATCAGCAGTAAGATATCTACTGGATCGATAGAAGGATCTCACCATTTTTCTAGCGGCCTTGGCAACGGATTTAATGTATGTGTTCCACCTTACACCAGGGGTAAAAGTCAAGCCCAGAAGCTTGTCAAAACATAGGGCCTCCCCAAGACGAGAGCCATTCATTTCAATTAATGCCAGATGGGGATCAGAGCGTTGATGATGTAAAGATAAAAGCTTGGTTTTAGATGCATTAAAAGTAACCAGCCACTCCTTTCCTCATTGTACCACATGCTCAGGATCAGATGAAACAGAATAAGAGAGAACTTGTTCGTTTACGGTCTTAGATGTGCTACCATAGATAGTAGTGTCATCAGCATAAATGTCTACGAATGATGTAAGGATGTGATTTGTAAGATCATTTATGTAGATCATGAAGAGAGTTGGACCCAGGATGGACGCCTGAGGGACTCCAGCATTAATACGGAGAGCTTCTGATTTCTGCCCATCAGCCACTGCTCTTATGAACCTATCGGAGAGAAACGATTTAATAATTTAGAAGACAGTTCCAGCTATACCATAGCGGGAGATCTTGTGAAGTAAACTTTTATGCCATACTCTCTCAAAGGCCTTTGATATGTCAAGAGCAATTGCCCTAGAAAGGAAGCCTCCATCGAGAGATTCGCTAATCCTATGAGATATAACTGTAACCACATCTTCTGTATATCTAGCAGAACGGAAACCATATTGCATGTCACTAAGAGGGTTATTTTTGCGTAGATGGTTGATTACTTCTCTATTTAACACTAATTCCAAGAATTTACTCATGACGCACAGGAGACTTATTGGCCTGTACCTAGAGGGAGATGAGCGATCACCTGAATTCTTAAATACATGGCATACTGATGAGATTTTCCAGAGTGATTGGAAGCAATTCTCCTTAAGTCAACGTTTAAACAGTTTTGTAAGTATGGGAAGCTAGTTCTGATTGAAGTCTTTTGAGTACTATAATGGGAACACCATCATGGCCGATTGCTTTCAATATGATTTATTTTCCATAACATTATATTTATTGCAAGCTGTATATTATTTAAATAAATAAAATGTTTTGTCGCGATTTACGTCAGAGTATTACAAATAAATTCTTTAAGAATATTCTCTACCTCTTACTGCAACAATAATGGGCAGTTAAATTATTTTTTTTCAAATTAAAATAAAAAGGCTATCGTTTTTGACAATATATTTATTACAAAATGTAGTTTTGTTGATAAAACAATCAGATTTCCATTAAAATGATGCATATTAAATGTTTAAATTAAAATATTACCTTGGAATGCTTATATTACTCACCAAACTCTTTGAAAGATCTCAGTTTTTCAATGTAAATGACATACGATAACTACGTACGACATACCTTAACTTAGCACATTATATAGATAGACAGAAACCGCGTATATGAAGTAAATTGTCGTGAAGTTCTCATGAAAAAGTTTTAAGTAAGATATTACAAAAATAATAATACTAAAAGAAGCAATATTCTGAATAAAATATACAAGAATTTTTCAAGAATTGGAAACTGCAAAAATACTGATTCACATTCAGAAATATTTTCACATGTAAAGAATTCTTGATCGCGTTCGGAATATTAATTATATTACATAGGTTTTTTTTTAATTTTAGAAATATTTACAGTCGTAACAAAGGTAATATAACACTGTAAATGCCAAAACTCATTCACCCTTCAATTAAGGACGCTTACAAAGAGAAGTTTTGGATTGTCTAAGTGATCAAACAACAGATAGAATCTAATGTGTTCAACTATAATATCGATTTGAAGTTGATGCTCGAAGGTATTGCGTGCAGACAGTAATATATTTTTTTTTATCTGACAATATGAATTATTACATGTTTTGAATTATTTCTCTGAACAGCATTTCGCCATATTAGTTTGGAAATAATATTTGATTCTTATTTTTGACAACCAGAATTGCTTTGTAAGTAAAAAATCTAACTGGACTTTGTTCATATAATTGTGTTTTCGAATCTGATAGACCACTAATACAACAATATCTCATGAGTAATGCGAATGTGTATTTTTTAAAATTATTTTCAAGTTGAAAAATAAGATTGCAAATTGTTTTCTATCTGGTATCAACATGTAAATAAAGTAACTTACTGCGTCTCTCAGAACCTGCGTATATTATTACAATGCATATCTAGATCAATGCTTATACACATAACTGCTTTACTGTTTGAGGGCGAGGCTAGAATTGTGACACAGGACCATGAATTTACTAAGCAAAAACATGCCCGATCGTAAAATCCGCTTTAAAAAATTGTGGCAGCATGGGGGGGGGCGTAGCTCGGTCGGAAAATCGGCTTTACTATGATATTTTAATTTACAACAGAAAAAATGTGACGTGGGTGCCATCAAGCAAAATGGAAACCAAAAGCAAAACTTGTAAGTTATAAATGGAGACAGACAGACACAATCAGTTGGTTTCGATCGTGAAATAAAGAATATAAGAAATGGAGGGGGTTGGTATGTGCATCTCAATTTGAAAAAACAAAACGTACGGTTCCAAACACGAAAATATTGCGTAGCACTGTAAAACGGATGAAAACGCGTATAAAAAACAAACGGATTGTTTGCCAGTTTAAAAGAAAACATTTTTATACTTATCGTGTTAAGATAGGATAGAAAAAAAGCTATGATTAAAAAAATGACGCGTGCCGGACGTGATCTCGAAAAGATAAGACAGTAGGGGAGAACGTTATAAACCAGACCAAGACGTCACCAATATCAGAGGCAAATCTATTTAAAATCGAAAGTTAGAAACTCATGTCGCGCATGCGCGATTAATAAACTGAGTCGAAACCAGGTTTTTTATATTATCGCCTTTCAAAGAAAATGATATTTTAGGGATTTATTTTCTAAATCTTTTATATTATTTGTCTGAGAGATCGATCCCTCTATAGTGGATACACGAACATACACACGCAGACGTTTATGATTTATTGAATAAATTAGCACACGTATTGAAGTTGGCTACATTTCTGATCATACCACTTGACCACAATATCAACTCGTCAACCAAGTGATCCCGCTATAGTAGAATTTTACCGTGTTACCAAAATGAAACCTAATTTTACCTACGCAGTATTCTTTATTTGCACCAATAAAAATAACCTACAACCGTATATTTCTATTAATGAAGTCATTAAATTTGTTAGAAAATTTTCATGAACAAAAAGTAACATCTCGAACGAATCATTTTTCTTTCTAAAACCTACTTTGCATTTACTTTAAACGACATTTTTGATTTGTTGTAGCGATCATTTTTAGCTAAAAAGTATGATACCTAAATTATTACTGTGTTGTACTATTAAAAAAATATTTTGTTTCGTTTAAAAAACGTTTTCGTTACATTTTTAAAATGATGTGATTTACATTTATAAAACATATTGTTTCAATTTTGAAAAATTGCTCTGATTACATTTTAAAAATTCATATTCCTTACGTTTTTAAAAATAATTTGATTACATTTCAAAAATTATTCTTATTACATTTTAAAAATTATTCTCATTACATTTTAAACATTATTCTTATTACATTTAAAAAATTATTCTGATTACGTATTTAAAAATTTTTCTGATTATATTTTAAAAATGATTGTGATGTCATTAAAATTATTCTGATTAAATTGTTAAATTTAAAAATGTAATTTATTCTGATAACACATTTAAAATTAGTTTGATTTAATGTTTGAAAAGAATGCTGATTAAATTTTTAAAACTTATTCTGATTCCATATTTAAAAATGATTCTGATCACATCTTTAAAAATTATTCAAATTTCACTTAAAAATACTATTTTGATTACATTTTAAAAAATTATTTCGACGACATCTTTAAAAATTATTCTGATTACATATTTATAAATTATTCCGATTATACCTATCTTATATATTATACCTAATTATTCGGTAAAGAATTATCTCGACTACATCTTTAAAATTATATTGATTACATATTTAGAAATTTTTCTGATTATATTTAAAAAAATATTTTGATTACACTTTAAAATATTATTTCGACTACATCTTTAAAGATTATTCTGATTACATATTTAGTCATTATTCAGATTACACTTTAAAATATTATTTTGATTACATTTTAAAACATTTTTCGACTTCATCTTAAAATATGATTCTGATTACATATTTAGAAATTATTCTGAGTACGCCGTAAAAGAATTATTCCGATTACATCTTTAGAAATTATTCTGATTGTATTTTAAAAAAATATTTTGATTACACTTTTTAAAATTATTCTGATTACACTTTAAAATATAATTTAATTACATTTAAAAAAAAATTACTCTGATTACATTTAAAAAATATTCTGATTTCATTTACAAAATTATTTTAATGACATTTATAAAAAATTATTACATAAAACTTATTCTGATTACATTTTTACATAATTTCATTGCATTTAAAAAATATTTTATTGTGTTGCTAAATTTTTTTTCTAATTTCATTTAAAAAATTTTATATGAATTATTCTGGCTACATTTTAAAAAAATACTCTGATTAGATTTTAAAAATGTATATTATTTATTTTTTAAAATTCTAATTATATTTTCATTAAGATTACATGTAACAATTACTCTTATTACATTTTTAAAAAAATTCTAATTATATTTTCGAAAATTATCTTGATTACATACTTTTTAATTATTTTAATTAAATTTTAAAAGTTTTTTACTACATATAAAAATTTTCCTGATTATATTTTTTAAATTATTACATTTTAAAAATAAATCTGATGTCATTTTTAAAAATATTTTATTACATTTTAAAATGTGTTCTATTATCATTTTAAAAATATTCTGCTTACAGTATTACAAATTATTATTACACCTAAACAAAATTTTTATAATTAAACAATTTTTTCTGATTTGATTTCAAATGCTTTTTCTGATTAGATTATAAAACCTATATTAATTACATTTTTACATTATTTTGGTTACATTAAAATAATGACGATTCAAAAAAATTATGATTACACTTTTTACATGATTCTTAGTTCATTTTGCATTTTTGGAATAACATGCTTTAAAAGTTTTCTGATTTGATTTTAAATATTTAGATTACATTTACATAATTTATTTTGATTACATTTTAAAAAGTAGTTCTGATTACATTTTAAAAATTAATTTTACTTACATTTTACAAATTAATTTTGATTATATTTTTAAAATTTATTCTGATTACATTTTTAAAAAATTATTTTAGTTACATTTAAAAAAATTATTTTGATTACATTTAAACATATTTGGATTACATTTTAAAAATCATTATAATTACATTTTAAAAAATATTTTGGATTACGTTTTTAAATTTATTTCGATTACATTTAAAATATTAATTATGATTACATTTTAAACATATATTTTAATGCCATTGTAAGAATTCATGCTGATTACATTTTAAACATTTATTTTGATTCCATTGTAAGAATTCATGCTGATTACATTTTAGATCTTTATTTTGAATCCATTGTAAGAATTCATGCTGATTACATTTTAGAACTTTATTTTGATTGCATGATACAATTTCTGATTTCATTTAAGAGAATATTCTGATCACATTTAAAAATTATTTTGTTTACATTTTGAAAATTTAATTTGATTATATTCTAAATATTTATATTGTTTATATTTTAAAAATTATTTTGTTTACATTTAAAAAATTTATTCTAGTTTCCGTATAACAAATTATTTTGATTTAATTTTAAAAATTTATTTTGATTACATGTCAAAAATTATTCTGATTACATTTACAAATGTATTCTGATTATATTTTAACTATTTATTCTGGTTCCATTTTAAAAGTTTATTCTGATTATATTTTAAAAGTGTTTTCTGATTACATTTTAAAAATTATTTTGAAATTTTTTTTTAAATTTATTTTGATTACATTAAAAATTGTTTTAATTACATTTTTAAATTTAATCTGATTACATTTGCAAAATTGTTTGTCATTACATTTTAAAAATTCTTATTTTATTTTGCTAAAAATATTGTCATTACATTTGAAAAATTTATTTTTTACATTATAAAAGTAATCTGATTACATTTTTAAAATTATTCTTATTACATTATAAAAATTTACTATGAGTATATTTTAAAAATTTATTCTTATTACATTTTAAAAATTTATTTTGATTACATTTTAAAAATGTATTTTGATTGCTATTAAAAATTATTTTGATTAAATTTTTAAAATTTATTCTGATTACATTTTAAAAGATTATTCTTGATTACATTTAAAAAGTTAATTTCGATAACATTGTAAAAATGTATTTAATTACATTTTAAGATTAATCTGATTACATTTATAAAATATTTAGATTACATTTTAAATAATTATTTTATTACATTTTAAAAATTTATTCTGATTACATGTTAAAAGTGTTTTCTGGTGACATTTTAAGCATTTATTTTGTTTACATTTTTAAACACTTTTTGGACTACATTTTTAAAAATTATTTTGATTCCATTTAAAAAAATATTTTAATTATATTTTAATAGTGCATTCTGATTGCATTCTAAAAATTAAATCTGATTACATTTTAAAAATTACTTTGATTACATTTTGAAAAATTATTTAAATTACATTTTAAAAAATTATTTCGATTGCATTTTAAGAATTTATATTGATTGCATTTAAATAGTTTATTCTTATTACATTTTAAAAAATTATTTTTATTAGAGTTTTAAAGATTATTTTAATTACATTTTTAAAATTTATTCTGATTACATTTTAAAAGATTATTTTTATTACATTTTAAAAATTGTTTTTATTTCTTTTAAAAAATTATTTTGATTACATTTTAAAAGTTTAAACTTATTACATTTTAAAAATTAATTTGTATTAAAATTTTAAAATTATTTGGATTACATTTTACAAATTATTTTGATTACATCTAAAATAAATTATTTTGATTACATTTCAAAAAACATTTTAATTACATTTTTAAAAATATTTTGATTGTTTTTAAAAACATTATTCTTATTACATTTAAAAAACATTATTCTTATTACATTTAAAAAAATATTTTGATTACATTTCAAAAATGTATTCTTATTACATTTTTGAAAAGTGTGATTACATTTTAAAAATGTATTCGGATTACATTTTAAAAAATTTATTCAGATTACACTTTAAAAACTGTTGCTGATTATATTTTAAAAATAATTTATGATTACATTTTAAAAAAGTGTGATTACATTTTAAAAATTTGTTCTTATTAGATTTAAAAATTATTTGGATTATATTTTTAAAATTTACTCTGATTAAATTTTAACAATTATATGGATTACATATTACACTTTTTTTCTTGATTACGTTTTAAAACTTATTTAGATTATATTTCTAAAAAAATCTGATTACATTTTAAAAATTTAGTTTGATTACATTTTAAAAATTAGTTTGATTACATTTTAAAAACTTATTCAGATTACAATTAAAAAATATTTGGACTAGATTGTAAAAATCTATTCTGATTACATTTTAAAACAATTACTTTGATTTAAATTTCCATTACACTTTAAAAGATTTTCTAGTTACATTTTAAAAATTTATTTTTATTACGTATTAAAAAATATTTTGACTACATTTAAAAAAATATTTGGATTACATAATAAAAACTTATTTTATATTAGATTTTACAAATTCATTCTGATTACATTTTAAAAGTTTGTTCTGATTACATTTTAAAAGTTAATTTTGATTACATTTTTAAAATTCATTTAGATTACATTTTAAACATTTATTTTGATTACATTTTAAAAATGTATTCTGATTATATTTTAAAATTTTATTGTGATTACATTTTGAAAAAATATTATGATTACATTTTAAAATTTATTTTGATGATATTTTAAGAATGTATTTTGATGACATTTTAAAAATTTATTTTGATTACATTTAAAATGTATTTTGATTTCATTAAAATATTCTGATTACATTTAAAATGTATTTTAGTTACATTTTTAATATTTATTCTGATTAGACTTTAAAATATTTTATTACATTTTAAAAAATTATTTCGATTACATCTTTAAAAAACATTATTCTGATTACGTCTTTGAAAATTTACTCTGATTATATTTAAAAATTTAAACTGATTACATTTAAAATAAATTTTTATTACACTTAAAAAATTATTTTGATTACATTTAAAAATTTATTTTGATTGCATTTTAAACACCTATTTTGATTACATTTTAAAATTTTATTTTGATTACATTTTAAAATTTATCTGATATTTCGATTACATTTTAAAAATGTATTTTGATTACATTTTATAAATTTATTCTGATTACGTTTTATAAATTTATTCTGATTACTTTTTAAAATTTGTATTCATTACATTTTTATGAAATAATTTGGCTATGTTTTTAAAATAATCTGATTACATTTTAAAAAATTATTTTGATTACACTTTTCAAATTATTCTGATTCTCTTTTTAAAAATAATCTGATTTTATGTTTGAAAATTATTCTGATTACATTTCTAATTTTGAATATTAGTCTTAGAAGGTTGCAACAATGGCGGTTCTGACATTCATTAGCCACAGTTTGTCTAACTTGGGGAATATTTCTATTGAACTCGGATATCTATTCGGAATTTCGGACAGAACTCCTTCTTTGAGTATTATATACAAAGGTTACATTGACTGAAAATTTTCGTGAATTACATACAAAATGGGCAGTGTAGTCGACATAGTAAAAAAATATTATCAAAAATCATCGCCAAAATTACGAAACAATATTCTTTTTTTTATAAAAAAATTCCTGATTTCTGGGCTTTTAAAGTAATAATTAAACAGGCAAGTTGTAGCTGAAAAAACTATAGTAACTCCTTCTGTACATAAAACAGGCATTTGCTAAATTTGCTAAGTTTGGGGAAAAACAACACAAACATATGAGATATGCGACTGCACTGTGATATTAAAAGTTAAAACATACATTGATACTTTTTTAAAAATAATACCGAATATTCCGCCATCTTATGAAAATGTAACTAGAAATACTTGTACTAAAGGCACATGTATAATATATAACTTTACAAGTAAAACAATATTCTATTATCACTTTTCTTCTTCTAATTTTAGGTAAGTGGATATATCAAGTGTATTTTACCAAGAATGTTCACAAATAGAAACGGGATAAAATTTGTGAGTATCATCCTTTTTATTTCAGAAATTCAATATAAAGCAGTGCAATAGAAACCTGAGTCTTTCTCTATATACACACACACATTTTGTAATGTGTATATATTTATATGTATATGTGGAATGAATTACGAAACTAATAAATTTGCTATTATTGATCTTGTAAGTTATCGGATATGCTTAATAGTGTAGAAGTTGGGTTATATTTAGTTTAAATTAGTTATCAGACGAAACAGCCTTGAAGATATTTATTACTTTCTAGATATTCCTGATGAGGGTTTGATTATTTTAACAGATCAATTAATAAAACGTTAAACTTATGATGGGGGGGTAAACATTTTCATACGGAATAGTGAGCGAATGGTGAGGTTACAACTTTCAGTTTGGGATTTCAAATATTTCCGTTTTGCATAGCATTTTATGTAGATAAGTAACACCTGGAAAATCTCATCACTTGGCTTTGTATTTTAAAATTAAAGCGATTAGTCATTTCCTTCTCAACACAATTAATTTATTGTGTGTTATGATTAAGTTACTGAAATCCGGGTAAAACAGAGAAGAGATGAATCACCTGAATAAAAAAAAAACAACCTACTAAGTGGCATGCAATATGGTTTCCGTTCTGCTAGATCTATAGTGTTGTGCTAACAGTAATATCTCACAGGATTTATTAATATCTCGACGGCGGCTTCATTTTTAGGGCAGTTCCTTTTTACATATAAGGGGCTTTTAAAAGGGTATAGCATAAAGGCCTACTACACAAAATCTCCAGCTACGGAATAATTGGAAATATCTTCTCAATTATTAAGTCATTCCTCTCTGATAAGTTTATAAAAGTAATGGTTAATGGGCTAAAAATGAGAAGCTCACAGTATTAATGCTGGCGCCCCTCAAGGTTTCATCCGGGGCATAACGCTCTCCCTGATCATTCGTAGACATTTACGAAAGGGACACTACCATCTTTAGCCACACTTCAAAGTTAAGCAATGGTCAAGATCTCTCTGACTCTCTCTCCTCTGAACTTGAGCACGTGGTGCAATGGGGTAAAAGGTAGCTGGTTAATTTGAATGCATCTAAAACCAATCTTTTCACTTTTCATTATCAATTCTCTGACCCACATCTGGCCATATTGAAATAAACGGCTTTAGCTTTCAGGACGCTTTAAGTTTAGATAAGCTCCTTGGTCTTACCTTCACTCCTGATCTAAAATGCAGCACATACCTCAACTCAGTTGCGAAGGTTGCTTGGAAAAGATCTTGGATAATTCTACCGCTCCAAATATATATCTCATTAACGATGCAATTCTTTACCTATATAGGAACCAAATTTTCTCTTCTCTGAAACCTCTTTTGCACAGAAGAGACATTGCGAGCGTGTCTCAGCTCTATCGCTATTTTCCTGGCAAGCATTCGTCTGAGTCCCAATTTATGATCACCTTTGCCAACCTTATACAAAAAACACTCGTCTAGCCAAAAGCACTATTTATTAATTCCTCCACTCTCTATCAATGCCTAAGCATAAACGTGGATTCTATCAAGAAAGCTTATTTCCTAGAACTACCTATCTGTGGAACTCTGTTCCGCTCGTCTGCCTTCCAGTTGATTACAATATTGTCGTCTTAAAGTCCTATGGAAACAAGGTCTTGTTTAACGGTTTTCGTAAATAATCTGATTATACAAAATATGCACCACAACCGATTACTACGTTACTGTCTCAATGACAATACACTAAACTCTCATCCTCAAATGGCACCCGGGCCTTGATATGTGGTACCCGCTTTAAAAAAAGAAACAAAATATCACTAAATTTTTGTCGTTTTCGAGGATAAAATTAGGATCACTATTGGACTATTTGAGACAAGATGTATGTGTGTGAAAATGAGAAAATATGAAAGGTATTAAACACATGAAGAGATCAATAAAAAAACAGAAATTAATCGGTTTTGGTAAAAAAAACGTGTTCATATTGCAGATTATAAATTTATTAAAAAACGAGAAAACACAGGAAAAATAAAAACATACAATTCGACATTTTATTTCAAATCCCACATTTACGAACGTGAAGTGGACAAAAATCTACCAACGCACTGGATGATGAACACTTATGGTTTTCACTTGAAAAATTCCACCCCCTTTAGGAATACTCTATTCCACACAGCAAGCGTTCTACTCTTTCTCTCGTCACTATTCAATGTAAAGCTCAGACCGTGGTTTTATTTTTATGAAACGTTTTACAAAATCGCACTTAGCAATAAAATATACATCGAAACTGCATAACAAAATTTGAAATACTATTCAATTTTTACTGCATTTCATATTTTATTTGTTTCTTTTACTTTTGCTTTTATTACGACAGAAGACAGAACCTAGTTTAATACTTTCGGGGTGTTTTCCGTCGTGTCCCTCGTCGATAATATAACAAATATAATTAACGAGCAACACGACGGCCAAGACCCGGCAACCTGGCATCAAGCAATTATAAAAAGATTGTTACATATTTAATAAATAAATAGAAAGCACGTATACTATAATAGAGCAATCTATCATGTAAAGAACCGGCTAATTATGTATATATATATATATATATATATATATATATATATATATATATATATATATATATATCGTCTTTTGTCATTTTCAAACACAAATCTAACCTCAAATAGTGACTCTAATTTGATCCTAGAAAATGAATAAAACATACAGCATAAAAATGTAAAGATTATTAAAAAAATAGTTATAGCGACCCTTTTAGAATTTAAAGTTGATCCCTATTAAGGAAATTTAGAAAAAGCTGTCAACATAAGTGAAAGCGCATATTTCTAACATACTGGTGTTTAAAATTATTGTTGAGATTATACTCTGACCGCCAGTCGATATAGTGTGAATAGGCACTTTATTTCCTTCTGTTTACATGATAGTTGCCTCGTAGAAAATATACTCGCTTGAGAAGTCAATAGCGGCTTTGTGAAGTGTGGCTAAACCTCCTTGACAGCTGCGACTATCAATGCCTACACTGATAATTTCATAAGCATGAAACAGTAGTGTTTCTAGGTAGAAAAATATTCATGTTTATTTTAAAAGCAAATACATTTATACATATATATATATAAAATATAATATATATATAAAATATAATATATATATAATATATATGAAATATGATATATATATATATATATATATATATATATATATATATATATATATATATATATATATAAAAGTGATCGTGTCTGTGTGTGTACAAAATTATCGGAGGAGTTTGGTAGCGTTCTCAAAGGTCAAATCGTTGAACTTTGATCCTTTAGCAGACAAATTTCTGGCTAAAAAACCGATCACATCGATTTTTTCCAAATCTCAGTACCTTGTATATCAAATTTCGAGTCTGTAGACTAAAAATTGACAGAGTTATTGCGTGAGAAAAATGTACACAAACACACAGACAAACACAGAGACACACAGACACACAGACACACAGACACGTTCATTTTATAGATATACTAGCATGGATGAATGGAGTTGCCCAGGTCTACTGATGTGTATGCTGAACAAAAAATAAAAATAAAATAATAAAATAAAAAGCGGTCATTTTTTTTTAATTTGACCCCTATTATGACCCCTAAAAATTTATTGTTTTAGGCTCAAATCAAGTTATTAAGTTAGATACATACATACATTTATATATTGGTAACTAAAAATTTTCGACCCAAACCGATGAAAAACCTTGCCCTATCTCTGAATACCCTTTGTGTAAAACTTCAAATATTTAGACCTGAGCAATTTGGTAGAGACTGCAGATGTCATTGTTTTTAACTTTGACCCCTAGTATGGCACAGTTACATTTATTGTTTTGGGCTCAAATCGACTTAAGTAAGATCCATGTCCAATTTATCTAAAATTTCAAGTGTTTAGAGCCTAAATTGTCGGAGGAGTTTGGTACAGTTCTCAAAGGTCAAATCGTTGAATTTTGACCCCTTAACAGACAAGTTTCTGGCCGAAAACTGATCACATCGATTTTCCCAAATCTCAGTACCCTTTATATCAAATTTCGAGTCTGTAGACTTAAAATTAACAGAGTTATTGCGTAGGGAAATGAAATATACACAGACAGACAGACATACAGACACGTTCACTTTTATAGATACACTAGCATTTCATCCCGGCGTTGCCCGGTTTTTTTTATGTGTATGTGGAGCAAAAAAAAAAAGGGGGTAGTAGGAAGGCAGTCTCGAACCCGTACCGCAAAGAAGAAAAGAACGGGGAAAAACTGACGTCTATGCTGTTATGACCACCGCCAAACCGGAAGTGACATTTTTTAAATTAAGGCTAGACAATCGAAAGGAGAGGATGACTTTCAAAAATATTGGCGAAAAAAGCGACCTCCCTTTGTAAAAGTGCCCAGCGTAAGATGAAGATATTAATATTTTTGGCCGATTTTTCGTATTGAAGGTCATCTGAAAGGTCGACCTTCCAAACCAAACTAGTCCTGAGAAATCCGTCGCCTCTGTCGAAAGTGTTGGGCGGACAAGCAAACATACATACATAGATACAATTATACATAAATACATACATAATACATACATACATTTATATATTGGTAACTAAAAATTTTCGACCCAAACCGATGAAAAAGCTTGCCCTATCTCTGAATACCCTTTATGTTAAATTTCAAATATTTAGACCATAAATTGTCTGATTAATTTGGTAAAGACCACAGATGTCAATTTTTTTAAAACTTTGACCCCTATTATGACCCAGTAACATTTATTGTTTTGAGCTCAAATCAACTTAAGTTAGATCCATGTCCAATTTATCTAAAATTACAAGTGTTTGGAGCCTAAATTGTCGGAGGAGTTCGGTACAGTTCTCAAAGGTCAAATCGTTGAATTTTGACTCCATAACAGCCAAATTTATGGCCTAAAACCGATCACATCGATTTTCCCAAATCTCAGTACCCTGTATATCAAATTCCGAGTATGTAGACTTAAAATTAACAGAGTTATTGCGAAGGAAAATATATGCAGACACACAGACAGACACACAGACACGTTCACTTTTATAGATAGATAGATTAAACAAAAATATATACGTATGCATGAATATATATGGAAACAATTTTGTGTGTACTGTAAGCTTTTTACGCAAATATTATGCAAGTATAAATCATGTAGAATATCTGCATTAATATAATTGCACGTAAAGATGATCATCCCATAAGAAAAGAAAACACTAATAGGGAATTAATTAATATAAATGTTTAAAAGAATATGCAAATTAGCTAGATCTTTTCTTAGTGAATGCAATTCCAGAACCTATATATAAGAAAATTGTATTTTCTTTTAAATAAATAGAAAAGAAGGGTTTTAATATGAATAAGCATACACACAAAAGAAAAACGAATTTATAGGAGTATAGATAGATAGATAGATTTTATATATATATATATATATATATATATATATATATATATATATATATATAAAGAGAGAGGTATATAGAACGAGAGATAGCGAGGGTGAGAGTGAAGATGCACCTGCAAAAATAAACATAGAGGAATTCAATTAAACTACTTTAGAAGAAAGGAATGTAAGTTTATTCATCATATCTCCACGCAACCGATATAGTTTTTTATTACTCATCAAACACTATTTCGTCCTCTTATTCTTGTTTTAAGACCATCTTTTTCCAGTTCAATTGTGTCTCTATCATATTCAAACGTGAGAAGATTAATAATGACGTAGTGACTAGTAAAAGTCACATGACCGCTGGTTGAAAGTCGTCGCATTAAATAAAAACCCACTTAATCACTATTGATTAGTGCTTTGCAGACCCTGAGCTTTGGACATCAGAGTTGATTTTCAACGATGTCTAGGGAGAAAAGTTTATTTTACTTATTTATAATCTCATGGCTTATTAGTACTTCTGACAGCAGTGACGTTTCTTGATCTTTCATCGGTGGAACTTTATATGTTGTATTTTATACATCTGACATACATCTCATTAAAATTACATTTACAATTAAGTCAAGTGAATGGTCAAATGCCAACCTTAAATACAACTCACTTTTCTCGCCAGGTTCTTACCTTTCCATAGACAGAGATTTTAAAGGTGTCTCACTCGTGCCACACATTACCGTAGGACTGTTTCTATACTAATTTCAACTTGTCAGGTTTCAAATTTGATGCCAACAAATTATTGTCCTGAACCGTCCCCAAATAGAATCAAACGCATTTAAACAACTGATCCATTTTCTTATTAACATACATTACCTCAATATTCCTTTGACATTCATTGCCGTTTCAGTGAGGTTTATCGTCGGATGATTCTTCGTCTAGAGATGTAGTGACCTCGAAAAGAAAAAGTAGAGAGCAAGAAGTTGAGCTCAAAATACTTAAACTCAAAATAATGCTGTAACTGAAATGCATGTTTTGGGTTTTAAAAGGCGTTGATTTTTTGCTCACATTATAATGTCCACATTTACCTACGTCCTCAAAATGACAGTTTAGATACAAAGTTGTCCTGAATATCCACATTCGATTAAAAAGACACTCCGGGCCAGATAAAAATAAAAATTGACCCAATTTAGAAGAATTTCTTCTTTTCTGGCTGATGTAAAATCAGATACTACAGTTTGAATCATTCATTTGCTAATGCAAATTAAATGTTACTTTTAATTATTAAAAAAGTAACGAATAAGTTCATTAAAATGTGTGGGAAATTGAGTGTCGTTGGTTATCCTTTGATACTACATTTTGAACCTAGTTCTAATGGCAGGTAATAAAATCATTTTTTAAAGTTTCAATGCTTTATAATTAATATACGTTTTATATAATTTATCTATTACCAAAAAAATCTACTTGTAATTGAGGTTAGATTCTTTTTAAAGCATTTTATTTTGCCCATTAGGATAATGAGAAAAAAATGAGACTTACTTTTTATAATCAGAATTGTGTTTAAAATAGAAGTATATTTAATAAATACAGGTATCACGTCTTTTATAGTTATAAAGAATAATTACATATTTTCTGATAAGAAAATGTATATCTGCTTCTTTCCTTCTTAATCAAAATATAGAATATTCCAAAATTACAGCTTTTTTTTCTTATAAAAAATTAGATTATTTTCCAAAACTTAAAGCACTCCTACATACTTGGGACCAGTAAAGCACCAAACACTAATTAACAAATCTAGGCTCTAAAGGTTAACTAAGAATAATATATTTTATTTAATGCATCAATGTCAAACCTTTCAACAAGCCTAATCACGATGTGTAAAACATCGTATATAGAAATATTTATGCGTAGATGAATCCCTTTATTTGAATAAATTAAACTCATCTTTGTTTTGGATTTTTTAATGGTTTATAATTTGTATCACTTAGAATATTTGTTTGGGATTTTTTAATGATTTATAATTTGTATCACTTAGAATATTTGTTTGGGATTTTTTAATGATTTATAATATGTATCACTTAGA
>NC_136496.1:40989518-41009518 GCF_053919585.1 Euprymna scolopes | reverse complement strand
AAAAATATATGTTCCCGAAAATTATTTTTATTTTCATCATATTTTGCTTAGAGTAAAATTTTTGAGTAGGAAAACCTATCTCTTTACAACCCCCTCCTTTTCATAACGTATCATACTTTCATCAATCACAGTCCATTTTCTGTAGGCTGTTTTTGAACCCAGTCAACGACTGGTACTTCTGCTAGTATATATATATATATATATATATATATATATATATATATATATATATATATATATCACTGTGCTAGACCATGTCCTCATTAATTCTACGCCATTATGCACGATGTAGAAACAAGCCACAAACTTAATTCAGGGAAATAGTTGAATGAAATCATTTACTCATGAGAAGCATAAAAAAGGAATAATTAACTAACAGACGCTCGTTCTTCAACGGAATATGAAATATATATATATATATATATATATATATATATATATATATATATATATATATATATATATATATATATATATTGCTTATCTTTATGTACATAGAGAGATATATAAGTCTGGCAACTGTTTTCTGTAAGGCATTTCTAGTCACATATTTTCATGTGACTTTACTTTATCAGTTTATGCGTGAATTTCAATTGTAAGCGTTCCTATTAGGAGATATTTCTGAAAGATCGACTCTACGCTCTTTAAATCTCTGCTATAATTCTTTCACCCATCTAACATCTGTTTTACCATTATTATTTCACATACCTTCTGATGCTCTCATTATTTACTGCTTGTGCCTCTCAACCACGGCTTATATCAGTCCATTATCTTGCTAAGTATGATTTGGGTCATTTTTCGTATATCATTGCTAATATGTAATGCAATTACTCCCAATAAATTCTCAATGTGCATACTTCTCTGTATAGTGTTGTACTCATTCCTGTATATAATATTTTCATTGCAGAATTTCTCTTCTGTACCAAATTATCGCAGGTTTGCAATAAAAGATGCCACATACAAATTATTCCGTCTAAAGTATAATCCACCATCTTATGTAACTTCTTATCGTCGTTATATAGACATTCAGTCGTGATATTAAAACGCTACACTTCATCCGAAGAGAACAACCACCACAATCGCATTTTTATACGACGTGGCTCACCTTTAGCTTCGTTTTAGCCCTTATGGCAAAATGCGTAAACTAACTATAAAACTATTACTTGAAGCATTTCATTTAATAGAAAAACGCATCGCTTGTAGTAAAAATTAGATGCGGGATCAGTGATACCATTGAGCTCGTAAATAATGAGAAAACGCGTAATGTTGTTGTTGTTGTTTTCTGTATAACATAAACTTTAGCTGAATAAACACACTTAAAGTACTTGATTTTAATAGTCGAACTAGAGCTCTGTAGTGAAAATATTAGTAAATAATTTTGATTTGTTTTTAATCAGAATTTCACGTTAAAATTCGTCTGAAGACTTCTAATAATTAAAAACGGAATAAATCTATAAATATTAGTTTCATTCTCTTATGTTGACTAGCATATTGTTCGTCTAATCTCTTAACATAAGCCACACACATGCATATATACATACATATATATATACACATATTG
This sequence comes from Euprymna scolopes, assembly GCF_053919585.1. NCBI lineage: Eukaryota > Metazoa > Mollusca > Cephalopoda > Sepiida > Sepiolidae > Euprymna > Euprymna scolopes. The sequence goes on along the minus strand of NC_136496.1, from coordinate 41,007,957 downwards.
TATATGCATATATATATACATATATATATACACATATATATATATATATATTGAGTTAAAATAAATATATAACAATTAAACAACACCAAATTCTCCGCGTTTCACCCTCGTTTACTCTTCGTCAGAAAAATACATGCAATTAATATTATTGCCCGTTTTATGTCTACAAATATCAATTAGTTCCATTATTAACTAATGCGATTCTTTGCTATTACTTCTCCCGTTTTCAGCAGCCAATAGTCATGCTTTCATCAACAAAATTAAGTTGCTTTTAATTAAATTTTTATTGAATTTTTTTTTTTTTTTGCGGTGTTAGCAATATTTCTTGGTGATCTTGTTTTAATCTATATTATCTTAAAATGCCTACCTATGTTTTTTGTTTCTTATCGGTTTAGGTTTTATCTAATATTATTATCATCATCGTTATAATTCTCATTATTGTTACCTATACATATATTTGTATATTTTATTTACATTATATATATATATATATATATATATATATATATATATATATATATATAATGTGTGTGTGAAATATTTGGTTAATTTATCCATTGGTTTTCGTGAGTTGAAGATGATAAACTGAATACTTACAGTTTATACTTTTATTTTAAGTATTTTACCTTTTCAAATTTTTTTACAAATATACAAATATAGAGAAATAATAAAAAGGAACACACCGAGTTATGTGTTCAGCAACGTATTTTCTTTATTTCGAAACTTCCTCTGGATGAAATTATATATATATATATATATATATATATATATATATATATATATATATATATATATAATGAGGGGGAGTTATTTCGCTAATTCCTCCCGTTATCTGTTTACTTATATGAATATAAGTATTTTCTAGCTAGTGCAGGGTACATATATAACAGATATCTATTCTTCGGACATCAGAAATCATTTTTCAACACTTGCATGGAATTTTCTTGATGTTATTATTGTTTTTTTTTTATGTCCGCGGATCTTTAAGGAGTGACGTTGTGATTGTCAGCATACGTCGGAAGCGTTGTATCTATGGACACATGTATCTATAGAGACATGCAATAATGAAGATTTGTATCTATGGAGACATGTATCTATGGAAACATGAACGTGAGATACGAGACCAGTGTGGGACAAACACCTCAATCACAGCCTAAAGCGTACACGACTGCAACGAACGGGTCAACATAAGTCAACATAAAAAGACAAAGAATATCCAATGTGTACAGAAACAGAAGAGGACATTTGCAAATTGTTGTGGTAAGTTTCGCTGGATAATCATAGTAAAATGTAAATTGATTGAAGAGCCACTCAACGTCTGACATGGGAAAATATGTTGAAATATGGACGATATCCAGAATAGTAGGAAATACCTTTCGGACGACATTGTTTTGAAGATGTAATTACCTATGTAAGAAATCATCTATTCATTGATAGTACTACTTTTATATTAAATCGTAGAGGGAGCTTCACTTCTGAAATGTTGAATATGTTTATAATTTCTTATTAGAATATGTCCAGGATTAGTAAATATCATAATTTTTACAGTATTATTATATCATCAATATCTCTATTTTTAAGTATATATATATATATATATATATATATATATATATATATATATATATATATATATATATATATATATATATATATATATAAAATAAAAATAAAAATACCAGCGGAGGTTTACGTTATGTTTTGAGGAAAAATAGAAAAACCGAATGAAACTATTAATTTAATTTAGATCATTCGAAAATGATAAAATACGTGATAGATAGAGCTAAAAGAAGACTTTAAGAATCAGCATTAATAGGAAATACTAAAACTATTACGCAAAGAAAAGGCTTCTACCATTTAGCCCCTGGCATGGGGAAAATAATAATCAGAGAACAAAATATCAAAACAGATCCTGGCTAACCGTTTTTCCTTAAATATTTCAAAAAATGAATAAGTTTACAGAAAAAAAAGCGTACATATTTATTTAACGTATTTTTAAAAGTGTATATATAGACATTGAACAACCCAACCTTCCCATACGCACACATATGTTTGTCCTTCCCGACATGGGTAGGATTCAAAAACTGTTCTCTTTTTCGTATGATCTATGACTTTTTCTTTTCTTGCATTTTTACTTTAATATCCTGAAAATGTCCTCTGAAATAAGGACGAAACGTTGATTATTTTAATAATTTCATTCAGTTTTTCTATTTTTTTTCAATACATATATATATATATACATACATATATATATATATATATATATGCTAGTAGAAGTACCCGTCTTTGACTGGGTTCACAAACAGCCTACAGAAAATGGACTGTGATTGATGAAAGTATGATAGGTTATGAAAAGGGGGCGGTTATAAAGAGATAGGTTTTGATACTCAAAAATTTTACTCTAAGCAAAATATGATTAACGTAAAGATAATTTTCGCGAAAATATATTTATTATATCAACTTTGTTCCCATTCGTAGCCAAGAGTGACCAACAAAAATTCCTGACAAAGAGAAAATGTTATGGATATAATAATATAAATATACAAGAAATAAATGTTACCATAGTCAATAAAAGTTACTTTTATGGTAGAAAAGTTCATTGGTTTGTATTTTTAAGTAGCTTGTAAAAAAATTTGTTTTTAATTCACAAATCGGTTTAAAAAAAATCAAAACGTCAGCGAATTTGAAATGGAGAGCCCCGTTTTCAATTTGAAGGAGGGCCACCTGAGCATTCTGTGTAAACAATTTAAGAGAGTTTATCAACTTAAGGAATATTTATTAACATATTTTAATGTTTTCCGTTATTTTGTGCTTGAGGAATATTCGATTATGGCATATGTAGTTTATATAAAAATTCATTTAAGTAGTTATCGCCTCAAATTTCGTTTTAATTTCGGTTCGCTGAAATTATTTCAAGCAGAGAGCATTAAAAACTTTTTCAAAACAAAAAAAAAACACGAACTGAACTTTTATTGACTATGGTAATATTTATTTTTTGTATATTTATTTTTTCGTGTAGTCGTTTGTTGGCTTTTTTGCTAAACACTCTGACTAAATAATATCGACGAAATATCGAAAAAAAAAAGAATAAAAACAGTTTTGAAAAATAATAAATTTTTACTTACTTTGGTAAAATAATCTGAAACAGCAAAATGGGATATAAAAAAAGTAAACACGTAATTACTTTACTTTTTTAAAGCAAAGATACGATATAAATATGAATAAGACAAAAATTGCGCCCTTTTCAAGCAGAACAGCTTCGTTTCAGTGTTACAATATTGAACAGTGTAGTATTGCGCCGTCGGGTTCAGCGTTGTACTATTGTAATTTAAAGAACACGCAGAAACGGTTGTAATCAACTGAATTCCTTCTAGTATACTGACAAAAAGAAGCTTTAGAGATATATAAATAAAAATAAAAAGGTTATGTAAATGTTTTTTAAAAGACAGGGAATCACGTGTGAAGGATTTTTTCGTACTTTTGACACGATAACAAGTAACGTTCTTATTTTTTATTTTTTATCTATTTATCTATTTTCGAAAGAGCGCCACGTGCAAGTAGAGAAGAAAAACAACAGTTATGCAAAATTTGTGTCGAGAATTGTCTAAAGTTCTGACTTTTTGTTTGGCTTTCACGTGAATTTATGATGTGAATTTATTCGACACAATATGATTCTACTAAAAAAAATAAATAACACCTAACGTGAATTCAAATTAAAACTAAGGTGTTATTGTGGATCTCGCCCCTTTTAAAAACCCTTGTTAAACTTTGTGACATATTTACATTCTATGGAGGTCAGGCGCGAACGAACATCCAATAATTTTATCATACCATATTTCTTCAAAGTGAAACATAATGATCAAAGTATACATACGAAAATAGATACGAAAATCTTTGTTAAAGTGTGTTCCATATTTCCATAGAGTACAGTCACGAACGGAGATCCCACAATTATATTATATCATTCCTATTTAAGTTGAAATATTCTGATCAATGTATTCTTATGTACCTCTATATCAAAACCCCAGTAAACGGTTTATTTTTCATTTTTAATTTCCATACTTTGCGGGCCAGGCGCGAACGCAGACCACACAATTTTAATGAACCACTGTTCTGCCAGATCAAACATACCCATTCCTGATCGAGAAAAACTAAAATGTATAGATCACCACATAACACATGTATGTTTTTACGTTTAAGAAAATATATACACATTCAATCTGTTTAGGGTAATCAGGAAAATAAAACCTTATAGTAAAATATTTATCAATTTATAAAAAATCGGAATCGGAACCGGGAATTGTATCGGAATCGGTAATTTAGTACGGAATCGCCCCATGCATATATATATATATATATATATATATATATATATATATATATATATATATATATATATATATATATATGTGTGTGTGGGGGGGGTGTTAGGATTATGTGGGCGTTATGAAGCATAAAAACAATGTTTTAATATTTAACATTTTATCTTAATATTTCAAACAATCTTTCCCTCTTGGTCACAAAATATAATGAAATAAATATTTTTTGTGGTTAATACGGGGAACAGCTGGAAATATAAAAATAATAATATTAAATATAACAAAAACAAATAATAAATAGGGATATTATTACACAAAGTTACCAAGTTATAGAAATTAGATAATTAAATAAGACATAAAAAGTATATATATATATACGAGCAAACAGTTATATTTTATATATATGTATATATATATATATATATTTATATATATATATGTATATGTGCATAACAAAATCTAATAACTATTACTGATTGTTTGAACTCTTATTGCTGAATAAGATGTAAATGCAACTAAAATTGACTGGTGTAGGTAATACAATAGTGGCATATTAATGGGAAATAAAAATGAATGTAACTAAATGAATGACTTAAATAAAGAAGAAACAAGATTAACGACATAAATAGAATAAACAGTAGCGATTTAAATATATTTACGAAAAGAAATGAAAAATTGAAAATGAGAAACATTATAAAAATAATAATGCAGAGTTTAGGACAACGAGCAGTGATATTTTAATCCTCATCCCTACTTAACATCGCAGGATGAGACTTTTAACATGAACAAAAACCGTTTATGCTTGCATATTGAACGCTAAAAACAAAAAGAAAACTCGAAGAAAATGTCAGTAAGCGGGGCATATCAGGAGAGTAAAACGTATGATGAATTAGTGTGAATATGAGAATCACGTAAATTATTAAATAATATGAATAGACAAAAATCGTTTTCGTAACCTTTGATGAAACGTGTTTAACTTTGATTGTGTGTCCAAAGAGATCCTATATAACTTCATTTATTATGAAGTAAGACAAAGTTTACGGCATTCATTAAAACAAAACCTAGACGAGAAATAATCAGGGACGTCTTTATTGACAGTAATTTTAATATATATATACTAAATATGGCTGACATGCAACAACGTTTGGATGGAAATCCCATCGAACGAGTTGGTGAGAAAGGATTTTTTCATGAAAACATCAAATCATAAAATTGTCATCCCATTAACGAAACGTGTATAATAAAGAGATCCTAGATGAAATAAACAAGAGTTATATAAAAGAAAAAAATGTAAGTCTTTGAATTTCAACAAAGTTTTGTACTATATATGCTCTGCAGCTGCTCGAAATAAATGGTGATTCAGTTTGTATCATAACAGCATCAACCCGTTCAATGAAAACGGTATACATTGAAATTAACACTATTTCAAAAATAAACATTAAAACTCACTTTAAAGAAGAAAATCAGAGACAAATACTACCCATAAAAGACATCTGATTCCATGTTAGAATGTTCTAAGATATCTGATATCATGTTAGAAGATTCTCAGGCTACTATCATAAGGTTTATGCCGAATATTATAGTGATGAGAAGACTTAACTGTCGTTTGTGCGGTCGGGTTTCGATCCTGGCATGAGGTAGTTGCTTGTTTAGCCGCACTGATGAGATGTGATCGAGCGAAACAGTATTGTATGTGGATGACACACACACACACACATATGTATATATATATATATATATATATATATATATATATATATATGTATGTATCTAGAAGAACTCGTCTCGTTTATGAGTAACGCTTTGTGTACTTTTCCTTATTTGTTCTCATGTTGTTTGTCCACTTGCAGAGGTTCATGGCATTATTGTTTAATTACGACATCCATTAAATCACAGGTGAGGTAAATTATAGACAGTAAATGCCAGTATAACGTGATATCACTAATTAAATACAAACTCTGCTATCCGTCTTTCATACATATCACCAGCCTGTTAGTAACAGGAGTCGCTATTTGGTGTACATATATCTGGTAAAAAGCGACATTATTATTGCACCAAACTAATATCATACAAACTAATAGCAGTGTAACTAGAAATTTTGAAAAAAGCATTAAACTATTTAAAAAAATTCACTATATTTAATAGTAATATACCAAATTACTACCTATCCAACATACACACAACATTTTAATGCATATAATCCTGATTACCGGATTTTAAATAGTGGATCTAAATATCAGTTAATTTGACACATCAACTTTATTTTATAATTAACAAATTTCAAAGTTTCTTCTTTGTGGCATCCCATTCTACATAAACTAGGATACATTGCTAGAATTAATTAAAAACAATACCGTTTTCAGTCTAAAAATTTACTATTATATAAACAAGCTTACGTAATCATTGTAAGAAAATCAAATTCGTCCAATGAAAATGACTCTTACTATAAGTGAATAATAATTTCTTGTAATTTATTTTCTTTTGTTTAATCAAATTCAGATTAATATTAACTAATATACATTTATTACAAAGGAACATTTAACTGTTTTCTAAATAAGTACAAAAGGTGGTTTAGAGACTGAAATACAGGAATCGTCACCTTCTACCCTGATGATTACGTAAGCATGGAACACTACTACCTGTAGGTATAAAGAACAATTATTGATTAATTATAATAAATATATATATATATATATATATGAATATTTATTATAATTATTCTTTTTATAAATACAGGCACTAGTGTTTCATGCTTACGCAATCATCAGTGCAAGAAGTGACAATCCCTGGAGGTCATGAGATTGAAACTCAGCCATGTTAGAGCGGCTGCTAGATCAACAGTTGTATAATATCGGGTTGTTTGTAGTGTCATGTCGCGCATGAAAAGGAACCCTGAACTCATCCCCAGTGGGCTATCCCGAGGCCACAATCCCAGTAGATGGCAGGACAACTGATGGTTTGCTTGTGTTGCATGCCTGGTATTCTGCATAACCACTTGTTTAGCACCCCTTACCTAAACTGAAACTCTTAAAAAATGGCAGTACAATAAAAAATTACGCTAAAACCAGGCCCAAACTCAAACAACACAAACCTGCCTTCTCCCCTGATGCTTGCATTTACGAACATCCGTGGGCTTAGAACTAATTTAAATGATGTCGAAGCATTTCTCCTAAAAAACACCCCGGATATCTTAGCACTAAGTGAGACTAACCTACACTCCTCCATCCCCTCTACCTACTTTAACATGCCTGGATATCTCCCACTCTGCCGTAAGGACTCTGACAGACATATGCACGGGATTGGAGTATATATTCGGAACACCCTCCCCTTGACGAGAGAAACTAAACTAGAATCGGACAATCAAGTCTTTATGTGCTTTAGACTTAATATGCAACATAACATTAGTTACTTTTATTTTCTCTACCGCTCTCCCTCGGCCCGGGACTTTACTCTAATAAACAAAGTCTCTGACAGCATAGATACAGCACTTTCCCTAGTCACTAGCGCACAATGTGCCTGTATTTCGTGACTTCAATGTCCACCACAGAAACTTGCTTGGATTTTCTACTCACACAGACGCGGCTGATATAACTACATATAACTTCTCTAAATCTCATTCTCTATCACAGATGATTATGTATTCAACCCGTTTCCCAGACCAGCAAGAACAACACGCATCACTTCTAGATCTGTTTCTGACCACAGTTCTCGATAACTGTGTAACTAATGCCCACAGCCCACTTAGGAACGTCGATCATGCAGAGGTAATAGTTGAAATAGCCCTAAACTTTAGAGCCAAAACTGAAGAGTCACTGCTCAAAACAACGAGATATTATAAAAAGGCTGACTGGGAGGTCATCAGGGATGTCATCAGGGACGCCCCATGGAAAAATATCTTTTCACTTCCTACTGAACAGTGCGCAAATGAGACCACTGAATGGTTCAAAACAGCAATTAAAGCACATGTTCCCACACGGAAATTTTATAGCAAGCCCCACTCTCTCTAATGGTTTACCTCTACTTGTGCAGCTGCCACCGCGCAAAGGCAGCATGCGTACCGCAGATTTAACCGACATAAGTCCAGTTCAAACAGGCAAAAGTATATAGAAGTCATAAGTAACTGTAAAAAAGAAATAGCGACAGTTAAGAGAGAATTTACTGAAACCACCAAAAAACGCATCAAAGCACAGAAATTAGGAACCCGCGACTTCTGGAAAATCTACAACAGTGTAGTAAATAATGGACAATCAACAATCCCCAACCATCCAACAATCAAGAGGTTGTGTGATCTGCAACTGAGAAGGCTAACATGCTTGCCAGTCGGTTTGCCTCCAACTACACACGGGACACTGCCAACCAGCACCTCCCTGACTTTCCTTTGCGGACAGACGCCACACTAGACGATCTGAAAATCACCCCTTGTCAGGCGCATACTATCATAAGAAATCTTGACACTGCAAAAGCATGTGGACCTGATCTCATCCCGGCTGTGCTATTAAAAAAGTGCTCAGCCGAAGTAGCCCCAGTTCTCCCCAAACTTTACAACAAATACCTTAATGAATCTTGCTTTCTTGCTTCTGTAGTACCAGTTTTCAAATATTCTGGCGAAAGAACTGACCCATTAAATTATCGCCCCATAAGCCTCCTTCCACTTTTCGCCAAAATATTTGAGGCCAAAATTAACCAAGTTTTAGTCCATCACCTTACAGATGCTAAACTTCTTACTTACCAACAATATCGATTTAGGCAAGCCCGTTCAACAGCAGACATCCTAACTGTAATCTCAGAACGTATATACCAGGAACTGGACAAAGCGGGGGAGGGTAGATCGGTAGCTCTAGATATATATAAGGCTTTTGATAGGGTATGGCATGAAGGTCTTCTCAAGAAATCAGATCATATGGTGTCACTGGAAGAATACATGACATAATTAAATCCTTCTTAGATGAGAGAAAAATCCAGGTTGTCCTCGACGGTCGTACATCCAAACAATATGATATAAATGTGGGAGTGCCTCAAGGGTCTAACCTAGGACCTCTGTTATTCCTTATATTCATAAATGACCTCCCTGATGAAATTGCCTGTGAGATGGGTATATATGCTGATGACACCACACTCTATAAAAAACACCACAGAAAAACAACTGAACACATATTTAAAGAAATGGCAGAAACACTAGAGGATTACCTCCGATCTGTAGTGGAATGGGGACATGAATGGGTGGTCACATTCAATGCTGCCAAGACTAAACTCGTTTCCTTCAATAATTACAAGAAACCTTCTCTGCCACCAATAGCAATGCCCAATGACTTTTTATTTGAAAGTACATCCTTTAAACTCCCCGGCCTAACGCTCTCGGGAAACATGAGTTGGAACGATTACATTGAGAGTATCGCCCGAACCGCTGCGAAGAAGGTAGGTTCTCTCTACCGTACTAGAAAGATACTAACGCCCGAAAGTATCCTATACTTCTATAAGGCCACTATTCGCCCATGTATGGAGTATTTGTTGTCATATTTGGGCTGGTGCATCTGCCACTAGTCTCTCGCTCCTAGGTAAGGTTCAAAAGAGAGTCGCCAATCTGATAGGTCCTGAACTGTCATGTAAACTCCAGCCCCTGTCCCATAGACGAGATGTTGCACCCATCTGCCTTTCTACAAGTCCTTTAACGGTGAATTCTCTGACGAACTGCAAGCACTTGTGCCCCCTCGACGAAAATACCCTCGAAAAACCTGACAAGCAGCTAAATCCCACCCTTCACCGTAGAGATCCCTAGATGTAAGAGAGCCTTCTACTCCAGTAGTTTCTTCACCAGGACAGCTAGACTTTGGAATTCACTGCCGGGTCCCTGCTTCCCCAACTATACTGACATGCAGAAGTTCAAGTGCAACGTGAACCGACATCTTGCTGCCCATCTCCCTACACAGTACCCCTGATGACTATGCCCCTGATAGTAGCCCCCTACACCAAAGTGGCAATATGCCTTTTTTGGGGGTGAAAATGTAATAATAATTAAAATCAATTACCCCAGGACCACCAAACAATTACGTCGGGAATAAAAAGAATTAAGAAATATTAAACGCTTAATATATATATATATATATATATATATATATATATATATATATATATATATATATATATATATATATATATATATATATATATTATGCACGTAGGTACATCAAAACTACTTGCGCCAACGTAAAACCTTACAACTGTTAACATTCATATCGATAAAAAACATAATATGAACCGCAAAAATACTCACCGTTCTTTATTGTTTTTATATTTGAGGTAAGAACTGTTTTTGTGTTCACTATTAATAAATATCCACGTCTATTTGGACTCAAGAAAAGATTGTATTCATTCATTTTTTCACTTAGGTTTCCAAAAACAAACACTTGACAGAGTTTAATATAAAAACGAACATCCCCGATACGCTTCGTGGTTTTGTATAAATAGCATAAATGTATTAAATGTGCTATTTTATAGCCGTATAAAGACATTAATATAAGATATTGGCTCATTTTCACTCCTGGAATATAGAGATCTGTTTGCTTGTTTTGTCTTATTTCTGTCTTTTTTGTACTTTTGCAAATGGTTATTAATAATTATGTTGAGGCTATATTCGTTGGAAAAACATAAAACACTTTTTTTTCATGACTAGTGACCAAAAGTAAAATGAATAGGAATTATCTCGATCATCCAGACTAACGTTCTCATCCTAAATGTTAGTTTTTACAACGTGTCGGCTGATGTAATCTTATACCTTCTTCAGATGTATTTGTCGAACCCGAGAATCTCTCGAACTCGTAGAATTGCAGGAATTTTCTAATAGATCTCTTTTTCTTACATATGAAAGTAACATGCTTTTCATCCGTCAACCGTGGCGGAGTAGAAGTCCTAATTAATTTGCAATTGTTTTCCCAGTGTCACCCGCAGTCAGAATCGAACTATCTACCGCAAAAATGTCACTTAAAAAGTAATTCTGTTAACTACATTAACGTTACGCCACACACCTGCAGTACGAGTTTTAATATTCGGCGGTGACGATGATTAAAATCCAATTGGGGAAGGCTTATAATTTCTAACCATGTCATCGCTGACGACACAAGAATATGATACACTCGTAAAATAAATAAATGGTTTCGTTATAGATATTTCATAAAAATTCCAAAGTTCGACATAAAGGTGCTCGTGTTCGATCGAATGTTTCATCTTCTGCAAGATTATGCAAATGCGTATATCTAATGTTTTTTTTAATAATTTTTAACAAAGCTTAAATAACGACTTGTATCAGGACAAAATTAATGACCGTCTGATTTTTGCATTATTTAATTAGTGAAGATATTTTATTTTTAATTTTGATTGATGTCCACATTGTAATTGTTATACCGACCTTCCTTGAACAGAGGAATTTACACCGATGAGCACTTTAAATAGCGCTAGTAATTTCAACAGCGGTGAGAGAGATGCTACTGCACTTCAACTGCTAATCGAGTGCCCAGCAGATATACACGCTTTTCTATCTTTGTACATTATTTATAATACACTTGTTCATTAACCAAACCTTGACTTGATTGTTCTTATTTTCACTGTTGTTCAGCGACACAACAGTAATTAAAAACATTAATTATGATTTCGCTAAGTAATACCAACATTATACAATTTTAGAAATATCTTACAACGCTACAAAACCTCCCTATAATAACAGCATCATTACGTTCTTGCTTAATCGCCAATCGTCGTATGTTCGATTGATACAAATTACCAATGCCGTTTCAAGGCGAATTAAAATAGTGCAAAAAACGCTTTTAATATTGCAGTACAAAAGAATACACTTCATAGTGTCATCTTTACATTTCGTGTTAGCTACATAATAGAAATAGTGTATTAATCTAGTTTAAAAACGTTTAATATATTAGACTTTTATAAAAAAAGAAGACATTGTTCGATTTTATCATTTGTAAATTAATTATTATATTATTTAATTGGAATTCTTTTAGAGATTATTATACTTTATTAATTTATTAATTTCGGACTATTATCCTTATCTTTTTTAATTGTTGGTTTCACGAAGTGTTGGACAACTATTTCTGTAGCCTTCGTCAGGTGGAAACTGCGATGAGATAGGAACTCCAAAAGTCCTAACTACATACTCGCCAATTACTGTCTTCCATAGTTGTTGTCGTCTACCACGTTTTGGCCAAGTAGGCTTCTGACCGGCCTTGTTTAGGATTGAGTATCTTCGGACTATGCTCACCTGAAACTGAAGAGATTTAACGGCTCTATTCATTGCGCCACGGGCTCCGAACATTATAAGTAAATGAAATAATATGATTTTTTTTTAATTTTAAAAAATTCAAAAAATTAATTTTTTTCCAGAATATAAAAAAGAAAGTTGTTTACATTTCCAAAGGTTGGATATAAAATTCTTATAAAAAGTAAACTATGAAATATGGATTAACAGGATAAAATTGCGCACGGAAGAATTAAGAGAAGCGTAAGCAAAGGAAAAGAAAAATAAGAAAGTTTAAAATGTAAATCAACTCAAATTCTTGAAAGATAATCCTTCAAAAATTATGTGTACTCCTGAAACGAAAGTTAGTATCTAGTACACTAGAAAATTATATATGCATATATATATATATATATATATATATATATATATATATATATATATATATATATATATATATATAAAGAGAGAGCTATATCATGTTACTAATTATTAGGACTGTGACAAGAGAATATTTTTTTCATTAGTTTGACTCTCGAGTATATATCAGTTAACAATTTAGATGAAGTGATGTGGTTCTCGATTGATTAACTGTGTATAACTGTGTCGGCTATATACTTGAGAGTGAAAATAATGATAAGAATATTTTGTTATATTAGTCCTACTAATTATGTAGATCTCGAAAATAATCGCGGCCATACTTTAGTATTTGTATATCTTTTACGTGTATATTCTCTGTATTTAAAAAGCTGCTAATGTATTCTGCCCTATATGACCTTTATATTGCAGTAACAGAAACATTTCCCTTTCAACAATGTCAATGGTTTATCCACTGATATTTATGCAATTTGAATCATTCGTTTCTGTTATGGAAGTTATTATATGTAGATACTTTTATGATCGCAGTTTTTACTTAGACGTTTTCTTTAACCAAATTTCTCTTTGGAAGACAGTGATTCCGAATTCCGGATTCCTTCCATAAGTTCAGGGATGTCTCTATTGATTGAGCTGGACTTTGGTATGCGATCAACAGGAATACTTTAACTATGTTCACTAACGATTTCAATGACCACCTTTGGTAATTTTACGATGTCGGTTTAACCCCAGTTGTAATAGAGGCATTAGACTTTATTATTCTACCATTTGAAAGCATCAGCTTTGTCCTTAGTAAAGCTCTAGTTTAAAGGCATTAATTCGTTATGGCCAGAGGCGAGCAGTCCATATTGTGCTTGATTGCACTGCTCGATTTCATTGATTTGCTATTGGTTACTTGATTTATGATTCGACCCTGCCCTTTTCGTCTTACAATGATCGGGTGCCTTAATTGAATATGTTTGAAAAGAAACATAATCTTATTGAGTTTAACTTAATACTGCATTAGCCTTTTCGGTTGTTTAAGTATTCAACTCGTTATGATGTAACTCTCACATGCTATTTGAGAACACTGCATTATCTATGTATTAATACATTAGCGTGTGTTATTTTTTGTGTCACGCTTACACCCAGACCGTTAATTGATATGTACTTCCATTTCTTGTCATAAATAATTTTACCAAGAATTCTTCATAATTTTTGGTTTTGGTGTCCATTATAATTGATGGCACTCCAGTAATCTATGTTTTTTTATACAAATAATTGCATCAAGAATTCTTAATAAGTTTTGGTTTCGGTTTCGATTATGGCTGAAGGAACTAAAGTTATATATATATATATATATATATATATATATATATATATATATATATATATATCATGAGTTTTTATTTCGGTTTCGATTACAGCTTATACACCCAAGTCATATAGATATTTTTTTTAATCGCAACTTTATAATATATAAAAATCGCTAAGACATTTAATCTACAATAATATATACGAAATATACAACAATTATTATATATTTAAGTGTACTTTACGACCGGGCTTTTTCGGACGTTCGTGCTAGCTTAGATAAATACTTTTGCAGTTTTAACAAAAAAGCTACAATAATTTCAGAGCGTCTACATTTATACTGAACATCTACAAAATGCCAACATCAATATATTACATATGAATGAGTCCCCTGTGGAATTTCCGCATATCTCGCTAGTATTTCTTTCGAAATGATGTTGCAATTTTTAGTATGTAATTAGGACATGAAATTATTTACTTACTTATCGGATTTTTATAATTTATCAAAATATCCTAATATACATTTCTTGGCAAATATGTTACCATTATCTACAAGAAAAATCCTTGAAATTTAACATATTAATAAATATTGAAAATAAAATATGATTAGCATGTTTATTCATACAAACATTATTCGCTACATATGTGCATACATGTTTCTGCTGAAGCCCATTTAGAGAAACAGCATCCTCGAGCCATTTTACAATGGAACCGGATTATAAATAGTATTTTATACAGAGTTTCTTTGTTATTTGTAAAGGCATTTAATATCTAATTAATAAAATAAAACGAAAGTAAAATAGATGCTAGAGAACATGGTTTAATTGGAGAGTGAAGAAGGCATGGGAATTTAAATTTGGGAGGCAATCTTGCATAACATTTTGATGACTTTTTTTATCATTTCTTATTTTATTCTAAGCTGTTTATCGTTGTCACTGATGTGGATTTTGAATTCGGTCAATCAGTTTAGCCACTTTTCCAGAACATTTTTAGTACTTTTTGATAAACTCCAGAGTTTCAATGGATTTACATCTATGCATCAAATATTCATGTAATATCCATAATCAAGTATGTCTTGTTATTGTTTCTTTATCATCAGTAGTTTTTGTTCGATAAAATAAATCTTTGATGTTGATTTGTCAGTTTTACGTGCATATTGTTGCAAAGTGTTGTTAAAAGAAAAAATATAATTCAATTAAATTCCATCTAAAAAATAATTTGCTTGGCTAAGAATAATATTCAAATTACCGCTATATATATTAGAATGGAATGATGACTATTAAGTTCACTCGGGGTCTTTTTCGCAATGCAATTATCAATTATCCTTTTTATCATTTAATCTTTCCTCAGTTTTTAACATTTAATGAAGTAAAAAAAGCGGTTTAAATATATTTTAGTTGCTATTTACTCTCCAAGTATTGCATAAAAGTAATGTCGTTGATCAGGTTGTTTTTCTAATGTGGGTAAAATTTAAATTATGAAAAAATTGGAATTTGTGTTAAGTTATTTTTTTTAAATGCCTCAATCTAGAAAGCTTCCTATCTGATTACTAACAAGCAAATTGTTACTACAATTTGATCTTACTCTCAATGTTAGCCCACTTAATGTCGAATGTCTTCAGAAAACAATCGCAACATTTTATATTAAACAAATCATTCGAGCATCGTCGTTAACGTAAGTACGCACTTCGGTACAAATGTGTTTTCGCCCGTGAATTATAAAGTAACTTTATCTGGTTACTTGATAAATCCATGCCGAAAACACACATATACCGAAGTGCGCAATCCACCAGTGACATCGATGAAAATCTTAGGATAAAATAAATTCTGTTTTATACATGCATGTGCGACTGTCATCTTCTACTTCCGATCGTCGCTTTTCCATGCTTAGTCAGTGATCCCCTCGTAATTGGTGGGGTTCTGTTTTAATTACGACGAATCTGATCATGCTTTTAAATACATCAAAGACTTGCTGGCTTTCAATGGTTTTAATTAGAGATAGTTTATACATTGGAGGAGAGACCAATATCTAATTCTAATTACTTCTTAATTTGTTTTCTTAACATGGCAACGCAGAGAGAATCTCAAGGATATATTCACTAAAGTTCCATCTACATTTACAGAGACATATCGCCTGTCTCACTTCCCGACTTCGATTGACTACAACCTGTTTCGTCCCCCAAAACAGTGGCGTCATCTCAACGTTATATCATTCGACACATCATTATTACAGCGTTTTGTCTAATAAAGCTAACCATTTATCTCCGCTCAACTTCGCCAGCTTCAGGTGTGTTCATGTCTGTTTGCCGTCAGGTTATTCTGACAGGTACTATGTAACTCTCTCCGAAATTCATCCTAGTATACATATTTTCTTCTTACTGGCGTACGGTTCAAAATATAACACAATTATCAAGCCAAAAAATAATGTATCAAAACATGTTTTATTCATTTCAATAATTTGTTTCTCATAATCAGTGATTATATCAAAGCATATAATTGCATGGTCGTCTTCTTAGAGTATTTGCTAGTACATAACATCTTCCAATAATCATGTATGCTTCTACACGATTTCTGATTGGTCGATTTCAAAGCTGTTTGCTGACATGTCTGCGTCGAAGTGTAAACGAATGAAATTGTTTATTGTCTTAACGTTTGACTGGATCAACATTGCGTTATATTTGTTCGGGTAATGTTGTTTCTAAAGTAAAACAAACACCCACTGGGAAACGGTCAGTTTCTATTGCGGAGTGAGTATTTTTACCCGAATAATGTCGAATGACCAAATTTGAGCTGATCAGAAAAACATGTCTGTTGCTAGGGACGATGGGTGCGCGATAACTATGGGCAACTTTCTTTTTTACTGACATTTTGCCACATCGATCTTTCTTTATTTAGTAACAGTACAAGTAAAACTGATTAAAAGATGGACAGAAAGTTTTTTTTTTTGTTTTTTTTTAATATAAAATCGCTTTAAGCAACTTTCAGTTATTGGTCCCTCGACAAAAAAGGGTGGATCTGTGTCCGTTTGTCCGTTAGTCCGTTCCTTTGTCCGCACTTTTCTCAATAACTACGCCGTAGAACATTTTGAAATTTTTCACAAACATTGAACATAATATGAGTTAAAAACAAAAATCGGCTGTCCCCCTAGGGGTGCCTTTCGGGTTAAAATGGCTACAATTGACGCTTTTATGCTTATTAAAAAATTGATGCCTTGGATTTTTATAAATTTTCTGAAAAGTTGTTACTGATTTCTAAATAATTTTGTTTGTCTATACTTCGCGATAACTCTTGGGTGTGCCCCAGCGGCTCTTTTAGGGCTAATAAAAACACTCCATTTTTTGGATTATTTTACCATATTTGTCCAAAATTTTCAGTGTCTGTCTATTTAGCAGTTTTGCATGGTGCTTAACTCATATTTAAATATGTTAAGGCCTTGGGGACATTTGGAGCTAAATGGGTGAGAGGGGAGAATGATGAACTTAATCATTTCTTTTTTTACATGGTGCAGAATTTAAATGTACATATGTGAAGGTCTAAAAGAGCACCGTTTGTTCATTTTCACCAGGATTTCATGTCCCCTGGGAAATTTAGGGGCTAAATGGAGAGGGAAAATGCTGAACTTAGTCATTTGTTTATGCCTCGTTCACTGTACACTGACAGGAGACGATGCATGCGTCACTTGTTTTGTAAGAAAATGAGCGTGTACGAAAAGCTCGTATTTCATTTGTTTTGAAACACAAAATATCCATTATACTTGATATTAAAAACATATATTTTACATTTAATTTAGTTAGTTTAAAAGATCATGCGGTTCCTTCCTGGAGTAAACACCCCACTTCTTTGTTTCTCTGAATACTGAATTTATTTTTAATTTTTTTTAAATTGCGATCTACTGTTAAATTGTAAGTCATAAACAAAACTACCACAGAGGATGTATTTACGAACCTAGAAGCTAAATCGTCCACCAAAAACAGGATGTCAAGTCTGGAAAAAAGGTATAATAGGAAATGAACATATACTACACTATTCGACCCCCTTAATCGAAGAAATAATGCCTAGTGAACAATTTCATGACACACAACATATATTTCACTACATCCTAAATAAGAGGGTAATGCCTGAAACGATCGTTTTATTTAGCCAGAAAAGGTAATATACTATTCTTCTCTTAATTGAGCATTTAAAGGTGGTACAATATTACTATGAATAGA
>NC_136496.1:40979518-40984518 GCF_053919585.1 Euprymna scolopes | reverse complement strand
TTTTATATAGCCTTTTTACGCAAATATTACGCAAATATAAATCATGTAGAATATTTGCATGAATATAATTAGACCTAATAATAAACTGAAGATGATCATCCCATAAGTAAACCGAAAAAAATAATAGGCAATTTTATTAAAATGAATGTTTAAATATATGCTAATTAGGTAGACCTTTTGCAGATAAATGCAATTGTACGACCATTATACAACAAAGTGGCATTTCTTTTAATTAAATAGAAAAAAAGTTTTTAATATGACTATGAATACACAAAAATCCAAATTGATAAGAGTGATATATATGAGGGCTGTTTTAAACGTGCAGTTTATCTTTTCAAACTAAAATGTTTAAAAGCTACAAAAACAGAAGTTGTACGATGAAAATGAGCGACATTTAGCAGCAAGAAACTATTTTTCTACATAGTCAATACAATTCTAAATACACTTTTTTCTAGCGATAAACGATAGTTGTGCATGGGCGGCCGTATCGCACCTTGTCACACGAGGACGTTTTAAAAATAAAGCCGCTTATTTTTTAATTTAAAAAGTTAAAGAGGTATGAAGAAAAGACAGGTACTTTTAAAATCGAGCGATTATTTTGTGCTCCAGAATTTATTTCGCATTATAGTCATCACCATTATCAATGCACATTTGCAATAGAATACCATCACGCATTAGTGCTTCTGACGCAATCCCTGACATGAGTAAATTACTTAGAGTCTTACACCGTCGATATCAGTAACAGAGCCATGAAACCTCCAGGTCATTAATGCATAAGTTCAGTCATGATAACAATGGCAGAGAAATTCGAGGTATTATTTTATAACATTCCTCATATATACAATGAAATTATATATGTGCGTGTTACAGTACAAGATTAAATTTTGTTATCACAGAGTTTACGTACGTGAAGAGATAGTTTGCCAAAGAACTTGCAACGGCGAAATACTACGTTGGAATTGTTCCAGTTGATTAACGAAGTCAAGAGCATTCAAGAATAATCCGAGCGCGGAAAGCGACTCACCGACGTAAACGTGAGATTTAATCGTCGTTACTTCTTCAATGGTGGACACACGCATGGCGCTGGCCAGCATAATTGTCCAATATTTCGTCTATTTGTCTCGTCTGACAAATATTATCATGAATAAATACTTGAGCAACAGTAAGAATAGATATGTGTAATACAATCTATATGTTTAGAGATTTTAAATATCGTATTTGTATTACAGAACAACTGACGAAATCGTAGATTCTTACAGGAATTTCAGGGACTGACATGTTATTATTGTCAGTGAATTTATTTTGATATGCCTTGAAAGAAGGGTAACTGCTTTGTGTCAGAACGTATCAGCCACAGTCAGCTCGATGCTGGTTGTAACAGATTTATTTTTACTATGAACGTTCTCAAAGAGTAAAACGAATATCACTTAATTCATTGGAGTGGTGACGGTCGTGTTGAATTATGACTGCCAGCAGCGAATTGAATGCGTTTGCACATCATCTATCTATCTATCTATCTACCTATTCTATCTATCTTTTATCTATTCTATTCTATATCTCCTTCTATCTTCTATCTTGCAAATGTAATATGCACAAACTGCAGCACAATATCTGAGGTGTGTTATAGGCATATTACCCGTCCACTACCTCGCTGATCGTAGATTCCTATATTTTATCTGGTGAGAATTCACTGCAAAAATCTGTAAGGATCAATGGAAGTAGTAAACTCTTCTCTCTCTAATAAATTCCTCCTTCCACCGTCACCCATTTACACCGTTCGTGATCGTTCAGAAGGGACAGTTACGAACGAATACCGCCTTCGGTTTAAAAAAAAAACTGGACTGAAATTTGGGTGAAACACACCACGCTTACTTTTAGGTTGCTTATTTACCATTTATTTTCCAACATTTGTAAACTAAAAAAAACAAGGATTCTTTCCATTTTTTAAATAAATAAACAGATATTACATCATTTCTGTTTTATTTCGCTTTGTTCGATGTATTTTTTCTCTGTCTTCGTTTTTCCGATTTTCCTTGGAAGTTTAACATCGTTGCTTCTTTGTTTTTTTCTCTATTTTCGTTTTTTTCGATTCATTTTGGAAGTTTAACATCATTTCTTTTTATGTTTTTATTATTGATACAGGGTTATTATTCGCTTATTCTTTATTTCCCTCCCTTTACACACACATACCTACAAAAGCCCAGCAAACGCCGGATAAATAATATACAAATATTTTTCGTAACTGCAGAACTAAAAATCCATTTTTTCCCCTGTTCGTATATAACAAAATATTTTCCTTTTCTGTTTAAATTTCTTTTTTTTGGGGGGGGAGGGGAGGGGGGTCCGTCTTACGTTCGTATATAACAAAATATCTTTTTTCTGTTTTTTATTTATTTGTGGGAAAGTCCGTCTCACGTTCGTATATAACATTTTTTTTTTAGATTTCGGTGTGCTAAAAACGAATCTGCAAACCGTTTCCGTCGCACAAAAATACTTTTTATGATATCAAGAAATTACTTTTTCGAAAAGTGGGTGATCACTTTTCCATGTTAATTTAGCTTAACATTAGCATCCACTCGCTGGCCACCTGAGAGAGGGGGCGTTTTCTTTCGTATTTATTGGCTAAAAGGTTTTTGGACAAGGCAGTTCGTTATGTGAGTGTATATTTACCAGCCTTGTTTTATGCTCGCGCGTAGCGTAAACGAAAGCAAGGGCTGTGAGATGAAAAATAGTCCCACAGTTCAGGGGTTATCAGCCAATAAATACACAACAAATGCCGCTCAGGTGATCAAAAAGTGAGTGCTCATTCTAAGTTAAATTTACATCGATAATTGATCACCCACTCTTTTTTGCGAAGGAAACGGTCTGCAGATTCGTTTTAAGCACACCGAAATCTACAAAAAATACTTTGTTACTTCCGAACGTGAGACGGGCCTTAAAACATACTTATTGAAAATGTGATCATGTGCTTAACAAATTTAAAATGTAAACTGCAAGATGAAGTTTTGAAATGAGTACACGTGTCTTATTTTATTTAGCATGAAAAACATTGACCAATAAAAATGAAATTTTCGGTACTTATGTAGTTTTGGTGCCTTGCTAAAATCTAAGGTTATTATTTGGAAAACTTTTCTTAATGAGGAGGTGAGTGTGTTTTCTAACTATTGTGTGCTTCGACCTTACAATTAGATAATAATAATAATAATAATAATAATAATAATAATAATAATAATAATAATAATAATAATAATAAACTATAAAAATAGTACGGTTACCATCTGCCATCGTATGCATCCGGGAACAATATCTCCTGTAAAATTAAACCAAATTTTGGTGCTTATGCATTTTTGATATCACGCAATTTTAAATAGTTTCTTTAGGTTCAATTAAAGTTTCACGATATCTTTCTTTTTTTTACCTGTAAGGTGTAAGCACAGATTAGTTAAAATATACATCATTCCCATGTTAAGAATGCCTTTCAAAATAATAACATTATGTTTTCAGCACAGTAACAAAATATATATAAGTACCCAAAATTTTATTTTTATTATTAAAACTATAAATTGTTAAGTGAAAGTACCGTTTTTTTCTGCATTTTTGGAATTGTACTGAAATAATACCTTTTTTGTTTTTGTTTTTGTGTTTGTTTTTGTTTTTTTTTCATTGGAGAGGGGAGTGTGCTTTGTAACTATTCTGGCCTTTCAACTAACAATTTATTATTAACAAATAATATATTGTGAAATTATTTTTTTTTTAAATTGTGAAAGTATACGTCAGTCGATTGATGGGGCTTATCTTTTTTTTTTACCGTAAATTCTTACGTGAAAGTTTTTTCTTTTTTTTTCAGAAAATTTTTAACAAAATTGAAAGTACACTTTTTTTTTAAGAGAAGTTGTTTTTTATAAGAAATTATGAATGTTTTTCTTCATTAAAGAAATTGTTAGGTGAAATACATATAAGTTTCTACCAAGAAAACCGTTATTTTTAGCCATTCTTACCACTGGGGGGATGGTGTTTGGTAGATATCCTGTGCTTTCAACTTACAATTTATTAAAAAAACAAAACAAAAGGTAACTTTTCACATTTGGTCCACCTCAACAATTTTTAACATGGGTAGGTAGGAGGTGTTTATTCCGAAAGCAGTTCTTAACATGGCGAGAATTGTGGTATCATTCCAAAAGCCATTCTTAATATGGAAAGGTTAGAAACGTTCTGTATATGGAGATTTTTCTATTACACCAAATCTAGCCACAGCAACACATGGCAGGGTAGAGCTAGTAGCTAAATATAGCAAAGCGAATGCAATAGACGCGTCTCTAACATGGACTACGTCAATATGGCTGAATTGTAAAAAAACATCTTTTAGATGATTTTAAAAATATATTATTTGTAACGCAACTTTTTTATAGGGTTCTAGTTTAATGAATAAAATTCAATTTTTCTGTTGAGAAAGCCAAACAATATTTTCACTAAGTAGATAAGTAATGACATAAAGCCGCTTTAAAGCAATGTTGAACCGCGTCAGTATAAAATAGGTAACCATTTGGGACTTTTAGGTGCTGTATGCGCTCTCCGCTTATTTCGGCATTATTTCCGGTCGTCCTGGATTTTTGCCACTGGACCAAAGCAGTTCCGAATCAGGCGAGATATGGTTGTCATTGCGCAATCCTTGCCTCACAATTACACGCACAGCTGCCCTACAGGGGGTATCTTTTGTCTTTCGAAATTGAACGGAGGCATCGAAAGACGCTTTACTCGTACGGAATAAGAGTATTGCTTATTACTGTGTGAGAATTTATTAATAAAATAACTTGTCAAAACGATTTGGAAGTCGTGACTTTTTGACTTCGACTCACTATCGCCGTAGTATCATAATAACACTATTAAAATACCGTAAAATTTCACAAAATATGTAAAATAAAAAAAAATTGTTTTGCGATAAAGTAGTATAGAAAATTTAGCTTAAGAGACCAACAAACGAAGGGGAATTAAAGACAGAC
>NC_136496.1:40957018-40974518 GCF_053919585.1 Euprymna scolopes | reverse complement strand
TTATGTTCAAATATTACTTTGTTAGTGCACGTAACGTATTCAAAAATACCAGACACACGACCCATTCTAATATGAAATAGGCACGTTTTGTCGTTAACAATTCTTTAAAATATAATAGTTACGTATCACATGACTTAATATGGTGTGTTTAAATCAGGTGTTCATAAATAATGCAACTACGCACACCAGAGTTATAATCCTTATCCCCGAATAATGTTGAATATTCTCCAGCGTTTGGGTTACGGTTAAGTACGACTATATAAGATACATAATATGAACCACTGCAAAACGCATCGTGAAAATTTGACAGCTATCTCGGTGAGATTATGTGGAGGCAAAAATATAAAATAGAATCTTTGTAGAACTGAACGCCTGTGGAACTCTGTTCCGTCTGCCTGATTCCCTCCGGACTACAACTTGGATGTCTTCAAGTCCAATGTTAACAACTTCCTAATGAGCCGCATCTTTAATTAAACACTTCATCAAATCTCCACACTAACGTAATGTACTTGCAATAACCCTTATCCCTGAGTGGCTTCCGGTCCTTGATAAGTGGTGATCATTGTGTAAAAAAAAAAAAAAAGGCAAATACTCACTATCCGATTGAATTCGTCATCTCGAGTAAGACATCGAACTATATAGCATTGTTCGGATTATTATCACAACGTTTTCGTCGATTAAACTTTATATATTGTAGAACTTGAAAATCTTTCTGTCAGACTCGAGAATATGTACAGAATTTGTCTTTGTTTTAATCTAGTGATGTAGCATATCTCTCAGCCATAATCTGGTAGATAATTTAATCAATTCGCAATTGTATTCTTAGTATCGTTCGCACTGATGATTGAAACTTTACTTCCTTTCATACTTTATCTGTTACGCCACGGGCTATTTATAAAAATTCAGAAACCGAATAATTACAATTCACATTTTGTCTACTTTGGGGGGGGGGGCGGATGTGTGGAGTTCTTTTATGAACGATTCGATATTTAAACCATGAATAATAGTTAAAAATCATATGGATGCTAAAAAATGATCAAGCTGGTAAAATAATCAATGTTTTACCACTTATTTACTTTTATTCTTACGTAAAAACATTGTGTAGCACAACATCTTTGATTTCATTCTCTAAAGTTTCTAATTACGTTGATTAGTAAATATGAACAATAATGAATATTAAAAATATTTTACCACTTATTTACTTTTATTCTTACGTAAAAACATTGTGTAGTACAACATCTTTGATTTCATTCTCTAAAGTTTCTAATTACGTTGATTAGTAAATATGAGCAATAATGAATATTAAAAATATTAATGTTTGAATTGAACTTTACAAAGCTTATGACAACGCGATTTTGTTTTGTTCCTAAACATAAGCCGCTTTCTTTGTATTACATCAACTTGTACAACTGAACTATATTAAAAAAATCACGCACTATTTTGATGAAAACATGCGCAGAACGTTGGAAATGAGGTACATAAAACACTAAAATCGCACGATAGTGGTAGGTTTTTGTTGCCGTAGTTTTCGCCATCGCAAAATCTAGGCACCGCCAAAACTGGGGGGGGGGCAGGTCAGTACTTTTTGACGGACCATCTTTTTAAAAATCTACCAAAAATCAGGTAATTATCCGATCAATACGAAATTTTTAGCGATTATTAGGAGAAGAATGAACTTTATAACAGTGTACTTATTTTTCATAAACGATATTCATATATATATATTTTTTTGCTTACAACCCCCCCCCTTGTTTTGAAGTGGGAACAAATATGCTTAAAATAATCATCTGAAACTGAACAAAACATATTGTGTTGTTGTAAGGGACAGAATTATAGATTCAAAAAAAAAAAAAATTGTTTGCATACCTTATTTTGACGTCTGAATATCAGAACTTCGATTGTGTTTAATTATCCCGCTTTTGAGTTTTGAAGTGTGAAATTCGGTGAATATGTTAAGTAAAGTAATTAATTTAAGTTAAGCAAAACAAAAAAAAAAAATTTTTAATATTTATACGAAAAAAGCCATTTTAAAATTTTTGATGAATAAATTAACAATTTTTTTTTAGCGAGCCGAATAATGCATGACCATTATTAAACAGAGCATGCTTTGAATAATCGATACAAAAAAAAATTCGATAAATATTGTGCCCTTTGTGTTAAAAATAGCATCATTTTTTTCGATCTCGTTTGAAAACGTTTGCCGGCTTTCGACTACGGTGGACCAAACGCGCTGAAATAATTTTTTTTATTCTGCTTTAAATTGCCCCCCCCCATTTTGGGGAGCCTGGCCCCCACACACATACACATTAAAAACCAAACTCATACAAATGGTCACCCATCTGGTACTGGCCAGCCTCAGCTTAATAATACATTGAAATTTTCGTCACTGAAAAATGAGTTTTTTTGGCCTGTTTGGTCTTCCATAGTTTTCTTCTCATCAAAAGAAAACGTAAACAGAGTCGATCTGAACTCTACGACGACGCGAAATATCTGGTTACCTATATGAATAAGTGGAATTATTTGAAATTCAGGTACTTATATTATAATATTTTTTGCATATTCTCTTAGAAAATCATCCTAAATCTTAGTTAGACAATAAATAAATAAATTAATTATTTCAAAAACCCTTTTTTTTAAATATTTAAGTACGTTTTTTGTGCAAGACTAAAAATGTCAATTGTTAACTTTTTGGGAAAATTTAACATTTAAAATTGAATTAAAAATAGTAGAAAAAGTTTTACATTATTCTGTTTTCTATATGATAAAATTCAAGGTTTTATCTTTCTGGAAAAAAAAGTTACTCAGAAATAATGGATTTTAATGAATGTAATTTAGTTTTAAAAAACAACAACAACTTGATTTTGCGGCCATTTTTGGCGGTGCCTAGCAAAATCTCTGAGTGGAATTTAATGACATTTACAAACCAGCACAACATTTATTATTAAAATAATATATTTCCAGAGTGTATAGCTATTTGTGTGTATATGCGTTGGCACTGCAAAGTTTGTTGCTTTTCTACATTTGAACATGATAAGCAATATCATATCATCAATATACAAATATTGCTTTTAGTTTAGAATACTTCCAGAACGTTCTTAATATTGAAACTATTAAAAATTCAATATATTGCCAAATTATATTGGAAATTATAAGATCTTCTTCAGCATATTCCTGTCTTGCAATCATGGTTACATTGTTTTAGTGTTCAAATATATTGGTTTTGTCGATAGAAAGTTATTTAATGTGATCTTGAGTAGTACAAGAGTTGCGGGCTGCAAACCGTGTGAAAATGTTTTCATTTCAGATTACTTGCAGAGGATTATACGTATGGAATTTATCATCTCTGTTGTAAATTAGTCGATTGAGTGATACTCTTAAAATGAAACGAATTTCTGGAATTTTTTTTTTTTTGCAACGCAATTATATTTGTATTTTAAAGTGTTGTCTATATTCCATAACTTCTTAGAAATAATTTTCTTTTACGCGCATTTTCTCTCTTGCACAATCTTATTCTTCTTTCTCTTTCCATTTTATGTATTATTGGTATTTGTTGGCGGGGGCTATTTCTATCTCCTCACCATATTCTAACTCACTCCTATTCTTAAATACGTTAATTTCCCTGGGGACATTGATGTAGCCCCATATCTACAAATGTCATCAATGAGCCTCTTGGATAACGCACATTTCTAAGTTTACCGGAGTGATTAGTCCAACATTGGCACAAAACTATGATATTGCGTCCTCAAATGCGAGGATGTCTCAAAGTGTAGAAAAAAACTAATTGAGGAAGAGCTTAGAGCGTTTAAATGTTGCCAGGATTTCACGAAAGCAAAACAAAAAAACAAAAAAAAAATTGCATGCAAAAATCAAATCAATTTTTTTCACTTTACATTGCATTTTGTAATGGAGTGATGGAGTATTGCTAATATTTTTATTCTTTATACACGTAAATCTGTTCATGAGTTTTAGGATTGAGTTATGCTTGAAAATTACCCATTTTAATTTTTGTAAGTTGCAGTTATTTGCAAGTACCATCACAAACTTGATCATCGCTTACTGACTTTCTATTTATCAATTTCTCCCTCTCTCAATGGTATTAAACAAAACTTCTAATTTAATAGCTATTGCCTTTCTATACTCGTGTTATGTTGAATTAAAAAAAAGAAAAATATTGGTGTTGACCGTTAAAACCATGAAAGAAATATACGTATACGCAGTAATACTGTAAAATTAGTAATTGAAGAAGAAAAATGAGCAAAACAAAATAATGTTGGCTAGGGACAAATAAAGTATTTTTTAGATTTCTTTTTTATTTATCTGGATTCACAAATAAACGTTTTCTTGATTTATATTATTTCACCTGGGGTTAATAAATGGAGCATCACGGCCTCCGGAATAAACGGACAGTTATGTAACCTTCACAAGCCAAATTAAAGCGTCTTATAAAAACGAAATCTATATGCAAAAAGATATGCCCATAAGTTTCATCTGTAAATATACGTATAATTGTACAACTACATTTACTCACCAAATTTATTAGACATATTTATTAGTTTTCTGTTTCCTTTCACCAATTTCTGGAAATGCTAGTATTGTTGATTTAAAAACAAATACATTAATAAAAAACATACAATTGTGACGTAATTCAACAGGTCCGTCAGTTTTTAATACAATTATCAATTCCATTATAAAACCCAAGTGATACAATATTTTCATTTATTTGAAAACTAGCAAAGATATCGCGGTTAGCGCGAAATTTGCTATACGCTCGGGTACCCGCTTTATGGGAACCTTTGTAGCAAGTGAATTTTGTGGAGCTGTAAATTTCTACACCAATGTGAGTGTTGAACTTCTGAGGAAAGTCGCTTTTGTAGAGGGCAATCCACCAGTTCGTGATTTCTTGATGAGCATGCCGACCAGTTTTCTTCATTCTTATTGTACCAATCTGGCATCCCTCTTCTGGTTTTCTTTGCCTGTACTTTTGATAAGAGTGCTGGTCCTGCTCGGCACACTGAAGAAATTATTTAGGGTACTTTTTGTTTTCGATCATACATGGGCAACTTTAATTTAATGCTCCACAAGGTCCATGCACCATATGTGCCATCAATTTTGCCTGAAGGTTAGAGATCCATTTGTTTTGGTTGAAAGCTGTCCTCTATGGTCTGCCAGATAGATATGCGTTCATGGGCAGTCTTTACTTTTGGTTTTCAATGCGGTACACGAAAGCCCACACATGCCTTATCCTCCGTTTTTAATACATTCCATTAGCTTTTTTAGTTTCTGTCTAAAGACCCTTACAACAATATTTGGACGATCCTGAGGTTTTTGTCCTTGAAAAATTGTCTGGAATTTTCCTTCACTTTGGATTTGTCGTGAAAGCACATTCGCCGACTATAATATTATTTCAATTGCTTGCCACTTAACGGAATTCTATTGCATGAAAAAAAAATAAAAGAGTCGATTGTGTGCATATCATATATCTAACATGTCCTTGTGGATCTGGGTTTTTCAGTAGCTTTCATAGTAATTTGTTGCGAATAAGATAGTATTTTCTTGTCTTCCCCTTTGTCTCTCTAGCCTTTCCTGCCGATTACTATTTTAGAGGAATGAACTAAGTCAGGAAAATTTACCCTATTTATATACTTAATTAAATTATTAACAAATTATTTTCAACTAATTAATCGATTGTGTTTTCTCAAATTTTATATTTTATTTTTAGACATAAAAATAGCATTATTTCTTTATACACGAAAATCTTGAAAATCTCGACAGCCCACCGAACAAGTAATGATATAAATTATTCTTAAAATCTCTGATATATACGTATATATACTATAAATTATCCTAGGATATTTACAGCTAACACTATTTCCCCAGTTTCCGTCTTTCCCATTCCCTCTACCTTACTATCTCCTCCCACTATTGCTTTACACTGGCGTATCAATCAAAAAGTTTCCATTTTATCACTGTCGATCAAAGTAGGTATTAGAGATAAGATTAATATCTTTATTCAAGCCATCATGCCGGAATTTATATCGGTAGAAGCTACTAAATTTTGAATTCGTTTTGGTAGTTAGGTTTTCTTATAAATAGTTCTAGGTCACTAGAAGTGACCTTTTTCCCCCATTACAGTTGATTCCCGCATTGCAGAATGAAGTCGCTGGTTCCAAACAAAAAACCCTACGAGCAAAGGCATATATGAATAATAACGATATTAAATGAGCCATTTATTGAATAAGTCGGACACATTCCAATAACACGCGCTTGTCGCTTTAACTTTCATTTTCAAGTATTACTATCTTATAATTCCATTTATATGAATTCGTATACTTTCGTCGTCCATTATGCATATTTCAAGAAATGTTATGAATGGATTTCACTCATCTATAATATTTTCTTGAAAAAGGATTTCGGCCTCAACAGAAAGATGTTCAACAAAATGTTTAACCATAAAATTTACCAAAAACTATTAATATTAAACTATAAAAAGAAAGATACTAGAATTTAAGCAAAAAATATTTTATTTCAACTCAATCAGATGTGCCTTATGCACTAATAAAAATGCAATTGGCATTTTGTTGAACTTTTTAAGATTTTAAATATTTATAAATTTTCTCATTATAAAAAACGATTATTATATTGATTATAATTTTTTGACAGAAGAAATAAAATGAATATAAAACATTAGAAGAACAATGCAAAATTATCCAATTATATCAATAAATATTAGTAAATTGTGTAAATAAATCTTGAAAAAAATGATTATTTAGTAAATTGATTTTAATTTATTGTTCATTTAAAAAAATATTCAAATATTTAAAATCACTTAATTGTCAGCACATTTTTTCATTATCAAAAAAGATTATTGGATTATTTTTAATTTGCAAAATAAAAACCGGCAATGAAAAAATCGTAAATCAGCAAAAATTAATAAATTGTTTCATTATAAAAAAAATATTTATATACTACAGATATAATCTATGTTTAATTAATTTTAATCAAGTAAAACAAATGTTTTCTTATCAATAGCATTGAAATAAAACAATCGTTTTTATTATGATAAAATGTAATGAATTCGCTGATTCTGGATGTTTTAACTGTACTTCTATCTTTCCAAATTAAAATTAATCTAATAAATGTATTATTATGACAAACTTTATTGATAATTTAGTGACTTTAGATTTTTCTTATGATTTAAAAATTTGTCTTCTAATGTTTTTTATGCAATTCATTTTATTTCTTCTGTCAAAAAATTATAATCAATATAATAATCGTTTTTTATAATGAGAAAATTTATAAATATTTAAAATCTTAAAAAGTTCAACAAAATGCCAATTGCATTTTTATTAGTGCATAAGGCACATCTGATTGAGTTGAAATAAAATATTTTTTGCTTAAATTCTAGTATCTTTCTTTTTATAGTTTAATATTAATAGTTTTTGGTAAATTTTATGGTTAAACATTTTGTTGAACATCTTTCTGTTGAGGCCGAAATCCTTTTTCAAGAAAATACCTAACTTTTTAAAATTCTATTCATCAACAACATAAGCAACAATAAAAATAATAGAATTATATTTATTAATTAATAGAACATGCTAATGATCACAGGAAAAGTATTACATAAAAAAAAATTTACAGAAATTTTTTTAAAATTCTGAATTTAAGTGATTCATAAAAGTGCTATCGTTCGCCTGCAGGGATACAGTTATAGCCCCATACCACGCTGATTGGGAGGTTAGCACTCAAGTTTTTGCTATTTCGATTGGATATATGGTCTGATTTTTCTCAATTATTTGTTTCTTTTATATTTTTCCAAAGAAATGCCAATATTGATGGACGACATTTTGGAATGAAAATTAAAATTATATGAAATATTGGTGTCACTGATAATATTTCACTTGTTATTATTCTAAATAATGCAAGTAAAATAGAAAAAAAAGTTACAGAAAAGGACTAGGCATTTAAAGATAAAATATTGATGTTAAAATATGTACCAGAAATGTTAACTTGGTGAAACAAAATTATTTTCATAACTAACATGAACAGTAATTTACATAAACAATCAAAATGATTTATTAGTGAACCAATTAAAGAAAGGATTTGCAGATTGGCAGTGAGGAGAGGTGAGTTTTGATATTAAACGCGTCAGCGAATAGATGGGGTTCGTGTGCTCTAGGGTTTGGACACGACATCCCAGGAAGTCAAAATAAGCGAGTAAAGCCAAATTTAGGTACGTACGCAGTGTGCTTAAATTCGGGGATAGACTCACCATGGAAATAAATGATGATATCAAGAATAATTAACGTCTTAGCGTTCCACTTTTTTCGTAAAAATAGACTATTTAGTTGCAGTAAGCAAAAAATAAATAAATAACTCCGAAAAGGTATGTCTTTTGCTGGTGTCCCCATCGAGAATGTTATTTGTCATATTGGTAAAGACTGTATGTAAGATGGCATTGCCTATAGTTGTTTTATGCCTATAGTTGTTATAGAAACTCTTATAAAAATATCCACATACATGAATACTAAGGACGATAAATAGACGTTATACGAACATTCTAAAACCTAGACGATTACAACATATCATAACACGTATACGAGATACTGATATCGACACGTCACAACGTTAAATACACACTAGTTATATCGACGCGACTACGGAATAGTGATACTATTAAAACAAGCGACCTTTTGTGCCTCAGAATGTATTTGTTTTGCATAGTAACGATAATAACCAGTGCTCTCTTTTAGCCCCTTTTGATTGGTCGGTAAAAAAGGTCGTTCACATTTCTGTTGCCACTTTAAAATCGACAAAACCATATTTTTAATGTAGAGATATCAACTCCATCGGCTTCGTAAACTTTCAACAAGCACAGGTGAATATTAATCGGTTCAAATTTATCTGCACGAAAGTGGGCAATGACGCCCTTATTTTTCTAACACGCGTCCATGATTGAAATTGTTTATTAGAGTCGCTCAGATAAAAAAAAATATGCAACAAAGAGATGAAACTTACAGGTCATGGATGCGTAAGTTCAGTAATAATACTAATCTGATTTACAATCCCTTCTACTTAATTCAGGCGTATTGAAAAGAAAACTATTTTGGAACGTTCTATATATATATAACATATATATATATGTATATATATATATGTATATATATATATATGTATATATATAACATATATATATATGTATATATATATGTATATATATAACATATATATATGTATATATATATATATATGTATATATATAACATATATATATGTATATATATATATATATGTATATATATATATAACATATATATATATGTATATATATATGTATATATATAACATATATATATATATGTATATATATGTATATATATATGTATATATATATGTATATATATATGTATATATATAACATATATATATGTATATATATGTATATATATAACATATATATATATGTATATATATAACATATATATATGTGTATATATGTATATATATATAACATATATATATGTGTATATATGTATATATATATATAACATATATATATATATGTATATATATGTATATATATAACATATATATATGTATATATATATATAACATATATATATGTATATATATATATAACATATATATATATATGTATATATATGTATATATATAACATATATATATGTATATATATAACATATATATATATATGTATATATATATATATGTATATATATAACATATATATATATATGTATATATATATATATGTATATATATAACATATATATATGTATATATATATAACATATATATATATATATATATATATTGCAACACGCATACAAATACGTTTAAGCAGCCAGTCAACGCAATTTTTTAAAAAAATATAAACGAAATATCTGAATTTAAATACATAAGCATACGTTTTTTATTATTTATTTAAAAATCTTTGTGTTGGCTGGATTTTTGAACGTATTTTACATGTGTGTTTCATTTAAATTACTAATGACCAACGAATCGAATATATATATATATATATATATATATATATATATATATATGTATACATATATTGAATAAAAAAAGAAAATGACCATATAAAACTATATATTTATATATATGTATATTTATTCAATAAGGATCTACACAAACTATTTACTTTATTGATTTCTGTTATTTTTGTTAGCATGTTCGCTAAAAACTTTTGTCCGCCGCATCGGACAGGGTCAGAACTGATACCTATTTGGAAAAAGCGATGTCTCAAATGAATAATATTTTACAATTAGAAAAAAGGTTACTTCTGTATTGGTCAACTGAGATATTTCTTGCTAGGATAGTCACTTTTGCGGCGCCATTTTTGCAAGTCACGTACGTGTATCAAACTAAAACTATGATTATATTTGTAATTTTGAATCGTCATGACGCAATAAGTTGTCGTGGTTCGATGGGCAAAAGCGTTTGCCAAGTAACCTTTATCCTTCCTTCCCTTTTTCACGTTTCAGGTTCGAGGTTCCCTACCGTGGTTTTCATTTGTGGTCGCACGGGAACTGACTGCTGTTTTGATTGAAAGAAAAGTTGTTTTGGTTCATGTATTTTTTACGGGAAATGTTTCAGCGCAGGGTCTGCCGAAATACCTGGTGGGGATTCTGTTCTTTTCTTGGGGTTGCTCAATATCCTTAATATAGCAGCTGCGTTTACACCAGACTTTATATCCACCCGGGAAACGCTACATATCACTGCTAGTATTATAAATCTCAAACATCGGTTTGTGTCTTTGTGTGTGTTGGTATATCCGCTAAAATCTTTCCTCTGAACTGGCTCGAACCAGGTACCATCTAAAAGAACGCTCCCTTGGGTGCATACTATCTTAAAATTAAAAAAATGTGGTTGTCAGCTGGGCCATTTCTTGCAAGGCAGGTCACTTTTCGTGACACCATTTATTGCAATTCACGTGCGCGTTTATGTTTCTAGTTTTTTTTTTCTTTTGTTTTTTTTTTGTTTTTTTTTCGTTTTTGCACGGGCATTCTTTGCTATTTTTATTGAAGCAAAAGCTGTTTTGATTAATTTTGGTGGAGAGTTCAGATTGTCACTTATTCTTCCGTTATTTTCTGGAGCAGTTGCTCAATATCATTAGCAGCTCTGTCCTAAGCGAATTTAATGTCTATCCAGGTAACGGTGGGTAGCTATGCTAGTCTAATAAATAAATCTCAAACTTCGGTTCGTGTGTTTGTGTGTGTCCGCTAAAACTTTCGTTAGTGGCATCGGGCCGGTTAAAGCCGATAGCATCTTTACGTGCGATTCCTCGGGCACATATAATTTGAACATTAGTAAAAAAGATTAATTCTGTGGTGGTAAACTGGACCATTCTTTGGAAGTGGGGGCATTTTTCGCGACGCCACTTTTCCAAGTAACGTACTCGTTTATGTTTATAAATATTATTTTTTCAGGTTCATGACGTCATAAGTCTTCGTGGTTCGATAGGAAAAAGCGTTCGCCATTTACATTTTCCCTTCTTTTCCTCTTTTACGTTTCAGGTTCGAGCCTGTCTTCTGCGGCTATTTTTTTTTGCGGTCGCACGGGTACTCGCTGATATTTTGATTGAGACAAAAGTTGTTTTGATTGATGCTTTAGGAGGTGAAGTTCCATGTTGCACCTACTTCTTCCGTTCTTTTCTAGGGGTTGCTCAATATCCTGAGCATAGCAGCTCTGTCCAAACCGAATTTCATGTACAACCGGGGCAACGTCTCATATCCATGCTAATATATATATATATATATATATATATATATATATATATATATATATATGTATGTGTCTGTGTATAGATTATTCCTCTTACATAAGTGCATGATAGATTTGATAATATATATCTGTTATGTCGGTGATTTCACGTATATACTGATCCATATTGTTCGAATTTGTCCATCGTTTTCGAAATCTATCTCGCTATGTTTTTAAACAACAATTCGTGAAGACTTAAGTAAGAGTTTTAACTTTAACAATCTGCTACAAACTATCAGCACGCATCTATACGAAGAATACCATTTCGTAAGCTAGCTATGTATGTAGCACCATTTAAATTAGTTTATATTTTACTCTTACTGTTGTAATTACATTTGTTCGAATCCAAAGCGTTTTAAAACCGAACTAAGTATTCGGTAGAGTAATGAATTACTAAGAACCCGTAAATTCTGGGCGCATTAAAACCTTAAATCTGTTCTAAATAAATAACAAAAAGCTTACTTTATGGTTTGTATTAAAAAATTAAAATGATGCTCAGTTCAACATTGGAGCGGCTCGAAAGATAAAGACAAAAAAGATGTTATTACATAAAATTTGCATTCCGATTCAGTTTTAGCTTTGTTTGAAGCACATGCATAGATTTGTTATGCTCCTGGTTTCAGGTACGCACTGGTCAATGTTAAAGTTTTTGTTTCGTTTCTACTTTTAATGTTCTATTTTCTCACTATAGTTTTTGAATCGTCACACATAAAAGAATCAGAGGATTTTCACTCTTGCAATCAGATCTTCCATTACCACTATATATAAAAAAAAACGTTTTGTATAATAACTGCTTCTGTAGTATTTTTATAACTATTTTATATACCACGTTTATAATTGTAAACAAACTATTTTCCATTTTTCCATACGTGTCCGTTTGTGTGGATCTTATTTATTTTACAATCAATTTCTTTCATTCGGCCAAAAACGCTGTACGTTATTAACAGACGTAATTAGTTACTATTTTAGGTATTTATGTTTCAATATTTACAAGTCTGACACAAGTATGTGAGGTTGGAGTGGTCTCCTCTAGTTTGACATTAGATTATAGAAGGATATTAGGGGAAATGGAAAAAGGGAAATGTGATAAGATAATGGAATGATCGAAAGCAAAGTGTTTTGAAAATCGAATTAAATACCCAGAAGAATCATGTATAAATAGCCATAAGACCGTAAATTATGTTTGCTACGAGAATTTAAAGTCTGTTATTACTAGAATATGCTTACTTTGATGTGTTTATCTGAAAAAAATATACAGAAGTTGGAAATTAGAGCGATGCAGAAGGTAAGCGAAACGAGGATTAGATTGCATAAAATTTGCATTTGGCACGTTTTAGCTGACACGGGCCAATGTAATTAACCTAGCCTCATCGCTCTTTAAACTTATCAACTGTGATAATCTCTAGGTTTCCAAGACAGGTAGACTTCGCGTAAAGGGTTGTAGGTGACGTCTGCGTGACTGTCATAATGACAAACGAGTAAACTAAGTTCGTTCAAAGTTATCTGTTTTTAGGCCGGTGTGTACCTGATGGAATTGCTAAGAAGGTATATTCATCCTATGAATCAACTGCTTGGCCATCACCTGCCTGAATAAACGAGGTCTTTACGAAAATATACGTTTTCAATCAGAGCTGGAAGTTATTTATCTCTTTCCAATAGTGGAAAGATGTGACACAGTGTTGGGAAAGTGGAAGAGAACCAGCCAACATACCAGGGAAAGAGCACTCTCGCCTACAAAAGTGCACGAGTTAGGCAGTTGGAATATCCCGGTAGAGGCGCCTCAATCGATTAGCAATAAACTAACTCCGTCTCCAGGCAAGGTAAAGCTTGGTAGGGTAGACCTGACAACACTGCCCGAAATAATATCATAGCCGTGTAGATAACAAACTGCATTAATATTTTAACTCGTCCGACCCGGTTTTGATATGAAATTACTTTGAAAGGAAGCTGCTTTGAGAATAGAAATACATGTTAGAATAAAAGACATGAAAGGCAAATCCTGGCGGTTATTATTATACATTACACCGTGGAAAGTATCATGATAAGTAACCTAGCTTTATGAAATATAATAGTTTATTTATGAAATATAATAGTTTATTTATGAAATATAATAGTTTATCTATGGAATATTATAGTTTATTCATGAAATATAATAGTTTATTTCTATTTTGTGTGCATAGGTCTAATATTAACTTTAAAAAACATAAATTTACAGAAATAATTCATCAAATATTCGAGGAAAATTCTTGAGTATACGATACTAGAATAACTTTCCAACGACGAGTGCCATATTGTCGTGGGTATATATAATCGTGTGTGTATGTAAAACAGAAATGTATAAATAAGGCGTCCAATATGTTATATAGTAATCTAATGTCCGTTGTGTGGTATAACCTGTTCTTCTAATGTTTGTACACTGCGTGTGTATATACGTGTGTATATACGTGTGTATATACGTGTGTTCGACTATGGACATCTATCAGGAATACCTTTACAACACAATGGACGAATTGCACTTATTTGGGGGGTTCAACATCTGGCCAATTGGGAATATGTCTGGTCCATCTCTGGTGTTGCCAACGAAAAGTTGCAATGCAAATTATCCCCCCCAAATAACAGAGCCACGGGTTTCATTTTGGCAACTTTTTTTGATTCCAGAGTGATTTTCCCCTTTTGGAAAGTTGCGGCACTGGTTCTGAATATCGCCATTTCTGATCCGCTCTACTTGGAGCCATCATTCTCTAAGGATCGTTTCTGTCCCTCTATCAATGACTAACTGTCTCTTCCAACTAACTCATAACTTTATGTTATTATATCTTCGTGCTTACGTCACTCGAACATCATGTGACTTTCAGTCACGTTTTCTGGTCAAATAAATTGTTTTTATCCGTAGATTAAAAATACCTTCTGCTTATGTCCACCACATCTATTCCTTATATTATTGCTTCGTAGTTAACCAAAATATTTTACTTAACATTTCTGTGTTTAAATAATATTCGCTCTGCATTCCTTTTTCTAAATAAGTTACAAAACAATAATGTTCATTATCAAACATTTTACTTTTTTAATAATATTAGTCGATATTCTAAATCGATTACAGCAATGCCACTCGATGTTACTCCGACATAACTTAACATGGGTCGATTTAATTTCCCGGACAAAACAAGGTATCACGGTTTTATGTGCGTATAGCAAGAAAAACAGTATAGTATGGTAATAATATTCAGTTCAGATTCTTTTTTAAAGTTTCACCAAATCCAGTAAAGGGTTGTCAAGATAACAGTCATTTGCTTCAACTCTGCTCAATACATGTATGAAGCAAGGTAATAAGAAAATATATATGTTTTTTATCTTGAAAACGCATTACTAGATAAACTAAAATAATCCATGTAACTGAATTGGCACATATTTTCTCATAACTTATCACCAAGCCCTACATACGTATTGAGCACTGTTGAAGTAAATACTGAACATTAATAGATAAAATGTTATATAATCTTATTAAATGGTATGTCAGTGCTTGAAATAATATAAATACATACACACATATACAGGGTGACAGCCCCCTCCCCCCCCCAAAAAAAAAGAAACGAGCCCCGTGTACACTTTATGTGATATCTCCATTATTTATTTCCCGAGTGTCCCTATTTTACAGGATATGGCAGAATCAACGACCGTGAGTACACCAAGACCCCAGTGGGAGCTGGGACAAAGAATACACTGTGTTAAATTTTACTCCAAGACAGGCTTGTTTAAAAAAACCCAGGACATTTTCATGCGTCAGTTCGAATGTGAAAAGGCTCCA
Source organism: Euprymna scolopes (assembly GCF_053919585.1). Classification (NCBI taxonomy): domain Eukaryota; kingdom Metazoa; phylum Mollusca; class Cephalopoda; order Sepiida; family Sepiolidae; genus Euprymna; species Euprymna scolopes. The sequence continues at coordinate 40,958,929 of NC_136496.1, read as the reverse complement.
TCCAAAAGCAGAATTCAATACTGGGTGGTCCACTTCGAGAAGTATGGGACCGTGGAGAACCTCAACGCTGCCAGAGAGAACCGTCCAAGCCACTCGGGACATCCCAAGAAGCGAACAGGCGAGCTGGTCGAAAGAATGAGAGAGTCTCTCCAGCAGAGTCCGAAACGCTCTGTGCGTAAGCGAAGTCAGTCCCTCGGTATGTCCCGTGAGACTTGCAGGAGAGTACTGGTCAACGATATCAGGGCTTACCCATACAGAATACAGATGCTGCAGACTGTTACAGCCTCAGACAAGAAACAGAGGAGGGCTATGACAGTCAAGATGCTCGAGAAGATCGAGGAGACACCAAGTTTCCATAACCTCCTTTGGACCTCAGATTAAGCCCACTTCCATCTTGATGGTAAGGCAAACTCCAAAAACAAGTGTCTTCTTGGGGTCCTCCAAACCCAATGAATTAGCCACCAAGCCCCTGCACTCTCCTAAGTGCACGGTGTTGGCTGCAATCCTGCCCAGAGGCATCATCGGACCAATCTTCATCGAAGAATCTGGCGCAGCAGTGACAGTCACCAAGGAGCGGTATGTGGAGGTCCTAAAAACCTTCAAGAGTGAGACCAGACTATTTACCCGTCGCTCATGAGTAAATTCTGGTTCCAGCAGGATGGAGCAAGTTCTCACACCTCAAACCTGTCCCGAGATTGGTTGAAAGAGAACTTCGGTGGCCGAGTGCTCAGTCTCAAGACTGATTTTAAGTGGGCACCCCGTAGCCCGGACCTAAGCCCCCTAGATTTTTTTCTTTGTGGATACCTTAAGGACAGAGTCTACGCAGGGAAACCCAGAACAATCACGGAACTCAAAGAAGCCATTAGGGAGGAGATAAGAGCCATTACCAATTTGGGATACGCCTCAAGAAATGCACGGAGCTAAATGGAGGCCATCTAGAACATATGCTGTAGAACGGAGACAAAAAAGCCGAGGACCCTAGTGTTTTAATGTGATGTTCTGCATATAATAAACTAGTTATGACCAAAGTTTCATTTCATTTGGAGAAAACACTAAGAAACGGGGCCTAATTAGAGTTTGGGTCACCCTGTATATGCACTTTCTAACACATATCTAAACCTATCTAATCATGTAATATTAATATTTGAAAACCATAAATATACTGAAAGGTAGGACAACAAATGTTTTCTTATTCAAATTGTTTTTATATGTGGATAAATTGTAAGAATTAGAAAGAAAAATAATTATTTATCAACATTATATGTTTAGTGTTTCTCTATCTCTAACCGGGAAAGCAATAACAAAGAAAGACCTATACGAAGATCCAGGAGGAATTTATTATTTGTAGAAAAATATCGTAGGGCTAAGGTTTGCGAGTCGTATACATAAGCAATAAAGTAAAAAAAAAAAATGTTATCTTATCGCATGTTAAGTAAAAATCATACTAGATACAAATACAATGTGTATAGTCAGTCCGTGATTGAGCGCGTAAGTACAAATGAATCGTCATCCATTCTGTGGTAACGATTAGGTTTCCAGCTTGTTAATTCTAAAAGCGAAATAACCAGCTATTTTTACCATACGATTATATGCAGATTCTTAAAACACGGATGCATATATTTCCAAAACAATAGTAGCGAGTTACGTCAGAACTAATTGATGCAATATTGATTGTATTCTCAACGATTTTAAGAGAAAACTGAATTTCAGAAATCTTTATTCTACAATAATCTGTGGAACTTTTGTTCGCATACAATATTGCTCTTTGCACTAAACCTATTTAAATTTACATAAATGTATGTGTGATAATAAGCTATATATATGTGTATATATATGTATATATATGTATATATATATATGTATATATATATATTTATATATATGTATATATATATGTATATATATATATTT
>NC_136496.1:40899518-40954518 GCF_053919585.1 Euprymna scolopes | reverse complement strand
GTTGACTTGCTCTTCTTTTTGGATCAATGTGGTAGTTGTTTAGAGAGTGAGATTGTCTCGGTGCAAAGTATTTCCCCCCTATAACAATCCTTACGCACAGGCATTGCTCGATATAAATTAGATACACTTTTTATAATCTTGTGTATCTTAATAGCAAAAAAGTCTTGCTGTAGCCTAAAACGGCAAAACATTCAATGAAGTTGGAAGATATGATTATAAACGTAAATGGCAATAAGAGAACTGGAATTTCCAGGGCCCGGCAGGTTTTTCAGGGCTCCACAGCCTGGACCCGGTCGTCATCATGCTACTGCGAGAAAATATATGACAATGACCATCGGCTGTTCGAATGTGCGGACGCTGCTTGACTTTCCGTCAGCAATAACGCGTCCAGATCTGCTCTTGTATCTAAGGAACTTCAACGTTATGACATGGACATAGCTGCTCTGTCTGAGACCAGACTGGCTGATGATGGACAGTTTTCTGAGTTGGCTGGGGCCTACTCCATTTTTTTGAGCGGTAGAGCCGATGGATGTAAGAGGGAATCAAGCGTGGCTTTTGCTATAAATGCATCAATTCTTTCTAGCCTGGAAGAACTTCCCTGTAGTGTGAGTGACCGGATCATGTCTATGAGGTTACCTCTGGTAAATGGTCGTTATGCAACTTTTGGAGTGTCTATGCACCTACTATGGATGCAACAGAAGATTAAAAGGTTGCTTTCTACCTTGCTTTGTACAGTGTAGTTAGACGCATTCCCTCTGCTGATAAGATCTTCAGTCTTGGAGATTTTAATGCTAGGGTCGGAAGAGATTTTGAAAACTGGGACGTGGTGGGTAAACACGGAGTGGGCAAGTGTAATAGCAATGGTCTGATGTTGCAGTTTTGTTCAGAGATGGGGTTTAAAATTGGTAACAGCGTTTTCCAGCAGAAGGACAAATACAAGACGACCTGGATTCATCCTGGTTCCAAAAAATGGCACTTGATAGACTATCTGTTAGTCAGAAAATGTGAGATGAGGAATATCTGCAGTGTTCGTCTCATGCGGGGTGCAGAGTGCTGGACCGACCATCGGTTGGTCCGAGCAAAGATTAAGTGTGCTGTGAAGCCCAAGATGAGGGGAGATAGTGTGGCTATCCCAAAGCGACTTAATGTTTCCGTCTAAAGGACAATAATGTGAGGGAGAAACTAGTTAAGGAGATGGAAGAGATTAATTGTGAGAATACTTGGCCTGCTTTTAAGGAATCTGTCTATGAGGTGCTTGAGAGAGTATTAGATTATTGTGAGAGTAAACATCAGGATTGGTTTTATGAGAATGATACTGAAATTCAGGCTCTACTTGATTCAAAAGCCAGGGCATTACACGCTTATCTTGGGGGTGGTTTGACAGATGGTGAGCAAGACTGATTGAGGGGCAAGTTTAAGGCAATCAAGCACGAGGTGCAGATGAGGTTGCGTAACGTGCAGAATGAATGGTGGAGGTAGAAAGCTGAGGAAATACAGCTCGCCAAGGTCTTATATACCCTACTGCGCGCGGTTTACGGACCATCCAGATCACGTATCACTCCTCTGCGCTCGAAAGATGGTGGGGATCTTCTTCGAGACCCTACCGATATTCTTCATAGATGGAGGTAGCATTTCGATGACCTCCTGAACAGACCTTCTTACGTTGATCAGGAGTGTTAGGTCGATTCCTAGCAATCCGGTCTAGGATATCTTGGCAGAGGTTCCTTCTCTTCATAAGGTTGAAATATTTGAAACAGCTGTCCATAAACTGAACAATGGAAAGTCTCCTGACCCGAATCGTTTGCATGCGGAGATCTTTAAATGTTTCGGACCCAAGATGATGCAACGTTTAGCGGAATTGTTGCAGACTGCTTGGCGGGATGAGTGTATTCCGCAGGATTGGCGGGATGCATTGATGATAGTGCTATAAAAGGGGAAGGGTAGCAGAGATGAACGTGGAAACTATCGAGGCATCTCTTTGCTGTCAGTAGTCGGTAAGGTGCTCTGTAGGATCATGCTAGACAGAATGCTGGAGCATATTGCTGATGATGTTGTGCCTGAGTCGCAGTGTGGTTTCAGAAGATGTCGAGGGACAGTGGATATGATTTTGACAGCCAGGCAACTGCAGGAGAAATGTATAGAACAGCAAAAGGGACTGTATCAGGTGTTCATCGATTTAACTAAGGCCTTTGATACAGAAAATAGGGATGCTTTGTGGGAGATTTTGAAAAGGCTTGGCTGCCCTGACAAGTTTATAACCACATTAAACTCTTCCACGATTATATAAACGCTGTGATCAATGTTGGGAGAAAGCTGGCTGATCCTATCTCAGTAGAAAATGGTGTTAAGCAGGGAGACATTCCGGCACCCACACTCTTTGCGTTGTATTTCACCATGGTCTTTCGGATGGCATTTGGGGTGTGCTCTGATGGTGTCTTTATTCGTTACCGAACTACTGGGGGTTGTTCTCTTTATTCGTTACCGAACTACTGGGGGGTGTTCAACATAAGGCGCTTCAATGCAAGTACAAAGGTACTCACCAACACGATTCGTGACTTGCTCGATGCTGATGACTGTGATTAGGAGGCTCATACGCTGACTGGTATGCAGCATCTTGTGGACGCCTTTGCGGTTGCCTGCAGCGCATTGGGCCTGACCATTAATCTGAAAAAACTGTCTTAATGTATCAGCCTGCTCCGGGCATGCCATACTATGAGCCATCAGTTTATATCTGTGGGTCAAGAATATCGGTTGTCACTAAGTTTGTATACTTGGGTAGCACACTGAGTATGTCTGGTGCCCTGGATGATAAGGTATCGTTACGGATCAGCAGGGCAAGTGATGCTTTCGGAAAGTTGGACGGGTGTCTGTGGAGACGTCATGGGATCTTGCTGCCAACTAAGATTAAGGTTTATGCCGCATGCATTCTCTCTACTCTTCTCTATGGTTGAGAAACTTGAACAATATACAGGGAGCATTTGAAACGTCTCGAGCGGTTTCACCAGATGTGCCTACGGCGAATCTTAAGTGTGGGTTGGCAGATTTATGTCAGTGATGTGAAAGTGCTTGATCGAACCCAATGCCTTAGCATTGAAGCTCACGTTATTAAGCATAGACTGAGATGGAGTGGACATGTGGTGAGGATGTTAGACAGTCGACTTCCCAAACAACTCCTTTATGGTGAGCTCGCCGAGGGCAGACGTCTAGCTCAAAAGTCTTAATTGAGATTTAAGGATTGTTTAAGATCCACCTTAAAAAATGTGGGATTGATGAAAAAACCTGGAAGAGTCTTGTTTTGGATCGAGAAGGGCCTTGCGGGGAGGTGTGGGCAAGTTTGAGGTGGATCAGACCCAGTATGAGCGGCTGAAGCGCAATATCCGGAAAGGGAGAGTGAAAGGAGCCCTGGATGTGAGGGAGAGCCAAATTGGTCTGGAGTGTGAGGTGTGCGGAAGAATATGTCTTAGCAGAGCTGGGCTGATGAGTCACCAGTCTACTCATCGGCGCAGCGGGCCACAAAGCAGTCTTGAGTTGCCAGAGTTACCCTGTGTACACCGCGGGCGATTGTACAAAACGACAGGCGGTTTGAAACGGCATTTAATCCTGTATAGAAAAGAATAGCAAGAACGAATTTGCTGCCATCGTATGTATATATATATATATATATATATATATATATATATATATATGTATGTATGTATATATGTATGTATATATGTATATATGTATGTATGTATATATGTATGTATATATGTATATATGTATGTATGTATATATGTATGTATATATGTATATATGCATGTGTGTATATATATGTATGTATATATGTATATATGCATGTGTGTATATATATGTATATATATTTATATATATGTATGTATATATGTATGTATATATGTATATATGCATGTGTGTATATATATGCATATATATATATTTATATATATGCATGTATATATGTATGGTATGTATATATATGTATGTGTATGCATATATGTATGTATATATATGTATGTGTATGCATATATGTATGTATATATATGTATGTGTATATATATGTATGTATATATATGTATATATATCTATATATATATGTATATATATATATGTATATATGTATATATGTAAATATATATGTATATATATATGTATATATATGTAAATATATATGTATATATATGTATGTATATATATATGTATATATATGTAAATATATATATATATATAAATGTATGTATTTATATATATGTATGTATATTTATATATATATATATATATATATATACCCTTTAGAACAAGTTTTAATAATCTATCAACTCTTATTCATTATAAAATAATCTTCGTTTACCCATCGTGTTAATTAATCGTCTTTCTATTTCTCCATATACAGTCAAGGTTTTACTACTAACATGTGTTGGCAACTCATGTTTTTGCTGGACTAACCTAGTTCAAATTAAGAATGAAAAATTATTCTCAGAAATCGCTGATCTATTATTATTTTGCACTCTTCAGCTCACAATGGATACATCTAATCCGCCCTTAGCTTCGAGTCGATTTTGGCCTGGGGAGCGATAATTTTGGGGATAAAACAACAGAAGAAAATGTTTAACGTTAGAAACAAACATTACATGAATCAGTGCTCATTGAAAGTAACAGATGATGGTTGTCGAAGTTATCTAGGAAACGCATATAGTTTTCTATTCATACTTCGAAAAATACGATAAATAAGGTAAAAGATCAGCTCAAATTACAAATAAATTCGCTAAAATTGGCAATATGCAAAGCGAAAATTATGTTTTCTAAACTCAGTACATTTTTATTGTAGTTTAAAGTACAAATTATAACTTGTGCGTCTTGGGTACATTTAAACAAGTGAGAAACGTTACTTGAAATAAAATGCAACAAGTTCTGTAAATATGGATTACCCCCTCCAAAATATTTTATGTTAATTATCGAGCATATTTGTAATATATGCGTCTCCCCTCTCTCTCTCTCTCTCTCCCTCTCTCTTTATATATATATATATTTATATATATATATATATATACTAGCATTTCATCCCGGCGTTGCCCGGGTTTTTGGATGTGTCTGTTGAGCAAAAAAAAAGTGGTAGTAGGAAGGCAGGCTCGAACCCGTACTGCAAAGGAGGAAAAGAACGGGGTAAAACCTAACGTTTATGCTGTTACGATCACCGCCAAACCGGAAGCGACATTTTTTTAAAATTAAGGCTAGACAATCTAAAGGAAAGGATAACTTAAAAAATATCGGTGAAAAAATGCCCCCCCTGTAGAAAAGTGCCTAGTTGAAGGGGAAGATATTAATGTTTTTAGCCAATTTTTTGATATTTGTCGTATGAAAGGTCGAATTTAAAATGATTCTGATCTTGGTAAAATCCATCGCCTCTAGTGAAAGTTTAAGGCAGACATGCAAACAGACATACATACATACATTTATATATTGGTAACTAAATATTTTCGACCCAAACTGATGAAAAACCTTGTCTTATCCATGTAAAATTTCAAATATTTAGACTAAAAATTGTCAAAAAGTAATTTTGAAGAGACCGCAGGGGGTCAATTTTTATAACTTTGACCCCTATTATGACCCCTTAAAATTTATTGTTTTGGACTCAAATCAAGTTATTAAGTTAGATCCATGTTCAGGGAACTTATATCTACAATTTAAAGTGAATAGACCCAAAATTGTCGGAGGAGTTAGGTAGAGTTCTCAAAGGTAAAATCGTTGAAGTTTGACCCCTTAATCGTCAAATTTCTGGCCAAAAAGTAATCACATAGATTTTTCCATATCTCAGTACCCTGTATATCAAATTTCGAGTCTGTAGACTAAAAATTGACAGAGTTATTGCGTAGGGAAATGTACAAAGACACACACACATACACGTTCACTTTTATATATATATATATATATATATATATATATATATATATATATATAGATATATATATATATGAGTGTATATGTGTATAAATATTTATACATACGAATATATGTACATTTATAAATATGTATGCATATGTATATATAAGCATACTAAAATAATTCGTTGACATCTTGTCTGATGACACGACTATCTATGGCAAAACATCAAAGGCCGTAAATGACAAAGTTCTCTCAGATTCTCTCTCCTCATATCTTGAGCGTGTGGTACAGTGGGGGAAGAGGTGGCTGGTTACCTTTAATGCATCTAAGACCAAGCTCCTGTCATTACATCATAAACGCTCTGACCCTCATCTGGCGTTGATTGAAATGAATGGTTCTCGTCTAGGGGAGGCCCAATGTTTTGATAAGCTTCTGGGTTTGACGTTTACTTCTGATCTGAAATGGAACACATACATCAAGTCTGTGGCCAAGGTCGCTGGTAAAATGGTGGGATCCTTCCACCTCTCCATAAGATATCTCACTAATGATGTAATTCCCTATCTATATAAAAGCCAAGTTCGTCCAAGGATGGAGTTCTGCTGCCACATATGGGCAGGAGCTGCTAAAAACAGCTTATCCTGCCTTGACAGAGTACAAAATAGACTTCGTGGCTTGGTGGGGGATGCCCTTTTCTCTTCCCTGCAGCCTCTCTCTCACAGAAGAGGCGTTGCGAGCCTGTCTGTTTTATCGTTATTTCCATGGCAAGTGCTCGTCTGAGCTCCATTCTCTGGTCCCCTCTCGACTAGCTGAAACCACTGTCAATAATCTCCCCCACTCTTTATCCGTGCCAAAATCAAAACGTAGATTCAATGAACAAAGTGTTTTTCTTAGAACTGCACGACGAATAAATTCCTGATGAACCGCCCCCTTAAGTAATGACACCTTATCAAATCTCCAATACTAACTATTACTACGATACTCTCCCATTGATTACTGTACACACAATAACCCTTATCCCCGAAGGGCTTCTGGGCCTTGATAATTGGTGACCACCATGTAAAAAAAAATATATATAAGCATATTTTCTTGTGTATACGTATGCTCATATATACATATATATTGTTGCACATATATATGGTATACATGTTTATTGATAGCTAAACGTGTGTAAATGTATAGCTTCCTATATGAGTATCTATATGTATGCATATAAACATTTATATATGTGTACGTATATATAAGTGTCTATGTGTTTACATATACGTATATGTCTATGCACATATACATATATGTACGAGGTGCTTTAAATAAGGCGCCCAGCTTTCATCGTATAGGCCTCTCCTGTCAAAAAAGGCATCATCATAAGTTTAAAGGTAGATATGCTCTGTCTGGTTTTCTTGATTCTAGTAGAGCCAGGTGCTTCCACTGGGAACTATGTCTCCTGGTCTCTGAGTCATAACAGTTGATCCAACTTTCATAGCAGGTAACCAGAGCATCAAGAACTGCGGAATTTTTATTAATCAGTTTGATAATCTCCGTGCTGTCATGACAACGTCTTCTCTGAGCACCACTGAAGAAACTTCGCGCAAATCTTTCGAATTTTAAAATTCCCGCAAAAATTGCGTGTACAGTTCCCATACTGACATCAAACTGTGCATTACTTGTCTCCATAAACACACGACGGTTCTCATCCATACAATTTTTATTTGGCCAATCAACTCTGATGCTTTGACTCTATTACTTCTCCCACACCTCTTATCATTCTTCACAGACTCCTTTCTTCCTTGAATCTCGTATACCACTCAGAAACTGATGCTCAATTCATGCAAGATGGTCCTAAAGCAGTCGAAAGCATTTCAAAAGTTTCTCTGGAATATTTAAAAGTTAAAAACATATTTTTTGCATATCGTTCTTCTAAAGTATCTTCATGTCCAGATTGCATTACTGAAATGTTCGGCTGTGACTATGAAGCTTTATTATAGTGTATTCCAAATCCTGATGAAGCTGTTCCTTTTAACCTGAAATTATAAAAATTAGTCATCGCATATGATGTATTACAACAACATACTTAATTTTCAAGAGTCTATGACAATTTAAATGCCCGTACAAAAAATCTGGAAACACATTGAATGTGGAGCAGTGATCTGGTTTTTGTATTTGAATGGACGCACACCAATGTTGAAATGAAATAAACTTATTGTCATAATGCCCCATTATGTGACCTTGTAAAACTCTGGTACCGTGAATTCAAATATGGCCCGAAGTCTGTGGAAACAGCTCCCAGACCTGGTCAGCCCCTTCTGCCATTGATGAGGTATCTTTCCGTCAAGTTGCCATTTTGGAAGATCGGCGCATTACTATTCGCCAAATAGCCCAGGATGTCAAGATTAGTACAGGTTCTGTGGAAACTACAATTCATGACCATTTGCATATGCATAAGGTATCTGCCAGATAGATTCAAATGTTGCTCATACCATTCCAGAAGCGAGAACGTGTCGAGTGCTCGAGGATGAATTTGGAGAGGTGTCAAGAAGATGAGTCAACATTTTTCAAAAGACTGATTATACAGAATGAAATCTGGATCCGTCACTATGATCCAAAGACCAAATCTCAGTCAATGTAGCGAAAAGAGCTTGGACTCATCACCCTAACGAAGGCAAGGGTGCAGCCCTCCCCTGGCAAAGTTATGCTCACAGTCTTCTGGCACCAGGACGAAGCATTGATGACAGATTTCCTGGCAAAGGGTACCCTAATTAAAGGAGCATATTATGCTTCACTTTTGAACATACATATATAATAATTATATATATAAATATATATATCAATGTATGTAAATATATATATATATATAAAATATATATGTATATAACTATGTATGTGTATATAAATATATATATAAATATATATAAATATATATGTATCAATATATATGTATATGTAAATATATATGTATATGTAAATATATATGTATCAATATATAGGTATGTGTAAATATATATGTATCAATATATATGTATATATAAATATATATAATACATATGTATATGTAAATATATATATATATCAATATATATGTATATATACATATATACATAAATATATAAAATATATATATAAATATATATATAGAATATATAAATATATATAAACATATATATATAACAATAAATATATATGTAATAATATATATATATATAAATAAATATACATATATATATAAATATATAGAGATATATATATACACATTTATACAAATATATATATATACATAAAGATATATATATCTCATATTTGAATATATATAAAGATATGTATAGTTATATAAATATATGAATATATATATATATAAAGATATGCATGGTTATATAAATATATGAATATATATATATATATATATATAGATATATATAGTTATAGTAATATATATAAAGATATATATAGTTATATATACATATATATAATTATATATAAATATATATATATAATATATATAAATATCTATAAATATATATATATATGAATATATATATATGAATATATATGAATATATCTATATAATTATATATAAAATATATATATATATAATTATATATATGAATATAATATATATATATATATATATATAAATATATATATAATTATATATATAAAATATATGCATGAACATATATATTAATGTATATATACATTAATATATAAATATATATATAAGTATGTAGAGAAATATATCTATATAAATATATATCCATTAATATACAAATATATATATAAGTATATACAGAAATATATCTATATAAATATATATACATTAATATATAAATATATATAAGTATATACATAAATATATCTATATAAATATATATACATTAATATATAAATATATATAAGTATATACATGAATATATCTATATAAATACATATATACATTTATATATATAAATATTGATATAAGTATATACATAAATATATCTATATAAATGCATATATACATTAATATATAAATATATATAAGTATATACATAAATATATCTATATTGATATATATATATATGTCAATATATAAATATATATATATAAGTATATACATAAATATATCTATATAGATATTGATATATATATGTTAATATATAAATATATATATATAAGTATATACATAAATATATCTATATATATGTGTTAATATATAAATATATATATATAAGTACATGCATAAATATATCTATATAAATACATATATATATATATATATATATTAATATATAAATATATATAAGTATATTCATTAATATATCTATAGAAATATATATATATATACATTAATATATAAGTATATACATATAAGTATATACATAAATATATCTATATAAATATATATACATTAATATATGAATATATATATATAATCATATATATATAATATATATATAATTATATATATAAATTATTATATGTATGAATATACATATAAATATATATATATATACATTAATATATATATATATATATATATATATATATATAAGTATATACATAAATATATCTTTATAAATATATATACATTGGTATATAAATATATATTTTATATATGCATATATATCATATAGATATAATAATATAGATATATATATATATAAATATATTTATATATAAGTATATATACATATATATAAATATATATATATATGTATAAATATATATCAATAACATTTTTACATTGAATTGTGAGTCAATCATATTTTTGTTAACTGAAAGGAGGCAAACGAAAGAGCGTTCTACAGGCGGGCAGTACTAGGAATTGAGTTTTGTCAATGGAATCTACGTTTAGGGTTAGGCAGAGATAAATAGTGTTTGGAATTATGGATAGTGCTTTTGGCTAGACGGGTTGTTTCTTGAAAGTATTACTAGAGGAGTCTATAGATTGAAGCTCAGACGAGCACTTTCCATGAAAATTACGATAAAGCAGAGACAGACTCGCAACTTCTCTTGGTTGCAGTGAATGGAAAAAGTATTCCCCATTTTGAATTCTGTCAAGACAGGATAAGCTGCTTCTAGTAGCTCCTGCCCAGATGTGTCAACAGTACTCCATCATTGGCCGTACCTGGCTTTTATATAGGTAAAGAATTACATTAGGAGTGAGATATCTACTGGAGCGATAGAAGGATCCTACCATTTTTTCAGCTACGGCAACGGATTTAATGTATGTGTTCCATTTTAGATCAGGAGTAAAGGTCAAACCCAGAAGCTTGTAAAAACATGGTGCCTTGCCAAGACGGGAGCCATTCATTTCAATTGATGCCAGATGAGGATCGGCGCAGTGATGATGTGAAGATAGGAGCTTGGTTTTAGATGCATTGAAGTAACCAGTCACCGCCTTCCCCATTGAACCACGTAGTCAAGATAAAATGAGAGAGTCAGAGATAATGTGGGCATTTAATACCTTTGAAGTGTTGCCATGGGTGTAGTGTCGTCAGTATAAATATTAACGAATGACCCTAGGATGCTATTTGCAAGATTATTGATGTAGATCCAGAAGAGATGTGGGGCGAGCATGGACCCCGCAAGGACTCCAGCATTAATACTGATTTTTGCCCATCAACCAGTACTCTTATGAACCTCTCCGACAGAATTGATTTAATAATTGAGAAAACATTTCCAGCTATGCCTTACCCCGATATCTTATGAAGTAGACCTTTATGCCGTACCCTATCAAAGGCCTTTGATATGTCAAGAACAATTGCCCTAGAAAGGAAGCCGCCGTCAAAAGATTCACTGAATCTATGAGATATAACCGTTTGCACATCTGCTGCTGATCTAGCAAAACGGAAACCATATTGCATGTCACTAAGAAAATTATTTTTGCTAAGGTGGTTGACTACATCTCTATTTAACATAGATTCCCGCAACTTACTCATGATGCATAGGAAACTAATTAGTCTCTACTGATTTGGAGATGACCGATCACCAAAATTCTTAATTACAGGGCATACTGATTAGGTTTTCCAGTTTGTTGGGAAGCAATTCTCCTTAAGACAATTCTTGAATAGCTTTGTAAGTATTTGAGCTTGTTTTGGTTTAAGCCTTTTCAGCATTATAATTGGAATGCCGTCAAGGACAGTTGCTTTACTGGAATCAAGGTTTTGATAAACTGGACAACATCACGCACAGATATTTGTATATCGCATAGGGTGTTTTCTGATACAGACGGAAACGGGAGGGGGTGACCACCCTGGTCGCATAGGGTAGAATTAGTTGAAAAGTTCTTGGCAAAGAGTCTGGATTTGTTTGATGCTGATGAGATTACCTCAGGTTCATTGACGATGGTTGGGATAGAACACACGATTCTATTCAGGACCCTATTTGCTATTTGGCAAAACTGGTGGGAACCAAGCAGCAGCTAAGCTACTTTGGACTTGATGGACTGAGCATACAACTCTCGCGTTTTTATCATTCTTTTACAGTGATTGCTAGTTGTTTTGAAGGCGGCTTCAGTTTCAGTACATCTATTACGTTGGAAGCAATGGAAAAAGTGATTTCTGTGCGTAATGGCAGCAGCACATTCTGCAGAGAACCAAGGTTGGCTCCTAGCTTTTTGCTGGAATATTTTGAAGGGTATAAAGCGTTCTATACCTACAATTAACCTTTCCGTCAGGGGGCGCATTATTTTTAAACACGGAACGAAGAGATAGATCTGATATAAATGTACGAAAACTATCTCAATCAGCCATAGAGTATCGATATACAGTACGATAGAGAGGTACGTCTGAGGACTTATTACAGTTTGTTTTTATTTTAACTGATACAACCGAGTGGTCAGAAGATCCAAGTGGTGATAGAACGGAAGATGAACATAGCTCAGGGCAAGTTGTGACACTTGAACACACTTGAACACTTGCATACTGACTGTCAGTGTCGGGCATACGGATGGGTTCACGAATAATTTGGGTGAGGTCATAAGCAAAAGTGAAGTTATGACAGAACCTTTCCTTGTCATCTGACTTGTTTGAGTGGTTTACCTATTCCACATTGTGGATATATATATATATATATATATATATATATATATATATATATATATATATATATATATATGAATATTTATTCATTTGCTTGTCTATGTGACCATTGCAATATGTATGTATATGCATACACACACACACACACACACACACACACATATATATATATATATATATATATATGTATATAAACTTTGCATTTCACGTGTATATATATATATATATATATATATATATATATATATATATATATATAAATATATATACCGTACTTTGGGGTAAGTGTGGTAAATACCGGGGCAATTGCACCAACTAAAAAAGTGCTCTTTATATGCGTGGTTACTAAAGGAGCACTTTTAACTAGTTAGTGCAATTACCCAGGACTTATCGCAATTTCCCCAAAATACGGTATATGTACAACTAGATATGTACACATTTACGTATATTTTTATATACATGTATGTATACTTATACCTATGTGTATGTTGTTTTAAGTTTCTTTTTAGATACCTGAACTATTTAAATATTTACACGTGCATAAAAGTTACTCGTGGTTACGAGCTGTTTCCATCACTTGTCCTTTTGTTTTTTGTTTAAACTTCATCCAACCACTATTCCGATTGGGTATATACAACGCCCCTCCCAATCTGATGACATATTTATTTCTTGGCTCAGCGACAACTTAGACGGCGGCTGCAATTAATTTTCTTTTGAGCGATTGTCTCAGTCAAAACCTTTGAAGTATCTACGTAGTAACGATTGCCTTAAAATTCTCCACTCTACTAAAGGTCCTATTATCTATAAGTACATTGACGAACACAGGATGAAAATCACGCCTGATATAGATCGACGCATAATGGTTGCTGTCCATTCGCTATCGCGTTCAGCCATCAGAAATGTGACCCAAAACATAAATAATCAATATGCATATGTTTAACCCAGCTCGATGCTCTGTATTATTTTAACATTAATTTGAAACACTATCACTGTGTGGCAACTAAATATCAGTTTTACATAAAGTGACATGGAAGCGGCTGCAGAAATCGCTGGTTACATTATCGTTTAGCATTTAAACAATAGTAAACACAAATATTTATAAGAAATTAAACATCTTAAAGATTGTTGTTTTTTTTTGTTGAGTTCTTGTTTTTAGTTCAGTCTTTCGGATTCTGTTTGAAGCATATCGTCTGTGTAACAATTCTGCTGCAGATTATAGTTTATTTCGACTTTTATTGACCGTATCTTCTATTGATATTAATGTAACATTGTTAAATACTATAGTATAGTACTACTAAAATACTATCATCCCATTGTATATTTGATATATATATATATATATATATATATATATATATATATATGTATATATATATACATACACTACAGTATCTAATATATATATATATATATATATATATATATATATATATACCTGTAAATAAAGACGAAACGTTGATGAACACATAACTCGGTTTGTTCCTTTTTATATTAGTATGTAACATATATATATATGTGTATATATATATATATACATACACTACAGTATCTAATATATATATATATATATATATATATATATATATATATGTTACATACTAATATAAAAAGGAACAAACCGAGTTATGTGTTCATCAACGTGTCGTCTTTATTTACAGGCTTCTATGGGTGAATAAATAACAACGAAACCTTTATGGACACATGACTCAGTTTATTCTATTTCAATTCTCTATTTTGTCTGAATACTACTTCCATTATTCGCATCCTATTAGATACTATAGTATATAAATACAATTAATATATATTAGATATATAATTAATATATATACATATATTACCTAGTATATATGTGAGTATGTCATTGCTACTTGATTCTTATTCAAGTTCATACGAATTTGTAAAATGTTATTTATAAATAGAACTATTAATCTGCCCTTTTCCATCTCTTTCTTTCTCTCTTTTTTCCTTCTCTAGCTTTCTGCTTCTACCAATATATATATATATATATATATATATATATATATATATATATATATATATATGTGCGTGTGTGTGTGCGTGTTAAAAAATCTGTATCTTGTTACGATTCTGCTCTACATTTGAGACGTAAAGGACAAATGAAATACAATGATACGTTCTCCATGCTAGCGACAAAATACAATATCGACTTTTGTATTAATTGTGGAATTTAGATTTGAGTTTCTAAGTTGCCTGACAGCACTCGATATACTAAATTTATCAATTATCATACTCGGACATGAGTCAACGAGCCTTTATACACATATATTTAACTGTTTTTATCTCTATTTCTCTAGCATATGCATTATTAATCAGTTGAGGACAGAAATAAAAAAAAAACAAACGGAATAAAATAAATACGGAGATCTGCACTTGGTTACTACATTATTAGCATTTGTACGGATCTTGGTTGAATATTTAGAAGACATTTTATTATTTCTTTTATGGCAAAGGAATAATTAAGTCCTCATCTCCTACGTTAATGAAATACAATGTTTGATGATCTTCTATTATTGACCTTTCATTTCTCGGTTTTAGTATATAGATGTGATGAGAAATGTGGCCATCGGCGCCAAATTATTATCTTGATATTCTAAATACGTATTCCTTTTTCTTTGGCCTGTTATGTTTTTTTTTGTGTTATTTTCTTTTAACAAGTGATGAATATTTTGTTTTTTTTTGGTAATTTTCCTTGTATCGAATGTTTGCATGTGTTGGTACGACGTCGGACTTTATATTCTTGTATTTTATCTGAGTTCCTGATAATTCCAAATTAAGAGTTAAAAATTGCATGTTTAAGTAGCAGATGTAAAATAGAACAGTTATTACGGAAATAATATTATTGTCTGATATGTGTTAACTTTCGATGTACCTTATTTATAGATACTCGCGCAATCTCCCGAACACACACACACACACACACACACACACACACACACACACACACACACACACACACACACATATATATATATATATATATATATATATATATATATATATAAAGCTGAAAGTCTGTGTCTATATGTCTAGTCACGAATAGGCTCCTATATGATTGACTATTATAGAAAACCGATCACATATAATGGTATAATAAATTATGAGGTTTATCAATTTTATTTTAAATTTCATCATAGTTTGCTTTGGTTTTAATACCCCAAAATTCGAAGTTATCTCTTTACAACCCTCTCTTTTTATAACCTATCATACTTTCATGAATCAGAGTCCATTTTCTGTAGGCTGTTTTTGAACCCAGTCAACGACGGGTACTTTTGCTAGTATATATATATATATATATATATATATATATATATATATATATATATATATATAATGTGAATAAATATATTTAGCTGCGAACATTATTATTTGGAATATTTAATCAAGGTTTATTCTAGCAGTAGTATCCTACTGCCATGGTATCGTGAAAAACCTCTGAGCAAAGGCACACACAACATTTAGTGATTTGTCTAGTAGGCCCGTATATTCTCTAAAGTAGGTATACAAATGATCTCTCTTTTTCTTTTTCTGTCCCCCTTTGTCACTTTTTATTTTGTTTTTCCTATCTGTATTATATCTCTCGATCTCTCCCTATGTCCATCAATCTATCTATCTCTCCTTCGATATTTCTGTATATATGTATGTATTTAATATATATATATATATGTATTTAATAATAATATGCATTTGATATATATAGAAATATATTAAACATATTTATATATATTTAATACAAATATATATATTTAATATAAATATATATATTTAATATACATACCTATTTATTATATACATATTTAATATATAAATATTTTTAATATATAAATATATTTAATATATATATGTTTAATATATATGTATATTTAATATATATATATATATATATATATATATTCATATATATTTAATATATATGTAATATATTATTTGCTACATAACACATAGAGATATAAATCATTGCATTTGCCAAATTTCAGCTAGGTCAGACAATTGAAAGTGGTTCAGGGGAATTATTTATTGTACGCCCCTCGTATATATATTTAATATGTATATATTTAATATATATATATATTTTATATATATATATAAAATATATATTGATTATATATATATACTTAATATATATATATATATATATTTAATATATATATATTTATTTAATATATAAAACTCTAATATATATATATTATATGTATATCTTATATATATATATTATACATATATTTAATATATATCGTATATATTACATATATATATATTTAATATATATTTAATATATATATATATATACTTTATTGCTATTTAATCTTACACAAATATCTAATTATATTATATTTTTTAATACTGCACAAATATATAATAATATATCTAATATTTATCTTGCACTAATATGTCATTGTATTACTATTATTTTTGCTATACAAGTATATTATTTTATTACTACTACTTAACACCACACAAATATATAATTATATTTTTCATATTGTATGTTACACACATAGTTATATAATTATATTACTATTTTTAATCTAAGACAAATATATAATTATATTAGTTTTATTTAATTATACACAAATATATAATTGAAATACTTGTATTTAATTATACACAAATATATAATTATATTATTATTTAATTATACACAATAAGTATATAATTATATTACTTTTATTTTATTATACACAAATATATAATTATTTTAATATTATTTATTAACGCACAATGTATATATATTGTTTTTATGTATACATGACTATATAATTATATTACTATTATTTAATTATTCAAAAATATATAAGTATATTACTATTTTTTAATTCACACAAATATATAATTATATTATATTATTTAATTATATACAAATATATAATTATAACATTAGTTTTTAATTTTATACAAATATATAATTATATGAATGTTAGTTAAGTATATACAAATATATAATTATATTACCATTATTTTATTATGCATACATATATAAGTATATTTTTATTATTTAATTATACACAAATATATCAGAAAAATATTATTGTTTAATTATACACAAATATTTAATTATATTTTACTTCTTTTCTACACAAATGTAGAATTATATTACTATTATTTAATTATACCCATATCTAATTATATTATTATTATGTAATTATGCACAAATGTATAGTTACATGACTATTTTTCATCTTACAAAAATATGTAATTGTATTACTATTTTTATCTAACCCAACTATATAATTATATTATTATTATTTAATTATACGCAAATCCACAATTATATTAATATTTTTATCTTACAAAATATATAATTATATTATTATTATTATTTAATTATATACAAATATATAATTATTTTATCATTATTTCATTATACACAAATATACAATTATATTATTATTGTATTATACATAATACATCATTATATTACGATTATTTTATTATACACAAATATATAATTATATTACGATTATTTTAGCTACACAAGTATATAATTGTATTACGATTATTTACTACCACACCAATATATAATTATATTTCTAATATTCAATGTTACACACACACACACATATATATATATATATATATATATATATATATATATATATATATATATATATATATATAGACCTAGATATAGATATACTGATATTACTATTTTTAATCTAAGACAAATATATAATTATATTACCTGTTTTTAATTATACACAAATTTATGATTGGATTACTTTTACTTAATTATAAGCAAATGTATAATTATATTATTATTTAATTATACACAAATATATAATTATCGTACTATTATTTTATTATATACAAATATATAATTATATTATTATTATTTAATTATACACACATATATAATTATATTATTATAATTTAAGTATACACAAATATATAATTATATTAATTTTGTTTAATTATACACAAATATATAATTATATTAATGTTATTTGATTATACACAAATATATAATTATATTATTATAATGTAAGTGTAAGTATACACAAATATATAATTATATTAATTTTTTAATTATACACAAATATATAATTATATTATCATTATTATTATTATTATTATTATTATTATTATTATTATTGTTTGATTATACAAAAATATATAATTATATTACTAATATTTTATCCTACACAAATAGATAGCTATATTACTGTTATTTAATCTTACACAAATATATAATTATATTCATTTTTTAAATATTGTACAAATATATAATAATATAACTAATATTTATCTTCCACTAATATATAATTATATTAGTGTTGTTTAATTATACACAAATGTATAATTATATTAGTATTATTTAATTATACACAAATATATAATTATATTAGTATTATTTAATTGTATACAAATATATAATTATATGACTATTTTTTAACTTACAGCTATATAATTATATTATTATTTAATTATAAAAAATATATAATTATATTATTATTATTTAATTATGCACAAATATATAATTATATTATACACAAATATATAATTATATTATACAAACATATACAGTTATATTATACACAAATATAGAATTATATTATACACAAATATATAATCAAATTATACACAAATATAAATTATATTTCTGTTATTTAATTATACATAAATATATGATTATATTACTATTATTTAATTATGCACAAATATATAATTATATTACTATCATTTATTTTTGCACTAGTATGTAATTATATTATCATTTACTTATACACAAATATATAATTATATTATTATTATCAAATTATACACAAATATATAAATATATTAATATTATGAAAATATACACAAATATATAATTATATTATTATTATTTAATTATACACAAATATATAGTCATATTACTATTATTTTATTATACGCAAATATATAATTATATTATTATTATTATTTAATTTACACAAATCTATAATTATTTTTATTTAATTATACGCAAATATATAATTATATTATTATTATTTTATGATACACAAATTAATAATTATATTACTATTATTTTAGTATACACAAATATATAATTACATTGTTATTATTTTATTATACACAAATATATAATTATATTATTATTATTTAATTTACATAAATATATAATTATATTATTATTATTATTATTTCATTATACACAAATATATAATTATATTATTATTATTTTACGATACACAAAAATAATTATATTACTATCATTTTAGTATACATATATATATATATATTATTACATTGTTATTATTTAATTATAGACAAATATATAAAGATATTGCTATTATTTAATTATACACACATCTATAATTATATTATTATTATTTAATTTACACAAATATATAATTATATTATTATTTTATTATACGCAAATATATAATTATATTACTATTATTTAATTATACAATGCATATAATTATATCATTATTATTTAATGATACACAACTAAATAATTTTGTTACTAATATTTTTATATGCACAAATATATAATTTCATTTTTATTATTTAATTATACACAAATATATAATTTCATTTCTATTATTTAATTATACTCAAATATATAATAATATTATTATTATTTTATTATACACAAATATATAAGTATATTACTTTTATTCATATTTGTTTATTCACACAAAGTAGGATATTGTTTTAAATGCTGAGTGTATTTTAAAATAAAACGGGTTCATGTGTTTGATTACTTTGGGAAAATACTCACAATATAAATTAATGATGCGACGATTTTAATATTTCCGATATTGCTTTTGTTTCCGTTATATATATCGAATCCTTCTAAACATCTAAGTATATTTGTATCTTTTGTTTTAGGATTACCTTAGACACGCATAGAACATGTTCATATATTGTAACAAACCTAAAACTACACTTGTTGAATGCCATGTATATTTTACAAATACACTTGTGGAAAGTCATGTATGTTCATCTCGTGTTTTCTTTACTATTAGTTTAAAATGTTTAAAATATTTATAATTTCATCTTTATTCTCAGCAATGGATAATTATGTTTACACAAAACAATACAAAAAGCAAAATAAGTGATGAGAACATATTTAGACACAATTTTTCTCTTATTCTGATACCGACACTTCCAAAACTTTTAGTTTTCCCATTCTCTATTTTAATTCTGATTAATCGTCCCAACACTTATCTAAACTTAGATACATTGCTTTTTGGTGAAAGTTAAAAACGTTTCTGATTTGATTCCGACATATTAATTTGACAGACAGACCAATAAATGAAGGTCTGTTTCCTTTTGTAGACAATAAAGATCGATTTCTCGATCGGGGAAACTATATTTAAACTAGTCCTTGCTTTGATGCGGGGGATAGATATAAATTAACGCAATTAAATCCATTTCGAGGCGCCTTTAGATCCCACCTAAAATCGTAATTTGCACAAAACTGAATTTACATAAATAACTTTATTGATTTTAATTGTAGATACCAACAGAGACCTGCAAATACTGATGACGTTTTATTTACATGCAGATATAATTAGCTCTTCATTAAAATAACTGCGGCTCGCTTTTTAGTTTACGCATGGTATGGTACATTGCATCTCGCTTTTTTGTCGCTCGGTAAGAGGATATATGTTTGTTCAGGCGGCAAGAATTAGTAAAAGTGAATGTAATAACACTGCGGTCGGATAGGCAAAACACATTTTGAAGTAAATCAAATTACGTTTCATCGTAAGTTAAAGTGTATTTTTTTTAATTTTTTGTGCATTACAGTTGGGAACAAATGTGACTCTTTTTGTAAGCCCTAAAGTGTATACGCTTTACCAGAAGAGGTTTGCCTTTATATCTTTCTTGTACGCGGTTCTGGGGAATAAACTAATGGAGTAGAAGACTCTGTTACATCTAGGTATCTCAACTGTGAATAGGTGGTATTTCTGTCTGTCGTGTTTTTCGGGGGTATTTACGTAGAGGGGTACAAGTGCTTGCAGTTCGTCAGAACATTCACCGTTAAAGTACTTGAAGAACAGACAGAGGAATGGAATATTTCGTCGATGGGACAGAGGCTGAAGCTTAGATGACAGTTCAGGACATATCAGGTCGGCGACTCTCTTTTGAACCTTGTGTAGAAGCGAGAGACTAGTAGCAGATGCACCAGCCTAAATATGACAACAATACTCCATACATGGCGGATGGTGCCCTTATAGAAGTACAAGATACTTTCGGGCGTTAGTAGCTTTCTAGCACGATAGAGGGAACCTACCTTTTTCGCAGCAGTACTGGCAATACTCTTAATGTAATTGTTCCAACACATGTTTCCTGTGAAAGTTAGGCCGGTGACTTTAAAAGATGTACTTTCAGATAAAGAGTATTTGGCCATTTCTATTGGTGGTAGAGAAGGTTTCTTGTAGTGATTGAAGGAAACAAGTTTAGCCTTGGCAGCATTGAATGTGACCATCCATTTGTATCCCCATTCCACTACAGATCGGAGGCCATACTCTCGTGTTTCTGCAATTTCTTCAAACATCAGCGGTCAATTATTACAGGGCCTGTGCCAATTAATTTCAATTAAAAAGAAAAATGGTTGGGTTACATTCGTTTTTTTGTTGGGGGGGGGGGAATAAAAAAATTAGTGCAAATAAATTCTACGCGAGAAAGTATTTTACTAACGCAGTCTTGTAACGCTTTTACATTTTTAAACCATGTTTTCTTTTTTCTGTTGTACATTTCAATTTAATCACGCAGACAATATATATATATATATATATATATATATATATAATGTGTGTGTGTGTGTCAACTAGTGTTAGTCGTGACACCCTGCACTGAAGATTCCCGAAAGGATGAAACACTAGTGTGTGTAGGCATTTAATTATTATAGTAAAAAAAAGAATTATGTCAGCTCCTTTAAGAAATTAAGATAACGTTGAGCACTTTCAGTTGAATCAAAGTCGGTCAATTTAGCTCTTATGCATAGAACATCGTATTAGATCATTGTGACTGACGTTAAGAACATTAAAAATTAAAATGTTTAAATTCAACATTATTTCTCGTGGGGTTAATGGTAGCCGATTAGATACAATCTTTGCTAATCAAACCAGAGATGACTCGTGTTGCCGGTTCGAATCTGTCGACTGGTGTTAATCGTGACACCCTGTACTGAAGATTCTCGAAAGCATGAAACACTAGTGTCTCTAGGTATTATATTATTATAGTAAAAATATTATTATATATACATATATATATATAATAATGCTTTTACTATAATAATAATGCATATATATGTATGTATATATATATGTATATATATATATGTATGCATATATATATGTGTATATATATGTATGCATATATATGTGTATATATATATATATATGTATATATATGTATATATATGGATATATATGTATGGATATATATATGTATATATATATATATATATATATATGGATATATATGTATGGATATATATGTATGGATATATATATATATGTATATATATATGTATATATATATGGATATATATGTATGTATATATATGAATATATATGCATATATATGTATGCATATGTATGTATATATATATGGATATATATGTATATATAGATGTATGAATATATATGTATATATATGTATGCATATGTATGTATATATATGTATGCATATGTATGTATATATATATGTGTATATGCATGTATATATGTATGTAAGTATCTATGTATGTATCTATGTATGTTTAGGAGTACAGAATTTAAATAACGTTTTAAATATAATGGGCGGACGTCTCTCGAGAGCTCTTTCAGCTATCATCTCATCAGGAGAAAATCGATAGCGTAAAATAATACTATGTCGAAAGTAAAGAGTTCTGATGGGGAATTATTGAATAGGCCAAACATTACGGGGCCACTAAAATAAAGTTTATTAACGTTTAAAAAACGATTAAAATATTGGCACAACGAGGAAAAAACGGGAGAAAAGATTCACAGTTCCCCAAAGAGAAACATTGCGTTAAATGTTTCTTTCTGCCCGCACATAGAAGGTTTCCGCATCGCAATAGAGACAGACTCCAAAATCTTTAAATGGTTTCTGGAGTCCGCTCTAAGTAGCAGCTCGAACCATTCAATTTTATATCTATTGGCACAGCACGGGTTGTCAACCAAATGCTGGCCAATAGCAGAGTCCAAGGCTGCAGAAGGAGGGAGTCTACCAGATTCCCATCCTCCCTTGTCTGATCTTCGATGGAACATGCTGGTTTATACGAGTCAAATATGCAAGCATGTTCGCCCAACATAACCAGCATCGCACTGGCATTTGAATTGATAGACAATATTGCTATTTTGGATGTAAGGCAAACCATCCTTGCGAAAAGAAGGGAATGCAGGTCTCGTAGTATATACCAAACGCAAGGACACAGAATAAAAGCAGTCATAAATACTTCTGCGAATCTGTTTGGAAAGTCTGTTACTATTTTCCCCAATCCACGGTTATTTTAAATAAACCGGACATTTTCAAGGTTAAAATTTTCCATTATTGATGAATATTTCCCTGATCTTATCGAGTTCGGCGTCCAATCTGATAGGCGAACAAATCATCAGGGCTCTATGTACCAAAGTATTAATTAAGCCGACCTTACGTGATTTTGGTACAAAAGACAACCAGTTCACATATAGGCCAGTAAATGTCGGATTCTTATAAATAGTAGTCAGAAAGCCCCCCCCCCCTTGAACGTTCGACAAGAATATCCAAGAAGGGAAGCGAATTTTCCTTCTCACTTTCCATAGTGAACTTTAGAGTTCCATGTAAAGAATTCAACCTATCAAAAAATATCGACGCTTCACTTTGCGATGGAAAAATAGCAAAAGCGTCGTCAACATATCTGAAATATGCAGTGGGTTTTGTTGCGAAATTAAACAGAAGGCATTCATTGTACCCGAGGAAAATATCCGCTAAAGTTGGGGCCAACGGACTCCCCATTGAAACCCCGTCAACCGGACAGTACATTATATCACAAAAACTAAACTCCACATATTTTGTGCACATTAAAATGAGTTCAATAAGAATCTCTTTAGAAAAACATGGAGCAGTCAGGCGACCATCATAAAGCGCGTCGGTACATATACGTATAGTCTCATCCAACGGTATGTTGGTAAAGAAACTAGAGCTATCAAATGAGCACATAAAAGATGTCTCTGCATTGGAATCCAACCCACGTACATAATCAACAAACTCAAAAGACTCTTGGATACAGTGCGTGGTATATAACTCGCGCACAAGTAGCAGAATTTCCACAAGCCACTGAGCAAAAGAATGTTGTGCCGAACAAACCATTGATAAAATAGGTATCAGTGGAACAACTTGCTTGTGGATTTTGGGGAGACCATACATTCTAGGACGTTGTGAACCAGAGGGTTTAATCCTGTCATAGGCGTCCTTGCAAAAAACTGTCCTTTTAAATAATGCAAGTGGACGTCTTTGCATTTTTGCCTCGTTCTTGCAAGTATTATCCGTCAACTCGACAGGACCGAATTTACGGAATTTCGAAACATCATTGAGAATAACTGCCATTTTCTCAACGTAGTCCGATTTGTCCCAAATCACCACTCCTGCACCTTTGTCTAGTTTGCTCATATAAATATTGGCATTCCATTTTAATGCTTTCATAGTTTTTAGTTGCGCTATGTTCCAGACAAAGTTGCTATAATCAACAGGTATGTTACTGTATCAGTGAGCTAAGGCAACTAAAGTAAATTTCATCCCAGAAATTCTTTCCGGGGAAATAGGAATATTATGTCTCAGTTGAGAGAACAAAACTTCAAAGGCAGAAAGTGTTCGCTCTTTATTTATACTGGTTGGGTGAATACAAAAATCCAATCCCTTAGACAGAACTCTATTTTCAATTTCTGTAAGTTCAGTTTTCGAAAGATTGAAAATATGTTTGCTTCCATTAATGGGTTCACATCCATATCTTCTACAAACCAGAAGAGCAAGATGTTTATTATTGTCTTTGGAAGCATACTGCTTAGCAAACTGATCACCGATGGATAAATACTTGCAAAAGCGGAAAAAGTAAAAAAAAAAAAGGACAAGAAACCCTTAACTACAGACCAGAGGTAATGACGATTACTAATATACACCTCTAGCTTCTCCGTCAACTTATAATTATCGTCTCGTATAAACGCTCGCTCCATAGACGAACTAGGTTTCACCTGAGATGCAGCAATGCGTTTACTGATATAAAGTAGGGCCACATCTTGTTCCAGACAAGAACGCAAAAAAACTATGGAGAAGTTGGTAGATCTAATTCTACTCCTTATTCGAATAATAGTATTACATGTGTCAATTTTATGTTGACTGTACCTTTTCTCGAAGATATTTAAATAAATGTTTAGAGGTACAGAATTTAAATAAAGTTTTAAATATAATGGGCGGAAGTCTCTCGAGAGCTCTTTCAACTATCACCTCATTAGGAGAAAATCGATAGCGTAAAAATAATAGCGTAAAAATAAGGCCACCATTCGCCCATGTATGGAGTGCTTTTGTCACATCTGGGGTGGTGCATCTGCTGCCCGTCTCTCGCTCCTGGACAGGGTTCAAAAGAGAGTCGCCAACCTGATAGGTCCTGCACTGTCATCTAGGCTTTAGTCTCTGTCCCATCGACGAGATGTTGCATCCCTCTGCCTTTTCTACAAATACTTTAATGGCGAATGCTCTGACGAACTGCAAACACTTGTACCTCCTCGACCTAACTACCTCCGACAAACCCCACAAGCTAGTAAGTCTCATCCCTTTACAGTAGAGATCCCTAGGTGCAAGAAAGCCTTTTACTCCAATAGTTTCTTCCCCAGAACTGCAGGTCTTTGGAATTCCCTTCCGGCATTCTGCTTTCCCAACTGTACTGATATGCAGAAGTTCCAGTGTAATGTGAACAAATATCTTTCTACTCATCTCCCTTGCTAATGCCCCTGCAAATAAAGTCCCTGGTGGTAGTCCTTGCTACAAAGTGGAACTGTGCCTTGTTTGGGGTGAAAATTGAAAAAAAAAAGTTCGGAAACAATGGACCTTCTTGTGCCAGTTGAAATTCCACGACGTGCTTTCAGTTCATCATTGTTATCACAGATAAAATACAGTTGAAGGAATCTATGATGACCGTCTAAGCAAGGAAGCGGAGCTTGCTCTTTATGGTAAATCTGTCCCTTAACGTTAAAAGTTGTCATGAATTGTGTTGTAATAATTTCTGCACCGAACGACGTCATTTGGAAGCATTAGTTGTATTTCCTGATGTTCGATAAAAAATGCTTTGATTCATCAGTATATTCAGCAAGCAAAAATTTTAATGGTCTGGGGGTTCTTCAAGTTGAGGTAGTTTAATTTTTCAATGGAACAGCACAATCCTTTAGCTTCCCCCTTAAATTTCAGAGCCTTGCAGTAGGGACACACTTCAGTCATTGTGCCGACTTGAACCTGGTGACTCAAAGTGTAATCATCAAGAGGGTCGTAGTGGAATGCAAGCCGATCCCAACCCCGGGTTGGTTGAGCATTGAATCGAGTTTGACGCTGAGCTGAAGTTTCTCGTTTACGTCTTTTCGCATGTCGCAGTCTCTCACGTTCATTCTGTCGAGATCAAAGCAGATCTGTATTACGGGATTGTTGTACAATTCATTTTGCTGCCTCAAATCTGGAAGCACGTCGACCTGCTGCTTCATTTGCACGTATCAAAATCATCTGTTGTCTGCTCTGCTCGTTTGCCGATGCTCAGGATTTAGAATGTCAACTAATCGCCGAATTGAATCGGCATTGCGGGTACGCCGACCTAAGTGTGATCTGTGAAGGGGCATTTTAAACGAAAAAAACTGTAACGCCACCGATACTTAGCAAGAACGACTTTAGATCCAAAGAACAGCCAAAAGGAAAGGGGTTGTCCTAAGCAGTAAATGAGCAAATTGCTAATGTAAGAATCGAATAAAGAAAGAATTCAATGTTTTTTGTTTGTGGTAAATAGGAAAAGCAACGTAACAGTAATTTTCAGTCGTCTAAAATATTTATTACACTCTTGTTTAGGTGTGTGTCTCCAAATGGTGAAAGGGGTCAATACAATGCCCCCATTCACCATTTCATACTAGTGAGAGAATAACTTGGTAAGAGGATAATTCAGTAAAGTGAAGAATAGTTTACATTAGAATACTCGCGAAAAATAGACAAGGCATATTTTATATAAAACGCATTAAAATAGAATTCTACACAAAACATGCAAAGCTTTAATGTTGATAATTATATAAAACGTCAAAAAATGCATTTTACACGTTAGCAAAAATAAATTAATTTACATAGATGAACCGCGTGGTTTAAATGTATCTAAACGATTTGTAAGGATATTTTAAACGGTACAAGACTTGTATCAATTGTTCCACATGTAAAAAAAAATATACGCTTCGGTCGAAGATTTAATTTCTCATATGAAATATGTGTCGTACTTTGAACTTATGAGTTTTAGCCTTATAGTTCTTACATATATTTATAAAAATTCTAGAACGCTCTCTGTCACACACATACACACCTGCTTACGCGTAGGATGTCGTGATAAGGAGTTTATGTAC
Organism: Euprymna scolopes; assembly: GCF_053919585.1. NCBI lineage: Eukaryota > Metazoa > Mollusca > Cephalopoda > Sepiida > Sepiolidae > Euprymna > Euprymna scolopes. The sequence goes on along the minus strand of NC_136496.1, from coordinate 40,926,053 downwards.
AGTTCGTATCGATGAACGCCTTAAAACTGGTGTTCCGGAACACAGATAAACACAAAACGATAAAACCCTATGCCGACATATTGGGAAAATGGCGTCGAACTGAATACTTTGTTCTTGTGTGAAGTGAAATGAAACAGGCCAGCTGTGAAACGCACTAGAATGCTTATGCTATTAAATGCATAGCAAATTCAAATTTACATATGTGGAATTAATGACAACAAATCGAGTAAAAATAATTAATTTAAGACAACACAAAATAGAGAAAGAAAAAAAAGAGACTCCATATGACCATTATTGAGATAGGCTGGATAAAATACGCTTTTCAAGACCGTGTGAATTCTCGATCTCGTTAAATAAACTAATGGATGGTATCTTTGTCTTTATTGATCCATATAACGGGAGGCCAACAAGCAACGATTTGTACATAGATAAAGCAACAAACAAGTCTATTTTTATACGTGTACATTGACCTGTTTAATCGTCTAACTGAAGCTTTAAATTAATTCGATTATGTCCTACACAGTCAGTCAACGCATTAGGAATTATTAAATAACAGGCAGAACTATCGTTTTTCTCATATGATCAGTTTCAGTTGTAAATAAGAAGATTGCACATTTCTTCCTTCAAATAGAATTAATAGTAAAGTAATAAGTATATGCGTAATATTAGCATAACATATAACGAGTACTAGTGTGTTATTTCTTTCAATCAATGATCTCAATTATATCATTTCTCAAATTCTGAAAATTGGAATACATATATATTTATTATATATACACATGTATATATCTTCATTATATCTATATAACGAACATTATAAATACATATATCTTATAATTGTAATATATATATAGTGGTTAGGAGCCTTGACTGTCGTATAGACGGTCGGGTTTCAATTCTGGCTTGAGGTAGTTGCCTGTCTAGCCGCACTGATGAGCTGTGAAACAGTGAAACACTACTGTATGTGGATGACTATTATATTAAAATTATAAGATATATGTTTATCCTGTTCATTATATAGAGATAATGAAGATATATGCATATGCATATGTAATAAATACATATGTATTCCAATTTTCAGAATCTGAGAGATTATATATATATATATATATATATGATAAAAACATATTATACATATGTCATGCATATATATATATATATATATATATATATATATATATGAAAAAAACGTCTAATACATATGTCATACATTCAGTCGCATTAAAAAGAAAATACGAGTCAGTAAAAGCAATAAATCTTTTCCTAAACTGTTATAATTCGAAATGTCTGTAACCCTAGGATTCCTCTGTTTTTATGAACACACGATGCGATGGGCTCTTGTCTTCATGCATGAAATACCCATATCCATTCTTATCAAACTTTTCCATTGTTTTTTTTATTTAAGATGACGGATTATTCTACGGCTAAGGAAAACTCCATTGTCAACTCCTCAATCGATACAGCCTTGTGTTATTTAAGTGATGCGAAAGTACACTGTTCATCAAACACTGCATGATCGACAAAATGTTATAGATTATCTTCTGCCCACTTTTCTCCATCAGTTGACTGAATAAGTATAATCGTTTCACCGTCGTGGTAATTTGTGAAAATATTTGAATCTTCTTGGGTACTATTACGCTTAAAGACTTTCACTAGTGAAATAGTCGTATAATATTCGAATCCCTCGTTGCTAGTATTGTTGCTTCGAAGGATGTTTAAAATTAACACAAATACTGTGGTATAGTAAACAAAAGTCGCATTAGTAAAAAATATTATACGCATACATTAAATCCGTTGCCAATGCCGCTGTAAAAATGGTAGGATCCCTAAACCCCTCCAATAGATATCTTACTCCTGATGCAATTATCTACCTATATAAAAGCCAAGTACGACCAATGATGGAGTACTGTTGCCACATCTGGGCAGGAGCTGCTAGAAGAAGCCTACCCTGCATTGACAGTTCAAAATAGACTTTGTAGCTTAGTGGGGGATGCCCTTTTCTTTTTCCTGCGACCTCCTTCTTCACAGAGGAGACGTTGCGAGCCTGTCTCTGCTTTATCGTTATTTTCATGGCAAGTGCTCGTCAGAGCTTCAATCTATGGACTCTTCTCGCCAAACTTTCACGAAAAACACTCGTCTAGCCCAAACTCTTATCAATAATTTCCCACACTCTTTATCTGTGCCTTAATCAAAACCTAGATTCCATGAACAAAGTTGCTTTCTCAGAACTACACACCTGTTAAACTCTCTTCCGTTTGTTTGCTTTCCAGCTGACTAGAATTTGATTGTCCAACGTAAATAAGTTCTTAATGAACCATCCCCCTAAATTATCCAATTTACAAAATTTCTATTACTAATGTATACCCACTAACCCTTATCCTCGAGTGGCCTCCAGGCCTTGGTAAGTGGGGGCTCCCTTGTAAAAAAGGAAGTACACGCCTTGATTCTAGAGTCATAACTGACACAGAGCGTTATTTAAAAAAAGGTGTTAAATGTGAGTAATTCGCTTGTTCCTAAACTTGTAGCACAGTTGAACCTATGACGTTGTACATGATCAGCCAGTATTAGGATGCTGTAAAATTATTTTGGAGTAATTATTTTATTGATGTTTTGTTTTAAATTAAATCTACACAACTCTTATTATATTCTTCAATTTGATTTGTAATTTTAAACTTAAAATAAAAAAAAACTTCGATAGGCAAATCATTTTTTTATACAAATTGTAAGATAGAATATTAATGTTTCCAGTAACATTATGCTACAATAATAATGAGAATCATTCATTAGAAGCAAAACCTAACATCAGCTCACATGTATTTTTGACTGTATTTGAAAAAAGACACTATAAATCTATATATAATATAAATAATATTTAGTGCCGGAATGAATTAACAGTATTAAACTAAAATGCAAGAAAGTATATATATATATATATATATATATATATATATATATATATATATATATATATATATATATATATATATATAACTACCCGTCGTTGACTGGGTTCAAGAACAGTTTACAGAAAATGGACTCTGATTTATGAAAGTATGATAGGTTATGAAAAGGAAGGGTTGTAAAGAGATAGCTTCGAATTTGGGTGTATCAAAACCAAATCAAAATATGAGGAAAGTAAAAATAAAATAGATAAACCACATAATTTATTATACCATACCTGTTCACACTGAAACACTTATCACAATATTCTGTGGATCTATATTAAAAAAACCCTGTTAAACTTTGTGACATATTTCCATTCTATGGAGGTCAGGCGCGAACGAACACCCCATAATTTTATTATACCATATTTCTTCAAATTGAAACATAATTATCAAAGTATTCTTACGCAGATAGATATGAAAAATCTTTATTAAAGATTGTGCTTATTTCCATTCTATGGAGGCCAGGCGCGAACGCAGACACCACAATTTTATTATACCATCCCTATTTAAGTTAAAATATACTTATAAAATATTATTATGTACATCTATATCAAAAACACCTGTAAATTTTTGTTTTTAATTTTTAAATGTTTTATTTCCATACGCAGAACTCACAAGTTTAATGAACCACCGGTCTGCCAGATCAAACATACCCATTGCTGTGTTTCGATACATCTTCTATCATTATATGTGATCAGTTTCCTATAATAGTCAACCAATATAGGAGCCTATTCGTGACCAGACACACACACACACATATACACACAGACATTCAGCTTTACATTATAGATATATATGTGGTGGAACGATACATTAAAGAAAATAACACTACAGTTTAATTTTCAAAATTTTATTGAAAAAATCAATTCAAGTATTTCGAGCATGTAATAGAGCTGACATATATTAATTGTAGCTGCCTTCAGCTCTATTCACCGCCTCGATACGAGTCTGTAACTGGGAGCAAGCATTTTCCACAAGCACCGGCGGGGGCTCGCCGTATACTCGGTGGATGACGGTGATCAAGCTGGCTTTGGTGTTATGAAGGGTCATGTTGGTAATGTTCATGACATATGAACAATCGAATTAGTCCAGCTGTTTATGTTGCGGGGAGGGGAGCTAGTGAGGGGATCTAGTCCTGCTTCCACACCAAGGTTCTGTCAGAGGCCACCTGATTGTAACAGGGGATCACCATACTCTTCAACATATGTACTGAAGAGGATTTTATTTATATAAAACTGTACCTCCCTTGACTCTGTATCGTTTATGTTCAGTTACATTGAGAAATCCAAGATATATAGGAGCAATGTTGGATTAAGCCGAGAAAGTCTTATTATATGGATGTGTTCTTTCTTTTACGCTAGATTAATTTAGAGAAAGCATTTCTACCAAAATAAAGAGAAAAAAGACTGGATGAAGTCTTGTCAAAGTTATGAGAAAGTTATAATTAGGCTGTGAGAAGAGAATATTCTTATCATTGTTTTGACTCTCGAGTATATATCCGACACAGTTAGACACTGTAAATCAATCGAAAATCACATCACTTTATCTAAAACCATATAATATATTAACTGATATATACTCGAGAGACAAAATAAGGAAAAGAATATTCTTCTGTCATAGCCCTAGTTATAATACAGTCAATTCATCTTCCAAACTTAGATTACTTTATTTCCCAAGGCTCAGCATTTAAGTTTTTACCAGACTTAGCACTAATTTACTTCAATCATCCGAGAACTGAAAAATCAATGTTACAACAGGCTAATAACATTACAATTAAAACGTTATAGTTTAATGGTTAAAGACGACTAAATCTCGAAAGCATTTTCAATTATTTAAAATAAAACAGTTGAATTTCAATAAGTAATGCATGATGAACGTGGTTGATGTTACGTCGGTTATTACACTGCATGTACGAAAATGTATACTATGCAACTTCCGAGTATGGTAAAACTTTAACTAGTGTTTAATTAATCGTATACGATTAATAATTTAGATTATTATTATTATTATCATTATTATTATTATTATTATTATTATTCACATTATTATTATAATTATAATTATTATTATTATTCACATTATTATTATAATTATTATCATTATTCACATTATTTTTATTATTATCATTATTCACATTATTATTATTATTCATATTATTATTATTATTCACATTATTAATATTATTCACATTATTATTATTATCATTATTCACATTATTATTATTATTCACATTATTATCATTATTCACGTTACTATTATTCACATTATTATTATTATTCACATTATTATTATTATTCACATTATTATTATTATTAACATTATTATTATTCACATTATTATTATTCACATTATTATTCACATTATTATTATTCACATTATTATTATTAGTCACATTATTATTCACATTATTATTACTATTCACATTATTATTATTCACATTATTATTATTCACATTATTGTTATTATTATTCACATTATTATTATTATTCACTATCATTATTATTATTATTCACATTATTATTATTATTCACATTATTATTATTATTAACATTATTGTTATTCACATTATTATTATTCACATTATTATTATTCACATTATTATTATTCACATTATTATTATTATTCACATTATCATTATTATTCACATTATCATTATTATTCACATTATCATTATTCACATTATTATTATTCACATTATTATTATTCACATTATTATTATTCACATTATTATTATTCACATTATTATTATTCACATTATTATTATTATTATGATTCACATTATTATTATTATTATTCACATTATTATTATTATTCACATTATTATTATCATTATTCACATTATTATTCACATTATTACTCACATTATTATTATTATTATGATTATTATTATTCACATCATTATTATTCACATTATTATTATTATTATTATTATTATTATTATTCACATCATTATTATTCACATTATTATTATTATTATGATTTACATTATTATTATTATTCACATTATTATGATTCACATTATTATTATTCACATTATTATTATTATTATTATTCACATTATTATTATTCACATTATTATTATTCACATTATTATTATTATTATTATTATTATTATTATTATTATTATTATTATTACTATCATTTTAACGTGTCCTCGTTCGAAATGATGAATCTTTATATCGAACCTAGCTTCCGGTACATTATTTCAAGTTAAACACTCTGTTTAATATATTATGGTACATTGTTCTCGTTTCGTTTGCCATGACTGCATAGAAAAAGAGTAATTTCCACTTATTAATTAAATAACATTCTTGGTTCCAAAATCGTGATAGATTTCATTGTTCAATATAATAATTTTCAATTAGCTAAAGACGCATCTAAGAAGGTCGAAATGTACATCGGCTAAGACGTTGTTAAAATAATAATCAAGAATAGAATAGTAGTATCATCCAAATTCTCAATCCTGATCTTTAAAAAATTCGCAACATTTAAAATAGACTTCAGTGATCGACAGTTATTTACGAAAGAAATATTGATATGTCGTAAAACATGAATAGTAAACTTCATTTAAATAATGTCAACAAATTAATGAGATGCCGTCAAACCGATATTTTTAAAAATAATTTCCGTGAAGTACACAGGAGAATAAGTAAATAATTAAACTGAATGCATCCGCCTTATAACAGTATTTGATTTTTCAAAATCAAAGGTAAAAGTCATATAAGATGTAAAGCATCATTTGCTCCAGGATGGAGTCTCTACGATTATCAGAATCGAAGTTATCACCTTTTCCGTGATCTTGATATGCTGAAATTATATCGGTTCTACGTAAAACCATGGGCGATATTTTTATTCATTTTTGTGACGATTAATCACACAATGTGGATGCTATGCGGGCAGAAACAAACATATTTCGAAATTCAATCAAATGCGCAATCTCGGTGGTGGGGCTAATAACAAGAATAATATAGAAATGGTAAAATGAAAAAGTAGTTATTCTTTTCTTTCCTGAAATATTTTTATATTCATTTAAGAGAGGCAGAAAAAACTAATATATATATATATATATATATATATATATGTGTGTGTGTGTGTGTGTGTGTGTGTGTGTGTGTGTGTGTGCTCTCATGAAAATAACACCACTGTTTATGATTGAGAATAAAGAGTCTTAAAGATCAAATAATCCTCATATTTTTTTTCGTTTCGGCGCATTCCATATGATTCCTTTTTTATTAGTTTTAATGTAATTTTATTTTCATATTTTTAAGTGAGCTATTATTTTTAATTCTTCCCTTCTTTTTTGTATTCTTTAATGCCTGGCTTTTCAAATTCTTTATTTAGTTTTTGAAGTAGAAATGCTTCACAACCTTGAGAATAAACAAGTGTATCCGCTGCGAGTTGAATGAAAAAAGGAAATGTTGCTTGTCGAATTTCAGCATTTCTTAATGGTAATAGCTTCGAGTTTTATTTTCACATCACGTTAAATTTATCATGAAGAATACGCGTGTAAAGATCTGTAGTAGAAGATGCTGTTAGTTTGATGCTGTGGCGTTATTGTTTGCGATGATATTGCTACTTCTGTTATTGTTGTTTATTTGATAGACAAACTGAACTGCTGCAAAATCGTACCTGAGTTTCGTTTGGTCTACATGAAGTCACTCTTATTTCCTTACGCCTTCCTCCTCCCTCTCCTCTTTGATCGCAAATATTTATCTCCAACCTTAATGTTATCTCCAACCTTGAAGGGTTTTATCTACGACATAAAAAACAGCAAGGTTAAAGGTTTTATCTGAGGTCCGGGAATGGTTATCCAAAAAAACGTAAGAGAATGGCATAAAACAATATTGAAATGTTCAGTCCATTGATTTTTGTCACATCTTTGCTTGCACAGACAGTGATCACGGATGCTGACATCAACTTCAACTTGATTCTATCAAAGGTTTGTTCTGCGAGCATCTCTGACACTGCCATGTTTCCACTACCTCTACTTCAATGAGGAACTGTTGCATGACGAAAAGGGGTTGGTAAGGGCGATAGTAGTCATCATACGGTGGCCTTGCAATAAAATAGCAAGTGTGTGGAATATAAGCCAAAGTTGACATACGTGCTTTCCACGTCAACAAAATCTAATGCAATACCAGTTTCACAAAGAAAATATTTATACCCTGGAAAGGTACAAAACAGGTGCGAACGTAAGCTAAGAATGCAGTTAGAAGATTCGGAGTTTCCATCCCGTCGCGGTTACCACCTGACAAAGGCCAGAGGAATAGTTGGCCAAAACGTCGTGAAACAACAACTAATAAAGATGAGGATAATAATCCACAATAAATAAATTAATAAATAATACTCATCTCAATAATGAATTCCAATTAAATAATATATACAGCAATCGGTACAGACGCGACCATGGAAGATTAGATAATAAATAAACGTGGATTTATACGACTAAAAAATTCAACCTTGATCATTCTTCGGGGTCCGTGGCGCACTGGATAGAGACGTTGAATCTTTACGGTTCCAGCTAAGAATTGTCTGAAGATAGCAGTTCAACCCCACCCAAAGCCGGCAGGCGCTTACTTGTCCTAAACGTTGTGAAATGACAGAAACTATGGATGACAGTAATTAGTTAGGAGATTCAGAGTTCTTATCCCGTCGCGATTACCACCTGACGAAGGGCAGAAGAATAGTTGACCGAAACCTGAAACAACATCTAAGAAAGATGAGGATAATAGTGTCTGCAATAAATAAATTAATAAATAATACTCATCTCATTAATGAATGCCAATAAAATCATATAAGAAACCGATTAGTTTTCTTAATCGTTCTTAAAAGGACTCATTTGACTATATACACTGAAATTCATTGGTGACAACAACAACAACAACAACAACAACAACAACAACAATAAGGCGATGTAACAAATATTTGCAAGCTTTACTTAATTAAAAAAATGCATCTTTTAGTTCAGTATTCTACTTTTATACGATGATTTAATAAGCGTAAATAAACAATAGTTACACAAATAAGTGCAACAAAATAGTGAGTTTGTGATGTTACCATTAATTGTTTAAATTTAGATTTTAAAAATAAATCTTATTATAAGAAAAATCTGTTATGAGTTATTTTATCTCGTCTATTATTATTTATTAATATTGAATACTGATTGAGTATAAGTGTACATTAGTAAACCTCATAAAAATATTAATGATGATTAATGAGATGAATAAAGTTTAAAGACTTGCGACGATGGTATACGACCATAAACTCTATTGTACTTAAAGGAGAGGCGTTCCGCGCCATACGTTTCAAGACGAGTTGACTTTGAGAAGAAACTCTTCATGGACATTTTGTGAAAGGCGAATTACGCGGATGAAGAAAGATAATATATGTTCGGTGTTGTAGTAAAACGAGTTCTTACTGTGGATATTTTGTAATGTTTAGGCAGAGTTTGGAGCTCAGTCGTGGGATTTTTTTATGAATTAATAAAAAAGTAGAGACAAATGTGCGAAATCTGTACTAAATAAGAAACTAGCCTGTGTAGCCGGGTGTTTGGACGTGTGTGTTGGAAATAATAGTGGTAGTAGGCAGGCGGGCTTGAACCCGTACCGCGAAAGAGGAAAGTTATGTGAAAAAGATGTGGCATCTTTGCCTTTGCGCCAATCGGCAAACTGAAAGTGGTGAAGATTTAAATTAAGGCTAGTCAATCAAAAGAGGAGATTAATTTCGAAAATATTGGCGAAAAAAGCGACCCCCCCTCCCCGTATAAAAGTGTCGAGTTTAGGATAAAGGAACTGATGTTTTTAGCCAATTGTTCGTTATTTGTCGTCCGAAGGGTCGGTCTTCAAAACGATACAAATCTCGTGGAAATCCATCGTCTATGTCGAAAGTTTTAGGCAGACATACATACAGACAGACAGACAGACAGGTGAGATTTCTATTATAGATAATATTAAGAGAATGAAGACATCATCACCTACCACATTTCGAACTTGATTTTGAAATTTCTTTAGACAGCGTTTTCATAGATATGTTAATTTTATTAGACAATTTCAAAAGTGTCTATTCCTTGTATTTACGTTGCTTACACAATTACACATTGGCTTTTATTTGTAGTATTTATTGAATATTATTTAAAAAACAAAAGGTAATAATGTAAAAAAAAAAGACATTTTTAAAAGCACGTAGTTTGAGCTTCATTAATATATACTCTAATTTTCTCTGCCCGAAAGACTGACATCAGGTATCAAGACTCCACTACGTATGAGTCAACTAATCTTCTTTACCTTGTTATTTTACTTGCATATTTGATAACTTTGACTCTTAGAGTTTCATTTTTAAAATAAGTTTAAAACTATTTTAAAAATCGAAAGTAATTATCCTTATTATGTTAATTAAAAAGCCAAACCATATTGAAAGTAATGTCTCTCAAATAAAGCTGTGCAGATTTAATGAGTCGCAATTTCATTAATAGACCGTGAAACAAATATCAACATAGTCATTAAATTGTCAGTATTTGTTTTAGGATTACATATCCAAGAACATTTTAATACGATTGCCAACAATTTCAAGTTCATTTGGAATTTCCGAGATCGGCGAACATTAATGAACAAACTGGATCTTCTTCTTCTTCTTCTTCTTCTATTATTATTATTATTATTATTATTATTATTATTATTATTATTATTATTATTATTATCATTATTATTATCATCATCATCAGCTCACATGGAGCATTCACACAAGTCAACAAACGATCTGATTGGAAACATGTGGTGTTCTCTGGAAGCTGAGTGACAACAAGTTTTCCCAGACGTCCAGCTCTCTCCACCTACTTCGATAGCATTTGCAAATGAATTTGCATCATCGCAACAACCTCTTACAATTGATTTCTCGCCGGCAGTGGCCATTGGTTTATACTGGAATTTGAGTGGTACTCAGCCTCCCCAAGTCTCCAGTTCTCTTTGCGCTTGTCCAGCCGAGGTCTGGCTAGCGCTCTCTCCTCTGTCTTTCAACCCTTCTTGACCCTTCTCGGCTCTTTGGTATCACTTTTTTATTGGTGGGTGCGGCGATGAAAAAATGGGGGGGAGGCATGATGAGGGTGTAGAATTTTAGATACGCAGCTTCGGTGTTCTTCATTCCGTGTAACGCTTATTCGTTATATTGTCTTCTTGTATTATTCTCCGCATTCAAAGGTTTTCCTTAATATTTCCGTCGTTTTCCTTATCGTTAGTCGTTTTACTTTTGCAGTTATTCCTCTGATCTCAAATTCTGACATTCTTTTTCCGTAGTTTTTCGGAATTGTTCCTAGTGCTCCTACCATTATCGGTACTATTTTGATTTTCTTCATCATCCAAATCCCTTTTAACTCTATGGCTAGCTCTGTGTATTTGTTTCGTTTCTACTTTTCTTTCATACTCACCCTGTGGTCATCTGGGACAGCAAAGTCTACAATTTGACAGGATTTTTCTTTCTTGTTAATTATTACGACATCTGGTCTTCTTGCTTGGATGGGTTTGTCCGTCTGTATGTCCATGTCCCATAGGATTTTGTGGTTCTCCTTTTCGAATGCTGTTGCGAGTTTATGCTTGTACCATTTGTCTGTACGCTCAAAATGCAGTCGTTTGCACAATTCCCAGTGCACCGCCCTTCCCACTTGGTCATGCCGGTTTTTGTATTCCTTTTGGGGCAGTTTGCTGCATTCACTTACTCTATGGTTTATCGTTTCGTCTCTTTCCACATAGTCTGCATTTGCTGTTTTCTTGTGTTTTATCGAGCCTTGCTTTTATATGGTTGGTTCTTATCCAGTTATCTTGTGCTGCAGTTATAAGAGATTCAGTTTCTCGGTTTATATGTCCTTTTCGCATCCATGTCCAGGTGTTTTCGTTATTCTCATCTTTTGTCATTCTTATGAATCTTCTGTGGAGTTGTTTCTTTTCTCATTTCTCTTTTCTACCTTTGCCGTTTGTCTCTCTGTTTTCTGGGGGTGGGGTGGGGTTCAGTGTCTCTCGCTGCCATAATTATCCTTTCGGTGTTTTGCATTATGTATTTTCTAGTTCTCTTTTGTGTACTTCACACAGTCTTCTATACAGATCAGTCCTCTCTCGCCGTCTTTCCTTTTCACGTAGAGTCTCTCAATATCGTCCTTTGGGTGTAGTGCATTATGCATGGTCATGAGTGTCCTGGTTTTCTGGTCGAGTTGTCTCAGTTCTTCTTTTGTCCACCCTTTAAACGGTCCAGAGTATCTTACTAGAGATACTACCCATGTACTTATACTTTTTATTAGGTTTCTGCTATATAATTTCGTTTCCAGGAGTTTTCTTGTTCTCCTGAGGTATTCCTTTCCAATTTTCTCTTTCATTTCTGTTGCTCTGATGGTGTCCGCTTCGAGAATTTCCAAGTATTTATAGTTGTCTTGTTCCCCTAGTACCCTCATTTCTCTTTGGTTGGGTAGTTCCATGCCTTCTGTCGTTTCCAGTTTTCCCTTTTTTATAACTAGTTGTGCACACTTTTCCATTCCAAATTACATTTGGATATCTTGGCTGAAGATCCTGGTATTGTTAATTAGTGTTTCTATCTCCTTTTCGGTCCTTGCAAAAAGTTTCAGATCGTCCATGTACATCAGGTGGTTCATTTTTTCCTCTGTATTGGAAAACTTGTATCAGGCGTGTCACTTTCTCGGAATACTGTTCAAGGGCATCCTGGCTATGATGAACAGTAGTGGTGATAGTGAGTCTGCTTGGAAGATGCCTCTTTGCATGTTAATTTCTGTTATGTGTTGTCCATCAGCTGTCAATTCCAGTCTCCATGTTTTCATTGCATTTTCTATTACGTTGGTGATCCCGCTTGGTATTTTATACATTTTTAGGCATTCTATTATCCATGCTTGGGGGATCCTGTCGTAAGCTTTTTTGTAGTCGATCCATGCCATGGCTAAATTCTTTCTCCTCCTTTTTACTTCCTTTAGGATCTTTTGATCTATATATAACAGGTCATGTGTTCCTTCTTTTTCCTTTTTAGCATCCTTTCTGCTCCTTGGGGATGAGTTCACGGTTATTCAGGGAGTGGTAGATTTGTTTCCTCAGTTGTGCTGCCAGTATCTTCCACATAGTTGGTAAGCACGTGATTAGCCTATAGTTGCTAGGGACGATTCCTTTCTCCGTGTCGTTCTGTTGCAGTCTGGTTCTACCTTTTGTCATTCAGTCTGGTACGCTTGCTTCCTGTATACATCTCAGGTTTTGGGCTAGCCTTTCGTGTAAGGTTGTGAATTTTTGGAACCAGTATGCATGTATCCCTTCGTGCCCTGGTGCTCTCCAGTTTGTCATTTTTCCTATGGTTTTCGTTAGGGTTTCCTTGTTGATTTTATTCCCTGTTCCTTCTTCTATTTGTTGTAACTCTTCTTTCATGTTTTTCAGCCATTCAGTATTTCTATTGTGATCTCGTCGCTCTTGCCATATTTTACTCCAGTAAAGTTTTGTTTCTTTCGGATTTGGTTGTTCTGTTTTTGTTTTTCCTCCGTTCACATTTTGGTAGAATTGGCTTTCGTTAGTTTCGAATGTTCTGTTTTGTTTGCATTGTTCAGATTTATATCTATACCGCCTCAATCTCGCTCCTTTTGCTTTTATGTTTGGTCCAGTTCTTCATGTTTCTTGTTTAGCCTCTTCCTGTCAGTTACATTTCCAATATTCCGTTTTCTCCACATTGCCTTCTTCCAGTTGATCATTGTGATTTCTTTTTTATGTTTGTGTATTTGAGTTTCTAGTCTAATTTTCCATCCAGGTTTTGTCTGTCCGCTTGCCCCCGGTTGTTTTTCTTATTTGAGATTCATACTTACCATTTAGGGGCCTGCGTAATTAGGTTCTTGAAGTCTGTAATTGTATTTGTTGGGATATGTGGGAGGAGCTTGTTAACCTGCTCTGTTTCTGTTTTTAATTTCTTCTGCTCTTGGTTCCTCAACGATGGGAGCCTTGTTTTTTCCTCGTTCATCAGCTGTATTATTTTATTTATTTCATTTGCATCATCCTCTGATAGTTCTGTTTCAGTGTTCTCTGTTTCCACGTTTGTAGGCTTTGGTCCTCGGCCTTTGGTGTTTCTACTTGTGAGGCTTCAACTTGTGGGGTTGCTCTACGTGCGGTTCCGTTGGGGGATGCTTCTTGTTCAGTTTCATCATTTATTTTTCGCTGAATTTCTGTTAGTTCTACTTTAGAGAGCCAGCCTTTCTTGAGTATCAGTCTTGCTTGGTCCGCAATTCTTTGTTCTGTCGTATGGTGGTCACGGGATAGGTTCCATTGTTCTTTCATTCGTTTCCGATAACCTCCATATCTATATTTAGGATGAGTTCTATAATAGCATTCCATTACGAATCTAATTATTATTATTATTATTATTATTATTATTATTATTATTATTATTATTATTATTATTATTATTAATATGTAAATAAGTTATCCAACGAAAGAAAATCTTGATTTCATCTGGTATTAAATCGAATTCTGACATGCTGTTTTTACTTCTACAAAATACGTACTAAACTCATCTTGCGGAATAGTCTAACTAATCTGTATATTACAAGTCGAACTGCATTTAATTTTTTTTTAACTCAAACCTGAATGTTTTAGTAAAGATAATAGAAAACTATTATAAAAATCAAATGACATGTTTCAAAAGTTATAAGAGTATCCAGAAAATTACAGAAAAAGTAGGACGTTGAACTTTCTACTTGATAAAAAAAATAGTTGCCTGGCAAGTAACAGCGTCTTTTTAATTGATTTATATACTAGCAGTTCAGCCCGGCTTTGCTCAGGACTTGCCCTACGTGTGAGTACACTTTACGAAATATTTCAAATGTTTTGACCCTTTAACATTCATTTTTATCTCAAATCAAAATACTAGGCTTTACCCATGTCCAAGTTACTTACATCTAAAATTCCAAGTCCTTAGACCCAAAACTGGCGCAGGAATTTGGTAGAATCTGCAAAGGTCAACTCTTTCAACATTGAGTTTTGGTGACCATTTTTCACCATAAAACTGATTAAAATGCTTGCCGCATATCTGAATACCCGTTATATAAAATTTCAAATGTGTAGACCAAAATTTGTCTGAGTAGTTTGCTAGAGCACGCAACGTTAAATTATTTTCACGGTGAGCCCTTGGCAGCTGAAATGTTTGAGCCGAACTGATAAAAATGCTTGCCTTTTCTCTGAATACCCTTTATGTAAAATTTTAAATGTTTACATCAAAAATTGGCTGAGTAATTTAGTAGAAACCGCGGAGGTCAATTTCATTTTGTTTGACCTCAATTCTGACATTAACATTTATTTTTTTTGGGGGGGGGGCTTAAATCAAATTAAAAAGTTAAATCTATGTCCAAGTAACCCACATTTAAAATTTCAAGTGTTTAAACCCACAATTGGCAGAGAAGTTTAGTAGAGTTTTCAAAGGTTAGCTCCTTCAACTTTGACTTGTTGACAGACAAATTTCTGGCCGAAAACCGATTAAAAAGATTTTCCCAAAAGTCAATACTCCTTATGTCAAATCTTGAGTCTGTAGACTGTAGATTTTTTTATTGTAGGGATCGACACACACACACACACAATTTTTACTTTTATATATATCTATATATCTATATTAGTGAAAATGTCTGTTTGTGTCTGTGTACATTTCCCTAACAAATAACTGTCAATTTTCGGTCTATAGACTCGAGATTTGACATAAGGAGTATTGAGATTTGGGAAAATATTTGTAGTTGGTTTGGGGCCAGAAGTTTTGCTGTTAAAGTTCAACGATTCGGCCATTGAAAACTTTATCAAACTTCTCCGCCAATTTTGAAATTTCAAATATAGGTTACTTGGACATGGATTAAATTTTTATATTTGATCAGAGTCCATAAAAATAAATGGTTAGTGCTCAAAATCGAGGGCAAAGTTTTAAAAAAAATGTACCTTCTGCGGTCTTTATCAGATTACTCCGTTCGAGGGCAAAAAATCTGGCTGCTAAAAGGACAAAGTTGAAAGTTGCAGATTTTAACAAATTCCTCCGCCTATTTGGGGTCTGAAGACTTGAAATTTTAGATGTAGGAATCTTGGACATGGGTAAAACTTTGTATTTTGTACTTGAGACTAAAATAATAAATGTTAAGTGTAAAAATTGGGATCAAAATTTAAAAAAAATTACCTCTGTGGTCTCTACGAAATTACTGAGACAAGTTCTGGTGTAGACATTTGAAATCTTACGTAAAGTGTATTCACACATAGGGCAATTTATGGACAGTACGTAGAGCCCGAGCAAGCCGGGCTGAACTGCTAGTATATATAGAGATAGATAGGTAGACAGACAGAAAAGTTTAAACTAGATTCGGCTTTCTCCGTTATTTGGAAAAGCTTACACTAAACAAAAAATATCTATGAATACCTATTCCTTAAAATCACCCATATTTTCCTAATCTCCAGCAAAGTGACTTTCACTCAAATTGAAAGCAAAAGTAAATTTGCATTCAGACATTTATTATTAGTCAAGATTGCAAAATCAGATATCATACAGCAAGCAATCAAAAAGGTATATTTTATTCACAAAGTAATTTAACGGAGTTCCTTTTATTTATTACGACGCATATTTTATCTGTTTTAGGTATTATCTTCTACAAAAGATGATTTGTTTTTTTTTGCGTTCAATTTGACATATTTTTAGAAAAGGCTGCAACTAATATAAAAATGCGTTTCGAACAAAAATAGTCATTAACAGTCATGCACAATACTTTTTCTTAGTTCTATCTAGACATGTACCGGGTTAGATTGTTGCTTAATGCGCTAAGGCAATTTTTTCGATCGTGTTTATAGGCATTCGTAGTAAACATTGTATATTTCTGGCATCTGTACAAAATGTAGACTAATAGCAAGTGGGATGGTATATCATAATACGATACATCTTTTTGTATGAGTTCGTGCGTAGGCAGAAATATAAGAAAAACGATCTTTTCGTGTAATGAATCTATTCTATTATCTCATTAACGAAGCTGTTTTTAACTACCACCCGCATTTTGTCTGCTTGCTGGGGAGTATTTATGGATAGGACGTTTCTAAAAATTATTCTTTTTACATTTCTGCATTTTTAGGTAAGAAATGTGTATTCGTAGTATTTGAATTCTGTGAGCTACTGTTCTCATGTTGAGTATTATGTTAACAACGTTTCGGACGATGTAACCTCTAACCATATTAATGTGTACCTTATTAAACTCGGGAGTTTTTTTTGTCGAAGTTGTGAATTTGCACAGAATTTCGAACGAAACCTTTTATTTCCTTAATGGGAGTAAAATGGTCTCGTTCAGTCACCATGACTGGACTGAAGTCCTAAGTAATTCGCAATTGTATTTTCAGTCGCTCATACCGAGGATTGAATTTTCAAGCTACAGGGAATATCACTTTTACAATTAAAATTTTCAAGAACTCTAACAACTGCACTATGGAAATTGCAGTCCAAATTCATGCAGATTCCCCAGTTCGACAGAAGCATTCGCGAGTTCGACAGAAACATTCGGGAGTTCGACAAGATACTCCAGAAGAATGCCGGAGGTTACGTCGACCGAAATGTTGTGGAAATGACATTCAAAATGACAATAGTAGTCCAGAGGATCCAAATAATACGGATTATATATTTTTTCAATTTGAACATAAACATTTCTACAAATAATATAAAATGCGTTTTTTTTGCAATTTAGCAAAAAACAATATAACATTTTTCTCATGCAATCGGATAATTACGTGAGACATATTATAGACGAATCGATGGTATGTATTTCCAGAATGCATTTTGTTTATTATGATTCTCTGCAGCTAAAACCATGTAGAATGAGTCGAACAGCAATCAACTTTTTACGGCAATACTGAAAATGTGTGCAACGAAATATCAAGAGAATCATTTGTTTACAAAGATGAAAACTATAGAAATGATTATGAATGTTTAATAAGAAACACAATAAGATGGCGCCCGATTTCTGAAAGCCAAGTTTATGACACAGAATGGTCGACTGATGGCAGATGTCAGTTGAATCCACAACCCCAGAATGCAGGCTAGGAAATAGCTTTGATTTCATCAAGAGAAATCTGCATTTATATGATATTTTTATGAATGGGTTGGCGCAAGAACCTGACGGAGATGTAAATAAAACGTTTAATTAAAAATTAGAGACAGTTTTGCAATAGAAACTGGATTCTTGATCATTATTATTTTTATTTTACTTTTGCTTACCTCAAACAATGCTTAAAGCAATTAAGAAGTAATCGGTAACTGAGATAATGGTCAGGATTATAGTAGATGTCGTAAGTGGAGAGTTATTCAGCAATGTTTTATGGAAATGACTCCATGCAAGGCATGCATACACATAAACGGAGTAAATATTTTTTTCTGTTGTGAAAAAAAGAACGAGTTCGAGCTGATAATGTGTAACCCGGATATAAAAGACCAGAATATAAGAAAAAAGATACAAGAGAGAATGTCGCTCATCCCAATTTTGATCATGTGTTAATCTACATTGTAACCCGGATATAAGATATCTGGATATAATATAACCCGGATATAAGATCATCGGAGTCCTTTTTCCCATAAAAGTATCTTATATCCGGGTTGCACTGTACATGAAGAAACCGGGCATTAAAGCTACGACTCTCAAGATATATGGAAATTAGGATAAGGCACAGAGAGTCTAGACACGATTTTCTATGATAAATTAGTATCGCAGAGGAGACGTTTGTAGAATTTATTTAGAAAGTGCTCTACCGAATTTCAAATTTTACATACATCGTGTCAACTTCAATCTATATATTAATGTGGACATGATCGGCCTGACGGATATCGTAGCTGTCTATGAAACTGCTAATGCTGAATTTAAAAAAAAACGTCAACGTTTTCGTCTTATTACATTTTACATCGCTAAGAAACATTGCCAACAATATTGATGTACATTGGCTTAAAATATACGGAAAAAGTTGTTAGACAAGTCTACTAATTTAAATCTTAATTTTCTCAGCTTATTTTTGCATTGCGTCTTAATATAGCTATCATAAACATTGGTATTTATTTCATCTGGCGGGAACTCTAGTAAGGTTGTTTTTGTCATGTGATGACCAATCAAATCCTATGTCGTGGTAATTTGTACGGAATCTTTTCAAATGTCCTTTAAGTGACGTTTATAAATTCGTATAACACTGAAAGACACTCTTAGCTGGCATCGTCTAGATACTCTGAGCACGTCGAAATTTACTTGAAGATATACTGTGCTAAAAAGGCTTTCGACGGCCGTCACATGTTAACGTTAATTCTTATCAATTCATTGTTGTATTTTTTGATCAGCTACACTGAACTACACGAATTGTATTTTTTGATCAGCTACACTGAGCTACACGAATTACTTTATATATTTTGGTGTTTAACTCATTTTCTTTTCTTTAGCGATATCTGTTTAACACATCAACAAAGCGAATAGTTGTATGCTTCATGGGAATATTAGTTTTATATTGTTTCAAAGTACCTTTTGTCACTAAAAACTTAAGTCAATCGGTTTCTGTGATCAATAGTTTTCTTTTTATACAATTTTAATATTCAATTTTCTTGCGTGGGTCATTAGAAGCATTTTGTTCAGAATAGTGAAATTTCTTACAAGATAGTTACTATTTATCAAGGCCTGAAGGCAACTCGAGGGTAAGGGTTAATAAATGTAAG
Source organism: Euprymna scolopes (assembly GCF_053919585.1). Lineage (NCBI taxonomy): Eukaryota > Metazoa > Mollusca > Cephalopoda > Sepiida > Sepiolidae > Euprymna > Euprymna scolopes. Next base: position 40,906,398 of record NC_136496.1, on the reverse strand, counting down.
GTTGTAGTGTAGAAATCGTTAATGCTGTAGATTGGGTAGAATTTGAATAATTTAAGGAGAACTTGTTTACATTCTATTATACATTTAATGAAATTCATTTTTTCCAGGATATATTTTGAACGTGTCGGAATTATATTCACATGGCCATGGTTTTGTTGTGCTGTGGCTCGTGCCATATAACTTACGGTCACCCGAAGATAGTTAAGTAGGTTCATGGAGCACCTAGAAAAAGACACATTCCATTAGCATGGACTACTATCAAACATTTTCTCTTGTAATTACGTTCTGGTTACACTACTTGATAAAGTAGTTATCTAAATTTTCTCTTCCTTCTTTTTTGGGCGATCTTACACATTTAAATATGCAGATGTAATTTTATATTCAACAATCCGGATTTTTTTTCTGTTGCAATAAAAAATACTCTCTTGAAATACGAAATATTCTACAAGAAAATTGCAAGTAAAAAAATTACCGAGAAACGCCAGGCCTGTACAGCTTATATTTGTATATAACATTTCCCATTTTAATCTTCATTTATGGCTTAGATTACAGCGCCTCATACTGATGCGTTTCTATTCCTTCAAAGCTTTGTATTAATTGAATGTTGACGATTATTACCATTCCTAAAATCTTTATCTCAATCGTTTTGATTCTAGAAAACTTCCGACGAAACCCGCCAATATATCTCTTGCCATGATTTTCACAGTTTCATTTATCTATTTCTGATATGTTTCCAATTCTGCTTCATCTGACTCACCTCATCGTTTGTTCTAATAGCCAGGCCGACCAATTGATAACATCTCTTCTGTTGTTCATACCAACAAGTCACAGTTCCATTATATGTACTGAGTTGTCTGGCCAGATCTCAAAGCCGAAGGTTAGATTACGTTATCGATTTCATACAACAGTTGTTGGCCACTATTTTTATACCTATCTAAATTCTAGTTCATTTTATACGTTATTATTTTGAAATACATTTCTGTATACATTTACACGTACAATATTTCAGTATACATTAAGAACACTTGTAATTTAATGTTTAGAATAATGTCTAAAAACCATTGAGCAAGAAATAATGTGGTATAATTGTAGGATTAGAACTTTCAAAACTGAAATAAATATAACTGTTCAAATTTCAGAAACAGTTAACATTTCAGAAAATCCTATCCTCACTATAACATACCTGAAGCTATAAATCGATAATGACTACAGGACGAAAAGGAGAAATGTAAATAGAACTATTTCTATAAAGAGAAAAGCTTTAAAAGTATGTGGACGGATAGCAACTAATGCTACGGTTTTATCTATTATAAAAATATGCATTTGCTAACTTACACTTGGATGCAATAGTTCCAATATATCTAACTTAGTGTTATAATGTTTGAAAGATGCTAGAATTGACGTTCGCAGAGAAAAATGTTTCGTGCTCCAAACAAATTCCTCACGTATTGAAGAATAGACATCACTTTTATATAAAGATGTTTTAGATGCATTAATTTTAGTCTTCATCTAATGCGTTTAATTAAAGCAATTAACTTAAGCAAAATAATGGCTTAAACTATTTTAATAGCCTTTATAACAAAAAATGCATTAGTTTTAATGAGTTAGTATTTATGTTTAACAATTTATACGAGTACAATATAAATATATAAGCGATAAGCACACAAAGGAAACAAAATTAATCACGATGCAGCGATTTGGGGGAAGAAAAAGTAGTAATAAAATAGTAGTATTAAATATAAGTACGCAAATGATTCAAATCAGAAGTGAGTAAAGATACATAAGGAGGAAACAAATGAATAAGTAGGTCATTAAATCAATTTAATAATCAAATTCAGAAATATAAAAATTAATATAAAGCAGTATTGCGTGGTTTATTTCAGAAAAAAACTGAATGGCTCTTCGAAAGCAACTTATTTAAATTATTAAAATAGCTTTAGTATAAAAGTAAGAAGACTTCCAGAGTACTACCAAAAACAAATTTGTATCCCTTCCCCACCAAAAACAGAAATTATGTTTTAGATGAGCAGTTTAATAAATTAATCTCTAGAAGTTTCTTGAACGCTTCTTAAAGCACTAAATAAACACAAGAACTCCTGAGCACTAATAAAACTAAGCTTCTTACTATTGTCTAGAAGTTAAATTATGTTTAAGCAAGCACTTAAATATAGCAAAATAAATACAGGAGACCTCCATAACGCTACTCAAAACAGTAATGAAGAAGGCTTTTAGCGCACTACCAAACCATGGTCTCTTACCGGCCGCCTAAAAATATTTTTTTTTAAACTGAACAGTGCTACAAAATAAAACTCAAAGCGTCTAGGGAGTGTTTCTAAAAAGTATTAAACTTAAGGAGGCATCCAGAGCACTACATAAACGAAGTTTCTATCCCCCAGAAGAGAAATTGCTTTTTACTGAGCACTGAAAACACAATATGTTGAAGACTTCCAGAGCACTTATATAACCATGTTTTAACCACCAATTGAAGATAATTATTTTTAAACGATTAGTTAACAAACCCCAACAAGCTTTCAGAGCATTTATCTTAAACTGTTTTACTGACAAAAATGAGAGTAAGAAAATGCAAGAAAAGTTACTCTCAAATAAGACATAACGTATTTTAAATAATTTTATCTATATGTAAAAATGAACCATATGCAACCCATGACGTAAAATGTTTGTACGAAAAAATTATCTAAAATCATGAAAAACTTTTATTTTTAATAAGTAATAAGCTACTTGAAATATTTTAGTATTGCACTAGATGCCTCGTTAATTTTAATTCGTATTTTCATTGCGCTCTTCGTGTCTCATGAGTTTCATATTTTTTCAATGCTCATATACAAAAACTAATTTCTCGTCTAGGAAAAGGTGGTTACAAAGCAGTAAAACAAATTAAGCACAGCTCAAGCGCACTAATAAAAGCAAGTTTGTATAGGCTAACGAAAAAATCGAGATAAGTCTGTATTACCCCCCCCGCAACAGAAATTTAAGAGCCAATTATTCCTCGCAAGAGAAAGCGCCCATAAGATTAAATAGACAGACGTACAAGAAAGCATTTTGTGCCATTCGTTCTTGCCCTAAGACGATTGCGACCTATTATGTATGCCGTTTATTTTTTTAATGTTATGTTGCCCTGTTTTACTATTGGTGGCTAAGCTTGAGTACACTATGCATATTAAGTTATATATAAATAAATAAAAATATATATTTAAATAAGAAATTTGAAAACTTTAATGTGTCAGAAATAATAGTACATTCGTTTTATTTACTTTCATTTTAGTTGAAAGTCCGATATATGTCGCTATAAATAGCTTTATCAGAGTGGGAAGTCCGGTACGCATTTTCTTTTTCATTTTGGTCTTCAGGAGTAGAAGAGAAGAGAAACGTACGTCTTATTTTGTTAGATCCTCGCGTATTAAGCTCTAATTTGAGCTGAAATTTTAAAGTAAACATATGGTCACAGACTTTAGAAAACACCTATTTTGAATAAAATTTAAATGAAAAATTTGAAAACTTTAAAGTGTGAAGAATTAAAGATAAAAATCATTTTATTTGCTTATATTATTGCTGTAAGTCTGATATATTTCACTATAAAAAAAAAATACGTAAACGACTTCCATCCTTGAGGAAGCTGTTTTTAGCGAAATATATCGGACTTACCGCAACAATAAAAGTAAATAAAATGATTTTCTCAAACCGAAAGTGGCGAAGGTTTAAATAAGGGCTAGTCAATGGAAAAGAGGAGATGACTTTCGAAAATATCGGCGAAAAATCCGACCCTTTCTCTGTAGAAAAGTTCCCAGTTAAGGATGAAGGAATTCATGTTTTGGGCAAATTTTTCGATATTTGTCGTTAGAAGGGCCGTGCTTCAAAACGATACCAATCTCATAAAAACCTGTCGCTTCTGTCGAATGTTTTAGGGAGAAACACATAAATGCATACATTTAATCAGACAGGTGAGATTTATATCATAGTTGGACGGAAAGGAAAAAAAACACACCATGAGTAATATTTCTCAGTTTACATAGGGTGGGCTTACAAATGATACCGATATTTTGTAAATCCGTTGCCTCTGTCGAAAGATACATACATTTAAACATACAGGTGAGATTTATATTATAGATTATCATAATTATTTTTAATACCTACAGACACTAGCGTTTCATTCTGTAGATAATCATGGGTGCAAGGTGTTACGATTAACGCCGGTCGGGAAATTCGAACCTGGCAACGAAGCTATCTCTTACTCGTTTAGCAACAAACAAACCCACACGTACACTACCGTTAACCACGAGAAGTGGAATTGAAATTTAAACATTATTTTTAAATGTCAAGACAGTGATAGTGATTTAATCATTACGACATGACCTGCGCGTGTAAGCTTAAGTGACCGATTTTTAACTTCAACAGGGTCCTCAACAATAAGATCCGTGTTCTTTAAGGGTTTACATAATTATTACTATATTTATTTTTTAATACCTACAGACACATATGTTTCATAAATTTGATAATCATCAGTGACTAGTGTAACGATTACCGCCACCCGGGAGATTAGAACCAGAAAACGAAGCCAGCTTTGACAAGGAATAAACCCACACGACCACCGGTAATCGCGAGAAATACAGTTTAAATTGAAACATCTATTTTTTAATGTAAAGACGGTGGAAGTGATCTAATGATTATGAGATCATGATCTGCACGTGTAAACTTAAGTGACCGACTTGCAACTTCAACGTAAAGTGTTTAACAATAAGAACTACGTTCTTATAGGGCTGACATATTATAATTTTTATAATTATTATTATTATAAAATATAGAGTAATATATATATATTATGTATATATATATACATATATATTAATAAATATAGTAATATGCATATTTATATACATTAATAATTTATATATATATATATATATATATGTATATATATATACTAGCATTTCAGCCCGGCGTTGCCCGGGTGTTTGGATGTGTATGTTGAGAAAAAAAGTGGTAGTAGGAAGGCAGGCTCGAAGCCGTACCGCAAAGGAAAACAAAGAACGGGGTAAAACCTTACGTTTATGCTGTTACCACCACCGCCAAACCGGAAGCGACATTTTAAAAAATTAACGCTAGACAATCTAAAGGAGAGGATGACTTTTAAAAATATCGGAAAAAAAATGACCCCCCCCCCCTGTAGAAAAGTGCCTAGTTGAAGAGGTAGATATTAATGTTTTTAGCCAATTTTTCGATATTTGTCGTCGGAAAGGCTGAACTTTAAAACAATACTGATCTAGGTAAAATCCGTCGCCTCTATTGAAAGATTTAGGCAGACATGCAAACTAAAATACATACACACATTTATATATTTGTAACTAAATATTTTCGACCCAAACTAATGAAAAGGCTTGCCATATCTCTGAATACCCTTTATGTAAAATTTTAAATATTTAGACCAGAAATTGTCTGAGTAATTTTAAAAAGACAGCATGGGCAATTTTTTAACTTTGACCCTATTATGACCCCTTAACCTTTATTGTTTTGGGTTCAAATCAAGTTATTAAGTTAGATCCATGTCCAAGGAACTTATATCTAAAATTTCAAGTGCGTAGACCCAAAATTGTCGGAGGAGTTTGGTAGAGTTCTCAAAGGTCAAATCGTTGAAGTTTGACCCCTTGATCGCCAAATTTCTGGCCAAAAACCGATCACATCGATTTTCCCAAATCTCAGTACCCTGTATATCAAATCTCGAGTCTGTAGACTAAAAATTGACAGAGTTATTGCGTAGGGAAATGTACACAGACACACACACAGACACACACACAGAAACGTTCACTTATATCTATCTATCTATCTATCTATCTATCTATATATATATATATATATATATATATATATAAATATATATATATATATATATATATATATATATATATATATATATATATATAATATGATGAAGATGATGTCAGATGAGTGCCAGGCTCCCAGGCATTTAAAGTCCCTGAGCCCAAAAATGACTTCCATCGCCACAGGACCATTTTTATAGACAAATGCCTGAGGGAGTATCTATACAGAGATGATGTCACAGAATCTTAGCTTTGTACCACAGCTAAGTCTCTCTCTCGGTTCAAAATGTTGAGATCCAGCAACAAGCTAGAGAATGATAGCCAACAACAAGTTCAACTGCAGACCAGCTTAATGCGGGTACTAGTCTCCCGCCTTATGGTTTTTTAAATCAGAGATTTGCTTCTCCTAGAAAGGTTGCTTTCACCACGGCTTACGGGAGCCTCTCCACACACATACATACACACAAACACCCACGGTGCTAGTTGGCCGTTGACCCCGAAAAAGGGTTAATTCGCCCTTTGGAAGGTCTTGTTTTTAATCCTTCAGGGAGACTAGCCACCTTCCTCACCAAACAAGTCTGGTGGGGAAACCAGTTTAGTCGCCGGTGACCCGACCATGTGGCAGGTACTACTGGGTTACATGGAACCAGTAGCATATGATATGGCTTGATATATATATATATATATATATATATATATATATATATATATATATATATATATATATATATATATATATATATATAGGGAGAATGGAGTAAAAGGGAATAAACCAAAGTTATATTTTTATCAGCGTTTCATCTCCATTTCAAATCTTGGAGGTTTTTACGATATTTTCCTTTAGAATAATAACCATATTTTAATAAAAATAATAGAACTTTATTTTTGTATGAGGTTATCTGAATACACCACAGAAATTATACCGATAAGAAAGTATAAATTTTGTCAATATATAAATAATGTCTTAGACTTATATAACGTTTTCAACTCACATTCGCCCCGAGTGATAAAAGCTATACACAATTAAAATGCTAACGACTTATTCT
>NC_136496.1:40832018-40894518 GCF_053919585.1 Euprymna scolopes | reverse complement strand
ATGTTTTATTACCCCAAATCATTCCTTCAGATGAAAATGTTTCGCCAAGATTTTGCAATTAATGAAATGGATTCACGCTCGTATGGAACGATGAAACTAGCGAACGAGGGTGGTATACTAATTTCGAATACGCACAAAAACTCAACGATAAAAAATCTGGGGGACTCAACAAAGCTTCCTGGTCTATGGAAGCGAATGATTTCTCAACTCACGTACACAGAAGTTCACACATATTTACATATTAATAAAAGCCGTATACTGAACTTCATGTAATATCTAGAAGAACGGTAACCCTGAGTATTCCAACTAACACCTTAGATCGAATATATATATATATATATATATATATATATATATATATATATATATATATATATATGTGTGTGTGTGTGTGCGTGTGTGAAGCATAATTAAAATTCTCGGTTAATAATTATAACTTCACTTGCATGTTTTTTGAAAAATACAATGAAAAAAGAAATAATCAGAAAGACTGGTTAGAAATAATCGTTTTTAGAGAATCATATTTTGTCTCAAGTTCTTTTATACGGCAAATGAAAAAACGAAAAGATGTCTGAAATTCGATGACATATTTTGGAAAAAAAAAAACCTTTTTATTAAGGACGCAACACGCGAATAAATTGCCTAAGAATAGTGCATCTATAGTTTAACAGTATGCGTTTTACACGTAGCAAGAAACAAATGAAAAATATAGTTATTTTCGCGTGCTTCATTATATCAGTATGACATACACATCGTTTGAATAGTTTAGAGGAACGTTTACAATAACATGGCTATAAGTATGCCGATTTTATTCCTGTACTCAGAATTATATGTATCCAGCTAGAAAACAAATGTATAGACATATATGCCATTTAAACACTTGTGGCTACTTTCACGCTTCGCACATTATACAAATATGAACACAGTTAATGTTCAAAAAAGGATTTATTTACTAAAAACGTATTTCACAACATTACATATTTATATTAATATTTGTTGTTAGTTAACCATGGTTATATATGTTTTTTAATGACACACTATTATATCATTTGTCAATTTCTAAATACTCTATTATTCCTATTCGAAGTTCTGGCATTGTTATTGTAAACTTTGGTCTTACTTTATATATACTTAATACAAATAATAAACCATTCTAAGAGATGAATACCAGATTTTTCAGTTGATTTTTTTACAGCGTGTAAAGAGCAAATTGTAAAAATATAAATAAAATGATTTCGACAATTTATTCTTTTGCTGTGTTCTTGATATAAACGCAAACAAAATGGCTTCTCTCAAAATATTAGCCATCGGATGTCAGACATATTCCCGTTTTTTTTTCTTGCTAATTTGAAAAAAAAAAAATTCTCATGTTACTTAACTCAATGTTCGAACTCACCGGATCTTACAAGTTATTCATTTTCTCCTTGCACTATGTGCTTTAAACAATTCATAAAGCAAACATACAACAAAAGTTATAATTATAAACCGATGAGTTTAATTATACACCCTCCCCCCATATATATATATTTATATATATATATATATATATTTTTATATATATATAAATATATAAATATATATATATATATATACATATATATATATATATATATATATATATATATATATATAGCAAAACAGCGGAAAAGAAATGTTTACCATATATAATCAATTAAAAATATATATTAATAAATGAATAAGTAATTTGAAAATTGTTTTATGAGTATTCTGTCGAATAATAAATTCAATTGTAAATTTTATTTACAGTTCGAAATTCTTTTATTTTCCCATATATAATATAATATACATATAAATAAAATTTACAATTGAATTTATTATTCGACAGATATATATATATATATATATATATATATATATATATATATATATATTCTAATTCTGAGGTGCTGCCTGGGACACTTAGGGTTACGGCTCCTCTAGAGATAGCGTAAGAAAGGATCGTTACACTTTCCTTTTATCTTGTTATTTTAAGGTTTGTGTCAACCACGCATATAGACTTTTATTTCAAGTAAATGTTTTTATTATATAATTTTCACCGGTCACAGATTGTCCTGCAATGACTTTCAATCTTATATTTGTAATGAGGGAATGGTTCCATCGTCTTTGAAAGTATAACGCTTTATTTACTGTTATAACTGCAGTAAATTTAATATTCCCACAACCTTGGATATTTTCAATCCTCCATATCATAAGAAAGACTTATGTGTATTGATTTGTATCTTCGGCTTATCACACAAACCCGTCGTTTAAAATAAGCAATGCATTTTAAGAAGACAGATTCCTTTCTAGATGAAAAAGAAAAAAAGTGGGAAAACGTCGTATTGTTGAAATAAAGTGATGATCTTCTTCACTTTATTTCAACATTACGGCTCTATCTTTTTTCTTACTTATTTCTACACCGATTGACACGTTCTTTGTTCTTTTTTTAGTTCACCAATTCATATAGACGTTTTTTTATGAATATGTATGGTAGCACCACGAAAAATTTCACATGAATTTGGGAAGAGGATTTATACGTGTGTCTTTCTATTATGTAAAGTAGTAATGTTTATGTAAATATTTATAAATGATCATGAAGCCATGGCAGTGATAGTCTCTATATAAAACATAAGCATATACACGTATTGACTATATAGTGTTGATTTTTAACATCTGTATAAAAATGTCTTTATAGATAATATATATTTATATATTGTCTAAGATTAGTGTGTCTATAGTTTAACTGTATGCGTTAAACGTCATAACATATTTATTTCACAAAACGTGTAAAAATTATTGGCAACCTTTTACATTTGTCTTGTTCTATTTACTACCAACTAATTCCCCCTCCCGTTTTATAACTGTATTTTAGGACAGCTAATCCATTGATATGCAAATTAATGAATATACATACCACGCCCCCATATTCATCAAAGATCATCTCATATAAACCCGTGCTCAGATCGGTACTCAAAGCCCCCGGGCTTGTAGGCATAGCTAGTCCTTTAAACACGACTATCCTCAGCTAGCTCTCACTACACCGTTAGAAACAGCTAGACACACTAGCACAACTAGACACACTAGCTCACATTGCACAACTACAATTAGACACAATTAGCCAACACCACACAACGACGCCCATTCTAAAAAAAATCGGCTCAGATTGTAAGTTAGTTCTCTCCATAACTTAAAGAACTACGTTTCAAAAATCTAATCCGAGTCGCATTTTAATTTCCACATTTCATGACAACAACGCTCTGTGTAAAGTTTAACCCCAATTAATCGCTTCATTTCACAAAAACGAAATTTTTAAAAAGCCCGACATGATTATAATTTTAATCTCTCTATTTCATGACGACGACGCTTTTCGAAAAGTACCACCTGAATCGTATATTAATCGTTCCGTTTCGTAACGGCGACGTTTTAAAATATCCCAAACAAATTCATATTTTCATCTGCCCATTTCATAACGACGACGGTTTTTCTTGTAAAATTTAACCCAGATCGAATTTAAATCTCTCCATTTCACGAGTAGTTTTCAGAAAATTCCACCATTCGCACTGATGCATTTACTTTACACTTTTACCGGAATAGCCTGCAATCTTATAAAGATAAAAATAATTGACAGCTTGCTTATGGCATGGTATATTCGTCTTGTCGACAAGAACACTCTCGTTTCTTTCGTCTACGATCGTTTTATAACGTCATTTTAGGGCAGCTACTTTACTGGTATGCAAATAAATGAATGTCAAACTACATGCATAAAAGGTACTACTCTTAATTCCGGACATATTTTATTGAAAACATTTGTAAATCATGAACTCATCTGTTTAAAAATGAATAAGACAAAGTATCTTTATTTTCATATTGATTTTTTTAAATCAGATTTTAATGAGCCTTACTTTTAAACTTAACTTTTTAGAAATTATTATATATTTTTTAAATTATCTTAATGGGTGATAAAAGTCTGTGACAGATATAATGGAGTAAAAAAGACCCAAAAGTCTTGCGTTTTAACACATGGGAAACGTGGCAATGTGTGAGTGGAAGTAATATATGATACGACTGTTTGCAATATATATACAAACCACGACACCTTGTTGCCTCTTGACTAAGAATAACATCTTCCTTAATCACTTGTGTTTCCTAACTTTTCCTATCCTCATCTTAAATGATTATTCTATCCTTCACGGTATTATCTGCCCCTGTCTTGTAAATTTCCTCCCCTCTTCCTTTTTCTAGATATGTATCTACGTATGTACGCATGTATGTATTTATTTACCTATCTTTCTCTCTTTATCATACTTCTTTCAACTCGAACATTTTGGACTAAGTATGAAAATGTCTAATTAATATTGTTTAATTTCTTTTCGTTGATATCCGATTGAAAACCCTTTCGGTATTTCCTTTGTTTAACAAAAATAAATTCATGAGGTATTTCACTCGAATTTGATATGACAGTTGCAGTGGCTAAATGAATAAAAATGCTAAACTAAATTTTCCTTGATTCAGAGGTTTTATCATTCGGTCAGCAGCGAAGTTATATATTACCACACTGATGATTGTTAGTGAACATGAAACATGTTTGTGAATGATAAATATCTAATTATAAAACATGATTATATAAAATTAATACTGGATCATACTTACATAGATAAAACTCAAAATTAAAAAAAATAAGAGGCGCATACTGAAAAATACTGAGTTATCTTGTCAAACTTGATACTGAATATGGTATGTCACATGTTGAATAGTGATTGAGGAATTGACAACAAGTTTCTCATGCGAAAAAAGCTGGCATGGCAGGTAAAAATTTTACGAATATTGACTGGCTAGTAAAGACAAATATACGCATGCAATACATATCATATGATAACAATGATTGTGTTTAGTTAACGATCTCTTACTAATGTGAGTAGAAATGTCGCTTTGCGTGCGTGTGTTTCTGTCTCTAGTACTCCTTTGCTATGATTTGATATGAACTTAATATGGACATATGCAATGTAGAAAAAAACAAGTCCGAATTGTGAAAAAGAAAAAAGAAACAATTAATTAAAGACAATATATGCAATATATTTAGTTCCAGAAGTCATCTTTTAATTTTTAAGTACATATTTCATTGTTCTGATAAACCTTCATTTACTGCTCAAAGAATTCGGAATGGTAGAAAAGGCTTTCATTTCCCATTTCCAAAATAACATACAAGTGTTCTGTTTACAGAGTAGAAACATCTCCAGAGCACTATTATAATTAAATCATCCAAAATGATATAGTGGAAGATCTTGATACCCTTTTCGAATGTATTACTCAGTCTATAAAAGACGCTAGAAAACGGTAACCAGTCGGGGGTAAATTAGTCTTGATAATAAGACATACAAGATACGTTAATATAGCAATATCTTATTTGTTATATTGTACTGGTGTACAAAATAAGTTGTTGTAATTTACTCTGTGTTGTATCTCATTATTTCCCCCCAGAGATATATCACAAATGAATATAAGTAGAAGATTCTATCAGATTGACAAGAAAGCGCTTGCAGTTTTTTAACTTTTGAATTCAGATAAACATATCTCGGCCCAAACAAACATTTATTGATCGAAATAATCACCATCAAAATCAACCCACGTTTGCCAAAGCGAGACAAGTGTATTTATGAAAGTTACGCAAAAACTTGCGTCGCGGCGCTAAAGTCGCTGAATGCGTTTCTGATATCGTATAGGCTTTTGAAGCTTTCTCACGCAGAAAGTTTTTGAGATGCTTGAAAAAGTAATTGTCGGTAGGTGAAAGGTCTGGAGAATATGGCCAATGTGGCAGAGTTTCGTAGCCTACTTTGTTAAACTTCTACATGGTCAGTTTAGCCACATGCGCTCAGGCATTGTCGTATAGGAGAATTGGGCTTTTTCTGTTGACCAATGTTAGGTGTTATTGTCGAAGTTTCTGATGCATTTCATGCATTTGTTTTCAGTACTTCGCTGACGTAATGGTTTCGTTTGCATTAAATAAAAACTAATAGATGAGATCAGTCGCAGGCAAGACAAAATTCAGCATGGTCTTACTTTTGGTGTAATTCTGGCTCCACAAAATGTCCTGGTGCTTTGTCGGCGTTTAACCACTGAACTGAGCGTAGCCGATTGTTGTAAAAAGCCCACGTTTTATCGAAAGTCACAATCCGTTTGGGAAACTGGTCGTTTTTGTTGTGTCAAAGAAAGTTGTTGATTCTTTATAACGGTGTTTTTTTTTTGTTCTTTTTTTCTTGGTTGTCATTCATTCCGTGAGACACTCATTTATCAAGTTTTTGTCTTCCCAATCTTTTTCAAGTGGTTAGAAAATCGCTGTATACGTTACGTATAATCTATAAGCAAGTTCTCGGAGTTTACGTATAATCTATAAGCAAGTTCTCGGAGTTTGACTAAACCTCAAAATTGATCGTTGTCAACATCCGTTTGCCAACCACTATGTTCGTTATCTTCAAGACTCTCGTCGCCGCCACAAAATTCCGTAAACCTTTATCGTGCTGTTCGGTTTGTAGTGGTTCTTGGGCCTAATGCTTCGTTGATATCGCAAGCTGTTTCAGCAGCTTTTAGGCCTAGCTTGAATTGAAATAAGAACATTATGCGAATTTGCTTTTTGTTATCTTGGATTGAACGTTCTGAAAATAAGACATTATTGTATCAAAACGGTTGTAATTGAAACGATTAGATAGAGCAAACCACGATCTTTAAAATGATATATAAAGCAAAGATATTATAACGTGGGCCTATTTGAAAATATATGATTTAGAATCAAAATTAAAAATTTCGCAAGAACTTTCTTCTCAACCTAACACTTGAAATGAAATAGATAAACTATTGAGGAAAAATATCTTATACATTGTCTTTGGTCATTTGTTTTTATTCATCTCTTCTCTGACCGTTCTGTTTATTTATGCATTGCATGCAGCCTTATTTAGCACGTACAAGTTCATTTAAAGCAATATTTTAAGTTAACGCCTCGAACTTATTTAGCATGTATAAGTTCATTTAGAGAAATATTTTAAGTTAACGCCTCGAACTTATTAAAACTGAACTGTTGAAAATAAAGACTTATAATTTATTTTGACCAACAAAACTAAACGCGAAAGGATTATTTAGAAAGAGATAACACAAATATTCATAGATATAGACGCAGCAACTCAGTAGAAACTAAGCACAATCTACTTAACATACGCCCTTTAAAAATAGCAAGTCTTCCCGGTGCAAAACTGTAATATATTTGTATTAAAACTCCTATATCTTTACCTCTCTATATCCATATCTCTTTCTCGCGTCCCTGTTGTTACTCTTCCACATACTCCTTTACTTCATCGCACCACACATCCGTCTCTCTGAACATGCACGTATATACATACAACTCAATTTTATACACAAATTCATGAGTAACTATAATGGAAGTAACTCCTTGACAAAACAGTCAATTACTCCTTTTTGTAAATAAAACGGCCTTAAAACGACGTCATTTAACGAAACTTTGATCAGATTAAGTTCAAAGAATGTATAATTTGTTTTTTTCAATTTTAGATATTTTTCCAGGAACCAACCTATTAAAAAAGTTTGTAGGAGTTATTTTGTATTTGTTTAGTATTAGCCGGATATACATACACACAAACAACTGCCCTATTTATTATAGATTACTTTAATAGAATAAACACAGTACAACTCTAAGGTCGATACGTGCAATGTGTCCATTTATTTGAGATATTTATGTGATTACATTGATTATTTTACTGTTCAAAGGACATTTTTGCCGGGAAACATTACGTTTCAAGATGTCACCTGCTCTTTTGAAATTTCACACGCCTATCCACTCATCCGTTTCGAGACATCTGTTACACGCTGTTTGGATATGCTCATCGGCAACTACAATATGGTCGACCGATATGCTAACTAATCAAACAACGTCCTGCTAACAGCATCTCAATTTTCAGTTAACTAAACTTTTTTCGCACTCTAACATGGTCAAAACGCGATATCGATTATGCTTGGTTTGCAAAACTTCTCGAACTGATCCGCCTAGTCAGAGGCGATAGCCGCCATTCCGACGGTATCTTTGTTTCTTTTTTTTTTTGTTGTCTCCTAGAAGGATTGATGATAATTAAGACGACACAGTGGTAGATTTACAATTGTCTTTAAAGAAGTACAGACATCATATGCTACTGTGGTTATAGCTATCACCAATAACTGCCACTACACTTCGTTGTAACTTTATACATAATGTCGCGAAAAGTCCATCTATTCACCAAATTAAGCAGATAACATAAGAGTTTTTAAAGCTTAAAAGCTACTCATATGGGACGGTATTTCTTTCAAAGCTTTTACAATAATAAGAAGCACGGAATCTGGTGTCAATCTTGGCATCAATAACGATGACGTTTTCATATTGAAGTCTATCGTAGTCGAAATGTCAGTAGCTCTCGCCCATGGACATATCGCTAGGACATTCGAAAGGTGTAAACTTGTTAGAAAGAACTGATTGGTTTTGGTTACAACAATCGAGTAATACAATTTAGTAAATTGCTTGTACGTAATCGTAGCTAGGAATATGAGGTGTCAACGTATTTTTCGACCTCTCTCCCAGGTTGCTATCCCTGTCCCTATTTATGGCTTGCACCAGCCAATAATGTTTTTATGAGGATGAGCTCGGATGTAGTTATATTAATTTCATTAAAACATTACAAAATACGAATAAGATTAACTGACATCTTAACAGAAAATGTACATACGAATTAAAAATAAAAATATATTATATTCATATTCAGAATTTTGTAAAATGAAGATTAACTATTTCATATTATTTAGAATTTTGTAATATTATATTCAGATTTGTTGTATTATCACAATTTCTGTTATGATGAAACAACTGGTCATGTTCAGCTGCATCTTATAAACTTTCAGCATCTTCACATTGAACTCGGGAATTCACACGGAAATTCAAACTGCACCTTTTTATTTAATCTACAAGGATAGATTTCCCCACTCCATAAATCGGAATGTGAATTAATTAGATAATTCTGTATTATATACCCCCATGCTTATAGTGTCATCGTAACTAAGTTTAATAAAAACACATAGACTGCAAAACGAATCTAGGTTAGGATCAGTATTAGTATGCGTCTTGTCTTAAATAATCAATTTATGGTGAATCCTTTACGAACTTCGTGCATCATGATGCTGGCCCAATGGCTCGAATCACAAACGCACAGTATTCTTTTTTAAGGGTCTTGATTACAATGTGAGGTATTCTAACCCGCAGTTTTATCTGTAGGGCTTACAGATGTATTTTCCAGCAAGTTCGTCGTGATAAAAATGCTACAATTATAGTCAAGCATATATACATCTATGTGTGCGTGTGTGTGTGTTTTTATTATTTCCTAATATTTTTAATCAGCTCAACCTCCTTTGCTTTCTACATCATTTGCCTCGTGCATCTGTTCCACTACTTTTTCTATTACTTTAATCCTTTTTTCTGTTGTGTACATATAGTAAGTTTTCATATTATATATGGGAATTAAGCTACGCAGAAATTTCCGCGTTTTATCTTCGTGATGATTCGTCAGACTATTAGATGGAGTCGGTGTTTCTACGTGTTTTTATATGTTCCTGTACTTCGTTAGAAAATCAATCTACACCCATTTATCGTAACTAATATGCGCGCATTTATCCGGCAATAGGAATTTGACCTCTAATCACCGGCGTTATTCTCCCTTTTGAAGGGTATCATGTTTCGCTTCTTTTTTGTGTTGGGAATTGACCTAGTTTTAATCCGAATGTTCTGCACTTTTATTTTATTTTATACTCGTGTATTTGTTTATGTATTTTTTGTTATTTATCATTTTAATTATGACTATAATTTTGCTACTATTATTGTTGCTCGGGTGTTTGGAGGGGTATGTTGACCCCTCCCCCAAAAAAAAGGGGTCAATTTTTTAAACTTTGACACCTATTATGAACCCTCAACATTTATTGTTTTCGGCTCAAACCACATTATTAAGTTAAATCCATATCAAAGGAACCTATATCTAAAATTTCAAGTGTTTAGATCCAAAATGGTTGGAGTAGGTTGGTAGAGTTTCCAAAGGTCAAATCGTTGAAATTTGACCCGTTAACAGCCAAATTTCTGGCCGAAAACCGATCACAAAGATTTCCCCAAATCTCAGTACCCTGTATATAAAATTTCGAGTCTGTAGACTTGTCTTTAAAGAAGGTATATATATATATATATATATATATATATATATATATATATATATATATATATATATATATATATATATATATGAAGAAGTAAATTTAGAAATAAATCAAATAAAATCATTATGTGGAATATTTGATAAGCAAGGCAACATTTCAATTAAAATAAAGATATACATGCACGATTTAATCAAGATGTTTCGGCTGATTTAATAGCACCTATCTGTTAAAACTAGTTTTATGAATCAGATCTCGACCTTTAATACAGTGAAACGTGAAAGAGAAATCGAGTTAGAATGTTAAGAGGGGAAAAGGGAAGTGTGTGCTATATATAGTGGACTGAATAGTCAAGAATGGAAAAAAAGAAAGCTAAAAGTATGGAAATAGTAGGAGGCGAGAAATGGAATAGATGTTAATGGTGAATAGTGAAAAACAAACAAAAAAAAACAAGATGAGAATCATAGTTCAAATAATAAAAAAAACTAATTATGAATCCTCATCTCAAAAATATACATTCATCAGATCCAAAACCGGAATGGACTCGGATGAATTAATATAAAACAAAATAAAAAGACTTAGCGCTATTTGCATTTTAAATTTCTAATATCTGTGTTCGTTGGGAAGGCAAATAAATCAAACATGTTTTCACTATTCACCAATAACATCCAGGGCGAATGCACATGAAGATGGTCGGAGGTTACATCGACCGAAACCTTGTGAAAAGAAAAACCAACCAAGATGAGAATCATAGTCCAAATACTACAAAAAAATTAAAATGTAATCGGTCGTATGTTACTAATATGTAATCTTAAAAACTAGCTTACTGATTGACTTGACATTTTGCTATAGAATTTTAAGTGTGGTTTTATATATCACTTTTTCATTAAAACGTTCTCCGAAATGTTTATTGATCTCCCAAACAAAGGAGAATGGACCTCCAAATTCAACCTTGCCGGTTCATCTGTTCGTCCGTTCGTCCGTCTGCACATTTCTGAATAACTACGCTTTGGGATTTTTTCAACAATATTGCACAAACATTAAACATGAGTAAAACAGTCACAGAACGGATTTTCCGGGAAAACTCCGGTTGTGCCCCCCCATAGTGGTGCCTTTCGGGTTAAAATGGCTAAATTTGACACTTTTCTGCTTATTTAAAACATTAATGCCTTGAATTTTTATAAAATTTCCTGAAAAGTTGTAACTAATTTCCATATAATGTTGTATGTCTATAGTTCGTGAAAACTCTTGTGTCTGCTCTAGGCTAATAAAAACATTCCATTTTGGAGACTATTTTACCATATTTGTCCAAACTTTTCTGTATATGCCTATTTAGCAGTTTTGCATGGTGTTGAACTCAAATTTAAATATTTAAAAGGCTTGGGGACTTTAAGGGCTAAATGGGGGGAGCAAATGATGGCCTTTTTTTTGCATGGTGCAGAACTCAAATTTATATATGATAAGACCAAAAAGTGCATCGTTTGTTACTTTTAACTATGTTCTGACGTCCCCTGGGGACATTTGGGGCTAACTTTTGGAGGGGGGCATGTGGTGAACTTAATTTTTTTACACCTTGTTCACTACGTACTTACAGGGGACCATGCATGCTTCACTTGTTTAATATATTATTTGGTTTCTTTGTAACAAACTGGCCATTTTATTGTTAGGAAATTAATCACTGAACACGTGATAACTTTAGTACTTCAACTTTTCCCCGCTCCCAAGTACTTTGTTGACTAGAAATGTTCGACAGATATGTCGTTCTCGAACCTTATATTGAATAAATTTGGTAATCATCTTCATATCACTGGATGTAAATAGAAGTTAACAGTTTTAAGCAAAATCTTTTCACAAATAAACAAATGAATAATGTAAGTTAAATTAAGTTAAGTTAATTTTTTTCCATTTTAAAAACAAAACTTTTTCACAAATAAACAATGAAGCAAACCTTTTTATGGATGAAATTGTTTATTTAAAACTCTTTAGTTATATTATTTATTTGTGAAAAACATTCTGTGTATTTAATCTGTTAACTTGTTTACATTCAGTTACTTAACGGTGATTACCAAATTTAGTTTCTTATAATCGATAAAGGGTTAAAGAAGGGTTCGAAAGTATTTGTACAACCAAACTACAAACGAAATCTAACACATTTCTTCACTTTTATTTTTATCTCGGACTATTATTCTCATCTTTATTAGTTGTTGTTTTTCATTTGTTATTGGTTTGTTTATTATTATTTGAGTGAATAAACAAATCAATAACAGATGAAAAACAACAACTTTCTTCACTTTCTTCATTTCTTTTTCCTGGGTGTGTACTTCAACGATAAACCACAGCACCTTCACGTAAATAACAACAAAAATGACTTGATTTGTTGTTTTAATAGTTTTGCCGGGTTCGATTACTCATTTTCCTAGACATTAATTTCGCACACAAAAACCAACACTATTTAAATCTATATTATTGTTAGCAAAAAAATGTTGACTATTCATTTTTGCCTCCACGGCTGATGTAAACTTCAATATTAAAAAGGAAATGATTCTAATAAAACGGACAATGCGACGGAAATTGCTGAAGAATTGTCATTTTTATTAAATAAAGCACTCAATGAATTGTAAGGAAGTAAAGACATGACTATATTTTCTTTCACACAAGAGACGTCTGTTTAATTGATCTTCCGTTTACGGTACATGAATGTCTGTTTTATTATAAATAATTAACTTGCCTACATTCTATACTTTACAGAAATATGTAATACTTGATAATATTTTGCATGAATGTTTTTTTTTTACGATGGTTTGATTCTATTTTCAGAATTATCGGAATATATTACTTTATTAAACATTTATCGAATAATTTTTATTTTTATTGTTTACTTATGGCACAAGTGTATAAACAAAAACACACAAACACTTAAAAATGTAAAAATAAAAGTTTTATATTGTTAAATCGAAAAAAATGTTATTTAAAGAAATGTAAAAATCAAAGTTTTTTATTTCTTTATTGTTTCATGCTAACACACGTAGCGTCAAAACAAAAAAAAAATCTTGAAACAAACACCTTTACATGGTTTTGAACTTCACACACGAAATAAAAAAATAAAGAATATTTTATTCTATAATTTCTATCACTGGAGTCTTTTTAAAATAATATATTAAATATATAAAAACGTGTGGAAACTGGAATAGTTTTTTATAAAATGTCGGGACTTTGTATAGTTCTGTGTTTCGTTTCATGCTTGGGGACTTTTTTTCTTGTATTTGAATCAACTGTATCTATATCCGACATCTTATTTTTTGTAGGCGCAATTGTTAGAGATTAGCAAATATTGTATACCAAAAAGTGTTGTGCAATTAAGCTAATAATAAGCATACACTTTTTTCTTTTTTCTTTTATTTTGCGTTCAACCACACTGATCCACAACAACTCATTACCTGGTGCAGCTAGTATATATATATATATATATATATATATATATATATATATATATATATATCTTCCAGATTATGAGGGTTTTTGGAAGCGTATGTAGACTCCACTCAGTGAACGAAACTCTGACATAGACGAATATGTTAAAACAGCTTGACTCCACCTAAATGAATGTCTACATAATAAAGAACATCGCAACAAGAGCCAAAACATTGCTCTACAAGAACAGATATCTATCCACGCCCTAAAAATAACTATAATACCACGATTATATCAGCAAACTAAAAAGGAGACAGAATCATCACGGACACTGCTAAATATATTGAATAAGCGGAAACCCAAATCAAAGACACAAATTTCTACAAAACGCTTCTCCAAGATCCAACATTCAGCTATAAACTGGAACTCGTATCCAAAGCCTTAACCTTAGTATCTCCAAGATTATCGTTTTCCTCATCTCCACAAATCCTAAAGCAGCTAACTTCTACACCACTCCCAAACTACACCAACTACTAAAACTCATAGCAAACACTGGTGCTACCACCGCTACAATGATTACATCTCAAACATTTACCCTAAACACCGACAATATCTATGAATTACCCAAATCCCAGAACATCGAACCCCAGTAGGCCTATGATATCATGTGTTGGCACCCGAACAGAGAATATATTTCCGGATATGTAGACCCGAACAGAGAATATATTTCCGGATATGTAGACTAAATTTTAACACTATTATAAACCATAATACCAAGCTACATAAAGAACACCACACATTTTCTCAACGCTATCAGACAAATCGACAATCTCTCGCAAGAAAGTATATTATTCACTTTAGCCGTATCAGTATATTAAATAAATATATATATATATATATATATATATATATTAAATATATATATATATATATTAAATATATATATATATATATATATATATATATATATTACAGTGTGTTGAGCAAAAAAAAAAGTTGTAGTAGGTAGCCAGGCTCGAACCCGTACCGCGAAGGAGGAGAATAACGGGAAAAATCCTTACGTCTTTGCTGTTACGACCACCGCACAACCGGAAGTGACGTAGAAATCGCCCTATCTCTGAATACCCTTTATATCAAATTTCAAATGTTTAGACAAGAAAGTGTCTGAGTAATATCGTAGAGACACCAGGGATCAATTTTTTTAAAAACTTTGACTCATACTATGACACATTAACATTTATTGTTTTGGACTGAAATCAAGTTATTAAGTTACATCAATGTCCAAGGTACCTTTATCTAAAATTTCAAGTGGGTAGACCCAAAATTGGCGGAGGAGTTCGGTAGAGTTCTCAAACGTCAAATCGTTGAACTTTGTCCCCTTAACAGCCAAATTTGTGGCCGAACATTGATTGCAAAGATTTTCCTAAATTTCAGTACCCTGTGTATCAAATTTCGAGTCTGTAGACTTTAAATTGACAGAGTTATTGCGTAAGGAAATTTACACATACACACACAGACACGTTCAATTTTATAGATGTACTCACATTTCAGCCCGGCGTTGCCCGGGTGTTTAGAGGTGTATGTTGAGGGAAAAAAAACGGTCAATTCTTTTTAACTTTGCCCCCTATTATGATTCTTAACATTTATTGTTTTGGGCTCAAACCATATTATTAAGTTAAATCCATGTCGAAGAAACCTATATCTAAAGTTTCAAGTGTTTAGACCCAAAATTAATGGAGGAGTTTGATAGAGTTCTCAAAGGTCAAATCGGTGAACTCTGACCCCTAAACAGCCAAATTTCTGGTCGAAAATGGATTACAAAGATTTGTCGAAATTTATATACAGGGGATGGAGAATTGGGGAAATCTTTTTAATACGTTTACGGACAGAAATTTGGTTGTTAAGGGGTCGAAGTTCAACGATTTGACCTTTGAGAACTCTACCAAACTCCTTCGCCAAGTTTGGGTCTTAACACTTGATATTTTAGATATAAGTTCCTTGGACATGGATCTAACTTAATAATGGGATTTGAGCCCAAAATAATCAATGTTAATGGGGCATAATAAAGGTCAAAGTTTTAAAAAATTAAAGCTCTGCGGTCTCTACCAAATTAATAAAGATAATTTTGGGTCTAGACATTTAAAATTTTATATAAAGGGTATTCAGAGACAGAGCAAGCTTTTTAATCGGTCTGGGTCGAAAATTTGAGTTACAAATATATAAATCTATATATGTATGTTTGCATTTCTGCCTATCACATTGACAGAGGCGATGTGTTTTCACAAGATTAGTATCGTTTATGCTCGGCCTTTCAGACGACAAATACCGAAAAATTGGCTAAAACATTAATTTATTTACCCTCAACTTGGCACTTTTCTACAGGGAGTGGTCGACTATTTTTATGCTAAACACTTGAAATTTTAAATGTAGGTTACTTGGACGTTAATCAAGCTATTTAACTTGATTTGAGCCCCCCAAAATAAATCTTATGGGGTCAAAATTGGGGTCACATTTTTAAGAAATTTGACCTTCTCGGTCTGTACCAAATTACTCCGACAATTTATGGTTTAAATATTTGAAATTTTACATAAACGGTATTTTGAGATCGGGCAAGTTTCTAATAGGTTTGGATCTAAAATTCGAGCTGCCAAAGGGGCAAAGTTCAAAAGATTTGACCTTTGCGGTGTCAAGCAAACTAATCAACCAATTTTTCGTCCAAACATTTGAAATTTATACATAACGAGTATTCAGACACGCGGCAAGAATTGTAATAAGTTTTGGATCGAAAATTTGGCTGTGAAAAGGTCAAAGTTGAAAAAGACTTTAAATTTTAGATGTAGGTAACTTGGACATAGGCAAACCTGTGTATTTTGATTTGATAACAAAATAATAAATGTTGAGGGATCAGAATTGGGGTAAAATAAAATTTACCTCTGCGGTCTCTACGAAATTACTCAGACAAATTTTGGTCTAAACATTTTAAATCTTACTTAAAGTGTATACACATGTTGGACAAGTTATGACCAGTACATAGGGCAGAGCAAAGCCGGGCTGAACTGCTAGTATATATATACATATATATATATATATATATGCATATATATATACATTAATTTATATATAGTTATACATATGCATATATGTGTATATGTCATATATATATATATATATATATATATATATATATATATATATATTAATTACCCTTGTTTAACTCTTACCAAATATCCTGATAATAAGAAAAACTGATTAGATGTTTCTGTAGTGCCTTAGCTGTATTTTAATTATTGAAAGTAATAATTGAGGATTCTTAACATCTCATTAAGTCATTTAATATTGGTCTCAAGAACTCCGTTGATAAACGAGTAATTTTTATGAGCTGTTTACCAGATATATCAAAAGTATTTATGTATAATATACGTGCATACATGATGTAGTTTTTCCCTGATACCGTGGAAATATCTTGATCGATCGCTGTGTTTTATTTTAGAATGCCCATGTCACTCTCATAAAATTCTCCAAAGATTTGATGAATTTTTTATAACTGCATTTCTTATGTGTTGAGGGACATGGAGACAATTGAAGGCAGAAGTTCATCATATATACAGCGCAGGCAAAAAGAAAGTCCGCACTTGTAATTTTTTTCAAAAACTGCAAATTTAAGCTAAATGTAATGTAACTGTTTAAACAACATATATGTCATTTGATTCAGCTTTTTATTCCTCTATAAGTTTACCTGGTTATATTTGACTGTTAATTTAAATATTCTAGTGTTCACGTCAATTTTAAAAAACAACTTCAAATTGAGGAGGCAAAAAGAAAGTCCGCGGCAATAAATTCGCTTAAAACCAACTTAAATTATCGCCCCTAAATCAGTTTAGAATATCCACCATAGGCAACAAAGCATCTCTAATCGTAATTGTTGTTCATCCAGATTATACAACGTAACATTTAGTCCATATGACACGACTTCCGTTTAGTGATCGTCAGGAGCGCATTAATCACCATCTTTTTGGTTTATCCAATCGGGAAATCGGCCGCAGCTTGAAATGTGACGAGAAAACGGTACGAAAGACTGTGCAAAAGCACCAAAACACCGACAGTCTTCGTGATGCCCCTAAATCTGGTCGTACTAGAGACTTACATTTAACAGGAAAGACAATGCTATCAAGATCCGCAGTCTAAGAAACAGATTTGAAACGGTTCCTCAAATCCAACAACAGTGCAATCTTGTTAAAAAGTGTTTTCTTTCTACTGTCAAGAACAGATTAAAGGAATTTAATTTGCGAGAATATGTTGCAAGACGCAAGCAAATGATTTCTGTAAGGTAGAGAAAGCACCGTATGGACTTCGTCAGATGCAATGAAGATAATAACTCTTCATATTGGTCAATGTGGCTTTTAGCGACGAAAGCATGATCAATGGGCTTGCAGTAGTGGTAGGCAGTACGTCCGTCGGAGGAAAGACGAAAAATCTTATCCTAGGTGCTCAATTTCAAGGCTGCAAGGTGGGGGAGGATCAGTTTTGGTGTGGGGCATTATTAGTACAAATGGTCCAGGGCCTATAGTTCGTTTGCAAGGTCGAATTAATTGGACCAAGTACATTAATATGTTGACTGAACATTTTCTACCCTACTTTGGTCGGAATTTGGTTGGATGATAATCCCATCTCCATGCAGGACAATGCTCTCATTCACACAGCTAGCAATGTCAAGAGGTTCCCGGAAGAGCAGAATATTCCGTGTTTGGATTGGCTTGCACAATCTCAAGACATCAATCCTATCGAAAACGCATCGTATTACATCAAGCAACAGCTACACAATGATAACATTTCAAATTTGGAAGAACTTTGGACAAAAATTAAAGAAAAGTGGGATGCCCTTTTCCCGGAGTATTGCTGCAGTCTAATTCAAGGAATTACCAAAAGATTGCAGACTCTCAAATTGCAGAAGGGCTATACTACTAAATATTAAGTAGTTCATTGTGTTCCTGTTGTATTTGTGTTGCATTAATGTCCTAAAGTTACATTTAAATAACAATTTTCCATTGTGCGGACTTTCTATTTGCCTTTTCAATTTGAAGTTATTTTTTTAATTGACGTGAACACTACTATATTTCAATTAAAAGTCAAATATGAATAGATAAATTATCGAAGAATAAAAGGCCAATCAAATGAGATATATTTTGTTTAAACAGTTATATTAAATTTAGCTTAAAGTTGCAGTTTAAAAAAAATTAGAAGTGCGGACTTTTTTGCCGCCTGTATATATATATATATATATATATATATATATATATATATATATATATATATTGTGTATTGTGTATTATACAAATGTTATTGGTTACACAGGTAAATACATGTTTCAGTGGAACCAAAATTAAAAGGGACGAATTCAGCAGACAAAAAATAGAGGCGCTATTAAAACGAGAGTAAAGATTACATTCGTTTTTTATAAAATATATTTGGGTGATGTGTACACTCTGAAACAAAGTGGGATGTATACTTTGTGAGAAGCTTAGGAGGGAAGGGGGGCGAAAAAGGAAGTAGAAAGTGAGGGTGAAGAAGGATTTGGATTACGGTCTTGTGTTGTCAAGATGTCACAGCGGTGAGGTATTGGTCTTCTTTTAACTTGGCAGTTGTTTATTGGCATACGTTTTCGCTTTGATCTGAAGTAATATTATAAACGTATCGCTGTTACTTCCCTAGCTTAGGTCTTTATGGTTGTTGTTTTTTTTACTCTATTTGTTATCATCATAGTCCATTCTTCCTCGCCCCTTTAAATTACAAATATTCATTAAACACATCCAAACATCTGTTCAAATATGTTCTTAATGTAAGCAACTGTGTTTTAAGTTTAAATAAATAAAATCTAATGAAAATATAATGTAAACCAAAAACATTAACACATGAGTGAACTTCAATGAACACCTATTTAAATATATGAAATGTTTATCATAGAATAGAAGATTAACTCTGCGTTTTATCTACAGAAAATGTCAAAAACTTTCAACTATTCTAGTTGTTTAAGTAAAGTAATTCGACATATAAACAGACAACTATTAAATAGACGTATATATATATATATATATATATATATATATATATATATGTATATGTATATCATTGCTAATTAGCTTCTGTTAAAGAGTGTGCTGACGAACGCCCGGTATAGCTCCTGGCAGGATCAACTCTGTAGCCTTATCGTGATCCTCTATCTAAAGCATGTCTACTTTTTCAAATCCATTGGCCAAATATATTTTAACTAACAATTCTTCTAGCAGAGTTCACAAAATTCTATAGAAACTAACTCATACTCCACATGAAGACATACAATTTACTGGATTCACCTCAAATATATTTAATTGTATTATTATCTAAAATAATTGTCTGGCAAATGTGAGACAAATTGTAGTTTATGATAGTATTATTGGTCAATAAGAGACTGCATTTCCATAAATGAAATATAAAAGCAATCGCACGCGTGGAGTATAAATAACGTATCTCATAAAAGTTACACTAGCCTACGATATTGTATCTGATAAGTGTTTAGACTTATAGTCACCATTCTTGCAATTAGAATTCAATGCCAACTAGTGGTGTTTCTATATTGGCTTTAAAGGGCGTCATAAGCGTTTGCAGTACAATCATAAAATATAGTATCCAGTTCAGCAAAACTTTAATCTCAAGCTCAAATAAAATGTACCTCCTTTCATTTTAAAAATAGAAAAAAAAAATCAATATGATATCTTAACTTTAAATTAAAAAAAACATATTTAAATCTAATAAAAGGTTAATTTTAAACCATAAATATTAATGTTAAACATAAATATAAACTTATTAAAATATGTTAATTTTAAAAATTAAAACTGATTTAGATAAAAGTAAATCAATTCATAACTAGTAAAGAACAATTTAAAAGTATAAATATAAATTTCAGATTTGAAATAAAAACAAATCTTAATTATAAACCAAAAACGCGACCCTTTCTATCAACCATCATACATAGTACTATTAAACAGAAAATTACGACATTAGGATTTTATACAGGATTTCTTGAAATATCTATAACATGTTTAATTTCTAACTCTGTCGTTTCTGTAAACGTTGTAAATGCAATGTTTTATATCGGCGATCATTCATGCAAGCTTACATTCCACTGCATGGCCCAGTAACAAGACTGGTAATGGACGTTGTGTGCGTTCTTTTCAGCAATGCCTCCGTTCAGTCTTAAAAGACAAATGGTTAACTTGTATGGCCAGGTGCGCGTTGAATGGTAAGGTAAGGGTTGCGCAAAAAGTACAACCAGGTTTAACGTTGCTTGACTTTGGTGATCCAGTGGGAACTCGTGTGTCAAGGTGATTATGCCGTTCTTTTTATATTCAACTTAAATTCTAAGCATTGTTCAATGTGTACCCGATTTTTCTTAATCAATGCAATTCTTTATTATCCGTCGTAGAATTGACTTGATGAAGGTGATAAAACATTTCAATGTAAAAAATATTGTGAAATTATGCTATAAATACATTCTTAATTAATGAACGGCAGTTGTTTAATAAGGTTTTCCAAAAGGATTGATGAGTTCTGTAATTTAAAAAAGGGAAACGAAATCTCACATTTATCTGAATTGATCTACAAAATAATGTAGAGTTCAAGATCGATTGTAAATAATGTCTAATAATTTTCTTACCTGAATGGTGATCTTTTTAGTATAAGCTACGAACATAGTAAGATGTTAAGACGCGTTTTATTCTAGAAATATAATTATGTAGAATACCATTTGAAGTTCGTAGAATATACGTTAACTGTAAATTTGATATAAGAAAAAAGTGATGTTTGCGAAATGCAATTATAATTTTAAGCTTTGTTCAGACTATTAAACGCCTTCTTTCTCATGCTTTTTATTTGCTTGGACGTTTACTGATCTAGTGTAAACACACAGTGACGATGTCATATGGTACGTACATCCGCATCGCCATCTCAAAATATTTTAGGGTGATCTTTTTACACTGTTCATTTTTTATTTGTTTCAGATTCTGATTGCTTCCTCTCGACACCAAATTTTTCTACTTTTTTGTCTTTTGTAAACTTATAGGTGTCAGTCTTAAATTAACATATTTACATCTATATATTCTATTCTACTATATTTGATACTATATTCTCACTGTAAAGTTAAGATTCATAGAATCGGCTTACGTTCGGTAGAGATAAAACCGTATTATAAGTTTGGGGATACTAGCACTTGGAAAATTATACATAAAATCGCCAGAGTATATAAACATCATATATATACAATAGATAAATATGAATAAATCTTTAGTTGTTTATATTATTTTATAAACAAAAAAGTTATAGTAGCTTTCTACGATCCGCTCGTATTAATGCTTACCATAAAATATGCAAGTGATATATTACAGTCTCTTGGCCATGATTTCCTGCTTTGATAATTATACAATAAATAGTACAATATCAGAATTTTTTCCGAAGTTCTATATCATTTCCTTTTCAAACTATTTGGCGAAGTGCAACGTTGCTGCGCTCGATATTTTCACTTTCAGTTAAATATAGTAATCAAGAAGAATTTGATCATTTCTCTTTGGCCTTCAATGTAATCTATTTCCGTTGTACAGGGACTTTTCGAAATAAAAATGCAATATTATTAAGAACTAGTTCTTAAACACTGAAACATAATCCTCACTTTTTTAACCTTGTCATTTCTGGTAAGTGAATGACGTTAGAAAGCGAACACATCTTATTTAAAATTATAATATGGCCGCCAGCATAACTTAAAAAGCCTTCGAGGAAACGAATCAATTGATTACACTAATTAATTATCTTTTTACATATTTACTCATTGGTCAACATGATCATTAAGTTAAAACTATTCGTGAATAATTGTTTGGCAGTGTATAACAGCAAGTTTTACTCCTTTGTCCAAAAAATCGATCATAAAAATTATCGCTTATATTTTCTACATCGACTGTTGGTTATAGTCTGTGGTATATAAAACTGTGACTTCCTCTCATAGTACACTGGATCATTCAACTAACAATTATAAATGAAAAAAACGTTCCTGGCAGTTTAAGATGTTGATGTCGAATGGTGGCGCATATACTTGATTCTGAATAAAATCGATCGATGTGTTCTTGCTAATTTTATTAAAATTAAATTAATAAAAATAAAATTATGAGTAAATAATAATAATAACGGTTTATTATTTCAAACATTGTGGAGATTTAAAGTGGATATATATATATATATATATATATATATATATATATATATATATATATAATGATATGTATATATTGTAAATAATTAGTCGGATAACAAATAAGCGTGTAATCATCGGTAGTACTTTAAACCATACACATTTTCATATTTCGCATTATATATATATATATGTGTGTGTGTGTGTGTTTGTATGTATTTAAACACATACGTATATGCAGACACGCCCCCCACATATATATATATATATATATATATATATATATATATATATATGCAATACATATTGCAATATTTATCTACATATATATATGTATATATATTATCTACATATATATATGTGTGTGTGTGTGTGTGTGTGTGTGCGTGTGTGTGTGTGAGTGTGTGTGTGTGTTTTATTTTTTTATTAGCGTTTTATCTGTTTGGTTACATATGTTTCGGATGTTGGACTATGTTTACGATCCAACAGCCTCGTCAGACCTTACAAAAATGATTGTTAGTATTCGGAAGAAATGTTTTAGAAGAAATACGAGAAAAAAGGGGGTAGGAGGTAGGAGATAATAAGGGGGAGGCGGGTATCGATAATATTTCAGTTTTGAAGGTCAAAATACATTAGATCGTAGTGTCTGTGGGGGGTAGCATCTTCAACTGAAATGAACAAGTTGACCTTTAGCGACTACGAAAATTTTAAATGGAACCTTTTACTTCTCAAACACATGACACCTACAAAAACCCTTTCTCTCTCTCCCTCTCTTTCTCTCTCTCCCTCTCTTTCTCTCTCTCCCTCTCTCTCTCTCTCTCATCTATTCATATACCTGGCTGACCAAGCAAAAAGCAGTCAAAATTTAAAACCCAAAAATTGAAACTCCTCCCCCTCCTTTCCGCCTTTCTTTTTTTCTTTAGAATTCTCTCTTCACCTCCCCTCCCTATATCCATATACCTCCACCCACGCCTACCTGAATCTGCTATCCCCTCCCACACACTCTAAAATCTAATGTATCTTAACCTTCACAATTGAAATATTGTCGATATCCGTCTCCTTCCCTCCTTATTATCTCCTAACCCCCCTTTTTTCTCGTATTTCTTCTAAAACACCCCTTCCAAATACTAACAACCATTTCTGTAAGGTCTGACGAAGCTGTTGGATCGTAAATATGGTCCAACATCCGAAACATGTGTAACCAAACAGATCAAACGGTAATAAAACATAAAACACATGTGCACTCTGCAATAGTATTGAGCATTCTCTTGAGGTTTTTACAAATTACCAGTTTTACCAAATATATATATATATATATATATATATATATATATATATATATACATATATACATGTATATATACTCCTATAAATTCGTTTTCTTTTTATTTATTTAACAAGAAAATACAATTTTCTTATATATGGGTCGATGAATTGCATTCATTTGCAGAAGATTTAGCTAATTTGCATATTATTTTAAACATTCATTTTAATCAATTTCCTATTAGTCTTTTCGGTTTTCTCATGGGATGATCATCTTTTGTTAACTATTACGTGTAATTATATTCATTCAGATATTCTACTTGATTTATACTTGCATAATATTTGCGTAAAAAGTTTACAGTGAAATAAAATTGTTTTCATATATATATATATATATGTGTACGTATATATTTTTGTTTAATCTCTCTCTCTCTCTCTCTCTATATATATATATATATATATATATATATATATATAAGTGAACGTGTCTGTGTCTGTGTACATTTCCCTACGCAATAACTCTGTTAATTTTAAGTCTACAGACTCGCAATTTGATATACAGGGTACTGAGATGTGGGAAAATCGACGTGATCGGTTTTGGGCCAGAACTTTAGCGATTAAGGGGTAAAAGTTCAACGATTTGGCCTTTGAGAACTCTACCAAACTCCTCCGACAATTTTGGGTCTACGCACTTTCAATTTTAGATATAGGTTCCTTGGCCATGGATGTAACTTAATAACTTGATTTTAGCCCAAAACAATAAATTTTAAGGGGTCATAATAGGGGTCAAATTTAAAAAAATTGACCTCTGCGGTCTCTTCCAAATTACTCAAACAATTTCTGGTCTAAATATTTGAAATTTTACATAAAGTGTATTCAGAGATAGGGCAAGCTTTTTCATCAGTTGGGGTCGAAAATATTTGGTTACCAATATATAAATGTATGTATGTATGTCTGTTTGCATGGCTGCCTTAAACTTTCAATAGAGGTGATGGATTTTACCAAGACCAGTATCGTTTTAAGTTTCGACCTTTTATACGACAAATATCGAAAAATTGGCTAAAAACATTAATATCTTCCGTTGACATGGATCTAACTTAATAATTGGATTTGAGGCCGAAACAATAAATTTTAAGGGGTCATAATAGGGGTAAAAGTTTAAAAAAATTGATCGTTCTTTTTTTTTTTGCTTTGTTTTTTTTTTTTTTGCTCAGCATACATATCTAAATACCCGAGCAACGCTTGGCTGAAATGCTAGCCTATATATCTATAAAAATGAAACTGTCTATGTGACCGTGTGTGTCTGTCTGTCTGTGTGCTTGTGTACATTTTCCTTCGCAATAACTTTGTTAATTTTAAGTCTACAGACTCAAAATTTGATATTCAGAGTACTGAGATTTGAAAAAATCTATGTGATCGGGTTTCGGCCAGAAATTTAGCTGATAAGGGATAAAAGTTCAACGATTTGACCTTTGAGAACTCTACCAAACTCCTGCGCCAATTTTGGGTCTAATCACTTGAAATTTTAGATATAGATTCTTTGGACATGGATCTAACTTAATAACTTGATTTGAGTCCAAACCAATATAGGTTAAGAGGTTAATTATTAAAAAATACCGTTTTGGTTTTTTTTTTTTTTGCTCCACATACACCTCCAAACACCCGGGCAACGCCGGGCACCCATGCTAGTATATATATATATATATATATATATATATATATATATATATATATATATATATATATATATATATACTAGCAAAAGTACCCGTCGTTTACTGGGTTCAAAAACAGCCTACAGAAAATGCACTCTGATTTATGAACGTACGATAGGTTATGAAAAGGAAAGGTTGTAAATTTGGGTTGAATTTTGGGGTATCCAAACCAAAGCAAAATATGATGAAAATAAAATTTAGATATATAACCCCATAATTTATTGTACCCTACCTGTGTACACTGAAACACTTATCACAATATTTTGTGGATCTATATTAAAAAAACCTTGTTAAACTTGGTGACATATTTCCATTCTATGGCGGCCAGGTGCGAACGAACACCCCGTAATTGTATTATACCATATTTCTTCAAACTGAAACAAAATTATCAAAGTATACTTACCCAGATAGGTATTAAAAGTCATTATTAAATTTCTGCCTATTCTATGGAGGCCAGGCGCGAATGCAGACCCCACAATTTTATTATACCATCCCTATTAAAGTTAAAACATACTTATCAAAATATTCTTATGTACATCTATATCAAAAACACTTGTAAACGTTTTTTTGTAATTTTTAATTTTTTTTTATTTCCATAATTTGTGGACCAGGCGCGAACGCAGACCCCACAATTTTAATGAACCACCGTTCTGCCAGATCAAACATAGCCATTCCTGTGTCTCGATATATTTTCTATCATTATACGTAATCAGTTTTTTTTTTAAATAGTCAACCATATAGAAGCCTTTTCCTGACCACACACACATAGACATTCATCTTTATATCATATATATATATATATATATATATATATATATATATATATATATATATATAGAGAGAGAGAGAGAGAGAGAGAGATTTTGTTATTGTTGTTATTTTTCAAGCGATACATACGGTTAATATTGGCTCCGCCTCGGAGCTAATTTTTTTATTTACTTAGAAAGTCGCCCCTTTTTTAATTTGGACGTATATAACATTTTTATCTATTATTTTTAAAACAGTAATCTACGTGCACGCGTGTTTCAAGGTCATTACCTCTCATCAGCGTAGTTTAACTGTTTCTAGGGATCGAACCTCAGACCATGTTTACCACAGTCCAGTGCCTTAACCGTTAGGCCATAATCCCTAGATTAATTATACTGTTTATTTTTATCGCTTATAAATTTAGATTTTTTTATTGTTGTTATTTTTCAAGCGATACGTACGGTTAATATATATATATTGCAAACATGGCGGTAAAAAGACCGGACACGTCCGGTACTTTCCTTAAATAAACATTCTTTTTTTTAATTAAATAAATTAAATAAATGAATGTTTATTTGAAAAAAATAAAAATATCGCACGTGGCCGATCGTTTAACTATCATTTCCTCCATGTTACTAAAAACTGGATTTCTATTAATATACATATATATACATATATATATTTATATATATATATATATATATATATATATATATATGTGTGTGTGTGTGTGTGTGTGTGTGTGCGTATGTATAGGCGTAAGTCTGCATTAGGTGAGCGTCTGCATTTGTCGTTCTCAATATCTGAAAGGCATGTTCGTATATCTTCATCAGATATGTTTCCATCGCCATGTTGATTTATTTTTTTATGTATTTCAGTGAAAAAAGTGAATTTACATTTAGTCTAACAAGATGTTCTTACTATATAATAATCGAGTCTTAAATGAGGCAAGAAAACTTGTTTTCATTTTGTATATAATTTTAATAATCTGTATTTAAAATAAAATTACTATCAAATGAACAGTTTTTGTAGCAAATGTGTATGCACTCAGGATAGCTCGCTTGAAATGGTACATAACGCTATTATATTGAAATAAAATGATATTTTATAAAATGCATTATCATCAGTGAAAAAAATGTATGCTATCCTCTAATCAATGTGACGGAATCCGTTCATGTTATTAAATATTTACATGAAAAAATCTTGTTTTTATTATTATTTATTTCTGTCTCAACATTTATTCACAGTTAGCTTTCCAACATTCCTCAACAAACCCCACCGTTTCATTTTATTTATATTTTGTACATACTAAGCCTAACTTAATCCTTACTTGAATCGTTTCTAGAGACTGCTCACAGAAATAAATAAAGAGCGCTTGCGGACAATGTACATGACTGGCAGGAATACTTTTTTTAATATAAAAACCACTTTTATATTTGTGCAATATCTTCTACAAAAGATACAAAAAAAACATTTACAAAAGTAACAAAAATAAATGTTAACATAATTTCGTCCTAATAGAAGATGCAATTAAATATTTTATGAAACTTGATAAGTGCAAGTGAAATCTAAACATTACTATTATTATTCAATTTATTAATAAGGGCCTAGCTAGCTGACCGGTTCATTTTGCTAGGAACTGAGACACTAGCCTTAAAATGTTGGTTTATTCGACTATTGATGATGAGATGAGCGAGTTTATTCTGTGTGTTTTGATTACTTGCAATGTCATGACTGCATAATCTATTATAACAAGTGAAGCATGCATGGTACCCCGTAAGTACACTGTAAAGGAGGCCTAAAAATGAGTTCAGCATTTGCCTTCGCCATTTAGTCCGAAATGTCCTCAGGGAACGTCAAATCCGGGTGAAAATAAACAAACGGTGCAGTTTTAGGCCCTAACATATGTAAATTTGAGTTCTGCACCACGCAAAAAAAACATGACTAAGTCCATCATTTCCACCACTCGTCATTTAGCCCCAAAAGTTCACAAGGCCTTAACATATTTAAAGTTGCGTTCAGCACCATGCAAAACTGCTAAATAGACATATGCAGAAAATTTTTTGAAAAATATGGTAAAAGAGTCTCGACAATGGAGAGAGGCACACCCAAGTGTAATCGCGAAGTATAGACAAACAAATTTACATAAAAATCAGTTCGTTACAACTTTTCAGAAAGTTTTATAATGATCCAAAGCATTATTTTATCTATTTTTTTTTTGTAAGCAAAAAGTGTCAATTTTAGTAATTTTAACTCGAATGGCACCCCTACAGGGGGCAACCGAAGTTTTCCTGGAATATCATTCTGTTACTTTTTTACTCATATCATGTTTAATGTTTGTGCAAAATTTCCAAAAATTCCAAGACGTAGTTATTGAGAAAACTGAGGGCAGACGAACAGACAAACGGACAAGGGTGAATTTACAGATACATCCTCTTTTTACAGGGTACCAAAAATCGCTTTATTTAAGCTATAAACTTCTTATTAACTATTTGAAACTCCTTATGCATCAATTTTATTGTAAAGTTATATTTATAGTCAAATAATAAGCGCTAGATATGCAACGTCAGAGTAACTTACAATATATTTTATCTATTTACTTCACTTTAGTAGCTTTGTAATAAATGACATCTGATTAATTTTCTGAAAAAATGAAACACAAATATTGAAAAGTACACAAACATTTCCGGGGAATACATTATGAACAGCTGTGACTTTTCCAATGTTTAATATATATGGAAAGTAAACACAAGAACCTGAGAAATTCGCAACTGTTATGAATTGACAAGTGCAATACTTGTAAAAATCCCGAGGGAGAAAATATACAAAACTAGCAGACAACTCGACATTGCCCGGTCGTAAAATACGCTTTTAAATATGATATTTTGATTAATGCAGATTTTATATTTATTATTATGTTATATTGGACTCAATATATAGTAATGATTTTAAAGGTTTTTAAAAAAGTACTTGTGCGCCACCATCGAGAATCGAAACCAAATCGTTTGGCTTATGATTTACGTTCTCTTTGACGTTAATGCTTAAGCATTGAAAGCATGTTTGCTGCGATGCTTAAAGTTTAAACATGATTCTATAGCTATTTTACGCATGCAAATTTGTAATGCTGTCGTTTGACCTTAACCAGCTAAATTCCATATTTTTTTTTAAATGTTCATACTTTTGCAATGAGTTTCACTGGCTAAAACCCAAATATAACGTTTCGGATGGGTTTGAATACCCTATATATCACGTTTTATGTATGTAGAACAAAACTGAGTGAGGAGTTTGGTAGGCAATTTTTAAAACAAATATATATATATATGCACATACATAAATCTATATATCTATAATAGTAAAAATGTATGACTGTGTGTGTGTCTGTTCGTAAAACTGTCTTTTATGTTACTGATAAGATAGCAAATAAGATGTGTTTTATTGTTAGTTGGCATCGTTTTTTTGTACTTTTAATATTAATTTACGCATAGTATATCACATTTTTTAGCTAAAGGGTTCATTTTAAAGTATTAACATATTTCAGTTAAATATAGCCGATGTTTCATATTTTTCATTCTAGGTGGAACGTATTACTTTGTCTCATTCATATATTATATACTTTTCATTCGAGAAATTGAGATCTTCAGTAATCGCTAACAAATATTTGTTGATATTTCCCAAGCATAAAACATCACTTTTTTTATTTTACATTTTGTGAAATAGGTTCCCCAAAATTAGAAAACTTCACCATAGATCATAAATGTTACAAACTTTGCTTTTATTGGCTATATTAAATTTTGATTCTCGAACAGGTGAGAAATATTGCGTTATACAATAAATACACAGGGAGAAAGATAAAGAAATAGAGGTGTGTGTGTGTGTGTGTGTGTGTGTGTGTGTGTGTGTGTGTGTACTTGTGTATTTACGCAACAAAGCGACTAAAATCAAATTTGTTTGAAATTAGCATGCTAATATTCTCGATATTTCCGTTCTCCGGTGGTAAGTTGCAAAATATGTCTCCGAGTGTTCTGAGAGTGTAAAAATAAAAAACACCCTTAGGCTTGTTATACACAATTTCATTTGAAATCAGATGTTTACTCGCTGGATCGAGAATATTACGTAAAACAATTTAAACTCTGTGATATTCAACTAAACCTGCTTACATACCTGGTTAAAATATAGAAGAGAATTCTTGCTGATGTTTCTTCATTTTTTTTCATACATATACATCCACGCAGGGAGAATCGACATTTCCCAGAATTGAACGAGTATCAACAAATATTCCAATACTTTCATTGTCATCATAATCAATTAAATAACATATTCTTCAATAAAATCAATTGATTGCCTGTTTTAATCGAGAAACAATCGCGTTACACCTGAGAGAAGATACGCATACTTTTCCGCAGTGACTTAGACCACAATGCATTGTATTCTACATTGCACTATAGAGAACATACTGCTGATTTTTATGAAACTATTGTATATAACTGCTTGAATTAAAGTGTAAGATGCAAAAGTATGATGGTTTAATTATGCTCTCAACCGAAACATTCATTTCGAACGCGCCCCTATCTTATTAAAGAACTTTCATTTTATGTTAAAAAATTGGCCCTTCTGCTCGTGCAGCGATAAAAAATTTCGAATTCATTTGTGATGTTAGACTGTAAAAGCCAGTTAATATTCGTCGAAATTGAGCTGTAACATCTTTTAATTTTTTCGATTATCGATTTTCGATACTTATCAGCGGGATTTTACGCATTTCTAAGAACATTCCAGACACATAAAGTTAATTTTGTCTAAAAACATTTTTTAATCGGTGCAGCTGTTTCGAAGTACTTCTCAGAAATAAATAAATTTTTCCATAGAGAACAAACTCACATACACTGACGCACCCACAGCGACATACACACAAACACAAAGTGGTAATATCTATGTATATGTGTATGTCATTTTGTATTTTATTGAAATGTTGTTTGTAATAACATAAATTAGTAAGGAAAGTGCACCATTTCATTATATATATATATATATATATATATATATATATATATATATATATATATATTGGACCAAATAAAGCATCCTCTTGTTTTTCTATCATTAGCAGCAAAAATCGAAGATAACTGTATGCTACATTGAATGAAACTAAGTTGTATCTGTCTGCGTCTGAAATCCACTGTTTGTAGGGTAAACATGTAATCTGTTTGTACAGTACATGAACATTGGCAGGGAAACAAAAAAAGATCGATGTGCAGAGATTGCTATGTAGAAAATAAATGAGGGTCAAGGCTTAACATCTGGTTATGTGTAGGACATCGCTTGTAATCTTTTTATTCGATAAAACAAAAATCCGGCGATGTAAAAATAAACAAATAAATAAAAAAAGCGTTCATTTTTTAAGTATCATAGCAACAATCATAACAAAAGGTGATAGCTATTATTATTTAATATTAATATTCTTGTTAAATATAAAGAAAAGTAAAAAAAATAGTTCGTGCATCATTGACGAGGATTAGAGAAGTTAATGTTTTTAAAAGGTAACGGGCATTTCACCCAATCAAGAATATATATATATATATATATATATATATATATATATATATATATATATATATATATATATATATATATATATATATATATATATATACTAGCAGGGCCCCTGGCATACGCTTAATATGATATTTTTATAAATGCAGATTACGTATTTATTATATTATATTGGACCGAATATATAGTTATTTAAAAGTTTTTCAAAAATGACTCGTTCACCAACACCAAGAATCGAAAACAAAATGTTGAACTTACGATTTATTAATTATTTCCTCTGCCGTTAATTACTGGTCTATTAAGACATGTTTGCTGCATGGATAAAAATTAAATACGAACCAATAGCTATTACGTTACGTTTGCATATTCGTAATGCCGTCGTTCTACTTTCATCTGGCAAATTTTCTTCTTTTTTTTTCACATTTTATACCAATTTTCCTTAGCTTAAACCAATATATAACGTTTCGTATGGGTGCAAATACGTAATATATGACGTTTCATGTATGAAAATCAAAAACTCTAGGATGAGTTTGGTAGACATTTTTTAAAACAAATTTATATATACAAATACCTAAATATATATGGAAATGGTTTTGTATTTACTATAAACTTTTTACACAAATATTACGCAAGTATAAATCATGTATAATATCTGTATGAATTTAATTAATTAATTAGCCAAAGATGGTCATCCCGTAAGAAAACCGAAAAAACTCATATGGAATTAATTGAAATCAATGTTTAAAAGAATATGTAAAGTATATAGATCTCTTTCTAATGAATGCAATTCGATGACCCATATATGAGAAAGTTGTATTTTCTTCTAAGATAAATATGAAAAGAGTTTTAATATGAGTATTAACACGCAAACCAACAACAACTTTATTGGAATATATATATATATATATATATATATATATATATATATATATATATATATATATAGTAATGTGATTGATAATTTAAAAATCAAATTATAATTAAAGTAAAAATCCGTTTCATAAGAAGGAACAACAACAAAATCAATTATTTGTACGATCGTTTCGGAAAACAGTGTTTTTATTGTGGTAGACATCAAGTTACGGACAATAATTATTACATATAGTTTTTAAATAAACAAGGTTTCCTCGTCAGCAAATTGTGAAGGGTTTTTATTAAATGTAAAAGACACCATAAATAAACCTAGCATTAAAAGTAAGGCAGATGTATCTAGAAAAAAATTAAAATAAAGGCATGGATTTAAACTTGATAAGAACATTAATATGGGTTAGAGATAGAAATAAAATAGGAATTTGGTTTAAGTACTGCATTAAACATACATACATACACAAATATATACATGCATATATATGAAAAAATAGACACATATATACATATACATAGATATACAGATATATACATAAAAATATAGGTACAAATATTTACCTTTTAATTTTTCGCTATTTGAAATCAGGAACTATGCTTAAAGTACTCATATAGATGTTTGCTATAGCTTTTCAGCTTATGAAATGATAAATTTTAAGAAGAACGCCCGTGCAATAATTTATTTCCGTTAGCATATTTTTGATTTAAAGACGCCACGGTTTATAATTCGAAAGAAATTGTATGTTGAAGGATTTTGTATAATTTAATAATGCAAGGGGGATAAGTAGTCATATTTTCTTTAATTAAATGATGTAAGGGGAATAATTAGTCTAACTTAATTTATTACAGAATAATAAAAAAGTTGTAATCTATTTTTACTAATAAGTAATTTTTAATGATTTAAGGTAGTTTATATTTATTAAATTTAAACCAACGTTTATGACTGCATGTGAAGATTAGTTCCTGTCTTGAATTTAATAGGGTGGTTGCATTTTTTATATCTTCATATTTCAAAATTTTTAGGGTCTCTTTTGTACATAGTGCACAGAATTTATCTCCTGGTTTATATGATTTGCAAGATTCAATTACTCGCCATTTCAACTTGAAAGAAATATTGCTATTTTTGAGTTGGCAAATATAGTTGGATAGAGTAGTTTGGTTTGACAGAGGGTTATTTTTAAAAGAACAACGCACAAATATTCTTTTAAAAATAACTCTCTGTCAAACCGACGTACATGAAATTTAGTCAGTTCTTCAACTATTTATACTAAAGCCGGTCATGACGTCATCTGACGTATACGTAGAACCGGTTTTCGTCATGAGAAGACGGTTTTGTTGACCCCCTCCCAGGTAGAAAATTGTCGATTCCAGGGTGAAAAAATAACGTTTTTAGCCAATTTTTCGATATTTTTCTAGCGAAGGATGCAGCTTCAATACGATACCACGTTTGTGAATTTTTGTTCTGTCTGTCGAAAGTATTTAGCGGACACACAAACACACATACATACATACATACAAACATACTCACATTTTCGCTTTTATATATATATAGATGTAATGTCATCATAATGTCATATTTTGTCTTCATATTCTGTAGAAGCAGCTTATATGTTTTTTAGGAATTATTGATTTAGAGTTATTACAAACACGCCCGGCAAATAAAAAATAAATAAAACAGAACCGTTTTGTTGTTAATAAAATAATATTCAAATAAAATATTAAAAAAATAAAAATATAAAGAATTTAATTTAACGTACATTGTTTTATTGTGTTTAATATAGGCATATATTGGTTATTTCTATTTAATAAACAGTTTACATCGTAATGTGCGAATGTTTTTATGTTACTTAATAAAAATAAATGAAAAGAAATATTTCACCTGATAATGGGAAAAAGATACCGTAACTTGAAGTTAATCCGTAAAACTATTTGTAACTTTATTGTTTTGAATACCATGCCTAACAAAGACAGCAGAGAGTGTTTGTGCTTTCACCTAACAATTTAATAAAAAAATATATCCTGAAACTTGCATTTAACATGTAGAAACTATTTAAAAATAGTACGGTCCTTTTTTGTGTCTTTAAAACACAAAATATTTTTCTCCACAGTGAAGTCGTTAACAGCGAATCAGCAAGAAACACATCAATTCCGTTTTATAACTAACTAGCGGAGGTGCCCGGCATTGCCCGGGTGTTTGTCGATGTGTGTGGAGGAAAAAAATGTGGCATGCCTGAACCCGAAGGAGAAAAAGAACGCGAAAAAAAACTGTTAGTAGGCAGGTAGGCTCGAACCCGAAGCTTTGAGGTGGAGACGGGAAAAAGTGAAAGAAAACGTGACATATTACCGCTATACTAACAGGGCAGAGGAAGTGAGAATTGTTCAAATTCAACGATTGAAAAAGTGCTTAAAAGAACATCTGCTTTTCTATGTCAAGCATCACACCATAGAGAAATGAAATCACGTAGAGGTAGTTAAGCTTGAAGCTTTCTGAGAATTTATTGGTTTCCCCAAGATGATGGGGAAAATCAGCTACCCACAAAAAGGGGAGTTTCCAAATAAATAGCAACTGTCTGATTGATCAGAGCTTATTGCTTTCTTGACGTCACGGCACGAAAGGCCGAAAACACGACTTCGCTTTCGTAGTTTCGCTTTTATATACGAAAAACACGAACAAACACGCGAGAAGACAGATTAGCGTGAATTTTATAACATAAAATCGCTCAAATAAAAAAATAGAGAAGACCCCCTTTCGTAAATCGGAGATATTATAATTAAGTGAGTATATAAAAAGTTGCAAGAAATGCCCCCCCAGCGCCCCATCGAAAAAAGCTTTTCTCGGACATACAAAAAGAAGTGCACACACAAACACACATTTTTGTTTTATATAATAGATGAAAATCTAATAAAATCCAAGAAATAACCAAAATAACGACATACTGTAGGTGTCACATTCTGAAAAGCACGTAAATTGTTAATGAAAATAAATAAATGACTCACCATATACTTACGGTGAAACAAAATCTTCACCCAAACACTATTTTTATAGTAAAATATTATAATCAGTACATTAGTCTCAAGTTTTTATTAAATTAAGATTCAATAAAAAATAAATTATATAGTAACTTAGAGGAGGATGTTTCGAAACTATTGTGTACTTTACCATCACAATTTAAGTTTAAAAAATATATTTTTTGTTTTTTTATCTAACGTCAAGATACATCCAATCAGTGTAAATTGTAATGTGAGAATGTTTTTATGTTATTTAGTACGAACAAATAAAAATAAATATTTTTCAAAATGTTATGTAATTAAATGAACAAAAATTAATCGTATTTATTTTTATTTTGTACTATGATGAAATAATTTTGCCTAAAGCAAACTGAGAAAAGGTCAAGTTATTTTAAATCTAATTTACATGTATGTTCAAATTGTAAATAGACTGAATATTTTTGTTTCAATAAAAAAAATAAGAGAATTAAAAAAGTTTTTACTTTCATCTAGATGTAATTGATTTATGATTCGGCGAAAAAAACAAGTTGACTTTAAGTAAAGAATAACTTCAAAGTCAGTTAGCGTCTGGTAATCGTCTAGCACCGCATGTACAAGGTAATCTGTGCTTTATTGGGGAAACTAAAAAAGGTACCCTCTGGCAAAAACATAACCGGCCTGTGGACAGACTAAGAATTACTCGTTTTTGCTAATTTTTACATATTTTTCATGCGTGAGAATGATCTTTCCCACAATTTCGTGGGGTTACAGTTCCGCTGAGAAAAGTTTTAGCAAAACATACTAAATACATGCATACATTTAAACACACAGGTGAGATTTATATAATAGATGGACCGTTTTAAAATTCTATACCTAAAAAATTGTGTTGAGAATATGGGATAAACGTTTTTAATATAACATATATAAACGTAGATATTGATATTAAAGTTTACAACTATATACGTATATCATAAAAATCACACACATATACATACCCCGCCGCACATACACACACACACACACACACACATATATATATATATATATAAGTATTAATCACATAATAAGATAAGAATATTGATATTTGCGTAACTAAAGAATAGGAAAACATGAGATTTTTTTGCTTACATCACGCTTATTTATCTTTTGTGTGTACCTAGACTGAGTGGGTAGATATTAAGAAGATATAAATCGATCTATTGATCGAAAATGAGGTTTTACTCTGGCCATGGAATTCTTATAATTGACATAAGAATCAATCGATTATATATATATATATATATATATAT
The DNA here is from genome assembly GCF_053919585.1 of Euprymna scolopes. Classification (NCBI taxonomy): domain Eukaryota; kingdom Metazoa; phylum Mollusca; class Cephalopoda; order Sepiida; family Sepiolidae; genus Euprymna; species Euprymna scolopes. The sequence goes on along the minus strand of NC_136496.1, from coordinate 40,857,259 downwards.
ATATGTGTGTGTGTGTATGTGTGTGTGAGTGTGCGTTTTCTAGTGTGTTGTATGAACAGACATCCATTAAGCATCATTTTAATAAGAAATGCAAGAAATATCCAAATATGAAACATGTTAATACACTTTACAAAAGCAATTTATATGAAACCCATATTGTTATATTTAGGAGTCTTATTAAAAGAAAGTCTTAGAGAGAGAGTCTTAGAGTCTTAGAGAGTCTTAGTGAGAGATGTTGTTGTAAGAGAGATTGTTCGTGTTATAAAGAGATTCATATATAAATATAAAGTTCATACATAGAAGTGTAGAGGCTCTTTGAGTGAGGAGATAGTGTTGAGACAGTCTTAGTGTTCATATTGTGTATGTAAGATGTGTATGTTAAGACATTTTAGACCACATGATATACATAAGACATATATAACAATTTTCACTTTAACTTTTGGTAGAATTACAGCACAAAGAGGACGTTTATAAAAACACATGATGGGTTTATTTCTGTCAAGAATTCAAAGCTTCACATTCTAGTTTTAAAAGTGACCGTCTCGCTTCTAGACGTCGAATCCCAACTGCAAACTATCGTCTGTCAACCTCTCCCAGACTCTCTAAAGTGTCTAACTATATCGAGAACTTCCCATTTTCAATGACATCATATACATGTTAAAACATGTGTCTTCTTTCGCGTGTTCTGGAAATGCGTGTCCAAAACTTTGTCCTTTGTTTACAAAAGAAATTTTAACCTATATTCCCAGTAACCTATTTTTCCAATATGTTAAAAACATGTTTATTAGATTATCTTGTAGTTGCATTCTTTCAATCGAATTTTCATAACAGAATTGACAACGCACATTCTTTTCTTGAAACTATTTTATCTCTAAGCTAAACAATGATTTGTTTTCACATTCCATTACTAATTCTCTCTCGTAATCTATTTCTAAACCTAAATTACGAGGTTCGAATTTCGTCTATGCTATTTCATTTTCATTTTAACTAAATCTCTCTATTTTTATACTTTCATGAAAAGGGGACAGCCCTTATCATATAACAATATGATACCTTTTACATAATCTAATTATAATGATAATAATAATAATAATGATGATAATAATAATGATAATAATAATAATAATAAAATTTACAACTTTACACGAAAGGCTACCTCAAACACTGAGAAGATGTATACAGACAACAAGTGTGCCAGATTAGATTACAAAAGGTTAGCCCACACTGATACAGAAGGACACAAAGAAAGTAACCGCCCCCAGCAATTATAGGCCGATCACGTACTTACCCACTATGTTGAAAATATTAACAGCACTACTGAGGGAACAAATCTATCACTCGCTGAATAATCGGGGACTTCTTTTCCGAAGAACAGAAAAGATGCCAAAAAGGAAAACAGGAACACATGGTCGCCTTTATATAGACCAAAATATCATAAAAGAGGTTTAAAAAAATTCTCGCTATTGCGTGGATCGATTACAAATATGCATACGACAGAATATCTCTAATATGGATAATAGAATGCTTAAAATGTATATAATACCAAGGAGGATTATCAGCGTGATGGAAAATGCAACGACAACATGAAGATAGGAATTGACAGATGATGGACAACATGTAACAGAAATTAGTATACAAAGAGCCATCTTCCTAAGTAGATGCGCTATCACCGTTGCTGTTCATCATAGCCATGGGTTCTCCTGAACAATATACTGTGTTGCTACTGGACGCATAAATCACTTTTTTCTATTGCTCCAACGTAATAGATGTACTGAAACAAAGTTGCCTTCAGCTCCGCCAGCAACCTCTGCAAAAAAGTAATAAAGAATTCGAGAGAGTTGTATGCTTAGTCCGTCAAGTCAAATTAGCTGAGCAGCGGCTAGGATCTCATCAGTTTTGGCAAATAGCAAACAGAATTCTGAACAGAAGTGCGCGCTCTATCTCAATTACCATCAATGGACCTTTGGTAATCTCTTTAGCATCAGACAAAGCAAAACTCTTTGCCAGGATCTTTGCAGCTAATTTTACCCTTTATGACCAAGGCTGCCAACCCCCAGTATTTCCTCGTGTATCTGAAAACAGGCTATGTGACATACACATATCTGTACGTGATGTTACCAAGCTAATCAAAATCTTTGATTCCAGTAAAGCAACAGACCCCGACGGCATTCCAATTATAATGCTCAAAAAGCTACAACCAGAAATAGTCCTATACGTAAAAATTTATTTAAGTGTTTTCTTAAGGAGAAATGCTTCCCAGCACCTTGGTAAATCTCATCAGTATGCCCTGTATTTAAGATTTCAGGTGATCGCTCATCTCCTTCTCAGTACAGACCAATATGTCTCCTGCGCATTATGAGTAAGCTGCTGGAATCTGTGTTAAATAGAGAAGTCGTCAACCCCCTCAGCAAAAACAACCTTCTTAGTGACGTGCAATATGGTTTCCGTTCTGCTAGATGTACAGCATACGTGCTTACAGTTATATTAGGATTAGTGAATCTCTCGACGGAGGCTTCCTCTCTAGGGCAATCACTATTGACATCAACAACGGCCTTAAATAAGGTATGGCATAAAGGTCTACTTCACAAGATCTCCAGCTATGCCATAGCTGGAAATGTTTTCTCAGTTATTAAATCATTTCTCTCTGATAGGTTCTAAGAGTAGTGGTTGATGGGCAGAAATCAAAAGCTCTCAGTATTAATGCTGAAGTCCCTCAGGGGTCCATCCTGGGCCAAACTCTCTCCCCAATCTACATTAATGATCTTCCAAATCATATCCTTACATCATTCGTAGAAATTTATGCTGACGACACTACAATCTATGGAAGCACATCAAAGACCGTAAACGGCCAAGTTCTCACTGATTCTCTCTTCTCTGATCTTGAGTATGGGGTACAATGAGGAAAGGGGTGGCTGGTTAGTTTTAATGCATCTAAAACCAAGCCTCTATCTCTACATCATTTACACTCTAATGCTAATCTGGCATCGGATAAAGTGAATGGCTTTCGTGTTGGGAGGTTTCATGGTTTGACAAGCTTCTGGACTTGACCTTTACTCCTGACCTGAAATGAAACACGTATATCAAATCCATTGGCAGGGTCGCTGTAAAAATAGTGGGATCCTGCTACCGCTCTAATATATATCTCACTCCTGATGCAATTCTCTACCTATATAAAAACCAGGTACGGCCAACGATGGAGCACTGTTGCCACATCTGGCCTTGACAGAGTTCAAAACAGACTTCGTAGCTTAGTGGGGGATGCCCTTTTCTTTTCCCTGCAACGTCTTTCTCATAGAAGAGACGTTGCGAGCACGGCTCTGTTTTATCGTTATTTTCATGGCAATGCTCATTTGAGCTTCAATCTATAGCCCGCCCCTCGCCAAACTGTCACGAAAAACACTCGTCTAACCAAAACCACTCTCAATAATTTCCCACACTCTTTATCTCTGCCTAAACCTAAATGTAGATTCCATGAAATCTTCTTTCTTAGAATTGCACGCCCGTTGAACTCTCTTTCGATTGCCTGCTTTCCAGCTGACTACAATCTGATTGTGTTCAAGTCCAACGTAAACAAGTTCTTAATGAACCGTCCCCCTAAGTAATCCAATTTATAAAATTCCCACTACTTATGTTTCATACACTATAATTACATTTACTAATGTATATCCATTAACCCTTATCCTCGTGACCTTGTATCCGGCTCGACTCTTTCTTTTTATACACAGGAATTACCACTTATCAAGGTAAATTAATTAAATCTATGAATTCTAAGATTTTTAAAAACTTTTGATTAGTTTATACGTTGTTTTATTATTGTTTAATGTTAATTTCATACACTTACTCCTATGTCTTACATACGTTCTTCTAAATTCATATTCACAATTTTCATATCATATTTCAAATCGTTTACTCTTAAAGGGCCATTAAATTAGAGCACGCCAACCATAACAATATTTAAGATCTAAAAAACATAATTTTATAATTTGTTTAAACTGAAACGCTGTCACTAAGTTCCATTCCTGTTTTATATGTTTTGTTTAATTTGCTCTTCGTCTGCAATCTTCTATAGAAATATAATTGAATAGCTGTCATTACCGTACTACTTGAATGTTCCTTGTCTTTATATAACATTTTCTTCTTTTACGTTTGAATAGACTGTGTATTTATATATTGATGGAATCACTCGACTGCATTTGGAAATATATTGACGTTGCTTTCAGTTTAAACAATTGAACATGGCATAACGCTTCTCCTAAATGGAACTAGAATAACCCATGGTAGACATATTTTTTACGTTAGAATATATGACTAATATGATCGTAGCCAAATATAAAGAGATTAAAAGAAAAAAGATGAAAAATCCAGACTATACAGCCATGTCTACTCATATGCTGTGGTTTTATATTTCGTCATAATTATAAAAATAGCTTGAACAGTAACAAGTAAACATATTCTTTGTAATGTAAAATTATATATCGGTTTGGATAAGAGGAGATGAAAGAAGACAGAAGAAAAGAGTAAAACGAAAAAATACAAACACCAAGCAGAACCGACGTGATCCAAGGGTTTGACCAAAAGATAGACTAGTTTTGTTATTGTCAATATACATATATATATATATATATATATATATATATATATATATATGTGTGTGTGTATATATGTATGTATATATATATATATATATATATATATATATATATATATATGACATGTATATCGCAGTTGACAAGGCCCAAACATACATATGTTTGGGCCCTGTCAGCTGCGATATACATGATCCACCAGCATGTGGAGTATGCTCTGGTGCCCAGCAACCTAAATCCCAGTCATGGATCAAATAGCATGGTGGGTGGAGATGGCTCTGGAATTTCCAGGGTCTGACTTGGTAGGTGTTCAGGGCACCACAGCTTGGACCAAGTCATCAGTGGATGTACTGGACTATAGAAGGTTCATAGAGGTGGCCCTCTGGCACGTGCTGCTTGTTGCGATCATGTTTTCGTCATTTGAGCACGAGATATATTAAGTAATGGCAATACTCGAGAACGAGTGGCGACCATCATCATATATGTATGTATATATGTACGTATGTATGTATATGTGTATATATGTACGTATGTATGTATATGTGTATATATGTATGCATATATATGTATGTATATATGTATGTTTGTATATATATATGTATGATTATATGTATGTATATATGCATGTATATGTAAGCATATATATATATATATGTATGTATATATGCATGTATATGTAGGCATATATATGTATATATATGTATGTATATATGTATGTATATATATGCATGTATGTATATATATGTATGTATATGTATGCATATATATACATATGCATATACATATATATGTATGCGTATGTATGTATATGTATGCATATATATATGTATGCGTATGTATATATATATGTATGTATATGTATGCATATATATGTATGCATATATATACATGTATGTATATATATATATGCGTATGTATATATATACATGTATGTATATATGTATATATATATGTATGCTGAAGGATTAAAAACAAGACCTTCCAAAGGGCGAATAAACTCTTTTTCTGGGTCAACCGCCAACTAGCACCGTGTATATTTGTGTGTGTGTATATGAGTATTGGGGTGGAGAGGGCTCCCGTAAGCCGTGGTGAAGGCAACCTTTCTAGGAGAAGCAAATCTCTGATTTAAAAAAACATAAAGCGGAAGACCATTACCCGCATTAAGCTGGTCTTCAGTTTAATTTGTTGCTTGCTATCTTGCTCTTGCTTGTTGCCGGATCTCAACATTTTGAACCGAGAGAGAGACTTAGCTGTCGTATAAAGCTAAGATTCTGTAACATCATATTTGTATAGATACTCCCTCAGGCATTTGGGCTCATTGATTTTAAATATCCGAGGGAGTGCCACTCGTCTGACAAGACGTTGCAATCATCATATGTATGCGTATATATATATGTATGAATATATATATATATGTATATATATGTAAATATATGTATGTACATATATGTATGTATATGTATGTATATATATGCATGTGTATGTATGCATATATATGTATGTATATGTATCTATGTATGTATGTATATATATACGCGTATGTATATATATATATATACATGCATGCATGTGTGTGCATATACCTATATATTTGTTGACTTTTTCTATAATCACCAATCTTTTAGTAGAGAAAAAATTCGGCTAACTCGATATGTTGTAGTTCTAATGAATCAGCAAAAATAACTGCAGAAAATGTGTAATAGGAAAAAACTTAAAAGTACAGCGTGATATACGTCGAGTGAAGTACAAGTTGCCAAATTATCAGCAGACATCCAAACAGATTTGAACCGGAAACATTCAAAAGATATGTATAAAAAAAACAAGCAAACTTTTGGACTACAGCCTCCAATATTGGTGCCTGTGAAATCCAATGATGATTCTCCTCTTTTCCACGATGTTGAGGGGATAATGAAAGGCTGGACAGAACATTTTCGAGATCTTTTTGATAATCCCTCCGAAGTAAATAATATAATTATAGATAGTCTCCCTCAAAAAGAAGGTCGTTGATCAGATGATGATTGATTCCAGCATTTGCGAGACCAAAAGCACATTAACAGATTAATAAGGATTAAGCATCATGACTTGATATGATAGTAGTTGAATTGCTTAGATTTGGAGGTGATAGCGTTAGCAACGTAGTCAATGCAGTTATCTTTTCTGTTTAGCATGGTATTGCTACTCATCAAGTTCTGATTGAGGCATAACGACCACAATTTATAAGGGAAAGAGTACACAATCTGAGTATAGTGATTAGAGGGTCATTAGCTAGCTTGAAGCAGGGCAAGTGTTTAAGCAATGATGTTGTTAAATCGTTTGATGAAATAGATGTGCCCCTCTAATATCCCAGAGAATCAATATGATGTTAGATCTCGCCGGGGCATAATGGATATAATATTCTCTGCGCGACAGCGAATGGAAAAATATATGGAGCAGAGAGTGCCTTTGTATCAAGTTTTTGTCGACCTGTCGGAAGCTTTTGATACCATCAATCGCTTTGCACTTTGGAAGATTCTTAGAAACTTAGGCTGTCCTACTAGTTTTGTGGAGATCTTTCAGCAGTTACCCAATAATATGAAAGCCTGAGTGAACTTTAATTTCTGTCTGATCCAATATCTGTTGAAAACTGCGTGAAACAAGGTGCTATCATTGTTCCTACATTATTTCAATATATTTCGCTTTCAAAGATTTCGGTATTAAATGGAGTTATAGTTTCGTACATCAGGTAAACTTTTTAGCCATAGCCGTCTCAACGCAAGTCGAAAACATTTCAGAACATTGTTGTTGAACTTGCAGATGACGCAGACCTTGTTTAGAAGAGGAAACACAGATGAGTAAGGACAAGTTATCAGAGGCTTGCAAAGCTTTTGGACTTATCATCAGCCTCAAGAAACCATATGTTATGTATTCCCGTTCTATAGGAATGCAATATGTCGAACAAAACATATTGGTTGACGGTAAGAAGTTAAATGTCACGGACAATTTTGTATATTTTGGTAGTACGCTGAATAAAGACTGTAGCTTTATGCTGAAATAAATCACAGATTAGCCAAAGCCAGTTCTGCTTTTGGCAAACAATAGAGACGCACATGGTCATATCGGGGAACCATATATAAAAAAAGCAAAATGTTTACGAAGCATGTCTTATCACTACGTTGCTATATGGGTAAGATATTTGGACAATATATATAATTTCAAGTAATCTATATATCTATAAAAGTAAAAGTGAAAGTGTATGTCTGTGTGTCTGTGTACATTTCTGTACACAATAACTCTTACAATTTTTAGTCTACAGACTCGAAATTTTATATACAGGGTACTGAGATTCGGGAACATCTTTGCAATAAGTTTTCGGTCAGAAATTTGTCTGTTAAGTGGGCAAAGTTCAACGATTTGACCCTTGAGAACTCTACCAAACTCCTCCACCAATTATGGGTATAAATACTTGAGATTTTAGATATAGGTTCCGTGGACATGGATGTAACGTAATAACTTGATTTGAGCCCAAAACAATAAATGTTAAGGAGTTATAATAGGGGTCAAAATCTAAAAAAAAATTACCTCTGCGGTCTCTGCCAAATTACTTAAGACAATTTCTGGTCTAAACATTTGAAATTGTATATAAAGATTATTCAGAGATAGGGCAGGCTTTTTAATCGGTTTGGGTCGAAGATTCGAGCTACAAATATAAAAATCTATTCATGTATATTTGCATGTCTGTCTAAAACTTTCGACAAAGGCGACGGATTTTCACATCAGTATAGTTTTGAAGCACGCCCCTTCAGACGAAAAATTGGCTAAAAACATCCATTTCTTCACCCTAAACTTGACACTTTTTTACAGGGAGGGGTCGCTTTTTTCGCCGTTATTTTCGAAAGTCTTTTCGATTGTCTAGCCTTAATTTAAACCTATTCCACTTCCAGTTTGGCAGTGGTCGTAACAGCAAAGACGCCACATTTTTTCACGTTCTTTTCCTCCTTCGCGGCATGGGCTCGAGCCTGCCTTCCTACTACCACTTCTTTTTGCTCAACACACACCTCCGAACACCCGGGCAACATCCTGCACCCATGCTAGCAATATATATATTTCAAGTTGTTTGAAAGGTTTCTTCAAAGCTGTATTAAGAGAATACTTAATATAAACTGGAGGAATCTAACGCCTTACACTATAGTTCTTGAACGATCAAATAGTACTTGTATAGAAATGAAAATCATTAAAAATCTGATGCGCCGAATACGACACTTAGTAAGGATGGAACATAAAATACTTCCTAAGCAACTGTTTTATGGCGAGAAAAATGTTTAAGGATTCTCTAAAAACAACTTGAAAATACTTCAGATCGATGTAAATAACTGTGAAGCTCAAGCAAAGATCGATCACTGTGGAGAAAACCATCAAAGAAAGTTGTAAGATTTTTGAAGAGCAGCATGTAAATCTATCTGCCTTAAAATGTATTTTACGAAAGCAGAACTAAAAAATAATGTCAAATAAATTACAACAGGAGCTGAAGTGCACTTTTAGTTAAAAGCTGGTTTTGAAAATCATCTTAAATCACACAATCAAAGAGAGGAACGTCAGTCTTATGAAGAGCCCATTACAGCACACCCAGGAATGCTTTCTCATATTTGTGATCCAATCTGCAAATCTAATATGTGCTTGACACGACATTCGCGGATGCACAATATTATCATACTAACACTTTTACAAGACGAAAAGTTTTTATGTCAAATTTCTGTACTGTTATGTGTGGCTTAAGCTGGTTGAAAAGTTACCTACGTGCACACAGTTGCACAACAATTGAATTCTGTCACGAAGCACACACACACACACACACACACATATATATACATATATATATATATATATATATATATATATATATATATATATATATATGGCTTGGACATTTAAAATTTCCGTTGAGAAAGATCATAGGTATCTCATTTTTCTTAATAGCCTCATGTCACGAAAAGGAAGATAGAAAAACTGCGTTTATCATAAAGAAAGCGCTATGGCGTCGAAAAGTGTGATTTATAAATAATAACAAACATTTCACACACACACACACACACACACACACACATATATATATATATATATATATATGTATATTATTTTCTATATGTATATATATATATACGTCATACTAAAAATATGTTCCCTGATGTCGGATATGTTTCTTAGATGAAGAGTATGATATAATTGTGAAAGAACTATATACGTTTACTCCAAAGTTAAAAATGGAGGAAATGATATCATGACACTAAAATAAATAATACACTACTTACACATATCAAAAATGTAATTCTGGAGGATGGTATTGTGAGGAACTATCCCCCAATACGTAAAAAAAATGAATCACCACGAATGAAAAATATACATTATCTACAAAAAAATAAATATAAAGCACGCAAACATTTGTCTTTGCTCTGAGCCCTAAAAACAATGATGCTCTGACGAACGAACATAAAATGCACAGTAATAGTGTTCAACCATAATTTGTTATTTCAGAAAGATATGTCTCAAAATATTCTCTCTAATTCCGACTCATCAAAACTGTCGAGCAGGAAGATAGCATTTATTCCTCCCTTTGTTCGAAACATCGCTTCTGGAAGATGAATACTGAGAAACAAAACAGAGAAAGCTAGAGTCACAAAAGAGCATCCACGCGTGCTTTTTTTTTCTCTACAATAGTCAGATTTTTAGAAGAAAACAAAAATGCGCGAACCAAGTATTCAAGTGAATTAATCGAATAAAATGACAATTTTCATCGTATCTTAATACTATTTCGTGGAGGAAATGAAAAACAAATTAGAATACGTATTACCAAAGATGGTTGCTCGTAATTAATCAGGATCAATGACTTTTTGCCTACAGAATATGGCGAATTTTTATAGCTCACGTTTGAGTATGCGTGAGTGACGGGTCAAATTTATTTCAATTCGGCTCTTGTCACTAAACAGTATTTCCACCATCTGCCCAAGAGAAGCCGTGTGTAAAACCTTTATCATTACACTTAACAGTATCAGTTTAAATATATAAGCGAGAGAAATAAACGTACCGGAGGAATTCTATAATAATATATTTTCTATAAATAATAATAATTATAATTGAAAAAAATAATTATAACAGTGATAATACAACAACGTACTGATTTTGCTTATAACAGTTACAGTTTGTACATAATCTACACAGAAAGGGACATTTTAGTTAATCGAGTATACGCTCTTTACATATATGCATGTATGTGAGAATTTATATGTGACCGAGCAAAGCGTATGAGTTAGATTGTGTATAAAATAATCTCATCGCTTCTTTGTAAGACTTATGTATGTATATATGTACATATATACATCTCTACATGAAGAATCAGTAAGTAGAAAATAAACTAATTCAAATTATTAACCCAATTACTGAGTATATCTTATATATCTATAATATAAAACTGAACGTCTGTGTGTGTCTGGTCACGAATATGGTCCTATATGGTTGACTATTATAGAAAACTGATCACATGTGATGATAGAAAATGTATCGAGATACAGGAATGGATATGTTTGATCTGGCATAATGATGATTCATTAAAATTGTGGGGCCTGCCTTCGCGCCTGGTCCACAAAGTATGGAAATAAAAAATAAAAAATTAAAAAAAATCGTTTACAAGTGTTTTTGATATAGATGTACATAAGACTACTTTGATAAGTATGTTTTATATTAAAAATGGATGATATAATAAAATTATGGGGTCTACGTTCGCGCCTGGCCTCCATAGAATGGAAATATGTACAAACTTTAATAAAGACTTTTCATATCTATCTGCGTAAGTATACTTTGATACTTTTGTTTCAGTTTGAAGAAATATGGTATAATAAAATTATGGGGTGTTCGTTCGCGCTTGACCTCCATAGAATGGAAATATGTCACAAAGTTTAACAAGGTTTTTTTATATAGATCCCCAGAATATTATATTTCAGTGTGAACAGGTATGGCATAATAAATTATGGGGTTTATCTATTTTATTTTCACTTTCATCATATTTTGCTTTGGTTTTGATGTCCCCAAATTCGAAGCTATCTCTTCCTTTCATAACCTATCATACTTTCATAAATCAGAATCCATTTTCTGAGAGAGATGAAAGTGAAACAAACATCATTATATGTTCATTAATATTTTATTTCAAGATTTCATCGGCATAAATGATTGAAAGAAAATAAAATATCAGGCGAATAATATTTAAATATATCATTGTTGTGTTTCTGATGTAAAAAGATGCTTTTGGTCTATCTCCAAGGGAAAAATCTTTTGGCATTCAAACCGTTGTGATATTTTTAACGTCAGATAGACGCTAGAGATTCTAAAGTATATAATGCAATTTATATATATATTAATATAGCTGTTTTAATTCCAACGTTAAATTTGTTATTAAAATTAAATGGGCGTTGTATTGTTTTGTTTTTTTATTGATTAATTGAGTATTCATAATAATTATTATAGCAATTATTTTCTGCGGTGTAAAAACTTAATTTGTGTCGAAAATTAAGTTATGCTCTTTAAGTATAAATTTACTGTTGACGTTGTTTAATTGCGCTTGTGTTTGAATTGAAATGCTTATTCAAAAATTCGCCATCGATATTTATTTAAAATGAATTTAACGTGTTTAGCTTGTTAGCAGCGTACACACATATACATACACATATAAAAATTGGATTTAAACTTTTTAAAGAATTCACAACTAATTTTTTCACCAATACGCACACAAAGACACACAAAACACACAAAGACACACACACACGCACACACACACACATATATATATATATATATATATATATATATATATATATATATAAGATATTTGGATAATTGAGAAAATTGTGCCTTCAGAAAAATTCGTGATTTGCAAATGTACTTAAGATTGAATTTTAATATATAATCTAAACTTTAATGAAACCCATGCTCGATCACGGTATATATATATATATATATATATATATATATATATATATATATATATATATATATATATATATATATATATATAGTTATTGTGGTCGTTTGGTGTATATACTGTTGTCATTGCTGTCGTTTGGCAAATATATATGTCGTTTGGCAAAATATATATATATACTGTTGTTGTTGTCGTTTGGCATATATATATATATATATGTGTGTATATATGTGTGTGTGTGTTTATGTGCGTGTTATATTGTAACTAAAGAGAATACAGCACTATTATTTTTTGTGTAGATGCTTCAAAAATTTATTGTCCACACACAATTCATCAATTTATTGTCCATACACTTTTCGTCAGTAGAGATTTGTTTGCTAAATTCATTGAACAGAAAAAAATATTTATAAATGATCACAAACTTACACAAAATCCTTAAACTTATTTTCTTAATTCTATGAAATTATACATTTAAATATATATATATAATGGAAACAGAAGTTATTAAAACCAACAAAACCTTGAACTTATTCTTCCGTTATATCCTAGTCCCATTGATGCATCGCATTCTATTAGTTTGTTGTTTTCGCTGGTATATAACCAAGTTGTGATTTCAAGATTGTTCTTGATTGTATAGCGGCGAGCATGGTTATTCAACTATAAACAAACACATTTCTAACATTAATAAACTATTCTATTTTTCTATGAACTCGATATTTGTTTGAGTTGAATTTTTTATACTTATTGAACCACTAAGAGAGTTGCGATTGTTTGTCTATGCCATACAACTATCTCGGTCAGTTTACTAAATAAATCCTTGGCGCCCTATACATTATCGAAAATCTAGTAGAAGCAGACTTTAATCCATATTTGTTTTTTAGCTATTTCTAAAAGATGGCAACATTCAAGTATACGACGTACTTGATAATAATAGGCATAAAAATCTGCAATCTGCGAAGTTCATGGATGCTCTGCTCAAATCTGCGTACGAAAGTCGTAACACTTTTTTTTCACTAGTTATGAAATCAATTCATCTCTTCTTTTTGGTTTATTGATTATTAATCTAGCACATTCACATTCTTCTTTATAAATGGCTTCCTTACTGGATCAGTTTCTTTTGTCTGTTGAACAACATGATGAAATAATGATGACATTACGCCGGAAAAGAGCCTGCCACTAATGATACATGCACTATTCTTATATTATTGACCACTGGAACATGCAAATTTCCCAGATTCGTTTGGAACATTTTTCTGTTAATCATATTCTTCAAAACTAACTTCTCGGTGATGTTAAATTTTTATTTCGCTTTAATTCTAATTAAAATCTGATTCAGAAAATAATTGATTTCACTAATTAAAACATCGATGTTAAAGTTACACACGAATTTCTATCTCGTGACAAAAACTGGTTCATTTACCAACTAAGCAATCGATCGATTAACACATCTTTACAGTTTATAAAGAGTTGACAAACCACCTGCGTCAAGAAATGACTCTTCTACTTTTGAAAGTACGTACCAATTCGACTACATTTTGCCTATGCGCTGTTTTCGTTTTATAGCAGACTAAAATAATTAGATGCAAAATTTAAAAAATTGTGAGACTAACCGTAGCCCTCGGCGCAAGAGGGTCCGTGTGTGCCTGGCGTGCGGGGTGGTGGCTGATCCTGTGGTCGGGGCAGCGGAAGAAAGAGTTCCAAGATGGCGCCTGCCTGCTTTTATTAGAGACGGAATCTCGCAGGATCGCGCGAGATCTCGCGGGGATGCAAATTAGCTAGGCCATCTTGAGGAATAAAAATCGGTCCATTGGAGGTGCGAGGCAGTCGGGTTCTGACGTTCCTGGCGATCAGTACAGTGACCGTTTGGTTCCGTTAGTGACCGTTGGGTTCCGTTTCTATTCGTGCAGTCAGCTGAGCTTTGTTAATTACCTTCGCGCCGTGGCTGTCATTGTTTGTTGGTTCGCTGTGTGTTGCCGTGGTTCTTCAGTGAAACGCTTCGTCGCCCACGACGAGACTCCCCGTCTCCTACACGTCGGAAACTACACAAGATACTCTTTACTTTCGAAGAGAAAAGCTTTATCGCATATTTAAATTTAAGCCACCAAACAGAAGATCGTAACACTGTGATATGTTATAGCGTCGGCGTTTTCTTTCTGCCAACGCCAATTGTGCCGGAAGTGTTTACAACTAAGCTTTTAAACTATTCTCTCGTTGTAAGTTCCATCTACGTAATGCTTTCTATTGCTTTCTTTTTCTTGCTTGTAAATGACCGAGTTGTGATTTTAAAGATTGTATTCATATGGTCGTGAACATGCTTTATTCATCCACTAATATAAATATTTTTTTACATTAATAAATAAAAGAAATCCGTAAAGAAAAAGTACTTTTGTTGCTATTAGGAAGCGTGAGTTTGAAAATTGTTGTCAACATAAACACACGCTTGGAAATATAGTTCTAACATTTGACTTACCTTTTTTTTTAATTTCTTCTCGGTCGCCCCACTAATATCCTCATTGAATATGAACGAATTTGCAACATGTTGTCAACAAGACACGTTTACAAGAAATTGCTTCAAGGCGACATGTCAACTTGACGAACTCGACTACTGTACCGCAACGAAAGGATAGCATTTTACATTTTAAAATATTGTTCGCATCGATTCAAAGAAATTACATTAGAATACAGTCTGCAGGACTCCATTCAATATTTCATCAACCACTGACACAAAATTCAAATTAAGGAAAAACAATCCCCACTAACGTATATGTTTAAAAAATTAACTAAATAAACTCGTTCTTTTTATTCGATACATCTTGTAAGCATTCATGTTTCTATTATTTCAATTTGCATGTTTGCTTAAGCGTATTATTTGAAACTCCTACTATCAACAGATGCAATCTTTTTTATATCGGTTATAAATCTAATCATGGTAAAACGTAACTTCTTCATTTGCATAATTTCTATTTCACGGTAGTAAAAAAAAACAATAATCACAGAATATCATGATTATTCGATATTTGCTTGACGAATGTTTTCTATTGATTGGATCGAAATACAAAGTCTCAATTGGTTGCTTTTGTTTGATTTTAGCCAATCAGAAAAACACATCTCTATAATCCAAGCAACTATTTCCAATCCTATATAAAAAATTCTTCTGTACTTTCCGCATGCATAGCCAGCGATAAGGCCAAGTTTGCTAAGAACTATTTGTCATGTTAAACCCTGAAAAAATCTTTGTTGAGATAGTTAACTAACATAGCATAGGCCTACGACTACTCTCGGGATTGGCATGGCCTTTACTTGTTAAGATTGTGGATCTTCAGCATCTTGGTGCATTTCCTAATTTGTTCCGTTGTGAACTTGTTTCACGAACCTTCACATTGTATATTTGTTTGACGAACCTTCACATTGTATATTTGTTTCACGAACCTTCACATTGTGTATTTGTTTCACCAACAGTCATATTGTGTATTTGTTTCACCAACCTTTTTTTAAATCGATATTATAGCAAATTATAGTAAATAATATCTGAAATGAAACAGAAGAACGTGGAGATTATTATTATCACTATTCAAAGTGAATTCATTAAATATTTGGCGAGGAAATTAAAAATGTTTTTGAAGCGGAACCTATGGATTCATTACTCAATACTAGTCTGCAAGTAACATTTTGTTTGTCGAGCAGCTACTTGCTCTACTAATGTGATGTCAATGTTTTTAGCACAAGCTGTTATCGTGATCTCCTACAAACTAAAATGCAAAATTAATTCTCGAAAAGCAATTAATTTCATATGTGTCGATAATATAAATAAAAAAATTAAAATTATTTCCTTTAATTTACACGAAATTAATTGTATAAAGTTTTTGTCATTTTAAATTGAAAAGTCAAATCTAATGTAAAACACATAAACATAGAAATAAATGTAATAAAATCAGGTGCTAAATTATTCAATTGAATATATAAACCACAAACGAAAAAATAAGACAATAAAATGAAATTAAACTGCTAATAAATATTATTTTATTATAAAACAAATGTAACCTCCAGAAATCATGTGACTGTAATGTGATCAATATCATTTGAAGTCGTCCCTCTCGAAAGAGTGGGGTTGCTTTTAGAGCATAACACATGAGCAAGTATGGAAACGGAAGTTGTTATCTACACAACAGATACACTTCTTTTACCTAGTTAGCGATTTCAATCAAAGGTTGTTGTATGCAGTCTTTAATCGGCTCAGTGAATTTTCCTCCGGAGTTATCTTTATATTTGATTCTATAAGCCCATAGGTAGTTTTAGCAAGACCTTGGAGATTTGAAATCAGATGCATAGATATAAACTCGTGTATGCGGTAAAAAGTTAATAGTTTAAAAATAGATTAGGGGACTGCTGAAATCTGTTACATCTTAATCGTTGTATTTTGTGAACTAGTGATTATTCGGATTACTTTACAGCGTTTCGCATAGTGTAATCTGCAATCTTTATTACAGGGGCCTGACAATATTTTTCGTACACTTTAGTATTCGACTTTCCGAGTACTATAGAGTGGCGTAATTCCTTCAATAGAATAGGATAAATATATAAAGGATGTACCTGTAATAAAAATGAAGAAAATCGATTAGGTAAGGAGAAATATTTAATTTTCATCATTTTTTTTTATGAAACACACGCGACATTATTTTTGAAAAACTGTTAATAGTCTGTAATATAACTGTTCTTCTCAATAACTTTTATCAGTCTCTCTTTATAATGATCAAATATATGCACAATAATATCTCTACGTGTCTCTATTAGTTGTTTTTTTGTCATCTAGTATTCGTTCACATAGTTGAGCCGCTTTCGTTATTTCAGGTCCATCATAGACAAGTCGTGCAAGAATTTCCCAAACATTTTCTATTAAATTTAGATCTGGGCTTTTTGCAGGCCATTCCAAAGTAGTCATATTCACTTTAGCCATCAATTCTTTCATGAGTTTTGACACATGGATGCTGCAATTGTCTTTCTCTAGAACCAATTCATTCCGCATCTCTCTTCTTATCCTTAATAGAGCTTTCCTGTCCAGCAACTGTTTGTAGCTTTCGGTGCCTGCCATCCTTTTAGCCATTCCAAACATATATTTCCATTAGTAAAGATTATACCCCAAACCATAACTCCTCTTCCATCTGTCGTTTGTTCAGTACAACAGGCTCACCCCTTCTCGACAAAGTATACCATCCATCGGGGCCATCAAATTTAAAACGCTTCTCATCTGTAAACATAACCTTCTTAAAGTAAACATCCTTTATTAACCACCTTATAGTACAATGCAGTCTTGCTCCTCTGTGTTTCTTTGTTAGTTTAATTTTTTTCTTAGGCTTTGCATACTTCAAACCAATCCTATGCAGCGTTCTTTCTACTGTTCGGACATTTACATCAAATTCACATTTCTCCTTCACTTTTCTTGTTGTAACGTTTTCTCCCGATGTCAAAAGCCGTGTCACAGTTCTCTTCATTCTCCTTTCAGTCCTCTTACCAACTGACCTTTTTCGTTCTCTCTTTTTTTCGGCTCGTAGTTTGTCTTCAGCATGTATTCTACCGTTGATTTCGACAGCTTCAAATGCATGGCGATCTTTCTGATCCTGATGCCATTTTCCCGCTTGTTCCATGCCAAGCAAACGACTTCTTTTAAATGCATTTTACCTCATTAAACTTAATCGTTTTGTCAGTAGAATAATAGATAATTTACTGTAATGATGACAGCTAAGTGTGCAAGCAGAAATTTTGCGTACAGCAACATATATATGAACATAGATCTTAATAAAATAGGAGTTTTTGTCATGTCCGAAAAATAGTGTCGCGCAAGTTTTCGCAAAAATCACAAAAAAACTAAAAATATTAAAGCCAAACTAAAAAAAAAAATGAGTAAGACATTTGTGTCAAACTTCTGGCATACTGGACCTCTACCTTTACTTTGTTCTAGCGTGATGTGAGATGTCTTATGAGGTCCTCATCATAGTAATTGGTTCAAAACCTCATCGTCCCCTGGTACATTAATTATATTGAAAGTCCACTGTTTGTTACTCGACTTTGAAGATTGATTTCCTTTGCAAAAAAGGCGACGTTTTAGATTAAACTGTGACATGGCTATTCGAATTTTGAAAACAATCGTCTTGATAGTATTCTGGTAATTCTTGTTATTAGCTCTACTTATATATGAAATCCACTTAGTTTTTATGTCAGATTATTCTGTTTGTGAGTTCACCTCTTATGCACAAATATACTCGATCATTCTGCGAGTGTTCTTAGATATATTTTGTATCTGTAGTAGTGGCGGCTGTTCCAATCGAAAGTGAGCTTGTTCTAAAGCTCTAGCACATTAAGTAGCCTCTTGGAGAGTTAGCGTATCAGTTTACATGTAGTACTGAGGATCGGAGACCTCGTGTAAAGGCATCACGGACAGATTCATCCTTGTAAGTAATAGCAATAATGTCTTTAAAGTAATAGTCAGCGGCAAATCGATTCACGACCTGAAGATATTGGTCGACAGACTCGTTTTCTTGTTGCATACACGTGGAAAGCAGATGTCTAGCATGAATAATGCTTGGAGACTTGTACACACCTTTCATTAACCCATCATCAGGTTCAAATCTCAAACAACCTTCGATAACGTCAACAACAGTGGAACGATGTTTAAATAAAGACTTTCGAGTTTATCTGGGTTTAACAAAACTATAATTGATAAATAGAAATTAAAGTTACGATGCTACACTCTCCAAAGCTTGTTAGCCTGAGGGTCCGCCAAGGATACGTCAAATTTGTCCAGACGAATGATCTTCTCCATGAGGGAAATAAATTTTGTTCAGTAAATTGTAGTGTTGTAAATAAATTGAACAAAATTCACAGCTACTAAAGCAAGAGATAAAGAACTCAGAAAAAGGAACGCATGCAAAATTATGTGGCAAGAAACTGAATTTGCATTTGTAATTTTTTTAAACAGCAAGAACAAAATAATTTGTATTAGCGTTTCCTTTAAACGCCAGTGTACTGTGAACTAATTCATCCAGGAAAGTCACGTGAAGGTTTCTCCAAGTGCACTACATTAGATCCCCGAGCAGGGCAGGCAAGTAATAGATTTTATTGAAAAATGGATGATTTCATTACTTTCGATAACATATAACGTATTACAAGAATGGAAGATTTATTAATTTACATACCAATCTAGAGACACGTTGTGTCTTCCTGCTTATTATTATTATTATTATTATTATTATTATTATTATTATTATTATTATTATTATTATTATTATTAATATTTCTTGAAGAGAGAAAAACTGGGGTATAACTTTGAAACTGGTGGAAGACGCCTCAACAATCTACTGTTTATGGTTCATTTGAAAATATTCGGTAGAAATTATAAGGAAATTGAGAGACTGGTAGAACTTGTGGGGACATACTCAGAAGACATTGGGATGGAGTTTGGGATTAGTAAATGTGCGATGCTGGTGATAAAAAGAGGAGTAAATGTTCATTCAAATGGAATAGTACTGCCAAATGGAGAAATCATGAAAGAAATAGAAGATATACGATATAAGTTTTTGGGAGTGTTGGATGGTGTAGGCATCATGAACAGAGAGATGAAGGAGAACGTCAGGAAGGAGTATCTTACAAGAGTTAAACTAATTGCAACGTCGAAACTGTATGGAGGAAACCTAATGAAAGCAGTGAACGCATGGGCAGTCAGTCTTTTGAGAAACAGTGCGGGAATTTTAGAATGGTGTGACAAGGAGTTGCATGCCATGGATATTAAAACAAGAAATGTTTGAGCAATGTTTGGTATATTTCACATTCGAAGTAGCATGGCGAGTCTGTATCAAAAGAGGAAATACGGTGGAAGAGAATTGAAAAATGTAAAAGATTGTGTTCGAACCGAGATGTCGTTGAAAGAGCATGTGGTTAAAAGTGAGGAGAGGATGCTTAAGGTTGTGGCTAATGAAGTGGAGGTATGTGAGACCAGAGCTGATTATGTGAAACATATGGACAGAGAAAGGGCAGAGTAACTGGCTAGGAAGAAAATGTATGGAAGGTTCTTCCAGGATATAACAGAAGTGGCTGATGAAAGATCATGGCAATAGCTTAGAGCTGGGTATCTGGTTAAGAGTACTGAAGCTTTTGCTTGTGCAGAACAATAGCAGGCATTAGGAGCACGATTGTTCAAAAAAAGTGGTTCTAGGAGAGGAAGTTTCTGCAGAATGCCAGATTCGTGGTAAGACTTCAGAGTCAATTGCGCACCTTGAAGCAGAGTGTAGTGGATTTTCTCAGAGAAAGTACCGCAAAAGACACGTTCGCATGGGACTCCGGATATATTGGGAGTTGTGTAAGAAGCTTGGGGTGAAGTGTGCTGGAAAAGGGTTTGAGAAGGTGCCTGATGAAGTGAGAACAAGTGAGGATGGCAAGATAGAAGTATGGTAAGACAAAAGTGTCATAAGGACCAAGCAATTGGAACAAAATCGTCCGGATTTGGTCGTCATTGTCAAAGTCTAAAAAAACTGGCAGATTGTAGGCTTCTCAGTATCCTGGGACAGGAATGTGAGAGAGAAGGAAACAGAAGTGAAGCAAATACGAGACGCCATTGGCCTTGGAGATTAGGCGTATACATAGGGTTAAAACACAAATAATTCCGATCGTAGTTGGTGCATTAGGAGTAGTATCAAGTCGCCTGGAAGGACAATTGAAAAAACTACAAATCCCCGAAGTTTTAGGCGGCCTTCAGACCTCTGCTATTGTAGGTATCACCAACATCCTTAGGAAAATCCTTGATCTTTGAAGATCCTGTTTTGGAACCGGGATTGAAAGAAATCCTCTGGAAATGAATCCCATGCCTTTCCACAGAGACGTTGATAAACGAAATCAGAATTATTATTATTATTATTATTATTATTATTATTATTATTATTATTATTATTATTAATGTATTACTATCATAACCTGTGTGTTATTTATTTTGTATGCCACGCTTACATCCGAGTGACTGTCGTTTAATTATGAACTTCAATGTTTTGTAATACATAATTTTACCAAGAATTTTTCATATGTTTTGCTTTCGGCTTTGATTATAGCCAATAATACTTTCGTCATTATTATTATTATTTTTTTAATAATTTTAAAAGAATTCTTTATAAGTTTTTGTTTCGCTTCAGATTAAAGTAAGTGTTACACCAGCAATCTATTTTTTTTTTTTAGATAATTGTATCAAGTATTCTTCATAAGTTTTAGTCTCGGTTTCGATTATAGCTGAAATTATATATAAACAAGCAGTTCAGCCTGACTTGTTGGACCCTCTGCACTGTTCATAACTTTATGTCCATATATATATATATATGTATACATATATATATATATATATATATATAGAGAGAGAGAGAGAATATTTGACTCATTTTCAAGTAACCTACATCTAAAATTTCAAGTGTTTAGACTCAAAATTTTGATAGTGTTCAACGGTCAAATCATAAAACTTTGACTCCTTAGCAGCCAAATTTCTGACCAGAAAACTGATTAAACAGATTTTACAAAATCTCAGTACCCGTTATGTAAAATCTGGTGTCTGTAGACTGAAAATTGACGAAGTAGTTTGATAAGAAAATGTAGACTCCCCCCCCACACACAATTTCACTTTATACACATACTAGCAGTTCAGCCCGGTTTTACTCGATCCCTATGTATTGTTCTTAACTTTATGTGAACATATATTTATCTAAACGTGTCTGTGTGTCTGTCTGTGTCTTTGCGTGTCTGTCTGTCTGTGTGTCTGTGTGCATTGCCCTACGCAATAACTCTTTCAATTTTTAGTCTACAGACTCGAAATTTGATATACAGGGTACTGAGATTTGGGGAAATCTATGAGATTGGTTTTCGGCCAGAAATTTGGCTGTTAAAGGGACAAAGTTCAACGATTTGACCTTTGAGAACTCTACCAAACTCCTCCGACAATTTGGGGTCTAACGTGAAATTTTAGATATATTTTTCTTGTACATGGATCTAACTTAATAACTTGATTCGAGCCCAAAACAATAGATTTTAAGGGGTCATAATAGGGGTCAAAGTAAAAAAAAATAACCTCTGCGGTATCTACCAAATGACTCAGACAATTTCTGGTCTAAACATTTGAAATTTTACATAAAGGGTATTCAATGATAGCGCAAGCTTTTTAATCGGTTTGGCTCGAAAATTTTCAGTTACCAATATATAAATGAATGTATGTTTGCATGTCTGCCTAAAACTTTCGACAGAGACGACGGATTTTTACAGGATCAGTATAGTTTTTAAGTTCGACCTTTCAGACGAGAAATATAGAAACATTGACTAAAAAACATTAATATCTTCACCTTCAACTAGGCACTTTTCTACAGGGGAGGTCGCTTTTTCGCTGATATTTTTGAAAGTCATTCTCTCCTTTCTATTGTCTAGCCTTAATTAAAACCTACGTCACTTCCAGTTTGGCTGTGGTTGTAACGACAAAGACGTCAGGTTTTTCCCCCGTTCTTTTCGTCCTTCGCGTTACGGATTCGAGCCCGCCTTTCAACTACCACTTTTCTTTTTTTTTTTTTTTTTTTGTTGCTAAACACACACATCCAAACACCCGGGAACGCCGGGCTGAAATGTTAGTATATCTATAAAAGTGAACGTGTCTGTATGTCTGTCTCTGTGTCTATGAGTCTGTGTACATTTCCCTACACAATAACCCTGTCAATTTTCAGTTTACAGACTCGAGATTTGATATAAAGGGTACTGAGATTTGCAAAAATCTTCGTAATCCGTTTTCGGCTAGAAAGTTGGCTGTAAAGGGGTCAAAGTTCAGTGATTGACCTTTGAGAACTCCTCCGTCAATTTTTAGTATAAGCGATTGAAATTTTAGTTATAGATTCCTTGGACATGGATCTAACTTAATAACTTGATTTGAACCCAATACAATAAATGTTAAAGGTCAAAGTTTTAAAAAATGTGACCACTAAGATCTCTACCAAATTACTCAGACAATTTCTGGTCTAAACATTTGAAATTTGACATAAAGGGTATTCAGAGATAGGGCAAGCTTTATTCAGAGATAAGGCAAGCTTTATTCAGAGATAGGCCAAGCTTTTTAATCGGTTATGGTCGAAAATGTTTGCTACAAATATATATATCTATGTATGTATGTATGTATGTTTGCATGTCTGTCTAAAACTTTCGACAGAGGCGACGTATTTTCACCAGATCAGTATCGTTTAGAAGCTCGACCGTTTAGACGACAAATACTGAAAAATTGGCTAAAAGCATTAATTTCTTCACCTTCAACTGGGCACATTTCAACAGGGGGTCGCTTTTTTCGCCAATATTTTCGAAAGTCATCCCCTCTTTGCGATTGTCGTGCCTTAATTTATACCTACGCCACTTCCGTTTGTCATAACAGCAAAAACGTCATGTTTTTTTCACACCCTTTTCCTCCTTCACGGTACAGGTTCGAGCCTGCCTTCCTACTACCACTTTTCTTTTTGCTCAGCACACACCTCCAAACACTAGGGCAACGCCGGGCAGCCATGCTAGTATATATATATATATATATATATATATATATATATATATATATATATATATATATATATATATATATAATTAGAGTTTGACTCGTATCCAGGTAACCTACATCTAAAATTACCAGAGTTAGATAAAAAAAAATTGGCGGGGTAGTTTTGTAGAGTCTGCAAAGTTCAACTCTTTCTACTTTGACTTCTGGGCACTCCAATTTTCGCCGAGAAGCTGATTAAAGATCTTTCCCTATGTCTGAATAACTTTATGTAATAAACTCAAATATTTAGACCAAAGATTGGCTGAGTAATTTGGGAGATACTTCTTAGGTCAATTTTTTGAACGTTGACCTCAATTACATTTATTGATTTGCACTCACATCGAATTAAAAAGTTTGATTGATTCGTAAGTAACCTACATCTAAAATATAAAGCTTTTAGACGCAAAAATAGCCAAATTTCTGGCCGAAAACCAATTAAAAATTTTTCCCCAAATCTCAATAGCCCTTATGTCTAATCTCGAGTCTGTAGACTGAAAATTGACAGAGTACTTTGGTAAAAAATGTACACGCACAGACACAGATTATTTCACTTTTAAAATTTCATAGATACATTTTTTTTCATACGTTTCGGTTTCTGTTTCGATTCGAGCTGATATTAAAGGATATATATATATATATATATATATGTTTTTAATTTTTGAAATAACAACTTTATATTATATTAAAACCGATAGTACATTAACTCTATAATAATATATACGAAATCTGCAAGAATTAAAATATAATATTTAAGCGTACTTTACTACCGGGCTATGCTGGGCGTCCCTGCTTGCTTGGATAAATACTTTTGGAGTTTTAACAAAAGAGCTACAATAACCTCACAGCGTCTCCCTTTACGTTGAACATCTACAGAATGCCAACATCAATATATTACATATGAATGAATGGAGTTTTCACAGGTCTAGCTAGTTGTTATATTTAATATTATTATTATTAAAATTCTTCTTCTTCTTCTTTTTCTTCTTCTTCTTCTTCTTCTTCTTCTTATTATTATTATTATCATTATTATTATTATTTACTCAAAACAGGCATGTTTTTACTTATGCGTAATTTCCTACTGTGATAGGGACCAGATTTCATACGGGTCTGTGGGTAGGCTATTGCTAAT
>NC_136496.1:40704518-40827018 GCF_053919585.1 Euprymna scolopes | reverse complement strand
ATATTAGTTAAAAGTGCTTTTTAGCGACGACAGCAAGTTCAATAGTCTAGGTAGTGATAGTAAGCAGTACGTCTATCAGAGGAAAGACGAAGAATCCAGTCCTAGATGCTCAGATTAAATGCTGCAATGTGGTGGAGGTTCAGTTTTAGTGTGGGGCATTATTAGTACCAATGGTTCAGGGCCTATATTTCGTTTACGAGGTCGAATTAATTCGACAAGTACATTAATATGGTGACTGAGCATTTCCTACCCTACTTTGGTTGGAATTTGGATGAAAATTCAATCTTCATGCAGAATAATACTCCCATTCACACAGCTACCAATGTCAAGAAATTCCTGGAAGACCATGATATTCCGTGTTTAGCTTGACCTGCACAATCTGCAAACCTCAATCCAATCGAAAACGTATGGCATTACATCAAGCAACAGCTACGCAATGGTAAAATTTCAAATTTGGAAGATATACATATATACATATGTTTATATATATATACATATATATACACACATATATATTGTATACATACATATATATAATCATATATATATACATATATATACATATATATGCATATATGCATATATATACATACATATATATACATATGTGAATATATATACATATATATACACACATATATAATATATATACACACATATATATACACATATATATATACATATATATACACATTCATATATATGTATATATATGCATATACATGCATATATATATACATATATATATATACACATTCATATATATGTATATATATGCATATACATGCATATATATGCATATATATACACACATATATACTTGTATACTCACATATATATGATGATTGCAACGTCTTGCCAGACGAGTGCCACTCCCTAGGACACTTAAGGTCTATGAGCCCAAATGCCTGAGGGAGTATCTATACAAAGATGATCTTACAGAGTCTTAGCTTTGTACGACAGCTAAATCTCTTTCTCGGTTCAAAATGGTGAGATCCAGCAACAAGCAAGAACAAGATAGCCAGCAACAAATTAAACAGCAGACCAGCTTAATGCGGGTACTGGTCTCCCGCTTTATGTTTTTTTTTTTAATCAGAGATTTGCTTCTCTTAGAAAGGTTGCCTTCACCACGGCTTACGGGTGCCCTCTCCACACTAACACATATATACATACACCCAAATATACACGGTGTTAGTTGGCCGGTGACCACGAATAAGGGTTCATTCGCCCTTTGAAGGTATTGTTTTTAATCCTTCAAGGAGACTAGCCGCCCTCCTCACCAAACAAGTCTGGTGGGGGAACCAGTTTAGTCGCCGGTGACCCAACCATGAGGCAGTTAGTACTGGGTTACATGGTACCAGTAGCATATGACATGACCTGACATTTATATACACACATTTATACATACACACATATATATACACATATGTATATACACACGCATATATATATATATATATATATATATATATATATATATATATATATATATATATATACAAGGCGTGTCAAATTATTAACGAGATATCACTTTTTACCAGTTTCAGGAACTTACGGTAGTTTCGAATCAAAAGCTTCGGAAACATTGGCTATGCTGAGCTGTGTGTACTGTGAAATTTTCGGACTCTTCCGCGCAATATAAACCATTTTCCATCGTAATTGCTGAATCCACGGTATTTGAGGTGTGTTAAATTATTAACAAGGCAGTTTGTCTCGTCAATAAAATGGGTCGTAAAGGTGGTTTGAGAAGTTCTAAAAGAGTACTATTACAGAACAGCTAGCAAAATTTAAAACTACCATCGAAATATCGAAAATGACAGGAAGATACCATCAACTTGTGGAGAACTTTGTCAAGGACCCCACAAAAGTACGTAAGAGAGCTGATAAAGGTAAATCTAGAGTTGTTTCACGCCGTTCTCTACTCCAAATTATTGTTGAAGTTGTTAAGACCCCCAGACAAACTAGTCTAGAAGCCTTTACCTAGCCGGATTGAAGAATGTCTCAAAAAGTACTCGATGTCGCCTTCTGAAGGAGTGAAAAACTCTGTTAAGCCTTTGACAAAGCCTATATCTACAAACAAAGCAACATCACAAACAAAACCAATTGAAATGAGCAGAGAACAACATGAAAACGGATTTTCCCAAACTGTTTTTCACAGTTGAAGTGCCTGTCACTTTTGATAGCCCAGATAGCTGGAGCAAGGGATAGGACATCATCGTCAGCGTTTAAGGCGCCAACATGGTGATGGTGGGATAATAAGTTGGTCTGAGATTATCGGAGGTACTTAAGTTGGCGCAGAAGGCGTAAAAATGACGTCAAATGCTTACATAGCTTTTCGGCAGAAGCACTTTGAACCATAGCTGAAGAAACAAAGGTTGACGTTCAGAAAAAACATTACTTTTCTACAGGATAACGTTCCCTCGCATGCTGCAAACAAAAGCAGAGTATTTGCAACAACTGGGGTTCTCTGGGCTACAGGAGATAGAGTGGTCTCCGAGTTCTCCTGATTTTAACCCAATTGAAAACCTTTGGAGTATCATGAAGCAACGCCTCTATGCAAATGGGCACTAATTTAAGAGCAAAGATGAGTTGCGGGATGCTCTCCAAGAGATATCGCGAGGAATAACTGTTGACGAAATCACAAATTTGACCTGCCGCTTGCCTGTTTCCCACCTGACTACAACTTGTACGTTTTCAAGTCCAACATAAACAAACTCCTGACAAACCGCCCTCTTAAGTAAACCACTCTATCAAATCTCCAATATTAATGATTACTACAACACTACCATATCGATTACTGTACACGCAATAACCCTTATCCCTGAGTGGCCTTCGGGTGACCCTCATGTAAAAAAAACAACATCATTTACAAGCCATAAAAAACATCGCATATCCTCTACTAATTATGTCAACGTAGAAATTGCTGTGTACTTATTGTGCTCTAAGGATTTTTCCTAGTTCATTTAATGTTTAAAAATTATTTCAATAAACAAGTTATGGGTATAGTGTGTTTTTCATCACCTAGTTCATAATTTGACACACTGAAATCAACAGATATTCCTATTTTCTGTCATAGTGTCGCTAATACTACTTTAAATACTTTTATTTTCTGACTGGAGTAGCTGAATAGTATTGTAAGCACCTTCTTCAGTTTTATGGATTTTTATTCACTCGTTCCTTAAATGTTAACAAATGTAAACTCGTTAATAATTTGATACGAAGTATATATATATATATATATATATATATATATATATATATATATATATATATATATATATATATATATATATATAATGGGTTACCTATTTAAAAGTAGTCCGGTCTTTCTATCTAATCTTTCTCGTCTATTATTTTTTAATATTAACGGCCCATTTTAAAGTAACGCAATCTCTCTAATTCTAGTTAGATTCTTACAGCTCTCTCCCTAGCTGTCTATCCACCCCGGTCTAGACGTATGTCCGCTCTGGTGGTCAATCTTCAACTCTCTGAATCTCTCCAAAACTAACTACATCATGTGTTCTCTTACGTCACATAATTACGTGTCTCAGACCAACCCAATGTTTCCATCTAGTTATTTTTTTATCAAAATCTAAAAGAATGTTTACATGGTTTTTCAATTTTCGCATTCCTTTTGCGATTCACACGTCAATCATTTCTTCCCCAATTTAATTGTTTATTCTTCTAATCATAATATCTGATCCAGCGACCATCTGTCGCTAAAATCAAATAATAATAATGCAATAACAATAATAATAATGTTTGTATCCTTAACCCCGCTTGCCACAGTTAACAGATACTACGCTATGATCACAACCTAAAGGGTCATAACATTACATAATCAATATTAACGACTAACATACAAAATGAAATTCTTTTTACAGCAAGATAGCGCTACATGCCACACGTCCCACTGATCACTTATGTTTATGACAAGTTTACGGAAAAGAGAAAATTAATCAATATATATATATATATATATATATATATATATATATATATATATATATGAACATTTTCATTAATAATAGTTATCTAGTGGACATTGATAATGACTCTATTAATAAAGAGATTGCAGATTTTAAATCCCTTAAAATATTTTGATCTTTAAAATGTTGTTTATTTAAAATTTACCGTGGGTAGAAATTAGAAGTATTTAATTTAATAAGCATAGAGTTAATATATTGCTTATAAATTATAATTAAGATGATATATTCTATATACTGTATACTATTATACTATAGTGATCCTCACACCCATTACAGTTATATTGTTTTTCAATTTAAATGCCAGCATGATGCTGGTTATGTGATGTGGACTGACATGCATTTGCAGACTCGCATAACCAAGCACATTCTATCTAAGATAAGATAGGGAAGCGCGGGGTCCTTGTTTTCCTCTGGGACTCGCTAATCTGATGTTAACAGCATTTGGTTTAAGGTCCTACAGAAAGCAGATCCCCAAATCATTTTTTTAAATTTTGGAATCTTTCACTATCGCAATTCGCTAACTCTATGCAAGCAGGAGTCCATAAAAGCGTTTAATCTCTATGGAAATTTTCACCCCCTTCGTTCTTACTGACAAGCACTACCATTTTAAACCATTTTTTTATACGGACATTCAATGAAATTGCTTTCTCTAATCAGTTTTTACATCTCAAGTCCAACAATTTTATTTTATTTTATTTTTTATTAATATTATTTAAAATGATACTATGATTGTTCTCGTGACCAGATGATAGTTAAAAAGAGCTCCAGAGAGTTTTGCGCCTACTACTTTTAAATGATATATACATATATATATATATATGTGTGTGTGTGTGTGTGTAAGAAAAAAATATATATTCGTAAAATACTTTTCGCGAACAAAAGAGTTTTACACAGTTTGTTGAAGTTCATAAATTGATAGAATATTTGCATTGTTTTAGCATAGCACAAAATTAGCGTTTTTACTTCTTTATTATTTTATGTGATTATAAGTAAAGAAGTCTCTTAATTTACTACGTAAGTTGAATATGTGTTTACAGACTATGCAAATTAGCAGATTAAATACTCACGCCTTTAAATTCAAGTTTTTAATCACAGTTAGGTTGAAAATTTAAGGAAAAATACATGACTAATGGCAAATTAGTAATTTGTAAAGTTAAGTACAATGTACAGCTTATTAACAGAATCTAAATTGAATTAACCTTAAACATAACTCAATCCTAGAAATAAATATCATTTCGGCACGCATTTCGTATTCATATTGTATATAAGAACACAGCCATGGAGAAAAACATCAATCAAATGAGTTTTATTTTACACACTCGAACATATATGTACGCCTGTGCGTTGGAATGTAAAGATAACATTGTGTAAGTAATCTATTCAAATCAGTTGCAAAAACATATTTTTTGATTTTGTTACGAGAATTACGCTTGACAGTTTTGGACGTAAATACCAGACGTGACTATTTCCTTCAGTTCAATCGATATCGATTCACGAATAGAACAAAACGATTAGTTCAATAATTTGGCAAATCAAGAAGAGAATATTCGATAACCCGATCTAATGCCACTCTCAGAACCAACAAAACTTTTACCCGATTATTTTTTTCTGTCATTTTTGTATTCATCATACGGTGATATTTGTAAACAAGCGATTCAAGAACTGTACGTCTATTATACCGCACTCTTCAGAGTTGCTCAACCCAAAATTTTTGTTTATCATCTATGTCGTCCATTGTATTTACATTTTGTTTCTGTTGGCATAGAATATTACAAAGTTCGTATTGTCGATTTTTAATAACAAAAGCAACTGGGCTTATTAAATACTACCACCGAATTTAATTCTGTTATGATTCAGTTTTAACTGACGTCTTTAATTTAGGATGTTATAGATATAAAAGTGTGTTATCTTCAAGCATTTTTGTTCTTAGCTTTAGTATGTTATCTATTTGTTTACATACTATTTTCTCCTATCTTAAATCTTAAAATATTAGATTAAGTTTTATCTAAATATCAAAATAGTAAAGCACTTCCAGATAAGTTACTTCTGATTAAAATGAATGACAACGAACATCATGCTTTTGGAGAAATTTAAATATAACGAGTGAAAATGAGCATTTTGTTAGTATTTTTAACTAGACTTATGTTTAGGAGAGCTGGAGACAATTCTAGAATTACAGATAAGAAGTTTCTACTATCATATAAATGTCATTTTGTTTACGTGTGTATCAGTTCGTCCGTTATGGTCTCCGAAACGGCTGGGATGATCTTTATTTTTTTTATTTTACACTAATATACTTGATGTGTCTTTGAGTGATCCTATGTCGGTTTGTATAGGAATGACTCCAGTAAATATTGCAAATTGATAATCGAAATAATCCGATTGATGAAGTCTAATTTTGAGTCAAGTAAACACTTTTATAAAACTTAACATCACAAGTGCATTTTAAAAGTTCTATCAACTAACAAGCAGAAATGCTTAGTCAATAAACTCAAGAGTTTGTGCCTGATAAGACGGACAGGGACGCGTTTAAAATTAATGTTTCTGTATAATTGAAATATGATATTTGACTTTCGCATTTTAAACTTAAATTGTAGCCGTTATATTAAAAATAATTTCATAAAAGCAACAGTAGATTCTCAATAGTGCAATGTATGCTACAATTTATTGTTGACTAAATCACTATTATGTGAACGCATGGAAAGCATCGCGCCATTACACTGCAGTGGTTTCCTCAACAAGCGAAGGCATCTAATCGTTTTGATAAAAATTGGGCGATTTCAATGACAATACGAGCATGGCATTATGGAACATATTGAACGCTCTTCAATTCTGGGCAATGTCGCGCCTCCCTGTTAGTAATTGATAAATTAACAATTTTAGCTAAGAACATTAGAAAATTAAATAGTCTGCAATTTATTGACTATACTGGGAACTTTAGAAAATTAAATAGTCTGCAATTTATTGACTAGACCAAGAACTAGGTCGGTACGTTAACAAACAACCTTTTAGTTTATAGTCATTTCATTGTCACATTGTTTGATTGAGTTGCATGCCGACATTACGCTCTGATGCCAATCTGACATCGGTTGAAATGAATGGCTCTTGTCTTGAGGAGGCTTCACGTTTTGACTAACTTCTGGGCATGAACTTTACTCCTGGCATGAAATGGAAATCATATATCAAATCCATTGCCAAAGTCGCTGGAAAAATGATGAGACCCTTCTACCGCTTTAATAGATATTTCACTCCTGATACAATTCTCTACCTGTATAAAAGCCAGGTACGGCAAACGATGAAGTAGTGTTGCCACATCTGGGCAGGAGCTGCTAGAAATATATTATCCTACTTTGATAGAGTTCAAAACAGACTTCGTAGCTTAATGGCGGATAGCCTTTTTCTATTCCCTGCAACCTCTTTCCCACAGAAGAGAAGTTGCGAGCCTGTCTCTGCTTTATCATTATTTTCATGGCAAATGCTCAGCTGAGTGTCAATCAATGGTCATCCTCGCCAAACTTTCACGAAAAATACTCGTCTAGCCAAAACCACTGCACGCCTATGGAACTCTCTTCCGATTGCCTGCTTTCCAGCTCACTACAATCTGATTGTCTTCAAGTCCAATGTAAACACGTTCTTGATCGACCGTCCTCCTAAGTAATCCAATTTACAAAATGTCCACTACTTATGTTTACTACGCTATAATCCCATTGACTAATACATAACCATTAACCTTTATCCTCGAGTAAACCCTGGGCGTTGATAAGTGGTGATTCCTGTAAAAAAGTAAATATACATGATGTTAATGGACACGAATCCCTCAACAAGACAATTAAACAAAATCACTGACCGTGGCTCTTATTTCACCAATATTCATATTTAAATAAAGACATCTGAATTACATGTTATCAACAAAATACGGATAATATTCGTACAAATATTTGGCATTTAAATTCAGTATTGAAACTGAAAAATTCATGGCCATACCTAATAGTGTACCTTAATAAATTATTCTATGTTATTAAGTTTAAAATAAAATAGGAAAATTAATGAGCATCTCTGGTATTTTCTGGGAAAAAAAGAAATAAAATTGAGACCTTATTATTAGTGATCAAATAGGAAGAACTGACATGTTTTTCTTTCCTTTTGGGGCTTGTTCGTTTGTTCTGTCTTTTTTCATTCTCTCAATCTGTCTTTCGCTCTCACTATTTTCCAATCTCTCCCTCTCTCTCCCTCTCTGTCTCTCTCTCTCTCTCTCTCTCTCTCTCTCTATATATATATATATATATATATATATATATATTTAAGAATTATCGATGATCAAAGGCGTTTATTTTATCGCGAAATCAACGAAGTGCAAATCAGATAAAAAATGTAATCCTGTTAAAAATATAATTTTTTCTCAAACCTGAATATTTACGCTTGTGGTTACAAAGCTACCAAAAAGCCGACAAAAAGAAAGGCTTTAGAAAATGCAATTTACTGTAATAACAGATAAACGAGATAATATAATGAAACTAAACATAAATTTTGTAGAAAAAGTGGGCATAGATGGATGATTTGTGGGTTGATGTTAACTTGAAATAGGAAGTGGATGACGATCAGTATCCCTTTTGTTTTTGTTTTTTTTTATTTTTGTGTTTGTCCCTTTCTATCGGATTTTCAACTTTCACTCCTTTCCATCGTTTTTCATTTTAGTTGATGTTATAGCATCATGTCTTTTTCTTTTCGTGTCTCTGTTTCACATATAGTCTGAATTGTATTATCACAAAATATTAATCTTCTCGTGTCTGTATTTTCTCTCTCTCGCTATCTATCTATCTATATATCTATCTTTATCGGCAGCATTGTCGTTTAGTTGTATGAATACTCTATAACTTTATATTGAGCAATAGGGAATAAAGTTGGTCACACCACTACCATACTGAACGTAAAGAGAACGTTTTCACAAGTAAACAAATGAATAATATAAGTTAAGAGTTTGAAATAAAAAAAGATTCTTTAATTTTAAAAGTAAAATTTTTTCACGAATAAACAAAAAAGTTAAGAGTTTAAAATATAAATGCTTTTTATTCTAAAAATAAAACTTTTACAGATAAACAGAAAACATAACTTTTCCATTTTATTTTAGATTTTAATAAAACACGGCATATGCAAATTTTGAACGCCTGGATCAAATCCAATTCTCCAACAAATAAATCACTGCCTTTTCGTTTTCGTTTCCTCAAAAAAAATTGTTTTATTTTTTTTTGTGGTCGCCTTTTGGGTCTTGTAACTCGTTACTGGATTTTAGCGAAGCAACATTTAATCAAAATCTAAGTTACCAACAAATAAAGGGAAATGAAGAATCTCAAACTTTTATTCAGTTAATTTCCTTAAAAAATTCAGAAAATAAACTGGAAAAAAACCTTAAAATTAAAGATTTAAAAACGTCAAGATGTTTTTTAAATTCTTAAACATGACGTTTACAGGATTAAAGAAACAAGGAGTGTGATAGTGGTGTAGCCCCCCTTTATTCATTTTGCTCGATAAAGGGTTAGAGACTCACCATACAAATAAACGACAAACAAGCCTCTCTATCTCTGTATATGTATCTCTCTCTATCTCTCTACCTCTCTCTCTATATATTAGGCACCGCCAAAAATGGCCGCAAAATCAAGTTGTTGTTGTTTTTTAAAACGAAATTACGTTTATTAAAATCCATTATTTCTGAGTAACTTTTTTTTTCCAGAAAGATAAAACCCTGAATTTTATCATATAGAAAACAGAATAATGTAAAACTTTTTCTACTATTTTTAATTCAATTTTAAATGTTAAATTTTCCCAAAAAGTTAACAATTGACATTTTTTGTCTTGCACAAAAAACGTTCTTAAATATTAAAAAAAAAAGGGTTTTTGAAATAATTAATTAATTTATTTATTGTCTAACTAAGATTTAGGATGATTTTCTAAGAGAATATGCAAAAATATTATAATATAAGTACCTGAATTTCAAATAATTCCACTTATTCATATAGGTAACCAGATATTCGCGTTGACGTAGAGTTCAGATCGACTCTGTTTACGTTTTCGTCTGATAAAAAGCAAACTATGGAAGACCAAACAGGCCAAAAAAAACTTATTTTTCAGTGACGAAAATTTCAATGTATTATTAAGCTGAGGCTGGCCAGTACCAGATGGGTGACCATTTGTATGCGTTTGGTTTTTAATGTGTATGTGTGTGGGGGCCAGACTCCCCAAAATGTGGGGGGGGCAATTTAAAGCAGAATAAAAAAAAATTATTTCAGCGCGTTTGGTCCACCATAGTCAAAGGCGGCAAACGTTTTCAAACGGGATCGAAAAAAAAGATGCTATTTTTAACACAAAGGGCACAATATTTATCGAATCTTTTTTTTTGGTATCGATTATTCAAAGCATGCCCTGTTTAATAATGGTCATGCATTATTCGGCTCGCTAAAAAAAAATTGTTAATTTATTTATCAAAAATTTTAAAATAGCTTTTTTCGTATAAATATTAAAAAAATTTTTTTTTTGTTTTGCTTAACTTAAATTAATTATTTTACTTAACATATTCACCGAATTTCACACTTCAAAACTCAAAAGCGGGATAATTAAACACAATCGAAGTTCTGATATTCAGACGTCAAAATAAGGTATGCAAACAATTTTTTTTTTTTTTTTTTTTTTAATCTATAATTCTGTCCCTTACAACACAATATGTTGATTTAAGTCTCAGATGATTATTTTAAGCATATTTGTTCCCACTTCAAAACAAGGGGGGGTTTTGTAAGCAAAAAAAAATATATATATAAATATCGTTTATGAAAAATAAGTACACTGTTATAAAGTTCATTCTTCTCCTAATAATCGCTGAAAATTTCGTATTGATCGGATAATTACCTGATTTTTGGTAGATTTTTAAAAAGACGGTCCGTCAAAAAGTACTGACCTGCCCCCCCAGTTTTGGCGGTGCCTACTATATATATATATCTATCTGTTTCTCTGTTTTTCTATCTCTTACTATATATCTATCTCTCTGTATGTGTGTGTGTGCGTGTGTATGTGGTGTTGATTCATGAGTTACGTTCAGGCCTTCGAAATAACGGTCTCTATCTTTTTTCTCTCTCCCCCCTCTCTCTCTCTATATATATATATGTATGTAGCTCTCTCTAGAGATATGTGCGTGCGTATGCGTGCACGTGTTTGTGTGCGTGTGTGTTTAACTAAGTGTGCTGGTATGCCGAAGAAGGAAAAAAGCAATGGATCTGTTTCAGGTTAAAAGGATTGCAGGGTGGATAGTGTGCGAAGATTTTTTGTAAAAGTGTAGTGTGTTCGTTTATTTGCTAGTAGTGGTAATCCGATATAAGTGATCTGTTTACTCCCATCCAATGAGATTGTAAGGAAGAAATTATTATTTTTCTAACGGGAAAAGGAAAGGCAATGGTATGTCTATGAGTTCGAGAAGCGCTTACGAATGCAGACTGGGCGGTAGTGTGAAAAATATTTCCCGGTATTGTGTGGCGTCAGTAGGTGAAGTTTTTTAATAGAGACGTATTGGCGATAGTGCTGATGGCGCTCCTAGGATGGAGTATAGGATTTTATTATAACGAATAAATATGTATGAAACGGGGTTCTATAGTTACATAAGATGGTGGCTTATAGTTTAGATAAATTCAATTTGTTTGTGATATATGTTATTGCAAACCTACGCTAATTTAGTACAGAGCGGGATTTCTGCAATCAAATTATTATACATAAGATAATTCATTGCTGCATGTGTATTTTTGCCGCTGTCGTTCTAAATTGTTAGTTCTGTTCAGACAGAGATGGAATATATATAAAGTCACGGTATTCATGGTTGATGTTTTTGCCTTGGTGTGCATTCTCTAATCAGTTAACAGTTTCTGTGTGCACATTCTCATGTTTTGTTTCGAACAACATTAGTCATAACAAAGCTGTAATTTATATAAGGTAAGTTTACCTAGAAAGATTAACACTGAAACACATGCTGCTGTTGATTTTTCCATGTTTGTAACATCCCTCAGTAACAACTTGAATGGTTTGTCCTTGTGTTCCTTATTTAGGCATATTGGCTAGTAGTTTTTTTCCCCCTAGACGTGACATGTATTCGGTGAAAAAGCTGGGATTTTAAGAATATCAGACGGACTTACACCGAGTCCGGAAATAAGAGTTACACAGAGAAGCGTAAAATAGGTTTCATTACTACGTGTGCCTATATTTGGCTAAGTTTCTTCTTTTTTCTAAGACAAACGGAAAATGTCGTAATATATAGAAATATATAATCCTCTTGAGTTATTGTTCATAGTTACTAATACTATAAATCGTTTTCTGTTTACGTAATATTTCGAGACCCACACGTCCCCTAACGCTTCGCGATCGTGATAGCACTGCATTACGTTTAATAGCGTGTCATGGACAAGAATAACCGGACGGTGCTCACCCATCTCTAGGCTACATAGCACATATAATGCCTGGTCTCGCAAAGTACTCATATTTAAGTACTAACCAAGTTCATCTTCGGTGATCTTCCAGGAACCGGTGGGTAAACTTGGTTATGCCGTATACGTAATAATTCTCAATTATCAATGAAGTATTATATTTAATGACACCATGCTTTTTCTACCATACATTTTCGGACATGTTTCAGTTGTAGCTGGATAAGAAAGGAACTTAAGTAGCGTAAAATAAATATTTTTTTCAAAGAACATATATACATTTATACAGTAGAACGCCGGGATAAGGTGGCATTAGGATACGGTTTTATAGAATAATATAATAAATCATAGTGACGTTGTTTTTCTTGAACAACGTGCACTTTAAAATACCTGCTCCATCCAGAAGATTTAGCAGTTTTGGTTGGCTCAAATATACCACTTACCAAATATGATGCTGTATTATTACTCTCTTGGCAGCATGGCAACATGATCTGTCTAGTATAAGGGCTAACGACAAGTAAGTTCTTTCTTCCAAGAAATACTACGTTTAAACAACCTCCTCTCTCTTGTATATTGAGCACTCTTCTATAACTACTATGCTACTTTCCAAATATGATAATGTATTATTACTATTATGGTTCCCAAGTAAAACCATGAAAACGTTTTGTATAAAATAGTATTAAAGATCGTGATGATTTTTCTGGGAGTCTTTGCATTTAAAATAATTGCTGTGTATAGTATATTGAGCGCTTTTTTATTACGATATACGGTCTACCAGATATGATTACGTACTATTAATATTTTGAAGCTTTTTTAACATATATGATAATGTATTATTTCTATTTTTGGATTTCGGGCAACTCCATCTAATTTCTCTAGTAAAAAAAAACAGTAAAAATAACAAAGTATTTCTCCTGAGAAATCTGTGTTTAAATGCACTTACTGTATATAAAGTTTTGAGCATTATTTCATTACTATGTACCATTTAACAGATAATATAAAACAATATTATTCTGACTCCCAAGCACGCTAAGCAAGTTTGGTCAATAAAATGGTGTAATATATAAAGAGTGAGTTTTAAGGAGGTTATATGGTCTTTAAAGTTTGTGCTCTGTTAAGCATATTTCGCACTTTAGATAACCAGACACATACAATTGGCATTTTTTAAATAACGATTTCAGTGCAGTACTACACAATAAAAATAATTATATTAAAAAAAATATATTTTTTATTTCGGATTATTTAAGAAAATAAAAATTCCAATTTTATTTGATTACAAAAGTAAAAAATAAATAACCGGTGATTTTATAACCGACGTTTTAAGGGTGAAGGGTTAAACAGGTACCTAGACATAAAGTATTAAATAAATCCATAACAGCTTATGTGATAATTAAAAAAAATAAAATTAGTATTCGTTTATTGTGTGACCTTAATAATGACTAGTAATAAATTCTTCTAATTTTAAGTTTGACTTATTTCAAACTGATAAAAATTATTGCACAGTAAATAAAATTAAATTAAAAATTCATTTGAATGTTTACGCATTTATGTTACTGCGTTTTTTAATAGTATTTACAAGTTAGATTACTTTTTGCGATATTTATTTATTAAATTGTAAGGTGAAAGTATAAAATAGCCACAAAACACTCTCCCATCCCCATGTTAAGTATGACTTTATAAATAACGATTTCAGTCGGTAACATAGATGCATATGTACCGTTATTTTTTATTTTAAATTATTTACTGAAGAACCAAATTTGATGAAATATTTTTTTAATTCGTAGTGATTGATATTGTTTTTTTTTTATTTGTTACCCATTTCCTAGTGACATGAATTACTGCGCTGTAAAAATAATTAAATAATTAAAAAATCTTTTTCTTTTTTCAAATTATTTAATCAAGTAATAGCTCTATTTTTCTTGATTACTAAAGTATAAACAAAACTAAAAGAACGGTGATTGTACAACTGACTTTTTAGCTGGTTGGGTGTTTGTTTTACGGCATATCAACTCTTTTCAGGTTATTTAATGCTGAATCCAGTGATTTTGAATAAAGATTTGTAATAGAATATATATTTTTTTGTGTTTTTTTTCAAGTCGGTTTCTATTTAACCCATAACTCTGGCAGGTACTACCACTCCGGGTCAGAGTGAGCCTCGGAGCAATGGCAATTACAGGGTGACTCCACGCTCCCCAAAGTCCGCAAGCTGAGGCCTCATCATCGGATATAGTTTAAGGTCATATCTAGGACCCCTGACTTTTTATGGGTGGAGGGTGGGGGTAAAGCGTGTAATCAGATCCTAAAATTGAATTAATATATAAAAAAGCTTATGTTATGTTATGTTATGTTATGTTATGTTATGTTAAATAAAAATGAAATATTTAAATTATAAATTGTTTTTTTTTTGTTTTTTTTTGTTGGACGTTTAGGAAATTGACCTCCATCTCTAAATTCCACCATTTACACTTTTTTTTTTCTTTTTTCATATTAATCTCAGCGATTAAAAAAATAACTTTTAGATGAAAGAACACTTTCAAAAAATATAATGACTTTTATCGTCAAAGATGAGTTTTCAATTATAACCAGCTATTAAATTTTACAAGTATTTTGTAACCATCAACGACAAAAAAAAGATTGCAACTCTCTCAGGCGACCGGTGTTTATTACTGTTAAAACAAGGGGTTAGGGAATTTTTTTACCTTCATTTCAACTCGATGACGACTTTTACAAGTTTTAGAGTATGCTGTAAATGGATATCACAGTAATGTCCTATTTTGGCCTCGGAAAAATTCCACAAATATTCAATTCAAGCGAAATAGAATACAAAGTTTAATTGCATAAGAAATGTATTTCGGGGGTTAAAACATGTGACAATTCAACGGGTCTAACTTTACTGCAATTTACTGGAACTTTATTGTAACACATTTATCGTAAAATTTTGCAAAAAGCTCATTTTTGGAGTTTCCATTTTCTTATAGTTTGGATTTTTCTAAGTGAGACGACGCGGATTAAATAGATAACATGAGAGAAGGTGGGGGGATAAGAGTGTGAAAATCTATATCTTACCTACATGTCATATTGAAATAAGTAAAATTATAGGCTGCTTTTGTTGATTAGAATTCTTTTAACGTGCGCATTTCAAGTGAAATTTATATTATCTATTCACACGTCATGTTGAAATCATTACAAAACAATTAGTACAACGCAGTTTTCTGTAAATACGAAAA
Source organism: Euprymna scolopes (assembly GCF_053919585.1). Classification (NCBI taxonomy): domain Eukaryota; kingdom Metazoa; phylum Mollusca; class Cephalopoda; order Sepiida; family Sepiolidae; genus Euprymna; species Euprymna scolopes. Next base: position 40,811,349 of record NC_136496.1, on the reverse strand, counting down.
ACCAAACCTATTCCTTACATATACGTGTAATCCAAAATGTACTTAAATAGTAAACAAAATGGGGTTATCAGGATATACGCACCTGCCTTAATATCACGTGTGTATCATGCACATCTAGCTGAAATTTTGAAAGACATTAAAGATAGACATGTACTGGGAATTCTATTTGCAAATGTTTATGTTATTAGATTTAAAAAAGAAAGAGGACTACCATACTGTCACATGATCATAATGTTGCGAGATCTGGATAAGATCAGAACAGTTCATCAAATTGATGCACTTCTTAGCAGACATACAAGGACTTGAAGATTCAGCGCTTAGTGATTTTGTTCATCTTTAATGGTACATGGTCCAACCTCAATGTAATTGTTTGCTTATGCTATAAAATGTTTGTTACTGACGTGTGTTTTTTTTTTTAAATTCAACTACGGTGGAATTTGCACAGGTTCTGCTAATATTGCCTCATTAGTATTATGAATCCCATGCATTATGAATTCCATGCAATGCCGAGTAAATTTTCTTGTATAAAATAGTGCATTAAAACAATTCTACCTAGGATCATACCTGCTCTAACAAGGATTGTGAGCACATTGTGCTTGCTAACCAATTCCATTTAAAAATAAGAAAACTATATTTATTACTCCCAAACAACTTTGTGTAAATGTTCTTTTTTTTTTTAATAGCATTACTTATATAAATTACTAGCCTGGGTGTTCGGTGTTTCCAGGGTGTTTGGAGGTGTGTGTTGAGCAAAAAAAAAAAAAATAATAATAATAAGTTGTAGTAGGCAGGCAGGCTCGAACCCGTGACGCGAAGCCGGGAAAGAAAGTGGTGTTTGTAAAAAAAATAATAGGAGTAGTAAGGATGCTCAAACGTGTTATGCGCCAGAGAAAAAAGAGGTGAAAAAATGCCTTACCGATGTGTCTACCGTAGCTGTAACGTCACGGGCGTAAAAAAAAACGCTGTTTAAGCGACGTCGTGAACGCGAGGGATGAATGACTTGCAAAAAATGTCAGCGAATAAAACAACCCTCCATGAAGAAAAGTGGTCAGTTGAGAGTGAAAGAAGTATTGTGTTTGGCAAATCTTTATATATTTTTCGTCAGAAGGGTTGATCTTCAAAATGACATTGTTCTAGGAAAATGTGTCGCCTCTGTCGAAAGTTTTTTTGCGCAACATACATACATACATACATACATTTAAACAGACAGGTGAGATTTATATTATGAGCTAGCCTAAGTGTCGGGCATAGCCCGGATGTTTGTAGGTGTTTGTTGGGCCAAAACAAGTGGTAGTAGGCAGGCAGGTAGGTTCGAATCCGTGGCGCGAAGATGGAAAAGAAAGTGAAAAAACATGACGCGTAGTTGTAGCGCCCATCGCCAAACCGGAAGTGACGTAGGTTTTAATTAAGGATTGACAATCGAAAAGAAGCGATGACTTTCGCAAATATCGGCGATAAAAGCTACTCATCCCTGTAGAAAATTGCCTAGTTGAGGGTGAAGGAATTAATGTTATTTGTTAATTTTCGATATTTGTTGTCCGAGGCGTCGGGCTTCAAAATGATACCGATCTCGTGAAAATCCGTCGCCTCTGTCGAAAGTATTTTCCAGATATACAAACAAACATACGAACATACATTTAATAAGACGGGTGAAATTTATATTATAGATGAATGAAATATAAATGAAAGAGAAGCGAAAAAATAAACGAATGAAAATGAATGGAAAAATGATAATCCAAAATGAAAATTTCAGAAAAAAAATTAAAAATGGTTTAAAGAGGTTTTAATGTAACAAATATAAGCAAATGAATGAAGACACGAATGAAAAAATCGACTGAAAAAAAAATGTATGAAAATCAATAAAATATAACGAATTATAGGAAAAATAAATTTTAGAAATATGTAGAAGATGAAGAAAATGAATGTTAATAAATAGATAAAAGAAAAATGAACAAAAGTTTTAAAAAATAATGCAGAAAAACAAATGAATACACGTGACCGAAAACAAATAAATAAAATAAAATAAATGAATTATAAATGAAAGAAAATAAATGAAATCGAGTGAATGAGAAAGAATAAATAAAAACAAAGCAAGGAAGATACATTAATAAAAAGTGAATGCGAAGACTTACTGAAAAAATAAATAAAACAAATAAAAGAAAATTAATGGAAAATCAATGAAAAATTGAATTAATAGAAAATAACTTAAAAAACAATAAATGAAAAACTAAATAAAATAAAATGAATAAAAATACACGAAACAATTGAATTAAGAAAAACTAAAACTAAAAAAACATTGAATAAGAGAAAAATCCATAGAAACAAATGAAAGAAAATGTGAATGAAGAAATGGATGAAACTAAAAACGAAAAATGGAGAAAATTTGAATGAAGAAAAATATGTCATACAATAAATGAAATAAATAAAATAAAAAAATAATAAAACAATTTAATGATGAAAATGAATAAAAACAAACATTGAAAATGAATAAAAATTAACAAAAAAACAAGATCAAATTAATAATAATAAATGAGAAAAGTGACTGTAAACAAAGGAAAAGCAAATAATGACTGAAATATGAATGTCAAAAATTGAATGAAGGAAATTGAATAAAAAAGCAATTAATGTAAATAAATATGAATGAAAAATCAATAAAAATATAAGAAAATGAAGGAAAATAATGAAAATTCTTATTAAAAATTGACTGCAAAAAATATATAAATAATACCTCAATTTTTCAACGTTTTTCTTGTTAGAAATTTAAATGAAAAACTTATAAACATGAATCCGGTGCAGTTTCTGATCAATATAAATAGACTTATACACACATATTTACGCTTACCATATGTAATATTTTAATATTACTATTATGAGTACAAGAAAAAAGTAGATCTGTAGTATAAAGTAGTATAATATAACAGTGAAGATGTTTTCGCGGTCAACGCGGCTTTTAAACATACTCATTACCCCCAACATAATGATGTAGTTTGCGGAATATCTAAAATAATCTACTCGTTCTATTTGTTTTAATTTAATCATAAATTCATCGTTTACTTTTAAAGTTAAACATAATAACATTGCAAATCTAGGAAAAAAAAACCGGAAACGCCTGACAAAATTCTAGCCAAGTTGACCCCATAAGAATGAATATTTTTCCTTAATGTATGATCAGATATATCCGAGTCGACGTCCCAGGAGACAATACCAACTATATGCTTGTCCGTTTTGTATTTTTCCACTATTAGATAGAAATACATACAGACGGTTGTCTGTTATATTTAACATATCGTTTCAATCAAAGACTAATATTTTTTATCATAAAGTTTGTTTTTATTATAATAATTAAAATAACTTTATTATACATACATACATATATAAACACACACACAAACATATATATATATATATGTGTGCGTGTGTGTATGTGTGTGTGTGTGCGTGTTACAATCAGACCCTGCTATAAGTTACTGTTAATTAACAACATATTTTTATACAACTGGTGATTTTTTTTTTTAATAAAATTATATAGTTACTTATTCCGGGCGTTTTAAACAAATGAACACGTGGAAGTGGATTTCAATTACACCATTACAATTTCAGTGCAAATACTCTTTTACAATTATTAGTTTTGTTTCGTATTTTATAAACGGATAATAAATAGCCAGGTTCCAGTCGATTATTATTTAATCTTTTTATATGCTACATTATTTTGTACACAGAAACAAAACTAGTCACAAATAGAAACGTCTACTTTAAACTACCATGCCAGGTATAAACCTGGACGGTCAACATAGTAAGATACGGAAAGCAAAAGAAAATAGCGAACACAGATTGGAGAATGAGATTACTTATATACTAATTCGATATTCTGCAAATATAAGATACTAAGTAGTCAAATATTAACCTTTAAACTCTTCGTATTCTTTGGCACATCATATTTCGTTTTTCCCTATGTGAGTTTGATTTATGGTTCAGCTCAATCTATAATAATTCAACGTTATATAATAGGTAAGGTAGTGATGATTGGCAAACAAGGAATGAATTAAAATGACGAACGTAGAACATTGGGATTATTGATGTTGTCATTTCTTGTTTGGTATGATTAGAATAAATTAGTATTCAGGAGATTTAACAAAAAACTCATGCTCTTCTGTAATTAAATGTTTAATTTTTATATTCTTTATGGTACGCGGTATTTACACATGTGTATTCTTAATGTAGACCAATTATTGTACTCTTGATTTTATTTGAATTAAACATTGTTTTTGTTTTATTTATTTTCTTTTATTTTAGGTAAGTGATTTCAAGAGGGTCCTCTATTCAAGTTTGAAAACAGAAATTGGAATTTATGGTAAATACATTTAATGATTTCTTTAAATAAAGTAGCCAATATTTAATACTCATGATACGCAAAGACTTATTAAATAAACTGACAAATATTCGATACTGGCGTATATATTTTGTAGCATAAGAAGGTATCATGACGAACGAGAATATACTATACTACCCTCTATATTAGGAGATACTTCTTGGATGGGTGTTATCATGAAAGCATAACAGATACTACACTAATCGCACCGAAAGTATTAATGCCAAGGCAGATGGCCCATTACAACTAAACTAATAATAAACTACCCCTATTAAAATAAGAAGAGATAAAAGAAAGTGCAGTGTTATTTTAACTATAGAGCAAATAGTTCACTACGTCCTCGAAAAAGGTTGAAGCAATATATTAAAACAACAGACTATCTATTACACTCCTTCTCACAGAAAATAAGACAGTTGTACTTGAGAGGATGTTTTTATGATCGGAAAACATATACTAGTGAAAGCTACTATATCATAATAAAATAGTCTAGTAAAGTGTATTGACACTAAAATTATATAACAGTAAAATTGATAGAAACATAGTATAGTACGGAATTCATGCAGACAGATACGACATTTCCATTAGTAATAGACGTTACGTTTTGATGATGCTATTCTGATAAATGCTTCGGATATTAACTGTTAATTAAAAAGATTTTAAAGGTAATTCTTTTCCTCTGATAACATGAAAATAAATGTATCATTGTGTCACGACGAATTTGCCCACGCAAAAGAACGTAAACATAAGAAAGAAAGCCTAAGTTGTTATGAGTATGGTAGCGCATACTTCAGCCTCCTTATTCATTTTGTCAGTCCATGCATTAAAAAATTGTTTCGTTATTTACGATATTTATCAGAATCGGAAACTGATAGGACATATATAAAAAAGAGAAACGACTATGTCCTATGGATTTCTGATAAAAGTCGACTGCATCGCAATACAAATTTCTTAATATTTTTATCATGCCCTATTTACTGAAGGAACTTATTCAATAATACACTGAAATAGTATAAGAGAGCAAAACTAAATAATTTCTATCTCAAATTTTTATTATACAAAAAGAAATTTGTGTGTGTAAGAGAGGGAGAAAGAGAAAGTTCTATTGCTCACGATCGGGTGGACCGATCGGAAACTTCACACGAAGGTACTTGGTGTGTTTTTACGTATATTCTGTATCGGAATATGTTTGATAAGTATCGAAAATCGATTATCGAAAAAATCCGATTAAAGGAAATCCGATGTTAACCACTTTTATATCACAAGTGCATATGAGAAGTTTTATCACCGCACAAGCTGAAAGGTCAAACCTATAAAATAAACTGCAGATAATTATATCACATGGTTGCGTCCAAAATAAAAGTTTTATTTTAGAGCACAATTGAACCATACTACTCGACTTTTATATTTAAATTCAATTCCAGTATTAAGTTTTTGAATTTCTGAGATGAGAATTGGTAATCGTATTATTTCGATTCATCGGAATACTGTTCTCATCTTGATTTTTTACAACGTTTTGGTTGGTGTAACCTCCGACCTCCTTCAGGCGTATCTTGTCTAACCCCGGAATATTTCTGTCAAACTCGTGAATTTGAATATTTAATTCTCAGTAGCCGGCCGTAAAATATAACGGCAAATTACTTAGGACGTCTATCCAGTACGGCAGATGGAACGAGAACATGATACCTCTGTAAAGTAAATAAAGGATACCGTTCAATAATTCCGTCCAAATTCCCGAGTTCGACAAAAACATTTACACCTGAAGAGTGTCTGAGGTTACATTGACCGAGACCTTAAGGAACTTATTCAATAATATACTGAATAGCACTCCATATGAAAACAGTTGTTCGATGAATCCAAGTAATACGATTAATCCAAGTAATTATGTGAAAATAATTTAATAAAATAAACAGTTTGTTCTTGGATTAGACAGAGGCGCGTTCAAAATGAATGTTTCTGCTTAGAGCCCAATTCATATTTGCATTTTTAACTGTAAGTAAAACCATTATTTATAGATTTTTTTAATAAAATCAACAGTAGATTCTGTAGAGTGCAATGTAGATTATTGAACTAAGTCACTGCGGAGAGGTATACAGTAGAGTCAAACAGCGCGTGCCTAGAAAAATCTGGAATTTTACTTACCTACCAACAGACATTCTTAATTATACATTCGGGTCTTCTATAGGAGAACATTTGCTTAAAAACCCGGCATGTGGCACGAACTTAAGCATTGACTCATGCTCATTCGATCTATCGCCTGAAAATCTTGGAGACTATTCTCGTTCGCTTGAAGAAGCCTATCTCTCTGCAAGCAGAGGCAATGTCTCTTAGTTATAAACGCGATAAGTATCTAGGTGATATTATATGTATCGGTATTTTAGACATAGAGTGTATCCGTTTTTTTTCTTTTATGTGTTTTTTTTCTAATAAACTATATCATTATTTTTATACGAATCGTTTCCCATTTTAATAGTAAGCGTAGTGTCTCCCATTTCATCCGATTTTTATTAATATAAAAGGAATCACTCATGAAAAGTGAGAGTGAAACCGGTCAGCTGGTCTCCTCAATTATTTTTTAAATTTTTTATTCTCATTTCACACTTATAATCATGAACATAAAAACAGGTTTTCCTGTCATTATTGCAATAATGAAATTTTGTACTCCGCATAAAAAAGACGTTCATGAATTTATCTGTTGATATATATATATATATATATATATATATATATATATATATATATATATAAGTGAACGTTTCTGTCTGTCTGTCTGTCTGTGTGTCTGTCTGTCTGTCTGTGTACATTTCCCTACGCAATAACTCTGTCAATTTTTAGTCTATAGACTCGAAATTTGAAATACCGGGTACTGAGATTTGGGAAAATCGATATGACGGGTGTCAGCCAGAAATTTGGCTGTTAAGGGGTCAAATTGCAACGATTTGACCTTTAAGAACTCTATCAAACTCCTCCGACAATTTTGGGTCTAGACACTTGAAATTTTAGATATAGGTTCCTTGAACCTGGATCTAACTTAATAAAGTGATTTGAGCCCGAAACTATAAATTTTAAGGGATCATAATAGGGGTCAAATTAAAACAAAATTTACTCTTTTTTTTTTGCTCATATACACCTCCAAACACCCGGGCAACGCTGGGCTGAAATGCTAGTATATATATATATATATATATATATATATATATATATATATATATATATATATATATATCAACAGATAAATTCGTGAACGTCTTTTTTAATGGCCTCTCATTCGTGGAATATACCACAGTGTTGCTTTTCTAGAAAGTATAGCATTCTTATTTTAACGCTACGTCACGTCAAAAAATTATTTGTTTCATTATTATCAAACCTTTTATAATCTTTATCGTGATCAATGCATTTTAAAAACGTTTCTCATCAAGCTGAATGTAATATTGGAGTACTGGATCTTTTGTAAAAGAAAAGTGTTCGCTATAGAAGTAAACGATCACACATAACTCATAAATCTCTAGCCAAACTATACAACTATTAGGCAAAATTCGACATAACATAGACACATTCGCGAACGATACTAATTCCAGCCATTCTCCTGCAATTCGATGCCTTATACGTAGAACGCTCTGTACTTGACTTCAAAATACGCATCTGTTTCTGATATCAGGTTTTAATTTGAGCAAAACCTCGTTTCCTAAAGCTTTATTTCCAGCTCAGAAAACTAATATCTTGTCGTATCCCCTCTTTATTCTCTATTATTTCTGTCAGTTTTTATTGTCTCAGTGATAGATAAACAGTTTTACTGCTTGTTTTTTTTCATTCCATTTTGTTAATAATTTTCTAATTTAGTGGCTTTTTCCTTTTCTTTTTCTCAATTATATTTGGCTACTAATAATCCTGAAGAGAGTGAGACAGGAAGTCAGAGAATCAAGACTAACAGAAACATTGAAAAAGAAAGCAGAGCATGTGTCACAATATACAGTGAGAAATGGATGATAGAAAATGGCAAAGAATACAGCCATTGAAACGTTATTTACTATTATTGCCGTTAGGAGATATAAGAGAAATCCTTAGATGGTCACTTGTGCAATAAGACGTTTGTTTAGATAACATTAAAATTTCGGCACGTCCGTACAATTATAGAAAAACGAAGTAGGGTGGAATTCTGAAATTAATCGACTCAATCTGGGAGGTTATTAACATAAAACGTTGTCCGGAATATGAGTAGTTCTATATTAAAGGGATTGGATTTTGTTAGTATCGAGTTTTTCGGTCATTAGACAGACGCAGTGCTAGTACACTAACTAAATTTAACTACGTTCCGTAGAAATTACACATAAAACAAGCGCAGAATGTAAAATAAGGCGATGGGCCCGGGATTGAGTTTAGCAGACTGTATGTGACCTATTAGGTTAAGGAGTTTTTTCATACTCTGTTCAAGAAATTTTAGTGATTTAAGCATCAACTCTGATGTGGAAATTTTACTCCATAACAGGAGGATTTATCACACTACATGTTCACAATACCACTTTGATGTAGGGGATACTATAAGAGACATAAGTTACAGGGATACTATATAGGGAGTGGAAAAGCAAAATGCCTGTTCACAATACATTTGAACTTCTGCATGTCAGTAATGTTAGGGAAACAATAACGTGGAAGGGAATTCCAAAGTCTAAAAGATACATCAGCCTAAATGTGACAACAATACGCCATACATGGGTGAATAGTGGCACCATAGAGGTACAGGATACTTTCAGGCGTAAATAACTTTCTAGCCCACCTCCTTCACAGTAGCCTTGGCAATGCTCTCGATGTATCTGCTCTAACTCATGTTCTCTGTGAATGTTAAGCCGAGGCGTTTGAATGAAGTACATTCAGGTAATATATCGTTAGCCATAGCTATTGATGGTTGAGAAGGTTTCTTGAAATTATTAAAGACAACAAGCTTAGTTTTTGGCAGCATTGAACTTTACCGTCACTTTTTGACCCATTCTACTACATGTGTATGTGTTTATTTGTTTTCACTTCGTGCCTGTCGAGATACCACTCATAGAGAGTGGGATCGTCAACAGATATACCCATATCAAAGTTCATTTTAACACAGAGGTCATTTATGAATATCAGCAATAATAAATGTCCAAAGATCGACCCTTCAGGTACACCCGTATTTATATCATATTGCTTAGACGCACAACCATTAAGGACAACCTGGATGATTCTCTTATTTAAGAAGAATTTAATTTTTTTGAATATTCATCCTGTAATCCTACAATAACATCTATATTGATAGTTGGACAAAAGCTTAGCAACTGTAAGGTGGTTGACTGGTGCTTTATTAATTATGTACTCAAGGATTTTGGTGAAAAGAGAGAGGAGGCTTATGGGGCGATAATTCAATGGGTCAGTTCTTTCGCCAGAATTATTGTAAACTGGTATCAAAGAAGCAGTTTTCTAGCAGTCAAGAAAGCATAATTCGTTAAGGCATGTGCTGAAAAGTTTGGGAAGAACTGGAGCAACCTCAGCGGAGGAGTTGTTAATAGTACAGCCAGGATGAGATCAGGTCAACATGCTCTTGAGGTGTTTAGGTGTTTTATGATATCATGTACTTGAGCAGGGGTGATTTTCAGATCATCTAGTGTGATTTCTGTCTGCAAAAGAAAATCAGAGGAGCGCTTTGCTGGGCCCAAAATAGTAAGAGGCAAACTGACGGGCAAGCATGTTAGCTTTTTCGGTTTTCGTGCAAACAACTTTATGATTATTAGATAGTGGGGGAAATTGTTGATTGCCCATTATGTACTACACTATTGTAAATTATCCAGAAATCACAAGTTCCTAATTTCTGTGCTTCAATGCGTTTTTTGGTGGTTTCTGTATATTCTTTCTAAGCCGTCGCTGGATCTTTCTTACAATTACTTCTAGTTTCTATAATTTTTTGTCTGTTTGTACTCGACTTATGTCGGATAATTTTGCGGTATGCATGTTATCTCTGAGTAATGGCAGATGCGCAGGTAGAAGTAAACAATTGGGCAGAGTGGGGTTTGCGATAGAACTTTTGTGTGGAAACATGTGCTTCAATTGCTGCTTTGAAACATGTAGTTGTCTCATCTGCGCACTGTTCCGTAAGAAGAGCAAAGTTATTTCCTCATGGGGGCATCTCTGATATGATAACTAATGGCTTCCTACTCAGCCTTATTGTAGTAACTTGTCGTTTTTAGCAATACCGCTTCCACCTGGAGATGATAGTTTCAAGTGATATTTATCACTATTCAAAGTAGACATATAGGATACTGTTTTATGTAAGACACTCTGCAGAACAAGATAACCATATGTTTTTCTATTTCTTTTTACGTGCTATATTTTTCTATCTTTTTTTTTATTTGTTATCATCAAAATAAAATCATTTCACTCGTCTGATCAATGAATACTTTTCTTTTGAATTTTGCCATCAAACGTGACGCCATTTTTAATCATGGTCATTTATTACTAATCAATTTTCCATGAAATAAATGAATTCGGGTCGAAACATATTGTGAAAATATCAATTTAACTACCAGTCAAGTATCGATTACCAATCGAAAATAAATAAACATTGTCAGTTTTAAAATCAATTATCAAGATTGATATGTTTTTAATAAAAAGGAAATTATCTGCTCATAAAAGTTTATCAATTTCAAAATCCAAAGAAATTGTAAATATTCATTTTATGTAGATTCTTTGATCTTCATAAAATTGTGATAACAGACTTGATCAATATCGACACACGTTATAGAAAACATACCGTATTATATTTCTAATTACTTCTGAATTAAAATAAAATTGCTATTAAGGTATTGGGAAATTATTACATCGTATAGGTTGCAAAACTACGTTGAGAATCGCCAAAAAAAGCGCAACTACCATTACGGTTGCATTATGTTATAGTAGTGACTATTAAAATTTCTCATAGTTTGAATATTTTTTTTACACAAACCTTAAGCCTCTTTGTCCAGAGAATGGTTTTTATTTTATTTTTTAATTACTATGTATAATGTAAACAAATGAACAAAACTTCTTGAAAAATCGTATCGATATTTCACCGTTGAGTGTGTAAAATCATTTAGTTTAATTCGTGGTAGAATAAAAGTTGCTTATCTTTCGAGCTCTACGATCGCTTGATGATCGGAGCAATGAGTCATAGTTTTATCTAATCGATAACAAAAGCGTTGATTACACGTCAGCGTCCTTTGTTCTGCGATTATTGAAGTAAAACCATGTGTAAATTAAGTGCATAAGTATTATAAATCTATGCACGCGTTTCGAAAAACGCCATAATTGAAATTCCACCGATTTTCTAATTGACCAGGAAATAAATGACTGACATGGCTCTTGTAAGCTGCGACGTTGTTTGGCTGTGGAATTTATTATATATAATCTCTCACATTCTGAATATGTATGCATATATATATATATATATATATATATATATATATATATATATATATATATATATATATATATATATACTAATACTGTGTCCCCTGGCCAGTGGTAATTATGATTTGCTGCACTGATGAAACCGTAAGCATTATATGTTAGGTATTAAACATATATATATATATATATATATATATATATATATATATATATATATATATATATATATATTTATATTTCTTTTTTACATATGTAATATATGCACCACCACATGATGGATGTTTTGAGTGTTTGTCTTCGTCGAGAAAGTAGATTTTTGTCTCTCTGACATGTAAGAAGTTGGTTCTTTGGATAAGATATCTAAATTAGTACTAGTTGTGATTTGAAAACCGAATTTACTGTCTTTCTCTCTGTCTTCCTCTCATTTTTTTTATCGCAGCAACAAAAAAATGTAACAAAATAACATTTATTTTCTCTTTACGTATAACGTTGATTTCTATTCTCCAACTTCCCTGAGGATTAAATGAATAGTTAAAAATCAAATTCGCACTGTAATATGACAAGCATAAGACAAATGATCTCTCTGCCTTCTTCGCTACCTTTGAATCGTGGACGGTAGTATGGCGAATGTGTTCCCATGCAGAGTATCTCTCTCCAAAAACGGAAACAGCTTCAAGCTGTGGGTGACGACCCGTAATGTTTATAATACGGAATATTGGATGCTGAGTCATTCTTTCCATTTTTCCCTTACTTAGGCACAACAAAAGATCAGAAAATCTCTGATCAAGTGAATGGTCACGCCATGCACTAGTATCTAGTTCATCGCCAACCGCATTGTTCTGTCTAATTTTTCAAAAACTCGAAGCCTTTTTTTTCTTTCTATTTTCTCATCAGAGACCGATGGCTGCGGGTCAATCGTGTTGTGAACAAAAAATAATATTTTCATAGTGTAATGTTTTCAAAGAATAATATCGTCCAAAGGCGATGTTTTCAAAAATAATATATTCTGAATATTTTCTCTTATATTCTAGAAATATTAAATTATGTTACTTATGAAATTCTATTTTAAACTTTCATTCAACATTAAATAACCATGAATATTTGAGATGCAATAAAATTAACCGATTCAAATCAGACATGTTCGTCTCGTCTAATTGTAGACGTCTTGTTCGTACTATTATAATATAGCATACTCATAGAATTTCCGTTGTTTCATCATAATTTTACATTTACGTAGAAAATGATGTTTTTTAAAATTATTTTCGAATACTCACATAAAATTATGCCAAATAAGTACTTCCTCATTAACATACTGGACTAGTTATGTCGCAGCCGAAGTTTCCATGTATTTCTCTCTCTCTCACTCTCTCTCTCTCTCTTTCTCTCTCTCTCTCTCCTGCCGCTGCAAAAATGTAACAAACTAGTATAGATTATATTTAGTTTAATTAAATTTCATGTATAAGTGACAGAAAAACTTCATAAAACAAAACTTAGATTTTACCGAAAATAATATACAGTGAGACATTGATTAGTAGATATTTCCCCAAACTAAAGTTTTCTGGGTTTATTTCAAAGTTTTTCTTGAGGGAGAGGCATAACATGCGCAAAACATTCTATATTAAAATTTAAATATTTCAGATTTTCATTGAACCTGATTTATAATTACTACATAGCAATAAAACAAGATTCCCTAAATTTATTTTTTCTTATTAATAACCATTCAATCAATAATTATCAAAATTGGCATCAGTATTCAAGACAAAATTTTAGAATTCTAGATAGATTTTAATCTTCGCAAGGAAAATTAAAAGGGATACGGTAATATTATTTTGTCCGGGTAATTTATATTATCCGGCCAAGGAAGTGTATTCTTCTACCCCACATATATATCTATATATATATAAATGTAAAGTTGGTTCGTTCTAAAGAAATAAAACCATGTTTATGCGTTACCAATTTATTTGAAATTTTCAGACAACCCATTTTTAGAGTCGAGATATGTTTTTTTATGTTATTAAAATAAATTTACCTAATTAAAATATTAAATAAAATAAATATATTTATTTATCGTTTCTGCGAATCTGTTCTGTTGATAAAACTGAACTTCCGGTTCGATTCATTTCACAGCCACGAATTGACGAAAGATTTAGTTTTCTGTTAACTCGATAAGTAAAAGAACAAAAAACAAAAAAAAAACATATTTAATTTGTTTATCTTCCAAATTTTTTAATTTACACATCTTTTCTTTATTATATAAGGCCCAAAAAAAAGTTTGTTGCTTGCTTTTGAGTTTTTTTTTCTATATAAGATTACTCATGCAGAGAGTGATCCGTGCTGAAATAATGTTATTATTAAAAAAGTCATTCTTAACATGGGGAGGTAAGGATGTTTTGTACCTATTCTGTACTTTAACCTTACAATTGAATAAATAAAAAAACACATATCGTAAAACGTGATTTAAACGGGGAAATATGATTTAAAAAATAGCGCGGATCGCTCTCTGCATTAGCACCATTTTTATTTATTGTTGTTGTTTCACGAATTTTCGGCCAACTATTCCTCTGGCCTTCATGAAAAGAAGTCCTTTTATAAATGTTCAGTAACTTTTTCCTTTTATTATTCTTAAAGAGTAAAACTTTTCTTATTCATGAAAGGAGTTAAGCCTACGTAAATAAATAAATGTTTGTACACGTGACAAATTATCAATAAATGGTTTAGTTACTTTTTTAAAAAATGTTTGTAAAAGTGCGAAAGGCGACGTTGTTGTACAAACATTACTCCCATGCTTAATTTCTATACTTATAGGTTTTTGGATTTTTTTTTCACTGGATTATTATTGATTGGACACTAATTAAACAGATTATTAAAAAAAATGTAAAAAAGAAATCATTATTTCGACATTTGAAAGTGGTGCTGACTTTTTAGTTACAACGTTCTGATAAATCAGTCACCCATTTTGTAAGCAATAAAAACGCGGTATATCAAAACCATAGAAAGTAAAAATAATGAGTCTCTACCGCATTTCTAACTCAGAAATATATTTGTTTCTCAAAGAAAAAAAAATAGAGAGAACAGGACTTTTTTATTGTTTTCATGAAAATAAAGTTTCGAGATTTTTAATTATTTTTTTTTACTTATTTAGTCAGTTTGTGGTTTTTTTTAATTGTTTTTGTGAAAGGTGAGTTTTTTTTCAAAACTTTTGTTTTGTTTCTTTTTAATTTTTTAAAAGTATTATAAATTTCACTAACATGCTGGAGAAATGTTTAATAATTTGGTATTTTTTTAGATTAGGTCCACCTCCACAATTTTCCTTTCAATGACGACATTTATAGGTTTCCGAGTATGCTGAACACGCTAATTGCATTGAAATTTTGCGGAAATAAATAGTTGTATTATGCATTGTATTCTTCGGCGGCCATCTTTTTACGTGCACACGCGCCATAAACAAATACACATACGTAAAAAAGATGGCCGCCAAAGATTACAATGCATAATACAACTTTTTATATCTTGATAACTACTTATTTCTGCAAAATTTCGATGCGATTTTCGTATTCAGCATAGTCGAAAACCATTTCAAGTCGTCATTTAAAAGAAAATTGAGGAGGTGGACCTAATCTAAAAATTTACCAATAATTTTTAATCCCATACGCCTCCCGATACATTGCTTCGTCAACATGCGACCATTTTATATCTCCCGAAGACACTTCCGTATTTAGAAATATAAATAAATAAATAAATAAATAAAAAGTGACCGATTTACCAGAACGTGGTAACTAAAAAGTGAGTATCCCTTTCAAATGTTGAAATGATTTTTTTTTTCAATTTTTTTTCATAATCTGGTTAGTGTTCAATCAATAATAATCCAGTGAAAAAATTTCAAAAAACCTATCAGTATAGAAACTCAGGTAAGGATATTTTGTACCTATTCTGTACTTTAACCTTACAATTGAATAAATAAAAAAATAAAAAAAACATATCGTAAAACGTTATTTAAACGTGGAAATATGATTTAAAAAATAGCGCGGCTCTCTGCATTAGAACCATTTTTATTTATTGTTGTTGTTTCACGAATTTTCGGCCAACTATTCCTCTGGCCTTCATGAAAAGAAGTCTTTTTATAAATGTTCTGTAACTTTTTCCTTTTATTATTCTTAAAGAGTAAAACTTTTCTTATTCATGAAAGGAGTTAAGCCTACGTAAATAAATAAATGTTTGTACACGTGACAAATTATCAATAAATGGTTTAGTTACTTTTTTAAAAAATGTTTGTAAAAGTGCGAAAGGCGACGTTGTTGTACAAACATTACTCCCATGCTTAATTTCTATACTTATAGGTTTTTGGATTTTTTTTTCACTGGATTATTATTGATTGGACACTAATTAAACAGATTATTAAAAAAAATGTAAAAAAGAAATCATTATTTCGACATTTGAAAGTGATGCTCACTTTTTAGTTACAACGTTCTGATAAATCAGTCACCCATTTTGTAAGCAATAAAAACGCGGTATATCAAAACCATAGAAAGTAAAAATAATGAGTCTCTACCGCATTTGTAAGTCAGAAATATATTTGTTTTTCAAAGAAAAAAAAATAGAGAGAACAGGACTTTTTTTATTGTTTTCATGAAAATAAAGTTTCAAGATTTTTAATTATTTTTTTTTTTGCTTATTTAGTCAGTTTGTGGTTCGTTTTTTTAAATTGTTTTTGTGAAAGGTGAGTTTTTTTTCAAAACTTTTGTTTTGTTTCTTTTTAATTTTTTTTAAAGTATTATAAATTTCACTAACATGCTGGAGAAATGTTTAATAATTTGGTATTTTTTTAGATTAGGTCCACCTCCACAATTTTCCTTTCAATGACGACATTTATAGGTTTCCGAGTATGCTGAACACGCTAATTGCATTGAAATTTTGCGGAAATAAATAGTTGTATTATGCATTGTATTCTTCGGCGGCCATCTTTCTACGTGCACACGCGCCATAAACAAATACACATACGTAAAAAAGATGGCCGTCAAAGATTACAATGCATAATACAACTTTTTATATCTTGATAACTACTTATTTCTGCAAAATTTCGATGCGATTTTCGTATTCAGCATAGTCGAAAACCATTTCAAGTCGTCATTTAAAAGAAAATTGAGGAGGTGGACCTAATCTAAAAATTTACCAATAATTTTTAATCCCGTACGCCTCCCGATACATTGCTTCGTCAACATGCGACCATTTTATATCTCCCGAAGACACTTCCGTATTTAGAAAGATAAATAAATAAATAAAAAGTGACCGATTTACCAGAACGTGGTAACTAAAAAGTGAGTATCCCTTTCAAATGTTGAAATGATTTTTTTTTTCAATTTTTTTTCATAATCTGGTTAGTGTTCAATCAATAATAATCCAGTGAAAAAATTTCAAAAAACCTATCAGTATAGAAACTCCACCACGTAAGTAAATAAATAAAAAATGTTACGTGCGCATGAGTTAGCCTTGACTAGGGGGGTACTAAGGGAACGACCATTAAATAATTCTGCGGGTCGCCATGGAACTCAACGCCCAAGGAGTATCAAAATAGTAATTTTTTTTTGAAAAGTGGGTGATCACTTTTCCATCTAAATTTAACTTAAAATGAGCACCCACTTTCTGGCCACCTGAGGAAGGGGAATTTATTTTCGTGTTTATTGGCTTAAAGGTTTTTTTGACAAGGCAGTTTGGTACGCGAATGCATATTTAGCAGTTTTCGTTTATGCTCACGCATAGCATAAACAAAGGCTACGTCTGTGAAATGGAAAATAGTCCCAGAGTTCAGGGGTTAATACCATGCAAAAGAAATCAAACAAAAAGACTTTTTAGCCAAGAAACACACAGAAAGAAAAAAAAATAGCATCAATTTTTTTTCTATCGAATTCATTTGCTGTTTTTATTGAAAACTATTTTCCCCCGGATTTTTTATATAATTTTCCATTAAGGGCTGTGCGTCTCACGTTCGTAAATAACAAAAGTTTTTTTTGTAGATTTTGGTGTGCTAAAAACGAATCTGCAAACCGTTTCCGTCACAAAAACATAGTTTTTATGATATGAAGAAATTACGTTTTCGAAAAAGTGGCGATCACTTTTTCATGTAAATTTAACTTAAAATGAGCACCCACTTTCTAGCCACCTGAGAGAGGGGGGATTTTTTCCCATGTTTATTGGCTAAACAGCTTTCGTTTATACTTACGCATAGCGTAAACGAAGGCTACGGCTGTTAAATGGAAAATAGTCCCAGAGTTCAGGGGTTATTACCATGCAAAAGAAATCAAACAAAAAACTTTTTAGCCAAGAAACAGAAAAATGCCCCTCTCTCAGGTGGCCAGAAAGTGGGTGCTCATTCTAAGTTAAATTTACATTGAAAAGTGATCACCCACTTTTCGAAAAAGTAATTTCATGAATGTCATGAAAACTTTTTTTTGCTACGTAAACGGTTTGCAGATTCGTGTTTAGCACACCGAAATCTACAATAAAATATTTCGTTATATATGAACATGAAACGGGCCTTAAAGTAAAATAATACCGGATTTTTTGGAGCAGATTTGCCGTTTAGTTGTACAAATATCCTCACACCAGGTAATCACTAAAAGGGATTTTTAAAAGTCGTCACCTGTATCGAGCAAAAGTTTAAAACCACCGATTATATGCCAGCCTACATCATGGTAACATATATTGAGTGAGTTCCTAACAGTATTTTTAGTTTAAACTCATTTTCCCAAAATTTCCCCAAACTTAACATGTTCGATACAGTCTGCCGCCATTTGTATTTTTCAGATATACCGATAAACATTGAATGTTTTTGAACCGATTATACATTACATAAAAACACTAAAATCTTATCCAGTTAGGTAGAACACTTACTTTTCTTGCCTTTGATAACATTTATTTGTTATATATTTATTTTTTGACAACTTCTTTGTATCTGTGTTTAGTAATATAAACCCTTTTCATTTAATGTAACGTTTAGTCGGCTCGACAAACAGTGTTTATTGGTGTATTTGAAAGCTACAAATGGTGGTGGACACTGTTGATTACTTTAAGTTAGAGAAAGTGAGTTAAAACTAAAAAACTATACAAAATACTGTCAGAAACCTATCCATTATGCCAGCCTATGTCATGGTAACATATGTTCGGTGAGTTTCAGACACTGTTTTGTATAGTTTTTAGTTTTCAACTTACTTTCCCAAACTTAACGTATTCAACAGAATTCGTGACCATTTCTGTTTTTTGAGCCAATTAAACATTTTACATTACATAAAAACACTAAACAATTATCCAATTAGGTAGAAACGTAAATTACCTTACCTTTGCTTTCATTTATTTGTTTTTGGACGACTTTTTCGAATCTGTGTATAGTAACCCCCCTCCCCCCACCATCAACCAATATTAATTACTAAATCACATTTTTTAAAACAACAAAAAAAAAAAGCATTTAGCGTTTCAACATTTTTGCTACGTTCGGCTTCATCCACTGATTGTTGGTCAAGTCCAAAACATGAATGATTGACAGAAACTCTCGAGGATCCAGATCAAATTCTGCAAGAGTACCATTTTTTTCAGTTTCGCCTTCTTTTTTCACTTTTTGCAGTGAATTGCTGTACTAATATAAGAAACATACATTTTCTCTTTTATTAAATTTTTCCATTACACAAAATTGAGCCACTGCAACGCGTGGCAGGGTACAGCTAGTATATATATATATATATATATATATATTATTATTATTATTATTATTATTATTATTATTATTATTATTATCTCTATATTAATATGATAGCGTGTGTGTTCTTTTGTGTGTCACGCTTAGATCCGGGTTAAAAAACAAAGAAACGAATTGGTGTCGCTGTTGAGGAAGAGTTAATAAAAATTATTTGTTCTTCTTGGCCTTTTGACCAAGATCAAAATGTAGTATCTGTTCTTCAGATGCTACATTTCAATTTCTTCTCTGAGTGGAGGAGAAATCCTTTACGACTAAGACAATTTTTGTTCGTTTTCTCCACGTTAAAAAGCGACCCTGGTGTCTTAATCTGTCCTTTGGGGAGGCATTGTAAATAAGTACTATATTTAATGTAACAAAGTTTTAATATGACAAAAGTAACTGGGCAAAATAATTTCTGATTTAATTATAAAATGCCCTGGAAATGTCCCTTCTGATTAATTATAATATGCACTGAAAAATGCCCCTTCTGATTTTTTTGTTTACTTGCCTCCACATAAGGGTAAAATTGGACATGAGGTCGGTTAAAAAATTGGGGGAAAAACCAACTCCCCAAAAGGGTCACTCTGGTCAGTAATAAAAATAAAAAATTTTCTTCCATTAACCAAGACCAAAAAAGGGGGATTTAAGTCCCTAGAATGCTGAGACTGATACTACACTCATAAATTCATTTTGAAGCAATGGTTGCCTATTCTTTAACCGTGTTAATGTTTATATGTATTAATTTCGAAAAGTTGATGAAACAGTTTATGATTTAAACTTTACTTTATTTCAAGTATATTTTAAACAGTGGAGTGAGGGATATGAATTCAGTCCCGAAAATAACTTTACCCGTTCACGATTTAAACATTATTTTATTCCGTGTATAAATTAAACAGTAGTGTGGGGAATATGAAACCAGTCCCGGAAATGGTTGAAACCGTTTACGTATTAAACATTACTTTGTTTAATGTATATTTATAACGGCGAAGTGGGGGATATGAAGTCAGTCCGGGAAAGGGCTGAAACAGTTTACTATTTAGACATTACATTATTTCATGTATATTTTTAGCAGTGAGTTGGGGATATAAAGTCAGTCCCAGCAATGGCTAATTAAAACATTACTTTATTTCATGTATATTTTTACTCGTGTGCAAGAGACTCTATAAGTCATTCCGTCAATCCGTCGGTCGGTCGGTCTGTTGGTCGGTCTGTTGGTCGGTCTGTTGGTCAGTCTGTCCGTAACACTTTTGTGCTTGATCTTTTTGGTTAAGATCAAAGGTCTGTTGTTAATACATGCTGTTCTTCGCTTTTTAAGCATTTCTTGACCTATTAAAGTGTAGTATCATCTGTGGCACCCCGTGGTTACTGCCGCCTTTCCCGACCTCATTCTCGACCCTTCTATCCAGAGCCGTTGCAGGCCACAGGGAGAATCTGCCTACATGAAAGAGTGCCGAACCGTGCTAAAACGACTACCAAGGTCAAGCGACTTTATGACTGCTATCCATAGGGAACCCCACAGGGATCTAGTGAAGTGGGCCGCCGACGACCCGCTATGCGCATGTTTGGGTTGGCAGCAGAGTGAGATCCGCTCCGCATGGAGCTGGGCGCCAGGTTCGAGTCATCTGAACAATTCATAGTTCTGTCTGACCCGGCGATTGGCCTGAAATGCACTTCCACTCAACAACATATAATGCAGTTCTGGGTTTTTGGAGTCGCCTGATTGTCCCCGTTGTGGGACAATGGCTGTAGAAACGACTGATCATGCTCTCTTTGATTGCCGCAAACTCCGCCGGTATTGGTTGTATATCAGCAAGGTGACAGCTTGCATTGATCCTGAGCATCCTCGCCCAATTACCGTATCCAATGCAATGGACTACGTGAGGCCGCCGTTGGACCGGGAAAGACAAGTGGTCTACGTTACGATCCTGGCCGTGATTGGGACGTCGCGTCTGCAAGGTTGCCGGGGGGTGTTGTCTTTTTCTGATCAGGGTCTAATCACTTTCTTTAAATGCCAACAACGGGTGAAGATCAGATGTGATAGAAAAAGGCTGCATCACGCGTCATTTGACAGAAGATGGATACATGTAGCAAGTCTGTGTGTACGAAGAGGAGCCAAATTATAATATGTGTTCCCCGCCTAAGTGTGGAACACACAGTTCCGTAAAGTAAAATTAAACAAGTAGCCTCTCAGCTAGCTGAGTGTGTATTCCATCCCTTCCCGATTAGGAAGCCTTCAAGATCCCCACCCCCTCCTACTTGCAATTTTTGTTTTCACCCCTTCCTCTAAATTTCACCCATCTTAGAGAGGAAGAAATACAAACTAACCCCGATTCCTTACCCGCAAAATTTTCTTTTCTCCATTCACCCCCATCTAGAGGGCATCCCTACTTAGAGACTGCCCCGCAGAAGCGAGGTTCCTTTTACAAACCTAGTGGAACGGGCAGTCTATCAACTAGACGGTGTTGGGAGGGTCCTACTAATCACCTTTTGTTTTTTCTTCCCCCGCCCTCGACACAAATGAATTATTTTACCATTTTTATTGTCATCTTTTTTGTTTTTACACGTCAATAAAAAAAGGTTTTAAAAATTGGGAGTTAAGTAGGACGTCATCCAGTACGAAAGGGTGACTGCGGTATTATGGTGAAAGAAGATACTAGCTGGAAGAAATTTTTGATTTTTTTTAGTTCTGGAAATGCACGGATGACAAACGACCCCCATGTGCCCCCCTTTTGAGTTGGCTATGTGCCTAAGTTTTTGTTCATTGTTGATTTTCACTGTACTTTTAAAATGAATAAAGGATTTAATATCTCAAAGTGTAATATCTGTTCCGGCAGATACTGCAAGCAAAGACCATATGTGGGGGCAACCCAACATATAAGACCTTGGTCAATGTAGGGGCAACCCTTCATACTAATTGTCAGTATCCAGCTCCCCTACTCCTCGGATAGTTGGTCTCCATTTCCCCTTCACCCCTTACATTAAAAATCGGCCTTGTGCTTACTTTGTTCGGTGGGAGGAGAAAATAAATACCCTGTTCTTTGCCTTTTGGCCAAGATCAAAGTGTAGTATCTGTTCTTACTGCATGCTATACTTATTGTAATATAAAGTCGGGGATCACTTTTCTGTATTATATTTATGGAAAATGATCACCCACTTTACAACCAGTCAGTCTCAAAGCCATTCAAGTAATTCTTCAGATCATTCAAGTTGTTTTTGATGGATTCCATTTATTTTTTAAGCACTCAATTCATCCTTAAGTTCATTAAAGGCATTCTAAGTCATTTACTTTTTATTTATTTAAGTCATTTCAGCCCATTTTTCCGTCATTTTAGTTTATCTTTAAGAATTGATGAAATGTTAGTTAATTGACCGGTGTGTTTGTAATGATATAATCAGCCCATGAAATATATCAAAGTTATTATTTTAGTAAAGGGGAGATACAGTTTTAATAAAAGGGCTAGAATAATATGATTGTGCCTTTCTTCATGCTGAACAGAACGCCCACAGAATGCCCGGCAACAATATATTACATATGAAAAATACCGCTGTGGAATTCCACACGTACCGCTAGTTATTATTATTATTATTATTATTATTATTATTATTATTATTATTATTATTATTATTATTATTATTAAAATATTAAGCTTTAACAAAGAAAACCCCATCAAATTAAAAAAAAAACTAAACACTATTAAGAGGAGCAAGCAAACATATGAAATAAAAGATGAGGGATGAAAGCAATATATAACTATTATATCATCAGAATAATAAGAAAAAGGTAGAAGAGGAAAATTAAGAAAAAAGAAACCTTTTTAGGGCATTGTATTTAGAAGCTAAATGCTTCTAATCAGAAGAGGAGAAATGCCAGAATACCTTTAGTCTTTGTATTTTTTAACATTAATGCTAATATGCAGCGCATGTTTAGGTAATAACGGAAACGCAATAAACCGCGCTTATTAGGTCTCTGCGTCAAATGTCCTCACACCTTGTCTGGGGCGTCTTTCGTAATAAAACATGCTGTCACACACAAAAAATTTGCAGAGACTAGTTGAATCAACTACCAGTATAAGATTGACTGATAATTACGTAGATAGGTTGGTGGCTCGTTCAGTTATTACGCATTTACAACAATAAAAACTATTAAAATCCAACATTACTCAATACCTTAATGATTGGATCTTTTAGTAATGTTTTGTGTCAGTAAATTAAATAGGATAAATTGAGGTTAATGCGGCACAATAGATGACGACACAGACTGACGACCCTGTTGTGTAAAGTTTTAAGTAATTTCTTTGCGTTAATATCTCAGTCTTTAAGAACTGTGTCGCTGCTTGTACTTCAATACATTCAGTTGTGTAACTATTATTAATTGACGGACGGATGCCTCATCAGTGGTAGAAGGGCGGGGCGACCAGGTCTGGGAACTGTTTCCTCATACTTCCGGCCATGTTTAAATTCACGATGCCAGCGTTTTACAAGGTCATATGATGGGCATTATCACCATAAGTTTCTTTCATTTCATCAAAAGTCTCCTGTGGTGTGCGTCCTTTCAAATACAAAAACCGTATCACTGCTCGACATTCAACAGGCTCCATTTCACACCTGTCTCAGTTTAAAAACCTGTAAAACAGAAACCACAATTAGTTCAGAGCTGCAATTTGCCACATAACCCGTAGAGATATAAATCATTGCATATTCAAAATGTCAGCTAGAAATTTCAGCGGGAAGTGGGTTAGATGCATTACTTATTGCACGCCCCTCGCAGTTACAAAATATTTATATTTATAAAAATGAATTAAATACATGAGCTATTTACAGGCTCTCATAAATAGAAATACTTATCTTTAACGTGACGTAAACCGATAAAAGAATTAAGTCGCAAATGATGTGTAATGTGTATTTGTCTACAAATATCCAACTTATCGCATGCATCCATCGGCTAATCTGAAAATCTTGTGAACAAACTTGAGTAGTTTCTAACGATGGCTATTACTAATGTAAGTCTATGATAATTATAGTTACTAATAAAATGCCGAGATCACAAGGTAAAGTGATTATAACAGTGAATTAAGCGAATGCAGAAACGTTAGTAACAAATTATATTGTAAATATATTTTACATGTACAATAACTTTGAAATACTTCAAAGTAACAGATATTCAATTATAGAACGCAGTACCGTGGGACTGCATCCCGCATAAATAAACAGCCGTTTCATGTATTATGTAAATAAGCTTTTTGTTGAGTGACTGTCTAAAAAAATTAGGTTCTACCAAAGTTCCACCATTCCTGATCAGCTTGTCTCAACATCTACCTAATACTAATATTCATCATGGAGTAATCTCCTTTCCTGCTAAAGGGTGATCCCTAAGTAAAAAAAATAATCTAATTTACACGAATCCTTATGATACCATTAAATAAAACAAAATATATAGCCCACACTACCTAAACTTTTTCTAGCGGCTATGTTCAAAACGTTATAATTAATTAATTAATTAATTAATGCAGACGTTAATACTTTAATAAAACTTATATAAACGTGCCCACAAAACGATATATATGTACCTCTACAAATCTACCTATCTGTTTATATATATATATATATATATATATATATATATATATATATGGGGGTGTATGTGTGCATGTGTATATTTATTTATGGTGATATATATACACATGTGTGTATATTGATATATGGACATACACACACGTTATCAATAACGTGCGTGTGTAAGTGTATATCTATATATGTATATACACACATATACACACATATATATAATGATAGATAGGTACATATACATAAATCTTTTGTAGTTTATAGTTCACACACACACACACATATATATATATATATATTTATATATATGAACATATACATAGATCTCTCTCTCTCTCTCTCTCTCTCTCTCTCTCTAATATATATATATATATATATATATATATATATATATATTCGTATCTGTGGTTTTCGTTTGTTATATGTGTACTTGATGTAAGATAAGTAATCTGAATATATGCCGATATTAGAATTAATCTGCTTGAAGCTGGAATTACGTCATTATCAGTGGCAGAATACCCGGTTCTCTGCTCATTACCATGGCAACTCTACCATCACAATGTCTACTCATTTACTCTCTCTCTCTCTCTCTCTCTCTCTCTCTCTCTCTCTCTCTCTCTCTCTCTATCGTGATAGCACACAAAACAACACATCAGTAGACTTTCAAATGTGTCGCCAGCGGGTCTTCGTCTCTGTCTTCTGAATTGATAAGGATGGCATATTTACTGGGTGGGAACACGTCAAGCTCAAGAGCGATTAACGCTTCCTGCATCGACGGAGATGCGAGATCAGTTTTACAAGTAACAAGATACATTGAAGCGATTAATATCTGCAGTATGTATTTAGTAATTATATCTAGTCTCATTCAGCTGCTGAAGTTGCAGACATACACACAACTGTTTATGCGCATATATCGAATTATATAAAATAAGGGTTACTATGGGATTCTATATTTTCATAGACAGCAGTCAGCCCTTAAGCAATTAGCCGATTATCATGAAATTGGAAACATAGTGTATGTGTAATTGACCCTTACACGAACTCTACTTAGTTTTATCTATTTTTTATGCTAATAACTTAAATATGGCCGTCGGGTCAAGATCAAAGTGTAGTATGTGTTCTTCAGATGCTGCACTTCAATTTCTTGTTCTCTGTCAGTGGAGGAGAAATCCTTCATGACTGAGACAATTTTTATTTTTGTTCCTTTTCTCCACATTAAAAAAACGACCTTGGTGTCTAGCTCTGTCCCGTGGGGAGACATTGTAAATAGGAACTTAAATATGACTATAAATATTTCGGAAAATTCATATTCGCCGGTTTAAAAAAAAATTATTATATTTATCAGTCATAGATTAATAAATATTTTCCGACTTGGAAAAGATGAAGGAGTTTTAGGGAGCATAAGATTGAAACATTTTCCTATTTACAAATGGGAACATACAAGATTTGCAGTTAATTGGGTTCATTTTCATTAGACACCAATTAAGCAAGATTCTCTGAATTGTAATTTATTCTTCAAACACATTTCTACTAACTTTACATTCTAGACATTTTCAATAATCATGTAATTTAGTTTTCATTATAAAAGTATTAAATTCTAAACATTAAGTCCACTATAATTATAAATTTAGATAAATCTCCGTAAGGGAATATAAAACCAGATTAAATGATTTCTGTTTAGGAAAATGATTTTAACCATGATGGAGCAGGTGTATATATATATATATATATATATATATATATATATATATATATATATATATATATAGGGTGACCCCCCCCAAAGAGGCTATCTAGAACACGCTGTAGAAGGGAGAAAAAAAAGAAAAAAAGGCCAAAGACCCTAGTGTTGTGATGTGATGTTTTGAATATAATAAACTATTTATGACCAAAGTTTCATTTCATTCGGACAAAACAATAAGAAGAGGGGCCTAATTAGAGTTGGGGCCCGTGTTTATTGGTCACCCTGTACATATAGTAATTTATAATATATATATATATATATATATATATATATATATATATATATATATATATACATATATATGGCAATTAAAGTACATAGATTATTCTGCGTTTAATTCTCGTGAGAATTCATCAGGCTTATGTGATTATCTCGCGTTTTTATATACGTATATTCTATTTAATTTTTAGTTAGCCAATCACCTTTCTAGTTTCCACCGCGCCCCTCCTAATCAGCCAATGGGGAGGCACTTACAAGACAAAGGTCGAGTTGACCCTAGGTACACCTCCTCCTTTGTCTGGTCTTTTTTTCGCGGGAAACGTAGATATCTAATGAGCTGACCTATTTTCAACCTAGCTGTAGTTAAATGTGATTTTTTTATGTATATATTTGAATATTTTATATATATATATATATATATATATATATATAATGTACAGAATTATTTAGTATGTGTATGTTTATCTTATTTTATTTATTTTATTTCTATATTAGTAGAGCAACGAAACTTGTCACAGTTATTAGTCTTTCTCTACATATGAACCACCCAGAGTTATGCATTTCTCCCATCGTTTGCTGCAGCTCTGGAGACCGTTTGTTTTTAGAACACCCCAGGTTGGTCCTCCAACCACGACGTGACTTCAGAAATCAAGTCTGCATCATCTGGGAAACGTTTTCATTTAAAAAACAACTTCATGGCTGGGAAAAGGTGAAAGTCGAGGGTGCAAGGTCAGGAGAGTAGGGAGGATGAGGAAGGATTTCATAACCACACGCCCGTGCTTCTGATCTGGCGACATACGAGTTGTGGACCGGAAAGTTGTCCTGCAGGAGGAGGCGACCTTTGCTGATCTTATCCCGCCTCTTGATTTTGATAGCTTCCCTTAATTTCCTCAAAAGTGAAGCATAATAGGCTCCTGTAATTGTGGTACACTTTGCAAGGAAATCTGTCATCACTACTTCATCCTGGTCCCAGAACACTATGAGCATGACCTTGCCAGCGGAGGGCTGCACCCTTGCCTTCTTTGGAAGTAGTGAGTCCAAGTGATTCCACTGCATTGACTGGGCTTTGGTATCTGGATCATAGTGATGGACTCAGGTTTCATCCTATGTAATCAGTCTTTTGAAACACTTTGACTCATCTTCTTGCACATCTCCAAACTCAACCTCGAGCACTCCACGTGTTCTCGCTTCTTGAATGGTGTGAGCAACCTGGCAATCCATCTGACATACACCTTTGTCATATGCAAATGGTCATGAATGATAGTTTCCAAATACCCTGTTCTAAACTTGACATCTTGGGCTATTTGGCGAATGGTAATGTGCCGATCTTCCAAAATAGCAGCCTCAACTTGACGGACGGACGCCTCATCAATGGCAGAAGGGGGCGGGAGACGAGGTCTGGGAGCTGTTTCCACAGACTTCAGGGCATGTTTAAATTCACGATGCCAGAGGTCATGATTGGGCATTATCATATGATGGGGCATTATGACCATAAGTTTCTTTCATTTCATCAAAATGTCCTGTGGTGTGCGTCCTTTCAAATACAAAAACCGGATCACTGCTCGACATTCAACAGACTCCATTTCACACCTTACTCGGTTCAAACACCTGTAAAACAGAAACCACAATTAGTTCAGAGCTGTAATTTGCCACATATCTCGTAGAGATATGAATCATTGGACATGAAAAATTTCAGCAAGATCAGACACTAGGAAGTGGGTCAGAGGTATTACTTATTGCACGCCCCTCGTAGGTAGCAGCCACAAATCTCCTCGCAAAAAGGCTAATAATAACTAAATTCTATTTTATGCTAACGCGGCATTTCTATGTCTAATACATATAAGTCCGAACTAGATGTTGAGTATGATGAACTCAGTTGTATAATTCATGGCATTCTATGTGATTTTAACACTTTTTATTGTCTCAGTGTTTACGTATCAGTATATATGTATGTATAAGTATATATGTATGTATAAGTATATATGTATGTATCAGTATATAGGTATGTGTATTGGATCAAATCTATTATTATGAGTATACCTCCTTACAATACCCATCAGAATTTTAGATAAACATATCTGCATTAAATGTGGGGAATTAATTGGGCACCAGACAAAAAACACATCATAATGAAATGGTGAAAAACATAGAATCTAAATGATTAAAGTGAAAATAAAAATTAAAAATTAACATTCCAATTAAAAGAATAAAAATAGTGCTACTGTCTAAGAAATGTGTCTGACATTTATTCGGGACAGAAGGAATACTACACTGAAGCCAGAGAAAATTCATGCTATGTGCGTCTATATTATCCCACTGCATCCAACCGGATAATTTATTTATAGTAAATTAGTTTAATTACAAATATTTTATATGCTGAAGATTTAATGATCTTCGTCGCCCCAGAAAATGCACATTGTTCTTTGGACATGAAGGGGCTGACTGCTATTGAAGACTATGTATATAGAGCAATACGGAAATAGATGAACGATGAATTTATTCACTTTATGAGGTTTTGTATATTAGTACAATCAAGGAAGATACTGCTACGCCCTTAAACGGATTACTCAGTCGATAATGGACGCTAATACGTAACCAGCAGGCAGTAAGCATATCGTAATATTATGTCATTCAAGATACCATTCGTGTGTAAATATCTGATCTGTTACATTGTGTATAATGAAACTCTTTTACTTACTCTGTGAGTTGACCATCATTTAATCTCAATTAATTTATACTGAATATATTCCTCCAGGGATATATCAGATTTGGCAACGACCTATTCGAGAACAAACTAAAACGTAATCTATATTAGATTTGGCGAATAAGGATTCGAGAACAAAAGCTTGCTATCTATACGAATCTAATATGAAGGCTCGCCTAAACTTCAATGGATGCCGATCAGAACCCATCTCAGTTTACAATAGCGTGAAGCAGGGTGGTATACCAGCATCTAAACTTTTTTCTATTTATTTTGCAACTATGCTTTCTTGCCTTTAATGATTGTTTTCTGGGTGTTTATTTGGATTCAGAACCACAGGTAAGTCTTTGATCTTCGTCGATTTAACGCTTCTGCAAGGTGTTTCAGCACCTAGTTCGTGAATTTCCTTATGCAGATAACGCTGATCTTGAAGTCCATAGTGAGAGAGATATGCAGGGTGCCATGGATCTGTTTACAAGGGCGTGTGTATCTTTTGTGCTTACTATTAGTCTTAAGAAGACTAAGGCCATGTCCACACCTCCGTCCGGTAGTTAATATGTGGAGCCAAATATTTTTGTCAACAACCAGAGGCTTGCTGTGGTTGACAGATTCGTGTATTTAGGTAGCACACTTTCCAGAGGCAGAAACATGGAGGCTAAGGTCAACTTTAGGATACAGCGTGCCACTAAGGCTTTTGGTAGCTTAGAGAAGCGAGTATGGTCTGACAGAGGTATAACCCTTTGTACAAAGATCAGTGTCTATCAATCTTCCATTTTCCTCTGTTTTACGCTTCAGAAGCTTGTACAACTTATGGTAAACACATAAAGGTCATGGGGAGAGTAAACCAGAAATTTCGGAGACACATTCTGGGCATCTGATGGAACATATTTACATTTACTCTTTTATACCTGATATAGATTTCCTCATGCGAGCTGACGTACCATGTATTGAGAAGTTGATTATACGCAACCAGATGATGTAGGCTAGGCGTCTGACAAGGATGAATGACAAGAGATTGCCGAAACACCTATTTTATGGTGGAATTATACAAGGAAAGCGTCCACAATATAAACTAAATAAACGCTTTAAGGACAACATCAAGGATAATCTTAAAGCTCTCAGTATTGACTTGTCTAGCTGGAAAAGTGAACGTAAAAGGTGACGTTCCTTGGTTTACCATAACTGTGATATCTTTCAGAAGAAAAAATATGAGCATGCAAAAATGAAGTGTGATTTCCAGAAGAAAAAAAAACTGTCAGATATGTTAGGTCTGTATGAGGTTTTTGTGCTGAACCACGCCTGTAAGCTATGCAGTAAAATGAATTTATCTGGAGCCGGTCTAGCAAGCCACAAGCGATCACATAGAAATCAGTCTTATTTTTACGAGGAATACACTTTGGAGCACAGATGTTCTATCTGCTTTAGGTCTGCAAATCGAGTGGAGGCCTGAAGCGTGATATGACGGTCCACAGGAGAGCAGCACTGGTTGGCGTCGCTCAATCTCAGCTAAAGTGTAACCTCAGCAATAGACTGTGTAGAGCAGGACTAGTTTGAAGAGCCACCTTCGTTCCCACAAAAGATAGAAAATGCATATTGATCACATCTCCACAGGTACATATGTATGTGTGTATAAATGTATATAAAAAAATTATAAAACCTATTAAATGAAATAGCAAAAACAAAAAAATATTTTAAAAAGTGCATGGAAATGGATAAATAATCAAAGATAAAGCAAAGATGGTCTCCTTCTGTCAATAAGTAACGATGCCTATATTTATCATTATATGCATGCATTTAGGTATATATATATATATATATATATATATATATATGTGTGTGTGTGTGTGTGTGTATGTGTGTGTGTATGTATATATACTGGCAAGCAGCTCGGCATTACGCGGTCATACAATAGGCTTAAAAATGATATTTTAATTGTTGCAGAATGCGTTCTTATTATTATAGAAGAAATATTTTGCGGCGATTTTAAATTATACCTCTTCTTTCATAATAAATTTTAATATATAATAAAATAATAAAAAAAATAAATTCGTGAGGTTCAGCCAGTATTGAACAGGGGATCATTCGGTCTGTTGGACATGGGTAAAACTTTGCCCTTTGATGTGGGACCAAAACATGAAATGTTAAGAGGGTCAAAATATAGGTCGAAGTTTTTAAAATATTTACTTCAGCGGTCTCTACGAAATTAGACAAATTTTGGTCTAAACATTTGAAATCTTAATAAAAAGCTACATACTCAGACTTTAATAAATCTTTTTTAAAGAAAAAAAATGCTTTGCTTAAATTCTATTATCTCCCTTTGCAGGTATAGCAAAAATATTACTTCATTTACTCACATAAATTAATATACGGAAGTATAAATTTATGCGTAAACTTAAAGTATTTACTTCAACAGTGCTTAATACGTGGGTAGAGCCAGTTATTAATTTCTACAATATGTATGGCGATTAAGTTACACTGAATATTCCGCGTTTCATCCACTCTAGGATTCTGGAGGCTCATCAAGGCTACAATTCGCCTATGCATAGAAGACTGTCGCCATATCTAGGCTGGTACAGCTACCATTAGTGTCTCCCTCTTGTATAGAGTCCAAAAAGAATCTCAAATCTAATAGGTCCCACACTGTCAACTGGGCGCTAACCCCTTTCCCATCACCTAAACATTGCATCCCTGTGCCTGTTTTACAGGGGTTTTAGTGGAACGTGCTTTGATGAACTCATTGCATTCCTGTTCCCTCGACTCACATGTAACCCACAAAATCCGCTTAGAAACAAAATCACACCCCTTCATTGTCGAGGCCCCTAAATGCCAGAAAGTTTTCTACCTCAGTAGCTCCTTCACTAGCACGGCTAGACTTTGTAATTCCCTTCCTGCTGCCTACTGCCTGCTGCCTGCTGCCTGCTTCCTAAACTTCAAATGCAACAGAAACCAACATGTTAATCTTTATTAGGCATGGTCCCGATTAGTAGCCCCTTACGTCCAAGTGGCAACATGTCTGGCTTGCGGATGAAGCTGAGTAAAAAAAAAAGTCTCTAAAGAAATAAGTATATATGTATACATGTGTATATGTATAACTTTATATATATATATATATATATATATATATATATATATATATATGTATATATTCGTATAAGTATGTGCATATATGTTTAAAGTATAGTGGCTGATTCTAGCGAGATTCGAAATCAGGACCACATGTTTAGTAGCTCTATTCCCGGGCTATCTCCCACAACTGCTGGATGTATCACGTTTTATATAGATGCTATGTTTTTTTACAAAACTTTTGAACAATCATTTATACGAAGTGCATTTTTTTTTTTAATCTGAGTTGGGAATAGTTTTTCATTTTGCCAATTTCGTACCCAAAATGCGGAGCGGCATATATATTGTTTAAAATATAAGTATTCACTGACACGTGTTTATACCCATATTTATTTGCGTGCATGTGTATATATATATATGTGTATGTGTGTGTGTGTCTGTGTGTGTGTGAATATATGTCTATTCTTATAAAAATGCTGGCAATAACGAAATACCCGATGCTATTTTACGATATACTTTTTGCGGTTTGATGAATGAATTGCCCAATTTTATTTTATTTCTACTTGTGATGAATAAAGTCTTGCTTTTCGAAGAAAATAAATTTACTACTGACATATAAATAACTAATTAGTTCTACGTACCGAAACAGTTACTATGAAAACATAGGTGTTTTTTATATGTTTAAAGAAATAATAAATTTAGTTAATAAAACTTTGGTATTTGGAATGCATTAGTATTGTTATCCATTTATATATATATATATATATATATATATATATATATATATATATATATATATATATATATATATATATATAAGAAGAAATAGAACCAGAAAAGAATTAGCTTAAATAAATGTTGGTAATACAAGATTAACACAGAAAAACCCGTCAACTTCTTAATGGAAGTTTCCCATTCTTACACAAAATCAAATCCTAACTTGTCAAACTTGGCTTTAAGTCGACACGATTATCGGCAATTTAGAACACTTCGCCACACGATTATATACGTTGCCATAAGAGCTGTGAACTCTCAAGGCGAAGTTTTTATACCGTCTTTGTTGTCGCCTCGTTTTTATTTTGATACAAATTAGATTCTCCAACATCGTGACTGTTAAAACGGAGCCAGGACTGCACAATAGCCAAACGTATTTTCCGGTTCTGGAATTGCATTGGTAACGATAAAGCCAACACAACGAATCGAACCAAACAATGTTTGGCACCCCGTTCTGCACGATGCAGTAAATTCCTTCTCCTAGAACAATGCTTCAGAATCGCATAGGTTTAGTGTTAACATCATGCTCATCCACAGACTTGCGTTTTGTCTTTATAAATATCGTTAGTGTCTCAGGACGCGACTGGCAAACAAATCACGCGTGAGATATATACATTAATTGAAAGTGAAGCGAAATGAAGAGAACGAAAACGAATAGAACTAATATTTACAATGAAAACATTTACACATAGCAGTAAAGTATGTAGAACTTAACTAGTGCCAAAGTTAGTTTCCTATTTCTCTGGTGGAAAAGATTAGCATACACAGCTTTTAATTCTAAACCTATAATATCAACTGTGAATGTAGGGAACTCGACTTTAGGTTAAATTATATATATATATATATATATATATATATATATATATATATATATATATATATATATATATATATATAAGTGAACGTGTTTGTGTGTTTGTCTGTGTGTCTTTGTGTCTGTCTGTGTGTCTGTGTACAATTCTCTACGTAATAACTCTGTCAATTTCCAGTCTACAGACTCGAAATTTAATATACAGGGCACTGAAATTTGGGAAAATCTTTGTAATACGTTTTGGGCCAGAGATTTGGCTGTTAACGGGTCAAAATTCAAGGATTTTACCTTTGAGAACTCTACCAAACTCCTCCGAAAATTTTCGGTCTAAACACTTGAAATTTTAGATATAGGTTCCTTGGACATGGATATAACATAATTACTTGATTTGAGCCCAAAACAATAAATGTTAAGGGGTCATAATAGAGGTAAAAGTTTCTTCTGTGGCCTCTACCAAATTACTCAGACAATTCCTGAATATTTTTAGTTACCAAAAGGAGAGGATGACTTTCAAAAAAGTGCCCAGTTGAAGTTAAGATATTAATGTCTTTAGACAATTTTTCTATAATTGCCGTCTGAAAGATCGAACTTAAAAACGGTACTGATCTTGGTAAAATCCGAAAGTTTTAGGCAGACATGCAAACATACATACATACATTTATATATTGGTAACTAAAAATTTTCGACCCAAACCGATTGAAATCTTGCTCTATCTCTGAATACCCTTTATGGAAAATTTCAAATGTTTAGACCAGAAATTGTCTGAGTAATTTTGTAGAGACCGCATAGGTCAAATGTTTTTTATGTTTGACCCCTATTATGCCCCCTCAAAATTTATTGTTTGGGGCTCAAATCAGGCTATTAAGTTAGATCCATGTCCGAGGAACTTTTATCCAAAATTTCAAGTGTTTAGACCCAAAATTGTCGGAGAAGTTTGGTAGAGTTTTTAAAAATCAAATCCTTGAACTTTGACCCCTTAACCGCCAAATTTCTGGCTAAAAATCGATTACAAAGATTTTTCCACATCTCAGTACACTGTATATTAAATTTCCCGTGTGTAGAGTGAAAACTGACAGAGTTATTGCGGTGAAAAATGCACACAGACACGTTCACTTATATATATATATATATATATATATATATATATATATATATATATATATATATATATATATAACTTCTTTTACTCCGGCAGTTTATTTCCTATGGTGGCTACATTTTGGAATTCCCTCCCAGTTTTTATTCATCCTTGACTCTACTAACCTGCAGAATTTTTAATGTAATGTTAACAAATATCTCGCTGTTCGACTAGCCACCGTGCCTTGTTAGATTCGATTCAGATAGAAGTCCCATATGCGTTGTTCGAGGTGAAAAAGCATGTCTTTTAAATGTTTCAAAAAATGTTATTGTTGCACAAAAAATGTATTAAATTAATAGAATGTATTAGTTTTATAGTCCACAACTTTTAATTCCCAAAAAAGCATATCATGTATAAACGTTAACACTTTTACGAAAACATGGCTATTTCAATTCGAAGCTTGCTTCTAAAATCTCAGTTAATTTTACATCGTTCAAAACCTTCTTATTGTCGGCCACTTAACCCATTTGTTCTATGTCTATTAACTTATATTTGCACAGTTCAAACAAAAGCCAGATAGAAGAACGGCGGTAAATTTAACTCTGCCTCAATTTGTTATCTCAACGAATCACATGCTCATTGGTTTCAACCAAATAAATTGTCTGTCGTTTATTGATTTGTAATAAACGAGATGGCGCGCATCCACCTATAATCACCCGATATAGACATGACAAGGGGCACACAGTTTAGGATGAATAAAAGCGTTGCAACTGCGGTCGGTAGACAATAGCAAGTGTCTAATTTATTTGACATTTGAACACATGGCTTCCCAACTCACTCACCCGTCGGACTGAGTGATCAATATTTCCAGCTAACGAGTTCTATTATACATCTGTGCGCAGATATTGAAGTATTCTATGAACATGTCGAGAGAATAACTGGGGTTTTCAAGCGGGCTTTCATAACTCCGGTTTCATCAGAAGAGGATACCTGCGAATAAATGATGAAATCTCTCTCTTTCTCTATCTCTCTCTATCTCTCTCTCTCTATCTATCTATCTATCTCTCTCTCTCTCTCTCTCTCTCTATATATATATATATATATATATATATATATATATATATATATATATATATATATATATATATAATGTTTGTGTGCCTGCAAATATAATCTCTATATTTTGGTTACGTAGTAAAATCTTAATCTTACCGTATATTAGACGATTATACTGATTTCAATTTCAGAGCAGTTATATATAATAGCACAACCAAAAGAGAACTTTGCCTGATACGAAATCTTCTTTTTGTTCGAACACATAAATATTATATATATATATATGTGTGTGTGTGTGTGTGTGTAGTAAGTTGTGAACATATGAATAATTACTCACGTAATGAGTATTATCATAGTAAATACTGAAAATTAATCCTTAAATTTTATATATATAATTATATATATCATATTATTTTGTGTGAGTATATGGAATAAGTATATATATATATATATATATATATATATATATATGCGGGGTGACCCCAAAAACGGGCCTCAAATCTAATTAGGCCCAGTTTCTTAGTATTTTCTCCGAATGAAATAAAACTTTGGTCATAACTAGTTTATTATATTCAAAACATCACATCAAAACACTAGAGGGTTTCGCCTTTTTTTCCATTCTACAGCATATGTTCTAGATGTCCTCCATTTAGCTTTTGTTTTTGTTTTTTTGGTCACCCTGTATGTATGTATGTGTGTGTGTATAGATATGTTACAAAAACATGGTAGCGTAGTTTAAGCGAATATAACTTTAGTTTTATGAATGTACTGTAAATCTCGTCCGGCGGGATACCAAGTGTGTCGGTTCTTCAGCTGATTTCGTTTGCACTACTTTATACACTGCACCGGTTTATTTAATAGCCAGCTTCTTTTATGTTGTTTTCATTGAAAACGTCTTCATATACTTACTTCCTATGAAGTCAGCACTATACACACTTTGTATGCGGGTTTAATTAGGGTTTCTTGATTACGATATCAGTGAAGTAGGTGGATTGATCGATAAATAGATAGTAAAAAATACTATCGCAGAAAGGATAAAATTAACTATTAGAACAAAACATTTTACTCTATTATGAAGCTTCTTACTGAGGATTAAATTCAGCTATAATTCTAACAAATTTTATGCCTATAATACTTTTTTTAAAAATCTTGATCAAAATCCAGAATGAGATTTTAATACTAAATTATTTTGAAAAATTGTGAGAATCAATGCAAATGTAATAAACATCTTAATTATTTAAATATTATGGAAGTATAACATTCGGAACAACCATACGTTTCTAGCAATTTTTTTGAATAATCCTAGCAGAATAATATTTAAGAAATATTCCCTAATTGATATAAAATATCTATTGTTAAATTTGTAAAAAAAAAATACGGAAGCATATCGAGTTTTATGAATGGATTCTAACTTTTAAACTAAATGTATTCTGCATTACTCATCCTTACGCGAAGCAGCTGCATGCAGAAAATTAATAATGAACAAGCAAATTATTTAAAAGTGAATGCTTTAGAAATGAATGCACACGAGGAAGTAACGT
This sequence comes from Euprymna scolopes, assembly GCF_053919585.1. Classification (NCBI taxonomy): domain Eukaryota; kingdom Metazoa; phylum Mollusca; class Cephalopoda; order Sepiida; family Sepiolidae; genus Euprymna; species Euprymna scolopes. The sequence goes on along the minus strand of NC_136496.1, from coordinate 40,773,298 downwards.
TAACTATTAGTTTAGACGCTTACACAATGCCGACAGGCATTTTGTAACCCTTCCTGATATTTTCCTGACACCTTACCATAGCTTCTACCAGGTCTCTTCTTAGATCCACCGGTCATGCAGTTCTTTTAATTAAAATCAAATCTAACAAGTGTTCTAGTGTTTTTTCCATCGCAGATTTCATTAATACTCCAAAGCTGTTCGGGACAGTTAAAATGTTTCATACATGGAGGCATTCTATTTAAAAAGAAAAACATCCTGTCTAATATATTAGGACTTTATCCTTGGTATTGGCAGCTTTATACTTGCTAAAATGTTCCGTCAGGCACCAAACAACCATGTATTGTAGACCTCTCAATGTGGCCTCGTTGTTTCCCACAAAAATTACTATTTTAAATGTTTCCCACGAAGCGTATCATTAAGTTGACCGAACATACTGTAAAGTGGTGATCAAAAAGTTATAGAGTACTATTTCAATCTCTTTATTGTAAAGCAGCCAATAAAAGTCATGCCATTTATAAGTTCTTTAGAATAAAATACACGATCTTGAACAGATATAAAACATATATCCTAAAAATCATTTATGCATCAGAGGTGACCTCTTGAATATTTGATAAAGCCAAGCATTTCGCAACTCCTACAATCTACTTCCATCATCGAAAATATTATAAGCGACACCTGTGTAACCGTCCAAGATATTGCCAAACTTATCAAAATTCTTGACGCCAGCAAACTGTTTTTGACAACATTGAACATGGACATTGGACAAGGTTACTTGGACATGGATCAAACTTTTTTACTTGATTGGGACCCAAAACGCTTAATGTTAAGGAGTCCACATTGGGGTCAAAATTAAAAAAGAATTTAACTTCTGTGGTCTCTACTAATTTACTCAACCTATTTTTGGTCAGAACATTTGAAACTTTACATAAAGTGTACTAATACAAACGGAAAGCTTTTTAATCGGGTTTTGGCGAAAGATTGGACTACCAAGGGGTCAAAGTTCGAAAGATGTGTACCTTTGCGATCTCTAGCCAACTTTTAAGCCAATTTTGTGTCTAAACATTTGAAATGTTAAATATAGGATATTCAGACACGCAGCAAGTTTTTTAATCAGTTTATGAGGGAAAAACTGGTTGGCCGAGGTCAAAGTGTTACGATTTCACATTCAAAGACTCTACTAAACTCCTCCACCAATTTCTGGTTGAAACACTTGAAATTTTAGATGTAGGTTACCTGACAATGTGTCAAAATTTTTAATATATACATATATATATATATATATATATATATATGCACATAAAGTGATAAACAGTACATAGAGCCCGAGCAATGTCGGGCTGAACTGCTAGTCTGTCTATACAAGTGAAATTGTATGTATGTGTGTGTATCTATCTGAGTACATTTCCCTACCTAATTACTCTGTTAAAAACTTATTAAAAACTTGAAGCATGTCTGAATACCTTTATGAAAAATGGCATATGTTTACCTTAAATTAGCTGAAGAGTTGCTGGAGACCGCAACGGTAAAATCTTTTGACCATTGACTTATAAGCAGGCAAATTCTCGGCCAAAATTGTTCTTCTAAGAGGTTAAAGTTGAAAGAGATATAGGGTTTCAGACTCTACCAACTTCCTCCGTCAATGTTTGATCCGAGCACTTGAAATTTTAGATATAGTTTACCTGGACAATAGTTATACTTTTTAATTTATATATGGTTATGCACAAAAGTTATGAATAGTACATAGAACATTACCAAAGCCAAGCTTAACTGCTTATATATATATATATATATATATATATATATATATATATATATATGTATATATATATATATATAACTACTTAATTTACTCACATAAAATTAATATACGAAAGTATAGATTTATGCGTAAACTTTAAGTATTTGCTTCAAAAGTGCTCAATACGCAGGTAGAGCTAGTTAGTAATTTATAAAATATATATGGCGATTAAGCTACACCTAATATTCGGCGTTTCAGCCATTCTAGGACTCCTCAGGCTTAAGCGCGAATTCTGTGGTTGTTTATCGTTTTTATATGCTCCTCTTCTATTGAGATTTTAGTTAGCCAATCAGCTTTCTAGTATTCACCGCGCCCCTTCCTATCAGCCAATGGGCATGCATTTTATCGAACAAATGATCTGTTTTAGAACTAGGTTAGTGGTTTAAGGTAGACGTTTTCCTCCCCTTTTATATATATATATAAATATACATATGTGTACACACATACATGCACACATACATACATATATATATATATACATATATGTCTGATCGTTTATGTATATTCATGTTTATTTTACTTAGTGGATACTAGAAAGCTGATTGGCTAACTAAAATCCTCAACATATATAAAAACAAGAAACAACCACAGAATTCGCGCATAAGCCTGACGAATCCTATAGTGGATAAAACGCAGAATATTCAGTGTAGCTTAATCGCCATATATATTTTATAAATTACTATATATATATATATATATATATATATATATATATATATATATATATGTAACCATCGTATTTTATCGCATTGTATAATGACGAACAAACTGGCCTATAACTTATAACACGTTCAAAACTTAGCTTTTTACTTTTCTAAAAACGACCTGGACGTCATTTCTACCAACATAACATGAATGACTCTCTTCGTAAGCAACCCATCTTTTTATAAATTTTTGAAATGAAATAAAATACTTCCATAACATATGTTGCTAAGGTCAACGGAGAAATATTTTTATTATTTTAGTGTTTTTGCAGCTACGTTACTCCTAATGCAATTGCTCCTCAATATACGAACAAGATCACTCCTAACGTTGAATATTTCGGGGATTCCAATTCGGGCCTACTTTCTTGGTTTGTTTTAATACACAATTTACGACAAAATTCAGTAGGAGATTATCCCCTCCTTTTTTTGCAGCAGCTTTAATAAAGATAACTTCACCCTTTTTTTAATTGTTGGTATTAGACTAGCCTACAATTCCTAGTCTCATTTGCGAGACATTCGTATTAAAAATCCATCTACATACAGCAACTAAACTTCCTTTTCTTTCTCTACCAAAAATGAAATAGAACTGCGGTGAACAAGTTTCTTTCGTGGAATCTACTATTTGTGAAAATAATAGCAACGAGGCAACTTCCCAACCAACTTCAGGTTTGTTTGAAACTTAAATCCAATCAAATTATTTCTTAGCCATCCTCTTTACTAATCAACTGTTTTCCTATTCCACATAATGTTTCAAATTAATTCATTGTGGCTATCATCGACTAACTTAAAATGCCTTTAGCCATTATCCTCGAGTTATACAAGTCTTTAATTATGGTGATTCATTTATAAGAACAACATACACATACCTGACTTATCTATCTATCAATCGCTCTCTCTCTCTCTCTCTCTCTATATATATATATATATATATATATATGTATATAAATATATATTATGTTTTATTATATATATATATATATATATATATATATATATATATATGTGTGTGTGTGTGTGTGTGTGTGTGTGTGTATAAAATAGGTTTTTCTCTGGGTGAATTTTTTCCTATGGATTCCGAAATTGTTAAACCAATTTTTATGAAATATGCTTTATCTATCAGGAAGTGTTCTTAGATAGGTGTTGTATTGAAATATCTTTGGTGAAAATCGATTATAAAAAAAAACATTAGAGAAAGAACAGTCCGATTTTGACCAAAGTTTACACCTTTATACAGTCTAACATTATAAATGCATGTAGGTAGTTTTATCCCCTCACACGCATAAGTAGCAAGACAATAAAATCGACAATAAGTACTTTGAAAAGGCACAGCTGCGTTCGCAATTAATGTTTGTGTTCAGAACGCAGTGGATCTATGTTACTTGATAGTTTAATTTAAAACTTTATTTCAAGTAATTATGTCAAAATGATTTTATACAATGAAAATTAGATCCTCTCCAGTGCAATGAAGAACATAATGTATTATTGGAGAACCAGGACAACGTCGGGTCACCATGCTAGTATATATATATATATATATATATATATATATATATATATATATATATGTGTGTGTGTGTGTGTGTGTGTGTGTGTTGCGTGTGTTCGATATATATGTAAATAGATATGTTTATGATTATGTGCATGTGTATACAGGAATTTACCCTATTCCATGGGAGTATGAAATTCACAAGTGGTCCTCAGTCGCATGTATATCCCCGTTAAGGGAGATGGCGAAGATGGGGATTTCAACTCTTGCAAGGAGGTGTCGACGTCCTGCTACATACAGCGCCTGGAACTCCCAAATTACTAACCCATTTTAGCAGTTACCAAGCTCAACGTTGCTTAACTTCAATGATCTAACGAGAACCTGTGTCAATATGGTTATGCAGCATACAATATTGAATATGTGCATGTATGCGTATAAATTCTATATACTGAATGTGTGCACGCATGTGTATAACTGCATATTATAAATTGCCTTACAAAATGAATTTATTTAGCAAAAATTAATAATAAATATAGATAAACTAAGCGGGATGTATGGATGTAGGTGCCAATATACATGCCCTTAAGTAATTGTTATGGATAGCATGTTCTCATATATAATTTATTGGAATATCGAACGAGGCAATATAAGTGTCGGGAATATCGATATACATTGCGTGTGCATAACATTGCATTTTATATCATTGGCAGAGTAAGCAGTTTTATGCGCAGGAATATTTGTTCCACATATTTCTTATGGAATAACAGAAATTCGTAAAGCATTTATGTATTCGCTTCTTCAGCGATACACATATTTATATGCCTTTACAAGTGTTCCTTTACATATTTATATGCCTTTACAAGTGTTTCTTTACAAAAATCATCAAGATTAAAAGAAAAATAAAATAAAAAATAAAAAAATGCACACACACACATACAGAAATTTATTATTATTTATTATTATTGTATATATATATATATATATATATATATATATATATATATATATATATATATATATATCCTTTTTGTAAAATCGCTGGGGTTTTCATTAGTTAGCTTTAGATTCCACAGAGTGAATGAGGTATTGTGGTAAATGTTGCCAGTCAAGAGTAAAGTCGCCACAGACTCCATTTTTACTTTAGCTACAAAGACCCTGCAACACTCCCCTCCCCAGATCTTATAGGGCCTTGTGCCTAAATTTGTTTTGTCTTTTGGAGATTATACTTTTTTAAATGTTTTAATTTTATATTGGAATTTTTTTAATTGTATTTTTTTCTTTAAACGAAATAAATTAAATATAAAGATCAAAGTGTAGTATCTGTTGTTCAGATGCTGCACTTCCATTTCTTGTTCTCTTTCAGTGGAGGAGCAGTCCTTCACGACTGAGACAATTTTTTATTTTTGTGCCTTTTCTCCATGTTAAAAAAAAACCAACCTGGTGTCTAACTCTGTCCTGTGAGGAGGCATTGTAAATAGGTACAAGAGTTCCTGTACGGTATAACATTCACACATCGGTTCCCGTTAGATCGCCGAAGCTTAACGACGTTTAGCCTGGTCAATTCTAAATGGGTGACAGTTATGGAATACAATGAGCTGCATATGCTCTCAGCTTAGCTCTGCGTTATGTCTAATCGTGTGAAATGTCTTATGATCACTAGATTAAAGCATTACTGCTAGGGAAATAATATGTTAGATTACGCAACCTATGCTCCACACTTACACTCACAGCCACTCGAATATTGTGCATATATTAACTCTAAAACCGGAGTTAAAATTATGAGACGTCTATGAGCTGAATCTATTCTGCGTTTCTGGGGATTCATCAATGTTATTTCAATATAAACAGTTTTGATTGCATGTTTTTTGTTTAATTACAGAGCCAATGAAATAAAATTAAAGTTGTCACAGTATTTTAATAATTATCTCAATAATATTTACGTAAACTTTGAAAATAAAACTTATATTTTAGCAAGAGATAGGCGATAAACACACTTACGGTGAAACTGTCATAGCCGTGTTAAAATGTTGCAAAAGAAGGGAAACGCCAAAATAAAATAATAACATGTATCGCAAGGCATACAGTAGGTGGTTTGTTTGTCGTAGTTGAGGAACGACCTAGGTTGGTTCATCAGATATGGACTGATACCTAACAGTTTAGTCTTTCGGGTATTTACTGAGATTGGCATAGTCTATTAGAAGGTAGCATAGGTTTACTTCGCCAAAACACTTCTCTCACTCTCAAGCTAATAACTTGTACAGTGTATCAGATTTTTTTTTATCTTCGAGTGAATCAGCTTTTATATTTGTTAGTTATCAACGATGATCATATATAATATCTAGGAATTTACGCTCTCTTTTACCTATTTTTATCGAATATATTTAGAGAGACATTTTTTTTACTTTATTTCTTTAAAATTAAATGCTATATTCGCAAGTTTACATTGGATGTCAGTGGTTAAGTGGTATTACTTTTGACTAGTTTTCAATATCAACGGAAAACATTATAAAAAACCAGCACGACATGAAGAAAATGAAAAATGACGTATTGTCAAATATGGTTTATATTCAGGAAAATGGGAGATGATAAGGTTTTCCATTGTTTTCACTTTATTGTACTAAAATCCACACATTCTGTTAACACGCGTCTTCTTGTAAAATGCGGAAGCCCCTTCTGTCGTGTTTATTTTAAATTTTCTCTCGATCTGTTATAGAGTTATAGCAATTATATAATGACATTTTTTTAATTGATGCAATTAAATGTTTAGAAGCATAATAATAGGTTTTAATTGCATATGGTAAGTAAATAAAAGCAGCTGCACAGGGAAGTTGTTACAAGGAGGTATTACTTGATAAGATGTTTGCAATGGAAAACCGGTCGGAAAGTATATGCAATAGTTCATTGAGCAAAGTCACGTGATTAAAAAACATCTCACATTTGAGATGAATGTACGGAATATAAAAACGCAAACAAATGTCATTTGTAGAAGCCTTTGCCCTGAGTTGAAACTACGTAAGAAAAAGCGTGTGTAAAGATCGAGAAAAATTATAGAGGAAAATGAGAATTTTTATTAGGATATGTCGTAATCAAATAGCTGTAGTTCATAAATAAAACAATAATTACATAATTTTACATTGTGCCGTATGCATCCTGTTTGTTATTAAAGTTGTTATTGCGTTATTTGTTTCCGGAGTAGTAGTCGTTTGCGGATATTTATCTATTTTGGTGCTTAGACATTTTGATATAATTGCTAATTTCTTTTCAACATTCGGTCGTTTTGTTTGTATCTTAGCTCGTCACTTTTGTAGTTTTCAGACGTGATCATCGGTGCTAAGAATAAAGTCACCAAGGGCATTTCGTGCATTTGTAAGAGGACATAAAATTACCAGTCAAGGAATAAGTGTTTGATAGCAATCGCCGTCTCTTTGAAGAAAGAATACTTGTTTTCTGTCTGTGTTCAAGTTAGAAAGCAAAAGGGACAAACAAGATAGTAAAAAAATAGGCATCCACCGTAAACACATATATATATATATATATATATATATATATATATATATATATATATATATATATATATATATATATATATATAAAATGAACAGATTTTATACCACCAGTTTCTAACTTAGTAATAAGGATGATAAAACAAGGTGGGGATAAAAATAACATGTTTAAACAGTTAAATACAGCATTTGTTCGTTATCCTGATGCTTTTGAATCGTTAAAGATTAACCAGACTATATTAATAAAGGAAATCCAAAACTATATTAGTAATGTATAAAATGTATTTATAATTACATATAATAAATTTATATATATATATAAAAATGTATATGTGTAAAAATATTTTTAACCTTTATATATCTAATTTGATATAAATAAGAATGTAAATATACTAAATACTAATCATAGTGGGGGTGATGAGTAGTTAAATTGATTAATCCTAATCTTATAAATACAAGGCTGATTAATCAAAAAGTATATCCATTTTAAATGTGGAAATTGATGAATCACACGGGTAAGAAATTCATTTTTATAGTATGAAAAGGTTAGTAATTCCAATTAAGAATAGGAAATTGGATCAAATGTTTGTAACATGTCTTCTTCCTAAGATTAAGGGTGGTCGTGTTTGATCAACACTGCTGTGGAGCCACGATGTAATATACTGTTTTGTTTTTAAGTCCCCCGAAACAGTGTTTCATGGTAAACAACTGATGATCCCTTGAAAAATAAATTATTGGTATTATAGTAAATTCGAGAGCGAGTTTATGCAGTGATTGCAGATGGTTAAATGACTTAACGACAAGATGGTTTTCTAACGAATGATAAAAAATATTTTTGTATAGTTTTAAAGGTTAAAAACTTCAAAGGCTATATATATATATATATATATATATATATATATATATATATATATATATATATATATATGTATATATGAATTAAATCAGATTCATTGATCTTGTGGTTCAATCTTACAAAATATTGTTAGGATGACATTTATATAAGACAATCCCAGCCAAACAAAATGGCTCAATATACTAGATAGAGCAAATTAAAAAAAACATAGGTATTATTTATTTATTTTTTGCACATAAATATAGAATTTGCAAAACCAAATGTATTATTAAACGAAAAAATACACGACATTTAAAGTTATTCCCTAAGAAATACACGACATTTAGCGTTATTCCCTTAGAAATACACGGCATTTAAAGTTATTTCTTAGAAAATAAATAAAAATGTTGTAAATTTTTTGTTCAAATAATATTGTTTAGAAAATTCTATATTTTACTGGAAAAAAATTATAACATAAAGCCTACAATTTTATATATATATATATATATACATATATATACACATATATACATATATATACACATATATATATACGCATATATATACATATATATATACATATATATATAAATATATACATATATATACATATATATATATACATATATATATATAAATATATACATATATATACATACATACATATATATATATATATATATATATAAATGTATTGCAGATATTTACCTCTTACGATACGATAGGTTGGGTTGGCAATGACAGATGCCACATGCGAATTTATTTCGTCTAAACTTTTGTGACTCATGAACGTCGTTATAGACACATATATTAGTTATAACAAAATCTAATTATATTTCCTAGGAGATATCATCACGATTACTAAGACCTAAAGAGGAAGTAGCTCATATTCCCCCTTACTGAAAAATCCTCCAACTGTTCTAAACAGCACCAGGTATTTCTGTAACCATTATAAATATATTTACCTGACACTGGATTAACTGGATTGCACACTTATACAGTTACAACTACCAGTACACTTCGCTATTCGAAAATACTGATTTCTCTCCCCATAACAGTCCGCGTATTGTCATTGGCTGCAACGGTGACATTCTATAATTCTGAATAATAAACAAACATATCAAAAACGAACACTGCAGCCCTAATTAACTACGTAATTCAATCGCCATACATTGTTGTATATCATTTATTCGATTTAAACTTAGATATGCCATCACGCACTGCAATAAATGATTTAATCATTTTAGAGTCACACATGCCATCTTCCATTACTTGCATTACCTTTACTTACATATTGGTAGCTTTAAAACAATTATGTCACAGCATACATCATATCTGGTTTTAGCGTCCTATATTATTCTAAATTACATTTTAACCAACTAGAAAACATTAAAAAATAATAATTAACACATATAATATACTCCACACTCCTTATATTTCTCATTCCTTATATACTTTTTATTACATCTGGGAGGAACGGGGAAGCTGGTGTTCATTATTGGTAATTGTACGTTAAAGTGTTTTTCTTTTTTTTTTCTTTTTTTTCGTTTATAAAATTTTCGAGTTCGGATTAAAACACATTTGTTTTTGTTTTACTTTTCATTTTGCTTTTTATTGTTTTCTTATTGTCTCCAAGAAAACGCAAAACGTTCATTTGGTTTTGATGTGTTTTCTTTATTGTGGGGGGATTTTAAAGATTGTTATATTTAGAACAATTACGTCGCAGATTATTTTACATCATATTAGGTTTTACTGACATATATTAAGATAAATTACATTTAAACCAACTAAAAAATTTTCAAAAATATTTACCAAGATAAAATAATCCACAAGCGAGGGGAAAGATTGTGCTGAATATTTATAAATATTCGCTAAATTGTTTTCATTATTTCCGTTTTTACAAAAAACAGCGAATTCAACAAGGGCCCCAAGTTAATTGATTTGATTTAAATAGTAAAAGGACACGACGTTATTTGAATTTCGTCAGTGTGGACCAGTGGCTAAAGGAGCAACTCTAAGTATAGGGGTTTTATGTTCGCGCCAATGTAACGTTGTTTTCGGTTTTACTAAATATATACGACGAAATTATTCCCGAGCATTGCCCCACTGATTTTTTTAAATATTATTCTTTCCAATTGTATGCTACATTTATTCCGTAGTTTCGTTTAAAAGTTTTACCATTTAGTTTTTGTTAAGAGAAATCAACGTTAAAGAAAAAGTAAATTCGGTTTATTTAAGATTTAGTGTGATTTTTTTTACTCCAGTTTAATTAATTAAAATAATAATAACAAACAAAAACTAACAGTAGTCGAAAATATAAATTAAGAAAATTTTTGAGAAAACCTTAAAAAAAATGTTTCCTTGATTTTTTGTCAATGTGCCGTGCTTGTCCAAACTGTAAAGGGTGTTTTTCAAACGCCGTTCTTAATATGGGGAGGTTAGGGGTGTTCCGAATGCCGTTCTTAATATAGGGAGGTTTTGGGTGGCAATTCCTAAACGCATTTTCTCATTTTCGACCTCGATACGACTTTAAAAGCCTTTGAGGTTTGATATGCAGCGCACGTTGACTTTTTATTATTTTTTTTTTTGAGAAATTAATCAGTCGCGTTATCATAAAACGGAACCTTATGTAATATTATTAAAAATAAAGAAAAAACTGAAAATATCAAAAAAATAATAATAATAGTTATTAACTTTCTTCCCCATGAGAGTATTTAGACAATAATGTTTTAAATGTGGGGAAAACTGGTACATCATTTTTAGTCGTAAACCCAAAAAGGTTTATTTATGTGCTTTTTTATGTTCTATATTTTCATATTTTTTATCAAAATGCAAAGAAAAATTTCATTTGATTTTAAGGTGTGTTTTTTAATTTTTATATTCTGGTTTTATTTTTTGGGAATTACGGTGGAAAATGAAATTATTGCAGTAATTAATAAAAACAGTAATCAAAGAAGTGGCAGAAGTTTCGAGTACACATTACCACAGCTTAAATAGATAAATGAATGTTTTTGGGAGAGGGCCCCTCTCTCCATCCGGTATGCCTACTGCTTCATTTTTTCTTCTTTTACTTCCTCGCTGCTATTTAAAAAAATAACGGCTGGGGGTTGATCAATACTCTCTCCACCCGTTCCTGACATTCCGATAGTCGTTCTTACAAAGAGGAGTTTGGGGTGTCTATTCCGAAAGCCGTTCGTAACATGAGGAGTTTAGGGATTGGGCAGCAACAACAACACCAACAACAACCGTAATTTAAATTTTTTCGAGAGGGTACACGCTTCCACCAAGCAACGCCTGTTAGCGGGTACTGCTAGTATATAAATATAGAATACATGTAATATATCGAATACCAACAGAATAAAGATATATTTTTAACAAAATATTAACATCTACTTACAAATAAAAAAAACATGGCGAATTTTACAGTATATACACACATGTACGTGTGTGTGCTTATTGGCAAATATCTTTTTTCAGTAATATTTCACACTTTATTCAGGCCGATAATTTGATTTATAAAGTTCGATGTATGTTAGATTGTCAGAGTATATTCAAATGGATGACAGAGCAGCTTTATTCCGAAATCCAATATATTACTCATCGTAATATTTATTTCAACATGTTAAAATATTCACTTTTGTTTCAGTACCTGTTTCGTACGGCAGAAACAATCAGATTATAATTATGCAAATTTTTACTTTCCTCAAGGCTGACGAACAAATTAGAAGTTGTAACTTTAAATATTAAAGTAAATTAATTGAGCATGACCACATAAAGCCGGAAAAAGCCTGAATACTAGTTGCAAAATTTGTTATGACATTGAGGCTATACTTGGTTTATATATATATATATATATATATATATATATATATATATGTATACTGTATATATATAAAGGTATATATATGTATATATATGTATATATATACATATATATATATGGATATATATGTATATAGACATATATATATGTATATATACAAATATATGTATATATACGTATATAGACATATATATGTGTATATATATATGTATATATAGACATATATATATGTATATATGCATATATGTATATATACACATATATATATGTATATATGCATATATGTATATATATACATATATATGTATATATAAATATATATATATGTATATACGTACATATATGTATATATAAATATATATGTATATATGTACATATATGTACATATATAAATATATATATATGTATATGTATATATATGTATATATGTACATATATAAATATATATATATGTATATGTATATATATATGTATATATGTATATATACATGTATATGTATATATATACATATATATGTATATATATGCATATATATATGCATATATATACATATATATGAGCAAACAGTTAATAAAATATGTTAAAAACACTTTGAAATGAGTTAAAAACATATTTAATCTGAAAACAAACCACCAGACTATCCATTCATGTGTAATCACCTTTTTCTTCAGCATATTCCCTCTACTTCACTTTTTTTTGTTTTCAAATAAGATCTTTGACTTACTTGTTGTTTGCTCAAATACTTCTGCATGCAAAATTCGATACTGCATTTTACTAATTCCTACCCTCTGATGAGAGGGAAAGTATTTATTCGAAACTCTGCGGATTAAGGACTATCCATTTATCTAGTGTTTCCTTTTGAGATAAGATATGTTTTTAACTCAATTCAAAATGTTTATTAACATGTTTTGTTAACTGTTTGCTCATAATATAAGCTCTATTTCCTATTTGGTTTTATCGAGCTTTTACATCTGGCTGGGATAATTTTATAAATATTAATTCTTTAATATTTATCATATACATATATATAAAGTATATATATATATATATACATATATATGTATATACTAGCTGTACGTTGCCACGCGTTGCTGTGGCTCAAATTGGCGCAATGAAAAAAGTTCCAAAATGAGAAAAAACATGTTTCTTATAGGTTTAATTTTCCATTTTGCATGGGTACACAGTTTTTGTTGTTCCATTTTCTTAGCTGATATAGAGATTTTCCGGTTTGGTGACTCTTGAATACGTAACATAAATTGTCCATGTGAAAAAAACAGTCAGTGTGTAACTGTAAGGCCCACAATTGTAAAGATTGTTCCCTGTGTTTTTTATGGTTATTGCAAATTAAAAGAAAATTGGAAAGTGCAATTTCCTAAAGTGTAATGGTGTATCCGGTGGAATCATAGGAATACAGAAAATGAAGATATATTCATCTGTGAAAGGTCCTGTTAAGATTGTTGTTTCTGTTATATTGTTTGTTAATTTTTTTTTTACTGCAAGCTATGTGCCATTGCAAAGGTTTGATTGGTTCATATTTCACAACATGATAATTAGTACACCAAATTTCAGTTGCAATACATGCGGTGCCATCCCTGACAAATATAGCTGTTGGATAATTAATCACTTTATCTGCTTTCACAACAGTGTCGATGGATTTGTATTTGACTACCTCACTTGGAATTTTACATTGAATAATAGCGTTAAGTTCATGGGCATATTTGTATTGACCTGCAAGAATAGTCCATTCACTCAGTCAAATGGAATTCTTATAATTTTAATATCCGCAAAAACCTTTTAAATTAACTATTCTTTTGATAAAATAAAATTACAGAAATTACAGAAGTTAAAAGTCAAAGAATTTTGCCCTTAACTCTGATCAGCTGGCACTTTTTCGTACCCAATTTCCCACAAGTGATGCAAAAGTTTTTGTGCGGATCGAACAGTCTGCAACTAGATATGCATATTTTGAGTTAAGTTTTATGGCTTCACATGGAACAAAAAAGTAGAGTATTTGAGGCAAGCATTTATTTCATCTGCTGGTGTTGATTGAAGAATAACAGGTAACATTTGTCTGAAATCTCCTGCAAGCAATATTACTGCATTCCCAAATGGTCTGACATTGCCACGCAAATCTTGCAAGGATCGACCAAGAGCCTCAAGTGATTTTTTGCGTACCATTGCGCATTCATCCTAAACAATAAGTTTGCATTTCTGCAATATTTTTCCCCATATTGGATGTTTTGGAGATGTCGAACATGAGATTTTTGAAAAAATTGAATGTTTTAAAGTAGAATAAATAATTCTTCTACTTGGCAGCAAGGTCGCAGGCATTCCTTATGCAGCAAGGGCTAAGGCTATATAATTTTGTTACCAAATGGCTGCCAAAATCAATTTAATTAAAAAGGTTTTACCAGTTACTTCTGGTGCTGTTCAAGGTAGCAGTAATTTCCAAATAACTTCTATTCTCACAGTAAGTAAATTAGGTAACTAAAATAGGATTTATCCATGTTTTGACAATTCCTTATTCACTGTAATTAATTTAGGAGACTAAAATAGGATGAGAGATTAGAGATGGACAGATAGAGAGGAAGATATATAGATAGAAAAGAGAAAGTGAGATGAAAATAGAGAAAGCGAAGGAGATAGAGAGATAAAGGGATTGATAGATAAACAGAGAGAGGGGGAGAGTTAGAAACAGAGAGGGATGAGACAGTGGAAAGGAGAGAGATAGAGGGAGTTAGAGAGAGAAAGGGACTCAAAGAGAGATGGAGAGGGTGATATAGAGAGAAAGATAGATTGAGAGAGGGAAAGGGAGAGATGGATAGAGAGAGGGTGAGGGAAACAGAAGGTGAGCTACACTTCACCGTTTGTTTCCTCGTTCAGTAGAGAAGAAATCTTTCGAGACTGAGGCAATTTTAATGTTTTGTTATTATCCAGAGTACCCCTATTTTGTGTGTGGGGGGTGCTAGATTTTCCTCACATTAGAAACCGACCGGGTTATCTGTACTTTCACCTAACAAATTAATAAAAGACAAACATATTGTAAAATTTGAATTTAACATGAAAATACTATTTTAAAAAATAGCACGATCACATAAGTGCATAAGTGCCACTTTAGGTAGTCCTTGGGCGTTGAGGTCCATGGCGACCAGCATAATTATTTAATTGTCGCTCCCTTAGCCCCCACTAGTCAAGGCTAATGCATGCGCACGTAATATTTTTTATTTACTGACGTTGGCTTAGTAACTAAACGATTTATTGATAATTTCGTAACCCTTAAACGCATGCCGGAAGATTTAAATTGGTTCATTATTGTTGTAATGAAAAAAAAAGTTACATTCAACACAAAACCAAAAACACATATTAATGATAAATGATTTATTATTGTATTCATTGAAATTTACTAATTTTTGAATAAAATAGTAAAAAAAGAAAGTTAATAAAAAAAGTAGTTGCTTATGTGCGCATAAAAAACTTGTTTTTTTTGTTTTTGTTTTTTTAGATTAGGTCCACCTTATAATCGCCCCACCCTCCTCATCTTAAGAACAGCTGCCAGAGTAAACACCACTTTTGAAGGGAGGGGGCTATTTGCAAAATTTAACTGATATTTGTTGTCAGCATACTCACCTGAAAATACTATTAAAAAAAAAGGAGGGGCAGAGAAGTAGATTTATTTATCAATAAAAGTTGCGGAGAAGTAAATCTATTTACCAATAAAAGTCGTCATTTAAAAAAGAAAATTGTGGAGGTGGACCTAAATGTAAATATTTACCCAAAAAATTATCCCGAAGTTTATTACAAAAACGTTTTGTTTTCGCACTATTCAACAATTTGTTCATCCGCGCATGTAAATTAAAAATATTTGTAAAAGTGAGAAGTTATCAGTAAATGATTTAGTTTTTTTTAATTTGTTTATTTATTTATTTTTTTACATTAGGTCCACCTCCACAAATGTTAAGAACGGCTTTCAGAATAAACACCCTCAACCTCTCCATGTTAACAACGAATTTCGGAATAAACACCATTTGGGGGAATATTTAAAAAAAAAAAGTCGATAAAAGTCGTCATTTAAAAAGAAATTTAAAATCAAATGTTTGTAAAAGTGAGAAATTATTAATAAATGTTTAGTAACATTTTTCGTTGCTAATGCAGAGAGTGATCCGCGCTATTTTTTAAATCGTATTTTCACGTTTAATTAAAGTTTTATGATGTTTTTTTTCTCAAATGCAAGGTTAAAGTACAGAATAGGTACAAAACACCCTCCCTTCCCCATGTTAAGAATGGCTTTTTAAATAATAACGTTATTATTTCAGCATGGATCACTCTCTGCATGAGTACCCATTTTTCTTGTAATATTCATAAAAATTTAAACTTTTTTCAAAATAAATAAATAAATGTTTGTAAATGTGACAAATAATCGTTTAGTTACGGCAACGTCAGTAAATAAAATATGTTACGTGCGGGGTGTGGTGGGGGACTAAGGGAGCGACTATTATTTTTTTTGCTAGTCACCATGGAACTCAACGGCAAAGGAGTACCAAAATGTAATTTTTTTTGTCAAATAAATAAATTTCAAGCAATTTTTGCAATAAATAATAGATAGCAACTTCGTTAATTTTACGACTCGCCCCAGCATATTATAAACACCCTAACTTCCCCATGTTAAAACGGCTTTCGGAATGAACACCCCCAACCTCCCCATATGAAGAACGGCTTTCGAGGTTTATCGAAGGGCGTTTTTTTTCACATGGGGAGGTTAGGGTGTTTATAATACGTTGAGGCACGTCGTAAAAATGAAATAGTTTAGAAAAAGTGAAAACAAAGTTTTTTTTTTATGTAAACAATGCCGTGAAAAGAAACTAAACAATTAAAACGTAATGTTTCATGAGTGAAAAACCTTAACATTAAAGGAATTTAAAATGAAAAAATTGGTAAGTACATAAATGAATATAAATTTTTAAAATATGGGATTATTTTTCTGTGTGTGTGTGTGTGTGTGTGTGTGTGTGTGCTAATGCAGAGAGTGATCCGCGCTATTTTTTAAAAATCGTATTTCCACGTTTAATTAAAGTTTTATGATATGTTTCTATTCAATTGTAAGGTTAAAGTACAGAAAAGGTACAAAACACCCTCCCTTTCCCATGTTAAGAATGGCTTTTTAAATAATAACGTTATTATTTCAGCACGGATCACTCTCTGCATCAGTAAGTTTTGTTTTTTTTACTTATCTGGTAATTCGAGAGTAGTTGAAACGGAAGTTACCAGAAATAAAACCGGGCAAGTCTCGCAGGAACGACTTCGAAAAATATTTATATTTTATTTAATATTTTAATAATTCGCGAGGTAAATTTATTTTAATGACATAAAACATCCATCGACTCTAAAGATATGTTGTCTGAAAATTTCAAATATATTGGTAACGTAGAAATATGGTTTTATTCACTTTTAACGAACCAAATTTACATTTATATATATATAGATAGATATATATATATATACACATATACATGTATATATATATGTATATATACATATATACGTATATATATATGTATATATACATATATATGTATATATATGTATATATATGTATATATATGCATCTATATATGCATATATATGTATATATACATATATATGTATGTACATATATACATATATATACATATATATCTATATATATACATATATATGCATATATATGTATATATATGCATATATATATGTATATATATATACAGATGTATATGTATATATGTATATATACATATACATGTATATATATGTATATATACATATGTATATGTATATATATATATATACATATATATGTATATATATACATATATATAAATATATACGTATATATATACATATATATGTATATATACGTATATATGTATATATGTGTATATATATGTACATATATATGTATGTATACAAATATATATGTACATATATATGTATGTATACAAATATATATGTGTATATATATACAAATATATATGTATATATATGTATATATACAAATATATATGTATATATGTATGCATATATGTATATATATGTATATATACAAATATATATATATATGTATATATATTTATGTATATATGTATATATGTATATATACAAATATATATATATGTATATATATCTAGGTATATACATATATATATGTAAATATACATATATATTTATATATGTATATGCATACATATATATACATATATATAAGTATATGTGTACATATACATATA
This sequence comes from Euprymna scolopes, assembly GCF_053919585.1. Taxonomy (NCBI): domain Eukaryota; kingdom Metazoa; phylum Mollusca; class Cephalopoda; order Sepiida; family Sepiolidae; genus Euprymna; species Euprymna scolopes. Next base: position 40,754,888 of record NC_136496.1, on the reverse strand, counting down.
TATATATATAAATATATATGTACCTATATACATATGTATACACATATATAAATATATATGTATATATACATATATACATATATTTATTAATATATATAGATATACACATATATACATATATATACATATGTATACACATATATAAATATATATGTATATATATATACATATATTTATAAATATATATAGATATACGCATATATACATATATATATACATATATACATATATGTAAATATATATATACACATATATACATATATATATAAATATATATATACAAATATTCACACATACATAAATATTTATATACTTACATATATATAAATAAATAAATAAATAAAACATATGTATATATAATAAAAGACAGCGTAATGTTGGGAAAATAAACAAATATTTTACTTGCTTTAATTTGAATTTAAAATATATATATATATGTGTATTTTCATAATATTACGTTGGCATTTGGTTTCAAGCGCACTTGATGTGTATTTTATTTTATTCAAATTAAAAAACGTTTCTATATTAAACTTGACGATTTAAATGTATATATATATATATGTAATATATATATATATATAAATTTATATATATATATATATATTTATATTAATATATATATATAAATATATATACATATATATTTTTATAAATATATATATATATTTATATAAATATATATGTATTTATATATATATTTATATATATATATATATATATACATATATATATAGGGTGACCCTCAAAAAGCGGACTCTAACTCTAATAAGGCCCCGTTTCTTAGTGTTTTTCTGAATGAAATGAAACTTTGATCATAACTAGGTTATTATATTTCCATCACATCAAAACACTAGCGTCTTTTCCCTTTTTTTCTCCGTTCTATAGCATATGTTCTAGATGGCTTCCATTTAGCATTTGCTTTTTTTGGGATCACCCGGTATATATATATATATATATATATATATATATATATATATATATATATATATATATATATATATATATATATATCAAATGTGGAATAGGGAATAAAGTAAACAGATTTGTATATGGTTGTAGTATGCGAAAAAAGCCGCATACAGAAATTCCTCAGACGAGGTGTCCAGGAGAATACGTTAGTACGATGCCAAACTACATAAAGAAAAGAACTACAAAAGAAAAGTGTAAATTTGAGGACTTCTTTTGGGTCCCCATTAATTGTGAACGGCTTCTAATGATTCGGGGTACGAATAGGAAGTCAGTTCGTTTCTCATGACTTCAATTTTTAAAAAACTCTCTACAAAAGTGTAATTCTATGTCGTGATTAGCTTATGCAAAACGGAACACAACAATCTATTTCGCTTTTAGGTCACTAATAATCGGGAATAATTATATAGCTTTATAGAAAGGTGCTAATATTTTATTAATAGATAGCTAAGTAAATAACATTAAACCTCAGCATCTGCATCGCGGCACGGCTTGGCGAGTTTTATAAACGGAAGAGGAAACGAATATAAAATAGAACAAATACGAATACGTTAGTAATCGCAGCGGCATATCAGTAGCTAATGCGGTCGCGAAAATTAACGGGTCACGTAGGTTTCCGTGGCTGATAATAAATGACAATAATCAAACGATCACCAGGTGTAGAAAAGTAGGTAGTATTACTGCAATTACCATACCGGAGCAAATAAAAGAACAATATCTCTGATAAATAACACGAAAAGAATAGTAGCTGATAGAATTCAACTTATAGATCGATAGGTTGCTAAGGCGAAATGAAGATTTATTCGTCGATGAAGATTAAAGCTTGGACAGAACTGGTACAGTAGAGATGCGTATTGATAAATGAATTCAGGAACTAATACAAAGGTGCTCGCATCGGAACACGCGCACGCAGAGAACAATGGTACTGTCGGCAATGGATGAAATGATGTGGGCATATATAATTGAGACATCCAATAGCCTGTGAGGGTTTCTGATAGTATTAGAGAAAGATTTAGGGACACAAAATAAAATTATAAAGAATTATGCATGAGCATTACCGATTATTGAAGATATATTGGATCCACATGGATGAGCAAAATACTTCTCGCAATTTGATTTAAAGTCGGGTTAATCAAGCTGAGTAAGAACGATAAACAAAAAAACTGCGATTAATTGCCACTGGAATTTATTTTACATCATTGTGATGTCATTTTGACTCGCGAACACTTCCAAGTACGTTCAGAAATTGATGTCATTAGTGTTACAGTGTCATTAAGAGTTTGCGTTAACGTATTTAGACGATATATTCATATTTTTCAATAGCATTGGAGGCCACTTACAGCACATAAATAAGGTACTGCGTAGAATGTGGAAAGATAATCGTTAGTAAAAAGCAAAGAAGTGCAAGTTCCTAAGCATTAACATTCAGTATCAACGTTCAAATTAAGAAGACCTGGACAAAATCAAATCTAGAAATTTGATTTGACCCAAACCATTTTGAGACAGGTGAGGGCCAGCACTATACAACCGGTGATTTATTAGAATTTTTTCTAATATTGCTGAGTTACTAGTTCATTTTACGAGGAGAAATGCGATATTTTTAATGGGGCGACGCATGTCAGGGTACCTTTGATAGTCTAAATTCGAAGCAAGCAGAGATGATAATATTGGCTTCTCCTAATCCAGAGAAAGACTACAGACTATATACCAATGTCTCCGATCATTCGAGTTCTGCATGTTTGTTAATGGGAGATGAAAGTTGTAGAAAAACAATTTATTTTTTATCCCATAAATTGAGTGACATGCAAAAAATATGGTCATGCATAAAGAAAGATGCATATATTATACACTATGCTCTTCATAAACAAACCCCGTACTTTCCTAGCGCAACGTTCACTATCTATAGAGAGCATAGACCTTTAGAATAGTTACTTTACTTATCCATACAGAACAAGAAAATGCAAACATCGGCTTTAAGTATGGATAGCTATAACTGCTCCATACAATACCTGAAGGGAAAGGATAATAGTTGCATATGTCTATTGTCACGCATTGTAGATACGACTCAGAAAATATTTACAATGGAGATAGATAATACGAATTATTTAGAAGGTTAAATAAATTCTAAACTGTTCGAACTAAAAAGTTTGCATCGTATAAGAATTCTAAGGACTAAGCTGTAATGCACGAATGATCCACGTTATCGAGTATAGATAAAATTGGGAAGCAAAAAGCTACAAGAAATTTTAGACTTGGAGATGCAAATAACAAATGGTAAAGCATTCAAAACAAAAATGCATATTACTGGATAAAATAGTCTATTACTCATCTCAACCCGACGACATACAATTATGTCGCTTTTTTGACGTATATATATATATTTGATAAAACCTACATTATTTCTACACTAACCTAATAATACGTTTATAGGTATTGTCTCATTTTACGAAACTGTACCGCGACGACAATTGTCACATACCTGTGGAGAAGACATTTCAATCTTAATTAACCCAAAATATTTCTGGCGTTTTTGCGTAAGTCATTAAAAGAATACATAGATAAATATATTCTGTACGAAACTTAGGATTTCAGGAAACAAACCCCTAAATGCAGAAGTGTCGACATACACATGATTATTATGACGATGAGTCTAACGTTCCGTTGATGACGCGCATGATCACGCTACGTAGTATGACGTCTTACGTAATTGGGGCGCCTTCAGGTCCTATAGATAAAAATAGTGTCGGCACAAATGAAAATAAGATTGGCATCGAGAAACGAGAAGAACCGAAGAAAGGAAAATGCTAGGTATGGGTGGAAAGTTCGCCCGGTAAGGCAGTGATGTTCCCCTAAAATTGTACAATTAGTTTTTTTTGTTGTCGGGTGCGTTCGCTCAATTCTAAATTTTAGGACAAAAAAAAAAAAAAAAAAATATCTTCCATTTTTGGGTCAGACAATAAATGACACGAGTGCCCTACATTAGGGGATTCCAGTTTCAAACAGAGTGTGTTAAATAGTGCATAAAGTTATAAATTTACAGAATTAAAATTGAGAAGAAGCACACACGGGACTGTTGGGTGTTATTTGCCCGATCTCAATTTAAAAGAATTTGCAGAACACCATCCGAAGGAAATGCCAGAACACAATATCGAATACAGCGGACTTAGACGGTATTGGGTCTATGTCAACGAGGTAACGGATCGCATCAATTCCGAGCAGCCTCGCATGGTGAACGTGGCCTACGTCATCTATGGTGCTTAGCCGCCCCAGAACAGAAAGAAGAATGGTGTTTCTCGCCATACTGGCCGTAGCCAGAATGGTGATAAGGACGTCGAGAATACATGAGAAGCGTGGGGTTGAATCTTTTGCTGATTAGGATCTGATCTCCTTACTTCAAGCAGTTAAAGATCAGATGTGATAGGATAACATTAAATCCCGCGGCCTGTGACCTCTTTGAAGATAGAGTAAAATAGCGAGTCCGTGCATACCAAGAGGTGCAAAGTTGGAGTTCGTGTACTCCGCCTGAACATAAAGCGCACGGTTTTTACCCCTACCAAATTTCAGACTCCTTGAAATACTACAATTAGTTTCTTAGCTAGCCGAGTGAATGTCCCCCTCCATAAGAAACCTCCGAGATGCATACACCCCAATTTTTGTTTGTCGTCACCCGCCACCTCAATAAGTGACTCCATCTTGAAGCAACTTTATCTATACTCGCCGACATTATTCTCTTTGACCCTGTCTTGAATTCAGGTCCATTTAGAGATTGACCTGATTGTTTTCGGCGCCATCAAGCCGGAAAGAAGTGGGCGGTCTACCATTTAGAGATGGCTATGGAGGGCCCCAGGACAATGTGTTGTTTATTTTGTGGACATTTTCCCCACCCTATGCCAATGAAATAAATTAACGAACATAATATAAAAGAAATATATCTATGATATAAGTAAATTTAAAATTGTATACCATTTTAAATTTGCTCATACAGTTGCATTGTATTGAATAATCGATTTGATTCTTGATATCTTATGAATGACAGGAATGACAAACCTCGGTGTGTTTGCGGTATTGTGATAAAGGTTAAACCTAGCAAGGACAAGCATAGACTAACAAAACGTACAGTGAAAAGGATGATCATATCGTCCCTTCACATTTTTCGAGTTGCGCTGTGCCAATTTTTTGTTTTTCTATTTTGTTTTTAAACATTATGGAGAAAAAATATATAACTCCAAAAGAATTACACACACACCCACACACACACACACACACACACACACACACACACATATATATATATATATATATATATATATATATATATATATATATATATATACATATTTATTGTCTATAGTTCTGGGATGAGGTGATTTCATTATGGATTTCGTTTTTCGGACTCACTGTTTCATCTTCAGTGTTTTTTTTCCACTACGTTTCGGCCGTATTATCCTTCGGCCTTCTTACGGTGTATCGCGAACTCGGGAACTGTTGACACATGGCCGAGGCGACTAAGACGTTGGAACAGACATTGCAAGTCTCCAAGGTGCTGAGTTCAATCCTGAGCAAAAGCAGTTGCAGTGACAACACAATGACAGCGATAGACGCAGCAGTAACAGCATTAAGCGGTAGAAGCAGGGCCGGCCTGAATGGAACGAGAACATGGTATCCCCGTAACAACAAAGGGTTAGGTTCGAAATTTAAAAAAAAAAAAAAAAACAGTTCCCGAGTTCGAGATACACCTGAAGAAGGCCGGAGGATGATACGGCCGAAACGTAGTGGAAAACACCGAAGATGAGGAAGTGAGTCCGAAAAACGAAATCCATAATATATATATATATATATATATATATATATATATATATATATATATATATATATATATATATATATATATATATATAATTTGATAGTTTAATCATGTATGTACATATAATTAATAGTTGATTATCTTAAAAAGTAGCTACAGTTTAACTGAAGATCTGATTGTAAAAGTTGTATCTATACAGTCTTATATATATATATATATATGTATATATATATATATATATATATATATATATGTTTACATATGTACATTAAAAGTACATCTTTATATGCATATTCATTACATCAAGAGTATATTATATCGAATTTTAGTATGAGGACACGCATAGAATTATGTTGTAAAATCAATTTAATGTAATATGCTTATTATATATTAGGCCTCCACCAGAAATCTAATACAGAAAAAATATCAAATAAAGATCTAGAATATATATGCAGTCGCATATATAAATACTGAAAACAGTTACATTCACAAACGTCAATGTAAAACGAGAAATAGAGCGTTGCACACAAAGCGAAGCCCTAGATGAATATTTCTGTGTTATCAGAAACATAAAATATTTCATTGTGAATGCAGTTAAAAGCTGCTTTAAGATTTTTGAAGATATTGATATTTTTAGACTAAATATCAGAAAAAAATTCATTTATATTGCACGTGCAACATATTTTCTAATATGAAAAGGACCTAAGAATAGTTGTAAGCATTTAGAAATATTTCAGAGAATGCAGTAAATACGGCTAAATACGCAGAAGGTTAATATAAATTTCATACAAGATATCTACACTATTTAAAATTCTTATTAACATAATCCAGAGTCAAAATTGTCAGTATATAATCTGAACGATTTTTAAAAAGTCAAAATTGCATTAGAAATCATTCCTAGAACGGACACTGAAGTAGAACGTGTATCCGACGTGACATATATTAGCTCTTACCGTTCTAATGTGTGTATATAATATATATATATATTTATATATATATATATATATATAGAGAGAGAGAGAGAGAGAGATTCAACCATCTGATGAATTGTAGTCGACGAAACATGTGTCAGTGGATAATTATATTAAAAAAGAATATATGTATATACATATAATAGAATAATTTATTATATATATATATATATATATATGATATAGTCCGATGGATATTTGTAAATTTGTATCTACATACACATCGATTTTATTCTTTTTTCGAAAATCAACATATTCGAGGATGATAGTCATACATTTTGAAACATTCTTATTACCATAAGACTTTTAACTCTTGTCTGAGTGCTCAGCATGATGCTGTCTAGCTAGGTTGAGCAAAGAAAATTATGATCTTTTTATGTCCAACAAAGCAGGCACATATAAAACGTTGTCAACAACAGTATTCAAAGATAGTTTGGTCAGAACTTAGTATTATGCCTCTCTCGCGCTCTCACTATATATATATATATATATATATATATATATATATATATATATAAAGACATTGGCCTTACGTAAGAAAAGTGGCGTCTATTACCTGATGAAATATGTTTAAATTGAAACAGTAAATCTGTTGTTGCTACAAATGATAATTATCTTTACCGAAATTCAATAAAGTATTCTCCTCTTTTATACTGAGCACACTCAACAACATCGTTAGGTTCAATGATTCTTTAAACTTAAAACGAAAATTAATATTGATATTTATATATTAATCCCAATCAAACAAACAACGCTTAATACAACCAACATAGAAAATTGGACGTTCATATTGAACACAATTTAAGGCTGTAAACTATACTTCACAAAAATGTTTAATTCGACAGGATAATCAAATAAGAAATATGAAGATTTCCTTAATCAGCGGTGTTTCAAAGAAACGCGTTATTCGCACCAGAGGAAAGATATTGGCAAATAAAAAAATTACAGCAAAGCTATGAATTAGCTAGGAATGCATTATATATGAACTAATCATAGATACAAAAATGTTTTACACAAAGAGCTTTTGGCATAGGGAAAATAAATTAAATTTAAAAAATGAATTGAAAATTAGAGATGTAAAATACACATAAAAAGATTTGAAGTGGAGACGTATTTTTACATACGAAGTGATTATAAAAGTCAATGTTCTCAGAAGATGCCAGATTTATAATATTGACAAATAGATCCCAATGAAAAGTTCAAAGTGTGTGTAATCTATGTATACTGTTTGCAAACAGTCCAAAACTAAATATTATTTCGAATCGTTAAATTTGTTTCACTTAGAGATAGTAGAACCAACATAATACATCTTCCATAGTTGTTTTAAAGGATAAGTAAGGTTTTAAAATTTGATTTACTATAAAGTCATAAAGTATAGTTAACAGTCTTAAATATTTTTATATATATATATATATATATATATATATATATATATATATATATGCATATATATATATATGAAAGATAAAATAGTCATTTTCTAGACCGATTTATATATAGTTCTTTAGATGTTGATTTTCGAGATATATATATATATATATATATATATATATATATATATATATATATATATATATATATATATATATATATATATTACCTTTACCATTGTTTCGTAGCCGATAGCGATACGGTCTGACATTTTTTCGTAGCCAGTTACCTTGAAAGTTATGGCGGATAAAGTAGCACTAACTACTTAGATATAAAAACGTTTAATTATTTTTCTTACGAAAATACACAATATACGTCGCTAATATCTAAATTCGAAATCGTAACTAAAGCATCTACAGCCCGTACAGTTCACGCTACGAAATCATTTAATTTAGCTAAATTGGATGAATTTATGTCTTTTAAGAAAATATATATACAATCTATAATAATAAAAAAAATGTGTTTAAATTGTGAAACTCAGTTTTCTGTGCTCTTTGAGGGAAGTTGTATCCATAAATTACAGTTGCCGACATAATTGTGACGTAAGATCTTTGATTCCTAATCAAGAAAATGCAATACAGTGTCGACTTTGTGGAAAATATGCAAATAAAAAAGTGGATCTTATGAAAGATGTTTTTGCTCAATTCCTTAAATAACGTAATTATTTTGATATTCTTATTACGTTTATTGCTTTTACTTTAGGAAAGCTTTTTACTTTCTTATTTGCTCTTACTAATATTAAAATATCACATTTCTTTTTACAGCCAAAATAAGTAAAAATCGACAAAACAGTTTAGTAAATATTGAGTAAAAGTACGAAAAAAATAGCCCTAAATGCAGATATAATAAATAGTTTCTATCTTTAAAATAATTTCTTGCTAAAAAAAACCTTAATAATTCATTCAGTTTTTCGATGAATGCAGTTAATATTCGCTAGTTTCGGAATTAATGACGTAATAACTGCCATTTCTTGGGTATCTAATCTTTATAATAATGATTTCTGTTATGCATATACAATATTAATTTTCTAAAGACATTTATTTTTAGTTATTTAGATATTGATTTTCAATGCCAAATTTTTGCAATGCCCAAAGCGTTCGTTATGCTTGTCGATATTGTACATTCAAAACGGCCATGGACAATTTATAATCCAAAACATAAAAAGAAAAAAAAATTGAAAGAGGCTTTCTTTTATTTTCTATCATATTAATAAATATTACGCGCCTCATTGAACGGTTAAATAAACTATCAAGCATTGCTGAAATAAAAGTTCATTTCCAATAAATAATTTTTCCATAAGGAATTCTTTGGTCTTAATAGGAAATTACTTTTACCACTCATTTTTTTAGTGTACAATGCAGAAAAATTATGTTTACTTAAAACACATAGTTCTATTTCACTGTGTCATTTGGGTGACAATATATTTAAAAGACATTATTTCATGGTTGGCCGCATTTAAAATAATTACTTGTATTGATTTACCGCTTGTTTTCGCTTATTCTACATACACCCACCTTATAAAGACACACGTACATGCATATATATATACATGAGGATGTGTGGATTTGGGTTATATGATTGAATGTATATGTATAGATATATGTTCATATATGTCTGTACGTATATTTACATATGCAAATATGTATTGTGTATGCATATGTGTGTATGCATATATATGTATACATGTATGTATGTATATGTTTAAAGTTGCATGTCATTTCACATACGATTCTATGAAAATATACTAATAGTAATGATTACGTTAGAATCATGAAAAGATGTTCCTGATGCTTGCTTTATTAGTTTATGCTAATCTTTACCGTATCCTTCTGCTCTGTGCTCATTGTTGGGAGATTCTTATATCTCCAATAGAAAAACATGATTAACAAAAATCAACGCTTTAAAATACCTTATTTTTGACATCTTGCCCATTCATTCCTTTAAAAATATATAAATAATTTATTTCAAGAAAAAAATGATGATGTTTTTGCTTTCATAAATTAGCAACAGAATATAATACACTTTAAATATCAAGATAATTTTTGAAATCCTCACAACATCATGTCATACTATAGTTGTTATTTTACAAATTATCGTTATACCTGTTAAATTCAGTTATTTCCTCGCTCTTATATTAAAAACATATTTTTTTTCTATTTAAAGTTATAAAACGAAATGAGATGCAAGCGACGCTAGGAGCGTTTACTAATTTACATATTTCTTTGATAAACAAGTCTTAATAAATTACTGATTTGTTTTTGTGTAATCATATTAGATGAGTAAGTTCGCTAAATTATATTTATGTACAGTTTCTATATATACTATGATTGCGAACAATTTGAAATTGAAAATATTCACAGAAATATATATATGTATATATACACACATACATACACATACATACATACATACATATATAAGGAAAGTGATTTTGTTAGTGCGTGCGTGAAAACATTCTACCAATCTCCTCTATGAATATTTGCGCAACAGAGTTGTAATGTCATATATAGGATATTTGGACCTGTATCGCACTTACGAGTTTAGTTTTTTTTTTTGCATGATTAGAATTGTATGCCTAGGGCTTTTTAGGAAGCAACAAAAGATAATTACTTCAAAATATATAGTCTGCGTTAATTAATTACATATATGACAATCTATTTATCTATGTTTATATATATTTATATATATATATATATATATATATATATATATATATATATTCCATTTTCATTCCAAACAGGACACAGTGCCACTCTGATACAGGGGCTTCTATCAGGGACATAAGTTGCAAGGATACCATGTAGGGAGTTGAGCAGCAAGATGTCTGTTCACATTACTGTTATATATTCAATCATCGACGTTATCCTTGAGGGGTACCAAATTGAGCTTTCGTTACATTTGAATATGTTATATAGAGTTCTTCATTTAGGGGCACATTTTACGTTTTCTATATAACATAAGAACGATTCCGTGTGCGTATAATTGTCTCTAATATAAATTGGTTGTGTGTTTGATTATCATAAAGGGAATCGTGTATGTGACATGTAATTTCTGAACCTACCTCTGTTTCTTCTCGCTGTTGGATCATCTGGGAATTTCTCATCCTGGAGGGAGACTTGATACCTGTTTGACGAAGATTTATCACTCCAAGACGATGAAATGGTTTTATAGATTTTATTTCACTTTCCCCAGAGGTCCTGCAGCAGGTGTAAAGTGAAATCTCTTGTGTGGACACTTCTTCACACACGTCAGCGTTCGTCTCCCCCCTCCCCAGGGGGAGACCATGGAAGAACGTCCGTCTTCTTCAAAGCTCAAATCAAATCTCTCAGATCTAGCCAACCACGTCACACATACGTAATTTGGTCAGCTGACCTTTGGTTCTGGTAAACGTGTCTACCTCCACGTTTACTCACCTCTCTCTCTCTCCCTCTCTCCCTCTCTCCTTCTCTCCCTCTCTATTCTCATATAGAGACACAGAGAGAGAAAATAGAAAGAGTAAGAAAGCCAGAGAGGGGGGGGAGATGCTCGTTAACATTCCTCCACCCCTTTTTTATCAAAATGTATGACAAGCCATACATTTTTAATAACTAACTAACTAAAAAAAAATAATTATGTCCGAAGTACATCTTTATTTTTTCACTTTCCGGACTCACCCCTTTTCCAAGAAAGATCAGGCACCAGTACTCTTCTACTACACTATCAACCCTTCTTCTGCTTCTCGAAAGTCTCTCCTCGACATTAACTTGCTTCCAAGTTAGACAAAGATACAGCTTTGCAGATATACATCTTGTCTAGGCGGTCGCATTGTTGGATATTTTCCACTGACTCTGCTCTTTATTTGGACCACTTGGCCAAACAAATGGAGACTCCATTTTCGATCACTTTTTCGAAATGGGGCCAGCATATCGCAATTACGACCAGAACGTCGGATGCTCCATGTTGGCGGTAGCTTTATCGCATGGGGACTCGAACCCCAGACCCTCAGATTAAAAGTCTGATGCTCTACCGACCCAACCATCCCACTCGCGTTCTCGACTTTCAGCATAGGCCTAAGTCCCAGTTTTTTTTCCTTTACTGTAATGCCCTGACGTCTTTCTCTGAGTGGTCCTATTACTGGAGCTTTGTTCTATTCTATCTACTACTTCGGAACTTCACAAAGCTCTTCTACTAACTCCCTTGGTTGGTCTAAGTCAAGATACGCCTTCACACTGATTCACACGGAGCCTGTTTGAGTTCCTGGAACCCGACAAGATACAGAATCATCACTCCCTAACTAATGCGCCATCGATTTCTAACTAAGTAGCTTTCCCTTTGTGATTTTTCCGCATTCCCAGCAAGTCCCAAGATTCCAACCCAGATATCCCTCACACATTCCTCTAAAAAAATAAAAAAATAATAAGGCTCTATCTTGTCCCTTACGTAATCTGCATCTTTCCCTTTCTTCTATCTCCCCGTGATTAGGCTTGGTACCGACTGTCCAGTCGCTCCGTACCCTGAGGAATTATCGCGACCTCGCACGCCAGACTTTTGTTGGACAAGACTTATTGCCGTTGCTGGGCCTACGTGGCCTCTTCCAACTCACTGGAACCACTAGTATTGTTTTAACAGGGTTCTCATTACTCTTAAATAGTATTTCCCCTGCCAAATTTTCTAATTTGTGACAATACCGTGGCTTATAAAAAAAAAAAAAAAACAACAGCAAAAACTGCTTTCTACAGCCTAATCGCCTTGTAATTCTCATGAAAAAAATGCAACTACGCGCTAAACGTCCCTAAAATATAACTAAACCAACCAAATCTATTCCAAAATAATTTAATTTAATAATACCAATTAAATTCACCCAGCATGTTTTTTTTTTTTAATTTTGGTACCTTTAATTCACAATAGCGTAACATTTTATTTTCCTAAGTACTTGCATACATATTTCATTCATCTTCTCTTGAGCGATTCGTAACATAATGGCCACGTCAGCCATTGCACCCCCTCTGCCCCTTACACCATGTCAGAGGGCATTTCGTTTGCTCCCTGAAGTTGATTACAACTAGATCCGCTCACGCTGGATAGAATACATTCCGTTTACTACTATGTCAGAAAAAACTTTTTTTTTCCAAAGTCGGTAAGCGCAACCTGCCTTGAAGACACATAGCTTCACGGAAAACATCGGATTTCCACACATGAAGTACTCAAACTTGCTCCATGTTGATTCTACTCGAAATCAACAGAAATCACGATAAAAAAAAAATAAAATTCGAATCATTTACCGAGAATAATGAAATTAATAACTACCCATGTAATTCGACACCTCTCCAAAATTCTAACATGCTTGCCACAGAAATTAAATTCCATTCACGCCCCACTTTTTTCTTTCATTTCTTCATATAGTTTATTTAACCCTATATTTATCCTTTTTCCCCCTTACTTATGTGGTCAAAACGTCACTCATGTCGAATAGAACATTTATTCTACTTTTCGAAAATTGAAATTAATACCGACTGAACCTTTGACTCTTCCGAAACTTTTTTTTTTAAATCATTTATTACACTGTTTAAATCTTATTTCTTTCTCTTTTTCCCTATTTTATTATTACTATTATGATTATTAATTAATTAACACGTTCTTTCTTTTATTAACCATTCTTTCAATAGACCCCACAAGCAAAGAGTTCACCTCACCATTCTGCGAAAAAAAAATACATGTCAAAGAACAAGAAAATTCTGCCAATACCGTTTGACAACACATCAATTACATAAAAATAATAAATTAAAAAATACAAAAATATCCTATAAGCAATCACAAAGTCCCATCTCACTAACAACAAAATTCCAAATAACAAAATTTTGTCCACGTCAGCAAAAAAAAAAAAAAAAAAAAAAAAAAAAAATTCTTACGAAAAATTCGCACAATCAGCGAAAAAGAAAAAAAATCATTTTACAGGACATGACCATTGTCTTTTCATCAACAGTACATATTGTTTTTCATTAAAAGTTACATTTAGTTCACAATTTAAAAATGACACAAAATATTCATAACACATATTTTTGATTGACATGTTTATCTTTGTGGTAAAGGCTCGTTTCTTTTTGGTTTTCTCACTGGCTGTTGTTAAAAATTTACAAAATAAGGTCATTTTTCGTTTTCCCTTCTAATTTTGACATTAAGTGATATTTTTCTTCGTTCATAACGAGCTAATTCCCAATACGATAAACATTTTTTAAAACTATTTTCTATATATAAAGTTTTACATCTGTGTGTCTGTATGTCTTCCTTTTCTTTCTTCGTGAAAAGGTTGTACGTGTGTATTGCTTTTCTTTTTTTTCTTTTTTTTTTCTTAATTATTTTTCTAATTCGCCTAGTGTTTTAATGGACCCTACGTTGTGTGTGTGTTGGTTTGTATTTTTTTTTCTACTGTTCTTTCTTTTTTTCTTTCTTTTTTTTCCCAGACATTTTATTGTGTTTTTCTTGTCTTTTTTTCGTCCTTTTTTCCCCCGTGGTAATCGAAGTTCTTTTTTTTTCTTCTTTTTTTTTTCTTTTAAACCCACCCTTGCTAGGTGGTCTGGTCAGTTGAGGCACCAAATTTTGAATATGTTATATATTCAATCATCGACGTTATCCTTGAGGGGTACCAAATTGAGCTTTCGTTACATTTGAATATGTTATATAGAGTTCTTCATTTAGGGGCACATTTTACGTTTTCTATATAACATAAGAACGATTCCGTGTGCGTATAATTGTCTCTAATATAAATTGGTTGTGTGTTTGATTATCATAAAGGGAATCGTGTATGTGACATGTAATTTCTGAACCTACCTCTGTTTCTTCTCGCTGTTGGATCATCTGGGAATTTCTCATCCTGGAGGGAGACTTGATACCTGTTTGACGAAGATTTATCACTCCAAGACGATGAAATGGTTTTATAGATTTTATTTCACTTTCCCCAGAGGTCCTGCAGCAGGTGTAAAGTGAAATCTCTTGTGTGGGCACTTCTTCACACACGTCAGCGTTCGTCTCCCCCCTCCCCAGGGGGAGACCATGGAAGAACGTCCGTCTTCTTCAAAGCTCAAATCAAATCTTTCAGATCTAGCCAACCACGTCACACATACGTAATTTGGTCAGCTGACCTTTGGTTCTGGTAAACGTGTCTACCTCCACGTTTACTCACCTCTCTCTCTCTCCCTCTCTCCCTCTCTCCCTCTCTATTCTCATATAGAGACACAGAGAGAGAAAATAGAAAGAGTAAGAAAGCCAGAGAGGGGGGGAGAGATTCTCCTTAACAATTACACCTGAACTTCTGCATGTCAGTACAGTTAGAAAAGCAAGAAACCGAAGCGAGTTCCGAAGTCTAGAAATTCTGAGGAAGAAATTACTACATCTAGGGATCTCTACTGTGTAGGGGTGGGATTTTTCTGTTTGCAGGGATTGTCAAATGTATTTACGCCGAGGGAGTACGGGGGTTTGTAGTTGGTCAGAGCATCCACCATAAAAATACTTGTAGACCAGGCTGAGGGATGCAACATTTCATCAATGGGACAGAGGTTGAAGCCTATATGACAGTTCAGGACCTATCAGATTGGCGACTCTCTTTTGAACACTTTACGAGGTACCTGCAAAGTAAAAAGTGAAATCTATAGCTGCACAATATCAAAAACCTCAAATATAAATTATTATAATAGTAAACATACAATTCCTTACATACTGACTAATTCCAGTACACAATTAATCAACGACAACACCCCTATTAACCAATCTACCAATCAAATAAACCAAAAGTTTTACATTCCAACACCACTCTAAATCTAGCTGGGAACAGTTATTATAATCATATTAAACAAAATGCAAGTTACTTTAGGTCAGCATCTGGACTTATAACACATAATCTCCACACCATAAGCACTTATTTAAAAATATATCCTTGAAAAACAGACATCTTTATCAAAACATATTTGGCAACTTAATGAAGCAGATATTCCCTTCAATTTAAAATGGAAAATACTTGGCTCTTATAAAGCGTACTTGCCGGGTGACAGATTCTGCGCACTTTGGAGATACGAAGCCCTTGATATATTATAATGACATTCTCTTAAACTTAAAAGCTGAAATTTTGACGGGATGCATTCATAAACGTTGGTTTAAACTCGACAGGTTAAAACCACCATAAATCATAAAATCTTCTGAGTACTAATCTATTTTAAACATTTATAATGCATGACTTAATAAACATTATTATTACTATTATTTTATTATTGTGATTAATATTATTTTAAATAGTATTTCATTGACACTATTTTTTATGTCTATTTTTATTTTATTATCTATTTTTTTATTTTAAATTTATATGTTATTCTTAATTATTTAAAAATAATTCAATAAATAATTAGTGATTATCTTCCTGCGACTGATAAAACCTTTTTTTATGTAACTATAATTTTTCACACAATGGCAGTTACCTCCCTTTCTAAATTAATTATAAATTTAAGTTTACAAATAGCGTTTCCAACGATTATAAACTGGCAATTATAAATTTATCAGCGTTTAATTTAAAATAATATAAAAATATTTCAACCATTAATGGACAACTTTTAACAACATGCCAAGAAAAAGATGAACTAAAATAAAAACTAACTTAAAAACCGGACAGAAACATGTATATATTTTTTATTAACTATAATATTTACTTTTAACCTTAATTTTCCACTCTACTTTATTTTTATTTTATTCAACGCAAAAATTAATAACCCTTTTTCTTTATTATTTTTTGAAAAAATTCCAGGAATATTTACCTCAATACAAAAATGCTAGTTTATTTTGTTGTCTTTAACCCCCACCCCAACCGCATTATTTTGCTGATGATGAGACTTTATTAAGATATAAAATAATCTTTTTTTATACAATTATTGTTCAAGACTTATTGTCTATTTCAATAAAACATCGTTTCCGAAACAATCGTACAAATCATTGATATTGTTTTTTTTTCCTTTTGAAACTGATTTTCAATTAAAACAATATGAATCATTTTACTCAATATTAAAATAGCTCTAGGATATCCATACATATCGAGCTTATTGTATATCTACATTACAGCGAACACTGCTTTTCTTTTAATAGTATTAGTACATTTACTAATACATTAAAGTAAACTCTGCTACTTAGACTCTAGGTCTAATTCCCCCCCAAATTATATATATATATATATATATATATATATATATATATATATATATATATATAGCTACATGCATAAGCATTGGATACATGTAATTATCTATAATAACTTTAGTTTATGATTGCCATTTTTCCCTGGTATTTGGTAAGTAATATCTCGTAAAAATGTTTAAGTTGTATGCTAAAGGACAATTAAAAACTCATTGTATAGTCTACTTTTTTTATAATACTTTAAAATTACCTATGCAAAAGTATTCGTTACTTTGTTTTTATTTTTAAATCGAAACATTGTCTTTTAAAGTACTTTAAATATATAAATGTCTGATAGTAATCGAATGTTATCGCAAAATAATTAGAATATCACACATTTGTTTACAAGATAGTGCTACTAGTTATTTTAATCCGGTATGTGCATTCTAACATTCGAGGATAAAACATGTCAAATACAAAACCAGTAAAACATAATAGAAGCTAGACAACAAGTGTATTTTGCCGTCTGACGCGTGGCTATTTTGAAATATTTTGTAATTCCATTATGTTTGGCGTAGTCCGAATGGTAACGAAATACTTGAAACGAATACGAAAATACACAATATGTTGGTTTCAAATTTAAAAAAAAATATTTCCTAATTTTTTAAAAATAGCGTTTCATGTTTCATTATCAAACAGATTGTCATTAAGCTCTATGATTGTTTAAAAGTTTTATTTTTATATAAGCATTACCAAATTTTGGGTCTAAAAACTTTAAATTTTAGATATAGGAAACTTTAACATGCGTAAAACTTTGTATTTTGATTTGAGATCAAAATATTAAATGTTAAGGAGTCAAAATAGAGGTCAAACTAAAAGAAAACTGACCTCTGACGTCTCTTCGATTTTTATATAAGCATTACCAAATTTTGGGTCTAAAAACTTTAAATTTTTGATATAGGAAAATTTAACATACGCAAGACTTTGTATTTTGATTTGAGATCAAAATATTAAATGTTAAGGAGTCAAAAAAGGGGTCAAACTAAAAGAAAACTGACCTCTGACGTCTCTTCGAAATTACACAGAAAAATTTTTGTGTAAGTTTGAAGTCTTACATAAAGTGTGTTCACACGTAGGTCAAGTTGTGAACAGTACATAGGGCCGGGAAAAGCCGGGATGAACTGCTAGTAATACATAGTGTTATTTAGATACGATGATAGGAATGTGGTGCACTGCCCATTGTGTTAGAAATTACGATGCAACTAGAGATCAGAGTTAGGACAATAAAAATCAAATAAGGAAATGTTTTTGTGTCGCCAAAAAGCGTATTAATGATGTATGTGTATGTAAAACCACGTGAGGAGACAATGACATGTTTGAGCACGTTTCTGACGTCACAAAGAAAGATAATCAATCATGGACAGAGCAGTCAGAGAAAACTTGAGTTGACAGTTAGAATCTATCAAGTGAGTTATTCAAACCGCCTTTCGAAATCGATCTAGAAAGAGGGGCAAGACGATGTAGATTTACTACCCTTTCGAATCTCTGATCATTTTCACGCAGCTGGAATAAATACCATCATGTTTTTTAAAGGATTTGTCTTCGTCATCATTTCAACCGAAATGTAATGTTTTTTTTGTGATTGGCTTTATAAAAGAATTTCGTATGAAACCTCTTCCAACAGATATTGTTTGCCCCTATTATAATAATGAATTTCCGTGTTAAAAAGAACTGTCCCTTTAACATCTTACTCAGTCTTTCTTTATCTCTATCTAGATATCTATGTTCTTTTTAATCAGGTTTTGGGCAAAAATTTGGCTGTCAAGTGGTCAAAGTTGAAAGAGTTGACTTTTGCAAACTCTATCAAACTCTATCAAATTATTCCAAATACATATATATGTATCAAACTCTTCTGCCAATCTTTGGTCTAAATACTTGAGATTTAAGATGCAGGTTACCTGGATATGAGTTAAACTTTTTTTATGCACAAAAAGTTACGAACAGTACATAGAGCCCGAGCAAAGTCGGACTGGATTGCGAATATATATATACACACACACGCACACGCACACACACACATATATAATGTATCTGTATGTATGTATGTATGGATGGATGGATGGATGGATATATATATATATATATATATATATATATATATATATAATCTTATTGAATACCCGTCCCAAGAACGGTATAATCAATAGATAACCCATTTAACTTTTAATGCCTATTTTACGTTTTTAAATTCGTGGTAGGGTTTTAGTCGGAGACCACTGAAGGTATGGATTAAAAATATAGCCACCCTTTTTCCTATAATACATATTTCATACTAGTAACTTAAATAATTTAGGATTTTACAAATCACATGATGTCTGCACATGCACTGACGTTTAAATTATATTAGGTAATATAGCTAATAGTTTGATGTATAGTAATATATTTCCCTTTCAATACTTTTTGTATCTTACTGATTCTATGTTATTTTTTGTCTTGGCGACAATATATAAGTTAAAATTCGTAAAAAAAGATACATAAAAACTAAATTATAAAAAACCCTCTATATCCTACCTCCTATGTATATACATATACAATATAATTTAAAAAAATAAATATAAATAATGAGGATGATGATGTGTCCATATTTCTCCTGCATTTTTCTAGATCAGATGTTTAAAAATTTATAGTAAACCGTGTACTAATGTAAGCTATTAATAGTTGTTTTAAGCCGATGAACGTATGGGTGGACACTTTTTGTAAAATATCAATATTATGAACAAATGATATATCCATGTTTCAAACGGTCTTTATTAGAATGTATATTCGAAAATTGATAGTCCTCTGTTAATTAGTTTAGAAGATTATTCCAAATACATATATATGTATGTACGCTTATTTATACAAATATTTATATGCACGTATACACATAATACAATTGTTTTTTTTCAATAGACCTTTCAATCATATATTATTTTAATAAAAAATATTCTACTTTTGCAAAATCTTGTGGTTCTTATAGTAATGTAGGTTTCAGTCATTTTTAAAAAAGCTGGTGTCTTGTGCAACAAAAGGTACGCATTTCTGGTAGAAAACTGTTCCAACTAGTCAAAGTATTTTCCAGTTTAAGTAACGGAAATTGGACATTTTCATTTTTATTTCATGGGGAAATAAAGAAAAATGTATTATGTACACAATGAACAATTTAGGTGACCGAAAATTGAATTTTAAACAGTTTAAACTGCCTAATAATTACTATTACTAAAAAGTGTTCATTACATAATTTTTAATCTGATAATCTAATATTATTAAAATTAGCAGAAGTTGTTATTTGAAAATGTGTTTGGAAATTGTGGATCTGACATTTTTTTTGTTAAAATATTTTTTAAACTACAACGAAGTTCGATATTTATGCTTGGCAGCTATTTGTTGTTCATTCAAATCGAATCTATATTCAATCAATAATGACAAATAAATATGAAATGACATAGTTAAATTAATTTTTTAAGCGATTATGATTAGTAATTATTTACAAACAATATATTCGGCACATTAATGGACCACTAAAAACGTAAATCAAATAAAGATGCCGTAAAGCTTGAATTCATTGCACTGCATTTATTATTTGACGTTAAATGGGCTGGTAAACAACAAAACAAAATAAAACAAATACAATACGCAAAAGTCAAGCTAGAATTCGTCATTGGCAACTTTCTCTCTCAACTTCCAGCACGCCTCTCCCCACTGTCTCTGCCAAAAGACATTTTATCAGAAAACTGACGCCATTCCATTTGCATACATGTACAGTGCAAGATGAGATCTCTTGAGAATCCATGGCTGCCATCTTTAATTTCTCTTTCTCTCAGATCCCATCCGAAGGTAAGTTGTATGACCGCACGATACACACAAACACACACACGCGCGCGCGCACTGGGGCGCTTTCTTCTTTGATTATTATATTCAACTCTACATTATTGCATTTTAGTTATTACATATATAAATGTAGATGTTAGCAAATAATTATGTGTTGGGTAAATTGATCAATCGCAATGCATTGTGTAACTTAATCAACCCCCCAACGGAAATGTCAAAAAATAATTCTGTAAAACCTGAATTTTAAGCACTACATTTGTTATGGACTTTTACTTAATCCTCACATTAAAGTAAGGCTTAGCAAATCTTAATGTATTGGCTAAACAAATATAATCAAGGGTGCTGCAGCGAAAAGTCGTAAATAAATGAAAACGTTACCGGAAACCGCATTTTTTAATGTTTTTATTAATGTTTATATGAAAGCAATTATTTACTGAAGTGTCAATTGATCGAAGCCCCCCCCCCAATAAAAAATAAAACGTATTTTGTTATGCCTGGAAGCTACCGTGTCAAAAACAATAACATTATTATTTTGAACCTAACTATTAACATTTGGCATGAAGGTGGTTTTGTCTACAGTGTTCAGTACGTTGTTTGACGGCGTAAGAATCACAATGTCTAAGATGTGTTCAAAGTAAATATGTGAAAATTAATGTATGTGTGGGTTCTAACATGTATGCCCTGAGAAGCTTAAAATGTGTAACGTTTGTTGCGATAAACTGATTGCTTTTAATTTTCCGTATACGCGAGCAGGCCATTTTGGTTAAGTGTTCGAAATTACACGAATACGATAATCCGATATTCTGTTAAGCTTATGCAAATAGCCAATCAAACTGTCCGGATATTGTTTAGGAGACAATTGTTACTTACGTAAGGAATGCGCATAATTTGAGTGCAAACAAAATCAAACAGCAGAATAAAATAATAATGAACGCGTGTAATAAATGTACGCTATGAAATTTAGTAACGACGTAAACAATTGTGAGAAGAAAACAGGATAATAAATGGGAAATATCGTGCTATCACCTCTACATTTTTCTTGTTTTGGAGAGTGAATCTTCTCGGGACAAAAAGAGTTAGTTCCGGAAGTGAATGCAAACGAACGATAATATGCGCACAACATACAACAGATTCTGGCTAGTAATCTGACCTGATTGGACTTTTATGTAGTGTCTGACTTTACCAAGCTATAACATCTTTTCCGAAGCGTAGTAATCTTTCCTATCTTATGTATACATATAAATATACATATATGCATATAAATTTACATATATATATATATATATATATATATATATATATATGTGTGTGTGTGTGTGTGTATATATATACATATAAATTTACAGATATATACATACATATATATACACACGTATATGCATACATATACACACATATATACATAGATATATGTATGTACAGATATGTATGTATATATGTATATATATATATGGAGAGAGAGAGGGGGGAGAGAGAGAGAGGGGGGGATAAACAAACAAAAATAGGAAAAAAGAACAACGAAGCGATATACTTACTGTTTGAAAATACACAGCGCCTAGACATTTTAAAATGCGCATTTAGAAAAACGAAAAATAAATGACAGTCTCAGACACACACACACACACACACACACACACACACACACATATATATATATATATATATATATATATATATATATATATATATATATATAGCAATATATATGTATATATATGTGTATGTATAACCCTTATTCCTGAGTGGCCATTGGGCCTTGATAAGTGGTGAACTCCATGTAAAAATATATATATACATATATATGTGTATGTATATATATATATATATATGTGTATGTATATATATGTGTATATGTATATATATATATATATATATATATATATATATATATATATATATATTAGGTACGGGCAAAAATGAGCGGGCAAAAAGAGGGGCGCCTAATTTTTAAAGCCGGTTAATCATATTTTTTTGTAGGTTTCCGACTACTTTAAAAGAGTAGAGACTTAATTAATTTCCTAAAGGAAAAAATATGTTTACACAAAAAAAAAAGTTATGAAAATGTTTTCACGGCAAGCTAACCAATTCAGCTAAATTTTGAAGTTAAATAAATTCATTGTAAAAATCCTTTAAAAGATAAATATTAGTTTTAGTCCTTAGATATTGAATTAAATAAAAACAAACACCTTGTTTATACAAATACAGCGTAATTAGCCCTCAAAAAAACAAGTAATTATGCCGTTCGGCAAAACGCAACCGATAACAGGTTGTAAACACGAATATACACGCATATACGAAAGGCCAAAATTTCAGCGAATCAAAACGCTGTTTTAAAATGAAGTCAAGATAGTAAAAGGAGTTAGGGGTGTCAGATTTCTTCTTTTTTCCCCCAGACGGTCATTCGTATATTCCTATTCTGAACGTTTGTATCAATTTTTATAATTTTTTAATTTAATTATTTTCTATGTTCCTGTTTTTAAATCATTATTTTTTTAATTATTGTTCGAGATTATATAAAAATTATGTTACGCCGAAAGTTTAAAGTTCTTGCGAGCAAGAAAAATATTAAAATATTGCATATAAAAATTATGCGAAGTCTTTAATTAAGAAAAAGTAGAAATATTTTTGCTATTATAATTTTATTGTGTAAAAATATTCAATAAACAATGCTTAATTCAATGGTAATATCGGTAGTACAAGAAATTCATTTTTCTTCGAGTTATATAGAATTCATTAATACGGACTTTGTTTTTTTTTTCGTAATGTTCCTGTCAAAAATATTTTTTATTGTTACAAATTACGCTGCTTTATTTATATAAAAAAGCAAAAATAAATTCTTGCGTTTTTTATTCACTACTGAAAACTATAACTTTAGTAAAGGTATTTTTTTAAACAAAATAATACATTTCCACTAAGATTTAAATAAAAATAATTTAGTTCATTATATTCCCCGATCATTATTTGATAAATAATGAAAATGTCATTAAAATTGGTTAATTCCCTTATTTTTGGTGAATTTAAAAATGTAAAGAGAGGGGTCAAAATGTTTATACATTTTGAACATCGGCATTCATTTTGCCCGTACCTAATATGTGTGTGTGTGTGTGCGTGCGTGTAGCAGAAGCACGTCGATACTCCGGTTCTCTTTAGCTCACCGAAGTTAAACAACGATGAGCCTGACTAGTCCAAGATGGATGACTATTTTGGAACGGTATGTGTTGTATGTGCTCTCCGCTTCTCGAAATTGTTTTCACTTGTCTTGAAGTGGTCAATTATATAATTATCTTATATTTATTCATTTATGTACAAATTAATAATAATATTTCTGCATACGTGTTTCTACTGCCTTGCTTACAGAGACTCAATTTCAACTCAACATTATCCATGTCTAAGAAAGTACAGAAGAATAAGTATGCACACACGCAGAAATAAACCTACTATGTATGCATATTATATATATATATATATATATATATATATATATATATATACTAGCAAATGTACCCGTCGTTGACTGGGTTCAAAAACAGTCTACAGAAAATGGACTCTGATTTATGAAAGTATGATAGGTTATGAAAAGGAAGGGGTGTAAACAAATAGCTTCGAATTTGGGGGTATTAAAACCAAAGTAAAATATGATGAAAGTAAAAATAAAATAGATAAACCCCATAATTTATTATACCATATCTGTTAACACTGAAACACTTATCACAATATTCTGTGGATAATGTTAAAAAACCTTGTTAAACTTTGTGACATATATCCATTCTATGGAGGTCAGGCGCGAGTGAACACCCCATAATTTTATTATACCATATTTCTTTAAACTGAAACATAATTATCAAAGTATACTTACACAGATAGATATGAAAAGTATTTATTAAAGTGTGTGCCTATTTCCATTCTATGGAGGCCAGTCGCGAACGCAGACCCAACAATTTTATTATACCATCGCTATTTAAGTTAAAACATACTTATCAAAGTATTATTCTGTACATCTATATCAAAAACACTTGTAAACGTTTTTTTTTATTTTTTTTTTCCATACTTTGTGGACCAGGCGCGTACGCAGACACCACAATTTTAATGAATCATCATTATGCCACATCAAACATACCCATTCCTGTGTCTCGATACATCTTCTATCATTATTTGGGATCAGTTTTCTTTAATAGTTAACCATATAGGGGCCTATTCGTGACCAGACAGAGAGACACAAACGTTCCGTTTCATATTATATATATATATATATATATATATATATATATATATATATATATATATATATATACACACACTGTAACCTGTAAGCCCTTCATCAGATCAGCAGACACATATATGGCAAACTATAAAGGGACAGATAAATACAAATTGATAAACAAGCCGATAGATATCTTCCGTGAAAGTAATCTCTCACTCGATTATACAGGAAGAAACTTTTACATTTATCTAAATCGCATAGAAAAAGCATTTACGAAAACCGTTACCATCGCAAATATGTGTTCTTAAGCATGCGTCTCTATATGCGAGTGATTGAACCCAGTTCCACTGCGCTTGTGTATTTTGTGTATGTTTGTGTTTTTATATGTATGTTTTATTTTCCGCGAATCTGTAGCGCACCGAAGCGTAAAACACTCCATTGCGAGCAGTTAACACTCGATTTGAGTAAACATTGCCGAACAAAAATTTATAAAGCATCGCACTTTGTAAGAACGTTAATGGACTAAACTTTCTACTTCTTTTTCATTTTATATTTTGGATTTGTTTTCTTTTTCGTGTCGGGGTTTTCTTATTCCCTCGTCTGCTTTTAATACGTTTAGGTGTCGCAAGCCATTTGCACATCAATGAACGAAAAGATTTGGGGAAATCTTAGGGTTTATTGAATTCGTGACCGTATCACTAATATATATTTTTATGTGGCTTTATCTTGCCCGATATATAACACAATATTAACACATCAGATTACAAACACACACACACACACACACACACACACACATATATATATATATATATATATATATATATATATATATATATATATATACGTATATACCAACACGCATATATATATATATATATATATATATATATATATATATATATATTAGGCACCGCCAAAAATGGCCGCAAAATCAAGTTGTTGTTGTTTTTTAAAACTAAATTACATTTATTAAAATCCATTATTTCTGAGTAACTTTTTTTTTGCCAGAAAGATAAAACCCTGAATTTTATCATATAGAAAACAGAATAATGTAAAACTTTTTCTACTATTTTTAATTCAATTTTAAATGTTAAATTTTCCCAAAAAGTTAACAATTGTTATTTTTTGTCTTGCACAAAAAACGTACTTAAATATTAAAAAAAAAGGGTTTTTGAAATAATTTATTTATTCATTTATTGTCTAACTAAGATTTAGGATGATTTTCTAAGAGAATATGCAAAAATATTATAATATAAGTACCTGAATTTCAAATAATTCCACTTATTCATATATGTAACCAGATATTTCGCGTCGCCGAAGAGTTCAGATCGACTCTGTTTACGTTTTCTTTCGATGAGACGAAAACTATGGAAGACTAAACAGGCCAAAAAAACTTATTTTTCAGTGACGAAAATTTCAATGTATTATTAAGCTGAGGCTGGCCAGTACCAGATGGGTGACCATTTGTATGAGTTTGGTTTTTAATGTGTATGTGTGTGGGGGCCAGGCTCCCCAAAATGGGGGGAGGGGGCAATTTAAAGCAGAATAAAAAAAAATTATTTCAGCGCGTTTGGTCCACCGTAGTCGAAAGGCGGCAAACGTTTTCAAACGAGATCGAAAAAAATGATGCTATTTTTAACACAAAGGGCACAATATTTATCGAATTTTTTTTTTTTGTATCGATTATTCAAAGCATGCTCTGTTTAATAATGGTCATGCATTATTCGGCTCGCTAAAAAAAAATTGTTAATTTATTTATCAAAAATTTTAAAATGGCTTTTTTCGTATAAATATAAAAAAAAAAATTTTTTGTTTTGCTTAACTTAAATTAATTATTTTACTTAACATATTCACCGAATTTCACACTTCAAAACTCAAAAGCGGGATAATTAAACACAGTCGAAGTTCTGATATTCAGACGTCAAAATAAGGTATGCAAACAATTTTTTTTTTTTTTTTTTTAATCTATAATTCTGTCCCTTACAACAACACAATATGTTTTGTTCAGTTTCAGATGATTATTTTAAGCATATTTGTTCCCACTTCAAAACAAGGGGGGGTTTGTAAGCAAAAAAAAAATATATATAAATATGGTTTATGACAAATAAGTACACTGTTATAAAGTTCATTCTTTTCCTAATAATCGCTGAAAATTTCGTATTGATCGGATAATTACCTGATTTTTGGTAGATTTTTAAAAAGACGGTCCGTCAAAAAGTACTGACCTGCCCCCCCCAGTTTTGGCGGTGCCTAATATATATATATATATGCGTGTATGATTTTTTCACTTTTTTTTTCTTCAATATTCTTTTTATATTCTAACAAAGGACTTGTGATTCTACTCCAGGCCAGACATTACTCCACTATCTTAAAAATTCCAACCGAGATCCATTAAAATTTTAACCGTCTTTTTTTGTGTGATTATTTCTATTTCTTTTGAACTTGCTTTACCGAGCATATTTTCCGGATAATTTTTAAATTATTTTTCATTCGTATAGTTTTATTATTATTGAATTGATGGAGATTTTCCATAGATTCCAGATTGCGTTGTGTCACATCAGACGTTGATGTTTCGTTCTCGATCTCAGATCTGTTTAACCCAGCAGAATCGGGAACATTGAGTGGTGGCTCATGACTAATATAAGTAGGGGGGGGCTGCTTTCTAAATATCTTACCTATTGTTTTAATATTATGTGAAAAGCGAACATAGCAAATATATACATAATAAGACATCTGCATACGTATGAAAATTATAATAAATTAATAAAATCCTAAATCGGAATAAATATTTTATTTTACTTGATACATTCATTTGAAAGTAAACTTTATCATTTTTTAATATTTTTCGCTTTGAATTCTGGAGGAAAGCTAAATAAGTTTTTCTATTGAAAGCACTTCAAGTGCATTGAGTCTTTCATAACTCTTAGTGTTCATTAGAAAAGTTTGTACCCTTTTCAGAGTTGAAAAAAAAGAGGTTTTGCTTCCGATGTTATCATAGAAATTGTCAAGATGATTTTTATCCATTTTGTAATTTTACTAAAGACATCTAAATTTTTTTTCCAAGAAATTTTTTTCAAGAGCTCAATAAATATGGATTATCCATATATACTTGACTTACTATACAATATTTCTAGCTGAATTTCAAACCATTCTTTGTTAATCATGGGATATGTCATAGCAGTTACAAGTATCTCGTCCGTAGACAGTTCTTTCTTAAAACTAGCGAAGCTTTGCTTGTGGCATTATGTATTAGCTACTAAATTCTTAGTGGAAAAATATCTTACTGTTATATCAATGCATATGCAGTCACATACTTCTTTAGTTTCTGCTCTGAGTGTTTGTGAAGGATTCTTGTCGTATTTAGAGTTTCTTATTTCTAAAAAAGCAAACTTGAAATGTGTTATGTATTCATTAACTTTATAATACTAATTTCCAGAGATTACATTTGGTTGTACAGAATTTCAACATAAGGCATAATCTAGTAAAAAAGCTGTAATTAAAATATAAAATTATTATCATTAAAGTATTTTAGAATTTCTTTAGTTTCTACAATGAGTTTATCTATATTTGACGTTGACTCAATTCTAGTAAGGCAGTTTTTTAAAGATTGAACATTTTCATGAACTCTGTCTATGGTCCGTTTTTGATGGATGAACGTGGATAGCTTCCATCTTTATGTTTCTTGAATATGAGCACACAGTGTGGTTATCTGTAGAAGAAAGTTGAAATAGGTAAAATGTTAGAGAAAAAAAAGTCCTGCATTTCCTAATTATTAAATTAAATTTTTGTGCAAAGCAATGAATGACGTGTGCAGTAATATAAACTGCTTTTATTTTTGCGTGAACAACAGCTTCTTTATCTTTCATAACATTTGCAACATCAAACGTCTGAGCGATTAATTCTTGTCTATTTGCTTGAAGTATTATGTCCAATTGTTCTAGCATATATTCTGATATCTCATCTACGGCTTGATTTTCTGCAATAACGAATCCCCAAAAGCATGAAGATAGCTCTTCATCCAAAACGTACCGTAGAATAATGTTTATTTGTGTGTATCCAGATATATCCATTGTATCAGCAGCAATGACAGCTTCGAAGGAAGCTGCGCTCATTTCTGTCCTTATCTCTCTTTGATATATTTGTAGAATAACGCCAAGTATCTCATTCTGAATGGTATTGGACACGCATTTTAAAACCGTGCAAGTATCTAAGTGATTACTTAAATATGGATCAAATTCAGATGCAAATTTTGATATTCTTCTAAATCTACCTGGATTTAGTGAATCATCTTTTTCATTATGCCATCGTTATGGAAGTTTCAAAGTTTTAATATAATAACATACAATCGATGATTTGTTTATAAAATTTCGCGGTTCTTCTTAATCTTTACGTCATGATTGATTGAAATTATGTGGGCCACACGAATCGTTTCTTTAATATTTACTTTTTCCAAAAATTGAGAGTAAAACCAAATTGTCAACTTGCTTTATAGTTCTCTTTCATTTATTTTTCTTGTAGTTCTTAAACCATCTGCTTTCCACATTACATTGTCTCCAAACAACAAACACAGGAAGCAGAACTTTATTTTGTTAGTTCATAGTTGTAAAGTAAACTTTTCCGTTGGAGTTCAGAATTGAAGTTACAAGTATATATGTTGTTGTTAGCAGTGCCTGGATGAGATGATGAACAGACTATTTTCTTAATTTCAACATATTAAAAGACAGTTATGAAAATTCAAGCTGTTGAAGTTCACGATCCGCCACATATTGTATTTTTTTGAAGTGCAAGGAAGCCATTGTTAAATTTTATAATCTTTTTATGCAAACTAGCTGTTCAGTTCGGCTGGTGCATAAAGCTCGAGCAAAGCCGAACTGAACAGCTAGTTTGCATAAAAATATTATATATTGTATCAACTTATTAACGAGTTTACATTTTTTTTAATATTTAAGGAACGAGTGAATAAAAATCCATGAAACTTTGATAAAATGCTTACAATATTATTCAGCTACTCCAATCAGAAAATAAAAGTATTAAAGCAGTATTAGCGAAACTATGGCAGAATATAGGAATATCTGTTGAGTTCAGTGTGTCAAGTTATTAACGGGGTGGAGAAAAAAACACGATATACCCATAACGTGTTTATTGAAATAATTTTTCTGCATTAAATTAACTAGAAAAATGCTTAGAACACAATAACTACATAGCAATTTCTACATTGTCATAATTAGAAGGGGATATGCGACCCTTTATTATGAATGACTTGTAAAAGACGTTGGTCCACAGAATTAGTCAAATTTATGTTTTTATCAACAGTTATTCTTCGCGATACCTCTTGGAGAGCATCCCACAACTCATCTGTGCTCTTAAATTGGCATCCACTTGCATAGAGTTCATAGAGCCGTCGCTTCATGATACTCTAAAGGTTCTCAATTGCGTTCAAATCTGGTGAATTCGCGTGCCACTCCATCTTCCGTAACCCAAAGAACCTCAGTTGTTGCAAAAACTATTTGCTTTTTTTACTGAATGCGAGGGATCATTATCCTGCATAAAAATAGTGGTTCTTCTGAATGTCAACCTTTGCTTTTTCAGCCATGGTTCAAAATGCTCCTTCAAAAAAGCTATGTAAGCATTTGACGTCATTTTTACGCTTTCTCCGGCTCTCCATGGGCAAACTAAGTACCTCCGATAATCCCAATCCAAATCATTATCCCACCACCCCCACCTTGTTGGTGCCTTAAACGCTGATGACGATGTTGTCCATCTAGGACCCATCCCTTTCTCTAGCCATGTGGGCCAGCAAGAGTAACACGCATTCATCCGTGAACAAAACTTTGGAAAAATCTGTTTTCATGTTGTACTCTGCCTATTTCAATCGTTTTTTTTAATTTTATGTGGCGTTGCTTTAATGGGGGCTTTGTCGCAGGCTTAACAGACTTTGTCACTTCTTTCAGAAGGGGATATCGAGTACTTTTTAAGTCATTCTTCAATCCGGCTTGGGCGAAGACTTATCGGCTTGTCTGCCCAGTGTTCTGAACAACTTCACGTTTAATTTGGAGTAGAGAACGGTGGGAAATAACTCAAATTCTCCCTTTATCAGCTCACCTACATATGTTTGTAGGGTCCTTGTCAAAGTTCTTCACAGTTTAATGGTACCTTCATATCATTTTCGATATTTCGAGGGTAGTTTTACCTTTTGCTAGTTGTTCTGTAATAGTACCGTCTTCAGAACAACTCAAACCACATTTTGGACCCATTTTATTGACGAAACAACCTACCTTGTTAATAATATGACACGCCTTAAATACCGTGAATTCAACAATTACGATGGCAAGTTGTTTACATTGCGGGGGACGGTACGAAAATTTCACAGTACGCGCAGCTTAGCATTGCCAAGGTTTCCGAAGTTTTTGATACGAAACTACCGGTAAGTTTCTGGAACTTGTAAAAAAATGTTATCTCGTTAATAATTTGACGCGAAATGTACTTTTCATAACTGCATGTCCATATGTATATATATTAAAATTTTGACTCATGTCTAGGTAACCTACATCTTATATTTCAAGTGCTTCGACCCAAAATTACGGAGGAGTTTGGTAGAGTTTGTAAACTCTTTCAACTTTGACTTCTTGGTAGCAAAAAACTGATTAAAAAGCTTGCCTTATGACTGAATACCCTTTATGTAAAATTTCAAAGGTTTAGACCAAAATTTGGCTGAGTATTTGATAGAGACCGCAGGGGTCAATTTTTTAAACTTTGATAACAATTTTGACCATTTATTGTTTTTAGGCTCAAATCGAAGTAAAAAAATGTATACATGTTCAAGTAATCTACATCTAAAATCTCAAGTGTTTAGTTCCAAAATTGGCGGATAGGTTTGTAGAGTTTTCAAATGTCAAAGCTTTGAACTTTTGACCGCTTGACAGCTACAATTCTGGCTGAAAACCGATTACAAAGACTTTCCCAAATCTCAATAGTCCTTATGTTAAATTCGTGTCTATAGACTGAAAATTGACAGATAGGGAAATGTACACACACATAGCCCTACACACCGAGAGACAATTTCACTTTTATAGATATGTAAGCTCTCTTGGTAAAGGTAGATCCGTACAGTCTATCAGTAGAATATCAATTAAAGTGATACAAATACACTGTTTCCGTAGAGTTCTTAAGCGATTCAACATAACCGGTAGTTCCAAGTGAGTTTATCGTACTTTTTTTTTTACTTTAAGTTCACAGATTTTTATTAAAAGAAAGAGGCTTTACTATTAAAACAAACGTTTTATTTACAGAAAAGTGGTTTTTTTATTAGAAACAGGCATAAAACAAACTTTTGCATTTAAACTATGTACTTGTTTTCAAATACACATATTTTTTTTATTTTAACATTAATTGCTAGGAGGCGAGATCGGATAATACTTAAAAACACTTTTAATTAAAAATATCCTTTAACATTTTGTAAACTTTACAGAGTGATGAAAGATTATGAATTTTATTTCTTTCAGGCTTTACACGATAAATAAAATTTTAGATTTTTATGCCAGCAAACAAAAGAAAAACATTAATTTATTTTTATTTCGGACTATTATGCTCATCTTTATTAGCTGGGCCTCATCCCAAAATATGGCATGTTGGAAATCTATGTTCATGTAATTTTGTGTCGAAGCCATTCGTTTTCCCCCATGTTGTTTGCTCAATGGAGGCATTAGAAGAGGTTTGATGTTCCTTGCAATCTCATTCAATACATTGTATCGGGCTACCTGGATCTTGGAACGATTCCAACTTTTGCAAAAATGAAGGCACTGGTGCTGTTTTTGTTTCGATTGACTTCCCTACGAATTTTCCGAATATTACGATCTAAAAGGTTTCTCCTGAGGTCTTTATTTTCTGGATTTGGTGTTCGAATTGTTCAAGAATACAGCCAATGTTTTTGGATTCCATTCCAGCTCAGTGACTAAATTTTTGATGAACCATACCTCTGCGAGTCCAGCAACTGTCCTTTGATTTTTGATAACCTTTATTCGCATGATTTTTTGAAATTGTAAGACATATGCAATGAGGCGATGGACAGTAAAATTTATTTGATAATAAATAAAATGCAATAAATTCGTGAATATAGAATAAATTTGAATAACATTTTGGGAAATAACTAACTTTAAAAAATCGTTTGATAGAAGAACTTTCATTTTTTGTGATGTATATTTAGGGAAATATTGATATTTTACTAATCTACAATAAAGCAATTGACACAGTATATATATATATATATATAAATATATATATAATGTATATATATATAAATATATATATATAATGTATTTATATATATATATATATTTATTTATATATATACATGTATTTACAAATATTTATGTATATTTATATTCATATATATATTTATATATATGTTTATATATATTTATATATATGTTTATATATGTATATATATTTACATATATTTATATATTTATATATATATTTATATATATATTTATATATATATATATATATTTATATATATATATTCATATATATATATTATATATATTATATATATATATTTATTTATATATTTATATATATATTTATATACATTTATATATATTTATATACAATTTTATATGTATATATATATATCTATATCTATATTTATATATGTTTATATATACACACATATATATATATATATATCACTATATCCTTTATTACTATATCCCGTACTAAAATATGAGTAAAATTTCTATTTTATTGATCAACATATTCTCTTTTTAAGATAAGTTAATTTAAACGAATTCCTCATATTTCGATTATGTTTTGGGAGTGGGTACCAATTTGTCATTGACCTTTAGATTTGCCTTAGTTTCCGATATCACTTCTAGACCTAACTCTGAAGCAATTAGAAGTCTAATTTATCAAATGTTTGCAATCATTGCAATCGACCTCTGACACAATGCAGTGTCTGAGTGAAATATACTTTTTCTTAATCTGGTGCCGTTTTGGGATGATCTCTTACTTCAAACACATCGATAATGGTATATGATATTCGGTTATTTATGGCTCTTACTTTCTCAGGTTTACCGATCAATAAAATACGTTGCCTATGTGAAATTACAGACGCTATATTTTTTCTTTATGATTTTTTCTTCGGTTTTGGTCGCTTTAGACAGATTTTACATGTTAATGTCTACTACAATGTCAATTAGACTAAGAATGAATTGTTTTAGACACGTTTTATCGATTTTCACATATCGTAAAAACATATTTTATGTTAAACCGTTGTAAATAATGCTCTAAATTATCGACGCTTTATTCTGTTGGATCGTGTGTAAACAAATACAGCACAAAAACTGTACGCCTTTTTTTTTAACTTAAACATATTCATTTATAATTTTCAAGACTCTGCCTTCTGATATCCTTAAATGCTATTAAAGTTAGACAAATTTATTTTTAGATTCAACGAAAACGAGTTTGTGGCCTTTTTATGTTTTTTCGCAGAACTATAGAAGTCGGATGATTTCAGCTTTAGGCATGATTCGTGTCTCTACAATTCTGTTTAACACTTGGGCCACGATCCTACATGGCGTATGATGGGCGTGAATTTTTTTACATCACATAAAATCAAGTCTAGGGTCTTTGAAATAATGTTTTTATCAAAAAGCAATACGAACATTCAAACATGGGTTTCAAGCACGGATTTCATTCATTGATTAATGCACTTAGCGCAAAGAAGTTCATAGACATTGAAGACACCATTGTTGCAATTGGTTGTAATAGAAAACTAGGTGTTTAAAAATTAACAGCCAGTGTAGTCTAACGGTTAAAGACACACACCACCTCTTCACCGATGTTTCGGAAATAATAGAACCTGAGTTACATATATCTAAGTTATGGTCTTGTTTGAACCTTGTATTATCATAAAAAACGTTTTATAAACGAAGGAAATTCAGGTATTTCTCTTGCAAATTTACGACAGTATAATTATTTACATAAATGTAATAGATAAATTACACTGTGCAACAAATTTGAATTGAAAAAAAAGTACAAGACATATAAGACCTGTTTCGGTGTAAGAAAGTATGCTTATTCCAAATCTGACATTTATTTCTCTGGATTAGGTACTATTTTCATGTACTTTATTATTAATTATTTTGAAAAAAAAACACCGAATTCACCAGTTTAAACAACATTTGTCCTCTTAACTCTCTTGTGTAGAGTGTCATCATCCTTTTTTAAATTCCAGCAGTAGTCTGACAACATACCAGTGTTCCATTTTCCTTTAAAACGTTTTTCTATTAATGACATATCTTGATGGAACCTTTCTGCCATGTTCATCACTCACATGGCCAAGATTCTCAGCAAAAAAATCCAAATGAGAGTGGAGCACATGAACCTTTAGAGACATGTTACACCCCATATCATGAAAATGATGCAATAGATCATTCACAACTTGCACATAGTCTTCTGAACGATGTTTTCCCAGGAAGTTATCACAAACTTTCTTGAATGACTCAAAGGCACATTTTTCTTTTCTCGTGAAATGTGTGTTAAAAGTTTCATCAAGAACCATTTTTCGAATTTGGGGACCTATGAAGATACCTTCTTTTATTTTAGCTCGACTTATTAAAGGAAATTTTTCTGCAAGATATGCAAATGCCAAGGAATCCTTGTCTAGTGCTTTTACAAACTGCTTGAACAAACCGAGTTTAATATGCAAAGGTGGTAAATGGATTCTATCACTTTGCAGAAGTGGTTTGTGTTTGATGTTATGTTTTCCTTGCTCAATTTCATCTCTAGCAGGCCAGTGCTTGCGTACATAGTGTTCAGCTCTTGCTCTAGAGTCCCATAAGCACAAGAAGCAACACAATTTTGTATAGCCTGGCTGAAGGCCAGTGAGCATGGCTATAACCTTGAAATCTGCAAAAATATGCCATTTATGGACTTCATAATGTATGCTTGCTAAAATTGTTTTTAAATTTTCATATTATTCTTTCATGGTTGTGCTGTAAGCTATAGGAACAGATGGCAGGGTTTTCCCATTGTGAAGCAAAACAGCTTTTATGCTTTCCTTGGATGCATCTAAGAAAAGTCGTTAGTTGGTTTTATCATATTGTATTTCCAGCTGTTCAAAAAGTCCAACAATTTCATTGCAGAAGCATAAATCATCTGTCAAAGTGAACCAAACATGCAAGTTTTGTGCACGTTTTCTGTACAATGTTATTTTTACACCTTTTCTAAGAAGATTTCGTTCTTTAAGTCTTGATGCAAGAAGTTCTCTTTTGTCTTTGGTTAAATAAAGATCTCTGCATAAGTCATTTAGAGCATCTTGCGAAAATAGTATTGGTTTATTATTGCTTTCTGAATTAGAAAATTCTACTGTTTCATCACTGTAATGTTCATCCCCACTGCTTGAACTCCACATTTCCTGATCAGGGGCTTTTGGTACAGGTAATTTTTTTGAGTGCTCAACTGGGCGCATTGCTGATTGCAAATTTGGGTAAACAATGTGTTTCTTTTTTTTGCTGTTGTACAGCCCGTATAGTCATGCTGACAAAAATAGCAATGATTAGAATGATCTTTCTGCTCTCGTCAAATCATTAGCACACCAAACTTCATGTGAACATTCTTTTTTGCATACCATGCGCTCAATGTTTTCACACATGTAAGGCAACAGACATGAGGAGCCCATGACTTGTCTTGGTCCCCTATATCAAAATGAAAGTACGCCTTGTACAATTTCTTGATATGGCTGGTAATGCTGCGCCTTTCTTTAGCAAATGTTAATTCGCCACATATGTAGCAGAATTTGCTTGGATCATTTGTGCACTGTCTTAAAGTCATCGTCAAAGCCTATACTGCATCTAAAGAATAAAGACAAGAAAACAAATGTTTTATAAAGAAAAATAAGGATTCCATAATGTGAACATGTTAAGCCATTATAAACGCCCACTAGCAAGTTATTAGATTCTTTCGTACATAAAGTACCTATTTACTATGCCTCCCCACAGGACAGAGTTAGACACCATGGTCGTTTTTTAACGTGGAGAAAAGGTACAAAAATAAAAATTGTCTCAGTCGTGAAAGATTTCTCCTCCACCGAAAGAGAACAAGAAATAGAAGTGCAGCATCTGAAGAACAGATACTACACTTTGATCTTGTCCCGAAGGCCAAGAAGGAGTAAGGGGTTGATAAAATTTCATTTCGATTTTTTGCATTTAATTTAGTAAATTCTCAGAAAAGAATGTATAAAATGCCCCTTTATGTTTAAAACATTAAAATACACAATAATCCGGTCTTTATTGTAGTTTTTAGTTAAAAAATACTTTATTAAATGGATATCTATTTTTAACCCTCAGATTTTTTTCCCGTGCTCTACAAATAAGGTTCTGAGGCAGGTTTTAGCTTCTTTTCCTTGATTTTTTTAGCCTACATTAAAAAATGCCTTTCTTGACGAATACCATGGCTTTTCGGAAAGTGGTGAACACCAAACCATGTGCTACAGCATTATGTTTTTACTTTGGAAAAAATTATGCTAACCAAGCTAGCTCTGTCATCTAGCTCTCTTAAATCTGGAAAAATAGCTCATTTCGGCTGACTTTAGCAAATAAATGATTCAAATAAGTGATTTAACAAATAATGTACATAATATGTGTATATTAAACTGTGTTTTTCTCTTAAGATTTATAATTTAATACACATAATATGTGACTGCAAAGTTGTCAGTAACCCATTTTTGACGTTTTTACTGAAATTTACGACTGCGGCAATTTTGCACAAATTATACCTAATTCAACAAAAAGAAAGCCAGAAATAAAATTTCCACGTTACTAGGTATACAAAAATTGCTGCAGATATCCTGTACTTTTTTTAGTGTTGCACAGTATTATTAATTTGATTAATCAATATTAATACTTGAAAAAGCTATATTGAGTTTTTATTAATCACAAAATCACGTACGTAATTATTCGGTGATGTGTAGCACTTCGATACAATCTTTTAACCAATAGAAACACTATGTACTCATATTATTAAAATAAAACCAGATTACGCATCTTGCTTTTATAAATCATTATTAATATTATTGCTAATATAGTGTTACTGATATGTACACACACACATACACACACACACACACACACACATATATATATATATATATATATATATATATATATATATAATTTCCATAGCAATAAAGTTCGTTCTAACAACCAGAGATGGCTTGCTGCGCTTATTCGCGCCAAGCATGGTTCAGAGATTGAAGTTGATCGGCATATATTCAACTTCTCTTGTCCTAGTCTTTCTCACAATGAATAAGTAGTATTAGCCAGGGGTTTGGATGTGGGCATCCCCCCTTAAGATTGATAGAGAAAGTACTTTTGCCGAATTCGAGATATTTAACTCACAGCTCAAATATCATAAACCACGGTCCAATGTGAAGGCAACGTTAGCTGAACTGGCGCATATGTTCGCTAATTCCCCTATCAATACTCGTGAGTTTATGTGGACTAAGATCCATTATCAAGCTTCCAAGCTCCTGCAAACTAAAAAAAAATATTTATATTACTAAGCCGGTGTGGTCATTCTCAATTCGGATGATCATATCAGGAAAATGTTTGATATTCTAAAGGATGAATCAAAATTTAAGAGGCTTGGCGACATATCAGTTGACAATGCTTCGGGCATTGAAGTGAAACTACAGAAACGTTTCCTT
Organism: Euprymna scolopes; assembly: GCF_053919585.1. NCBI lineage: Eukaryota > Metazoa > Mollusca > Cephalopoda > Sepiida > Sepiolidae > Euprymna > Euprymna scolopes. Next base: position 40,715,805 of record NC_136496.1, on the reverse strand, counting down.
CAATTACATAGGAAGAAATTTATTAACACGAAAACTTATGACAGGATCCATCCCGTGAATTCACAGCAACCTAGAATGTACGGGCTTCCTAAGTTCCACAAGAATGGGGTCCCTTTAAGGCCCATTCTTTCCATGATTAGCTCAACTCAACATGAATTGGCCAAATGGTTGTCTAAGATCCTTTAACCTGTACTAAAAAACTTTTCAGATAATTGTATTGTGGATTCCTTCCGTTTCGCTGCTACAATGCGAGAACTGGATTGTAATTCACAAACTAACTTCCTATGTCCGTTCGATGTTATTAACTTGTTCAGAAATGTGCCCCTTGAGAAACCATTAAAATATGTGCTGACATGCTTTATCGGAGCACATTGACCCCCTCCCACTTTTCCTGAGAATATTTTCCTTTAACTAATAGAATTAGCCACCAAGTCGGTTTAGTTTAGCTTTAATGATGTAATGTATTAGCAGGTCGACGGGGTTGCTATGGGCTGTCCTTTGGGTCCTATTTTAGCCAATATTTTCTTAGGCTTTCAGGAGGTATTACTCTTCACTCGGGTTTCTAGACCTTTCAGTTATTGGCGGTATGTGGATGACACTTTTGCCATCTTCAAATCCCGCGACGAAGTAAGCGATGTTTTTCCAGAATTTGAATAGTGTCCATTCTGCACTCAAATTCACTATAGAGGAAGAGCAAAATGACTCTTTACCCTTTTTGGACGTCCTTGTAGAAAGGATAGAAAATCGGGTTAGTACAATTGTATACAGAAAACCGATATTTACAGGCCTGTATATAAGTTGGGATTCTTTTGCCTCAACCAGGAGAAAAATCAGTTTGATCAAGACTCTGGTCCACCGTGCCCTCATGATTTGTTCGACCAGCAAACTTGATAATGAATTGAAAAAGATAGCTTTAAATTTAATACCAACCCTTCTTTGGGTCCAACTAAGTGTCCAGTTTATCTGAAACTCCCTGATATTGGTTCTATCAGTAAAGGGTTTGTCGATAAAATTACTGCAGTTGTATCTCACTGTTTCTATACGGTGCAGCCTCATGTGGTGTTTGGCACTAAAACTGCCTTCCAAGTTTTTAAGAAAGATACACTTCCCACACTACAAAAAAGTGTAGTTGTATATCAATTTTAATGTCAGTATGATGCTGGCTATGTGGGTCGTACGTTCATGTTTTCGAAAATCCAGAGGGCCTAGAATAGACACATTGTTGAACACATCCGGGAGTTCACAGAATACTTCCGGCCATTACCGGAGAACATCCGGGCGCTCACCTATTCATGCGTCATCAATTGGTGCGCACTTGTATGACAATAAAGATGTGGCGAAGCGTAGTCGGATGGCTGTTTTCGCATTGTACACAAGGTCCGTTCCAAACGACATCTCAATATTTTGAAGGCCGTAACTGTACTAATGCGCAAACCATCGCTCTGTAGGCAAAAGGAGCTGTCGCATAAATTAACCTTGTTTAAAGGGAAGAGGAAAAAAATAAATGCCTACATTGCGTCTTTATTTCTTGTTTCTGCACTTATTTGCAGGCAAGTTAACGTTTTTTTATATCACGGGTTATTCATTCATTTAATTCAGCCTGTGTAGTTGTATAATTCTGTTCATCCCTCTCTTCGCCTCCATTTTTCAATTGTGTAATTGTTTTATTTCAATCGCTTCTGACGTGATCTTTTCACAAGGGTTGGACGAAAGGTACTTCGAGGTGCTTTTTTTTATTCCAATTGTCTTTTGCCTATTTTTAGGGTCTATTTTTTCTCCCTGCATCGATCTTCCCCAAAATTCTAATGACTCCACTCATCCTTTTAAAAACTGTAAGAAAATCTTTTACCACAAAAAACCTTTTTAAATATATATATATACACAAATATAGGGGGTGATCTCCCCAATAAAAGCTAAATGGAGGCCATCTAGAAGATATGCTGTAGAACGGAGAAAAAAGACCAAATACCATTGTGTTTTGATGTGATGTTTTGCATATAATAAACTAGTTATGACAAAAGTTTCATTTTATTCGGACAAAACACTACGAAACGGGGCCTAATTAGAGTTAGGGTCCGTTTTTTGGGGTCAGCCTATATATATATATATATATATATATATATATATATATATATATATATATATACTAGCATTTCAGCCAGACCTTCCCGGGTGTTTGGAGGTGTATGTTGAGCAAAATAAAGTAGTAGTAGGAAGGCAGGCTCGAACCCATACAGCAAAGGATGAAAAGAACGGCGGAAAAAAACTGATGTCTTTGCTGTTATGACCACCGTTCAATCGGAAATGACGTAGGTTTTAATTTAGGCTAAAAAATCGAAAAGAGGGGATGACTTTCGAGAATATCGGCCAAAAAAAGCGACTCCTCCCTGTAGAAAAGTGCCCAGTTGAAGTTGAAGAAATGTCTTTAGCCAATTTTTCGATATTTGCGTCTGAAAGATCCAGCTTAAAAACGATGCTGATCTTGTAAAATAGGTCGCCTCTGCCGAAAGTTTTAGGCAGTCATGCAAACATACATACATACATACATTTGTATATTGCTTGATCAAATTTACGACCCAAACCGATTAAAAAGCTTGCCCTATATCTGAATACACTTTATGTCAAATTTCAAATGTTAAGACCAGAAATTGTGTGAGTACTTTGGCTGAGACCACAGCGGTCGATTTTATTTTTAACTGTGGCCCCTATTATGACCCCTTGACATTTATTGTTTTGGGTTCAAATCAAGTTAAGTTAGATCCATGCCCAAGAAAGCTATATCTACAATTTCAATTGTTTATACCGAAAAGTGGCGAAGAGTTTGGTAGAGTTCTCTAAGGTAAAATCCTTGATTTTTTTCCCATTAACAGCCAATTTTCTGGCCGAAAACTGATTACAAAGATTTTCCCGAATCTCAGTACCCTGTATATCAAATTTCGAGTCTGTAGACTGAAAATTGACAGATATTGTGTAGAGAAATGTACACAGGAACGGACAAACAGGCAAACACACATACACTTTCACTTTTATAGATATACTAACATGGGTGCCCGGCGTTGTCCAGTTATTTGTAGGTGTATGTTTAGCAAAAAAAAAAAAAAGCGGTCAATTTTTTTTTAATTTGACTCCTATTATGGCCCCTTAACATTTATTGCTTTGGGCTCAAATCAAATTATTAAATTAGATCCATGTCCAAGGAACTTATCTCTAAAATTTCAAATGTTTAGATCCAAAATTGTCAGAGGAGTTTGGTAGAGTTTTCAAAGGTCAAATCGTTGAACTTTGACCCCTTAATCGCCAAATTTCTGGCCGAAAACCGATCACATCGATTTTCCCAAATTTAAATACCCTGTATATCAAATTTCGAATCTGTAGACTTAAAATTGACAGAGTTATTGTGTAGAGAAATCTACACACACAGACACACAGACAGACAGATACACAGACACGTTCACTTTTATAGATATATAGATATATATAATAGCATTTCAGCCCGGCGTTGCCCGGGTCTTTGGAGGTGTATGTTGAGCAAAAAAGAAAGCTGTAGTATGAAGGCAGGCTCGAACTCCTAACGCGAAGGGGGAAAAGAACGGTGGAAAAACATGACGTCTTTGCTGTTACGACCACGTAGGTTTTAATTAAGGCTAGATAATCGAAAGGAGAGGATGACTTTCAAAAATATTGGCGAGAAAAGCGACCCCCTGAAGAAAAGTGTCTAGTTGAAGGTGAAGATGTTAATGTTTGTAGCCAATTTTTCGATACTGGTCGTCTGAAATGTTGAACTTCAAAACAATACTGATCTTGTGAAAATCCGTTGGCTCTGTCAAATTTTTTGGGCAGGCCTTCAAACACACATACACTTGTATATTGGTAACTTAATATTTTCGACCCAAACCGATTAAAATCTTGCTCTATCTCTGAATACCCTTTATGTAAATTTTCAAATGTTTAGACCAGAAATTGTCTGAGCAATTTGGTAGAGACCGCAGACGTCAATTTTTTTTTAATTTGACCCCTATTAAGACCCCTTAACATTTATAGTTTTGAGCTCAAATCAAGTTAGTAATTTAGATCCATGTTCAAGGAACCTATATCTAAACTCACAATAGTTTAGACCCAAAATTGTCGGAGGAGTTAAGTAGAGTTCTCAAAGGTAAAAAATCGTTGAACTTTGACCCCTTAACAGCCAAATTTCTGGCTGAATACGGATTACAAATAGTTTCCCAACTCTCAGTACCCAGTATATTAAATTTCGAGTCTGTGGACTGAAAATTGACAGAGTTATTGCGCAGGGAAATGTACACAGACACACACACAGACAGACACTTTAACTTTTATAGATATATAGATATAGATATATAAGGGTAATGCTTCTTCTTTTTTTCAAATCTATAACGTTAAAAGGCTCTCAAGGGAAGATGTCTTTTGCTCCATAATGTATTTTTCTACATAGAAACCACACTCCTCAATTCAATTTTTCCAGCATCTTTTGATGCTTCAATCATCAAAATCTGTAGCATGCTTTATCATTCAGATCTCTGTCGGCACTGGCATCGACGAATCCATTTATTAACTGTGCTGACATCAACTGCATTGGTTCCTAAGCGTTTAACAGATGACGATGAATGTCGACTAGTTGAAATTTTTCTGCATGAGCGATTACAGTTACCACCAGTTCTTCTGATACATGTCGATGATAGCGGTTGCTTTCTTAGAGTCTCGCACCGTCAATATCTGCAAAAGAGAGATGCACATTCTAAATCATGAATGCATGAGCTCAGTCATTATCACAATCTGCTCGATCCAATCTGACGCAATAAAAATAGGAGGCCTTCCTTTTCGGACGTAGTTCATATTTTTTTTAATTTTCCATTTATTTAGTTTTAGCTGGGGATAAGGGCGTATGTGCAAGACAATTACCTATGTAATACGTTCCAATCTACATATTTTTAAGATTGTTACCACCATTTATAGTGAACTTGCTTTCATTTCTCTTTCATTTGCTTCACAGTGGAAATATTTACACACGGTGTCGCATTGTACAATAACATTTCCCCAGCAGAATGTACAGTTAGATGTCAGTTACTCACACTCTCTACTTCAGTGTTGATAAAATTCTGCGCTTATTGTCATTGCTGAGCTCGCTAATATTCTAAAAGCATTCGTCATCAAGCCTTAATAAAAAAAAAAAACCACCATAATCAGCATGGATCTTTTAAATATTTATGTGTATTTTCATGTCATCTTATAATAAAGTCGCGCATTTCTTTTTTGGAATCGCTGGTAATGAGTTGTGAGTATTGATTTTATTTTGCGTTTTATGATGATGAATTTGGTTTTATTTAGTTTTAAGATTTGAAGAGGTCATACCCAAGTAGTACCTTTTTTATTCTGCCATTCTCTGCTTTTTGTAACGGTATTTTTGATGGGCATAAATTGTGTGGTTGAGAAAGTTAAGAGTTCGAAATTTTCAGCTTTTTTCATTAATAATTTACTTGTTTCCTTGTGATTGATTTCTATTTGGTTTGGGATTAATGCTATTTTTACTGGTTGTATTATTGCTGATCTTCTTGTTTCATTGTTGTAACATTGATCACGTTTTACGCATTTGAGCTTTTTTCTCGTCTTACTTCATTTATAATTTTCTAATTGTGTTTTTTATTATCATTTCTAATTTTCACTGCAATTGTATGGGAGTTTTAATTTATTTTTATCGACTATTATGTGCAAGGCATTAAGGAGGGAAACTGTTATTCCATTATATTTTTAAATTTCTGGTCATGTTTGTCTTCGCATATTATTATAGGGCGGTGTAAACCATATTGTACTTCGTTGTTTTCTATTTTATTATAATTACTGGTACCTTGTATCCTATATTTAATGTTGATATTATTATGCCTGCTATTTTTAGAGCTTTATTTAGTGTGGATTTTATAGAATTCAATCTGGTTTATATGGCAAATAGTGAATAACCTCTAAAATGCACTGCGAAGTTTACGTTCGATGGAATGCAAGATATGTTTTCTGATTTATGACAGAGGTAAAGCGACTTTGGCTTTATCTATGCTGTATTAGTTATACTGTAAATATGGCACATAACTATGTAGATTTTAGTAGATATAAGTGACAGCTAAATATAAATATATTAGTTTCTAATAATTTTTCATTAAAATATGTATTTTCTTAAATAAAATCTTTTACTTTGTTAGAACCATAATCTATATATATGCCGATAATTTATTATCAAATATATTTTTGAGTATATATGAAATAAATAACATCACAAAATTCGATGTCTCTCCAGTATCCAGTGCACCATTGCCAAATCAAAGGAGTTTGCTTTTTTTACCATAGATAAAATGAATAATGCAAAATTGTAATACGATTTATTTGTTTCTATTTATTTAATAGTTATTTTTAATCAGGATAAACTTACTGTTATAATTCTAAGCTAGGTTTATCTTGTCCACACTAGAGCAATAATATAACATATTGTTTTTCTCGTTATTCTGATTTTGGCTTTGAATATTTGGATAATGATATTTAAGGAAACAATGCAAAAATATTTTTTAAAACCAATAAATTAAATATTAAATAAAGCCAACGTTGAAATATCAACGAATAACAAAATAAAAACAAGAGTATTCAAATACGCAGGTGTTAAAATAAGGTCACTTATTAATTCACGACATTAACACCAGGGGGTGTGTATCATTTATAAAAAAAACATAATATATGAAGTAAAAATAAGCCGAAACTTTGTCCATTATTTGTCCAGAAGTAGGCGACACATAAAGTTTTTAATATACAATGTCGACGATGAAACCAGTAATTCCATCATGACATTCTGCGTCTTGAGTATTTGTGTTCTTCAATTCAATGACTTTTTCCTACATTGAAAATTCCTTTTTACATTGAAAATTTTTTTAAAATCAATAGATTAAATATTAAATAAAGCCAACGTTGAAATATCAACGAATAACAAAATAAAAACAAGAGTATTCAAATACGCAGGTGTTAAAATAAGGTCACTTATTAATTCGCGACATTCACACCAGGGGGTGTGTATCATTTATAAAAAAAAAACATAATATATGAAGTAAAAATCAGCCGAAACTTTGTTTGAGAGAAACTCTGCCATGGGTTAATGAAAGTATTAACCAGTATGATGGAATAAATATGTATCTTACTGGTTACCTAGATAGATTAAACAGAAATTTAGTAGATGAAAACACTTGTAAATTACATGTATTTAAGTCGGGCAGTTCTTTATAGAGGTAAAACGTGGGCGTATTCGTGAAGCATACTTTGCATAAATATGTGTTTCGCTCCCTCTCTAATTTTGTATGCATGTACACACACACACATATATATATATATATATATATATATATATATATATATATACACATACATATATATATATACTGCAATATATAAAATTATATATATTTATATGTATATATATACACACACATATATATATAATGCACTATTCTTGCGCTTTGATAATAGCAAATCATTATAATCCATTCCACTTAGTCGTCGGCCTCTTTAGTTTCTTCCAGTCCGCCTGGAAAACCTGAACGAATACTAAACATTCTATTCTCCTTTTCTCTTATACAATGAATTTCCTTTGTTCCTGTTTATGCAATATAAAACTACAATGGCTGAGTTTCCTACACTCTCAGGTTAATGGATTTTGAATTCTTCGCAGGAGGCACAGGACATTATTTGTCCAGAAGTAGGCGACACATAAAGTTTTTAGTATACAATGTCGACGCTGAGACCAGTCATTCCATCATGGCATTCTGCGTCATGAGTATTTGTGTTCTTCAATTCAATGACTTTTTCCTACATTGAAAATTCCTCAACGTCTTTACTCTAAAGAATATGACAATTATTTAAACACAAAAATCATTTAATAGATTGATTGTTTTCCTTCCATCTCTATTAATATAAGGTAAATATGAAAATACCTTTATATATTTCTAACAGAAATGATTCACTCCTAAACTAATTAACTGATCATTAAAAATTTTCAAATTCTGCACGTAATATATCATAATGTGTGCTATGTTTACTTGAATTCGCTTGCATAGAAAACATATTAAAATGAGATGCAAACCATCATTCAATAAGATAAATATCACGTAATGTTTGATTTATAAGAGTATTTCATTGGGTATTTGAGGCAGAAAATTCGATTTTAAAATTTCAAATACTTCGGATTTGAATTGCATGTTGTCCATACTCATTAGAAACTAAATCAGCAGTACTTCCTATTTCCAATTTAATTTTAAACAAAATTTAAAAATTTATAGCATGAAAATCAACTGATAAATTCTGTTTAAAACTGAAATAAAGATTCTAGACATGAGTTTTCATCGCATCCGTACAGTCTCGAAAGACAATGGATAGCCCTCATTAAGATTGGTTGCGAATGTAATTGTAATCCAAGGGTTTTGCAATCCCCAACTACTAATCTCCTCGTCTGTATTGATAGAGTCAAGTAGCAAGGGGAATTCCAGCTGGACTGGGAGCAATTTAAAGAGAAGCGGAGAGCACATACGGTACCTGAAATTCCTAAATGGTCACTCATAAATAGTACTAACCAGATCTAACGTTTTCTCATTCCGATGATATAATGGAAACCGGTATATCAACATCATTATGCCGTATATACATGAGTTTTATTATTATTATGACTGGATTTTTATATTAGTAATATGGTATAATATGCTGCAAAAATGTTCGGCGTGAGAAATAAATTGTACCCGCTATTTAGGACAGGTATTCTTCTAGTAAGATATATATTTTGACTAATTTCTTTATATTGATTGCATTATCCAAAACATTTTGTTCATTGTATTCTTTACTTTATTGTATTATTTACTGTAGTCACTACACTTGTTATTATTGGAAAACTGAATTCCTGTTAAATAAATGTAAGCAGTCTACACAAGTTCGAAAGCAAAATATTTATTTTCGAACTCACCATCAGTTTATCGAATACGACAAAAGCTACACGACGCTAGCCGGAAATTACAATGGCTGAAACGCTGTCCGAATGACATGAAACCAAAAAGAGAAATATCTTCTGAAAACGGGGAAAACGTCAATAATGTCTACCTGTTTAGTTGATTGGTTGTCGATGGTTTAAGTTATTTATCTATAAAATTATACAACTCTGTGTACAGTCCGATCATCTTGCTACCTTGAGTCTTGTCTCCGACGATCGAGAGTATAACAAGGGTTGACAGGTGAATTTATATATTCGTTGAATAAAAAAAACAAAACAATATATATTTCTTTGAATAAAAACAAACAAACAATATATATTTCTGGAATAAAAAACAATATTAGAAGTAGAATTCTTAGACATAAAACTGCCTAAAATTGCAATAATTGTATTTAATTAATTACTAATTTAATTCAATTCTGTCACATGATAATATTTTTTCCGAAGAAATTAACACCAAAATAAACTTAATACTGTAAATGGGTTAGTAAATAAAACATTTTGTAACAACCTTGTGAGAATACTGGATTTATGATATTACTTACCGTTTGTGAAACGAAGACAACCAATAGGATTTGAACTCTGGTTTTCGATTTCATAATTTTTTTTTTATCTTACCTGATCGTCATCTTCTTCAAAATCTATACGTAGATGCTCAAAATATTTGCACCTTAAATGCATTTTGTTAAAGTCTTCGCAATTGACATATGTGTGCGATGAATTGATGACTACAACATTCTATGAATATTTAGAACAATGATTTGATGCTTTAACTTGAAAACAATGTTTGTTATGGACTAAATAAATCGTTTAAGGTTGCACACGACCATACGTAGATCAGTGATGCATCTCAACATTTTTACTGATTAAATATTTCAAACCCGTCTATATAAGTTTAAGGCAATATTTTGTTCGACTCTGTCAGGCCGCCTTCACTTCCAAATACATTAATCTACCTCATCACTTCCCCTCCTCCTTCTACTTCTTTTTCTACTTCTCTTTCTTCTTTTAATCGTAATAGACTTTATCTATGTCTGAAGATGACAGAATGGCAAGCCGTCGTCTTATTACGGGGATGCAGTCAGAAATTATCAGTTTTGTGTGTTCAACACCGCTATCGCTAATTTACGCCTAATATTTCCTCAAAAATGAGAAGTAGGCAACAAGGTCTTCCCTATTTGAAAAATAAACGTGCAATAGATGAGTTACTAGGTTACTACTTATGGCAGAAATTTCCAAATTTCTATTTAAAAATAGAAGCAACTGTTTCTATTGTCATTATCTCGAGTCAATAAATTAATGCTTCATCCGGTATAATATTATGTTTTTCAGTTTTGAAACATAAGATTATTTTCTTCATAAGAATGTCATAATAATATTGCTTCATTTCATAAGAAATTACGTATAACAATTCGGAAGTCATTCCAATTAAGAAATTGTCTTGTAATCCATGATCATTCCATACGCCTTTACAAATGAGTTAGTATCACAAATAATTTTTCTGTATAAAACAAATATAATTTCAAATAAAATAGCCTTCAAATAATAATAATATCCAATCTCCTATATCTAGTCAGTGTTTCCAATCATTATTAATATTGGCTCACAAGGAGCTTTCACACAGATCATTAAATGTTTCCCATTGAAAACCTGTGGTGTTCCCTGGCAGCTGAGTGACAACAAGTCTCCCCAGACGTCCAGCACTGTCCACTTCCTTCACCAACATTTTCAGATAAATTTGCGTTATCGCAACAGCCTCTCTCTATTGATTTCTCGTAGGCAGTGGCCATTGGTCTACACTGGAATTTGAATGACACTAAGCCTCCCCAAGGTCCCAGTTCTCCTCGCGCTTGTCCAGCGGAGGTTTGGTCAGTGCTTTCTCCTCGGTCTTTCCATCCTCCTTGACACTTCTCGGCTATTTGTTATCACACTTTAGGGGGGACGGTGATGGGCAATGGGAGGGGACGGGTGATAGGGATGTAGAACTTGTATATATGCAGCTTCGGTGTTCTTCTTTCACTGTAAGGCTTCTTCGGGTTTTGCCTCTGCAGCAGTTTGTTTGGCTCACCCATGTGATTCATGTGTAATTATCTCCGGATTCAAGGGTAATTAAGACTAGACCCTTATTTTAATACATATCATCGGGTTTGAAAATTAAGCTATGGAAGCACAAAATACTGGATGCAATACTTCCGCTATTCTTCAATTATTCTTATATTTTGGGGCAAAATAGTAAGATGCATTTGGATTCGTACTCATTATGTT